>NC_136068.1:700759183-701959183 GCF_964261635.1 Lissotriton helveticus | reverse complement strand
AGGTATCATTCAGCTCCATGAAGCCCATTCAAAAGTATGATAAAAGGGATTCAGGGAGGTCATATATGAGCTTTATGTTGCAACGTGTAATGAACAAACGTGTTCAGCGGTCTGAAGTTTATCGCTGCTCTCAAGCCTTTCAATTTCATGAAGCCCATGGAGCTGACAAAACCTCCCCATCCTCTGGGGAGCAGTCATAATGATAGTCGACTTCCTATCCTCACGGGTTTGTTGACCTCATGATCCTTAAGAGTGTACTGTTCTAGGGGGAGAATTTAGGAAGGCAGACTGAGAGGCTTAATCAGGCCCTCTATAAAATACATGATACAGCAGTAATCAGTTTGAAGTATTCATAGATCAATTGTAATGTTCTCCCATTGATTGAGATATGATTGATGCAACCACCTACCAATAATAATGGGAAAGGAAGGGAAAGAGCAGAAAATACACCTGTTGTGGGTCTGTAACAGCGCTAAGCAGGAGGGAAGCTACCTCGTGTTCAACTTAAACTATGGCACCACCTCTCCTGCTGAACAATCTTCCACCAAGAAGTGATGGATTGGGCCTCTGTGGCTACGGGTGAAGAAGCAGCAACAGAATGAGCCCCTGTGGCCATCTATTACCGGCCTCTATAAGCACATGCCACCTATTGAAAACGTACTTGATGTTGAACTAGCATGATAAAGGAAGGAGAGGATATTACTTTGCAATCTCCTTGGGCAAGAAATCACCAAAGAGTAGACTACTGAAAGAATTAAGAAAAAGAGCACATTTTGGTAAACCCGGGGTGCAAGCTCATGATAAGAGACTTCCTACACTCAAGTGACCAGGTGGTTCGAGCATCATCTAAGAGACATATGCCTCCCCCAGAAGTCAGCGAGATAATGTTTTACCAAAAGCAGAATTGCCCTCCCCAGCATGATTAAACATCTGCATAAATGTCCACCAATGTCAAAAGAATAAGGTGCAATACAAGTAGGATAGATCAGTTCTGTCTAGCTTTTGTGTGTAAGGATTTAGAACAAGTATACGTTAGGTGTTGTATGTAACACTGTAGGGCACAGGTCAAGCTCACTTCCCCATCAGATTGCATGAACACATTCATGAATGAGTCTAAAACATTATTGTGGGTTTCTAGTTACAATGAAGTGGAACAGAATGAGTAGAACAATAAAAAGCTAGGGTGAAATTTCCATTACGCTGGTGTAATTTCACATACATTTGTATTGCGATTCTTATGTGAAATTCCCCACATTACGCCTGTTGGAAATTTGCCCTTTCTGCATGGTCACTCCAGATTTTCCTCTTTTTGCAGAATCCTATATTTTTACTGGTTTTAGACCTCTGTGCACTTTACTCCAGATACCCAGGAGTAAGGTGCCTGTGCTCCCCTTTTAAACATGGAGGAGTTGGCATATTCCTGTTTGGGTATATTTAACTTACCTATAATTCCCTAATATGGTCCAAGATGTAACCAGGACTTGGAAGGTAAATGCCATTACTGGGCTGGAACAACTATTGTGCCATCCACTACAGTGGCAGTGCAAACTGGGCTTTAGTCCTAGCATTATATCCTGACTTTAGAAGTGTAAAACCTGTCCTGTCATAATAAACCCATTGACAGGCCAAAACTTCCATTGTAAATATTAATAAAACACTCCTATGTAAGCTTGGTAGATCACAAAACACGATGCATGTTATTTAAAGTATGACATGTAGAAATGTAATGTCCTTGTAGTGACTAGTACCCAAAAGCTATTGTCCACTGTTTCAGATATGGCAGTCCTATGTAGAAAACCAGATTACAAATTAAAATTCCAATACTGTATTTCAAGAATGGGACAAGCTAGGAAAATAATTGAACAACTATTTTAATGGTTATTCAAAATCCAATTCAATGGTGAAATCAGATGTTTAATAAATATTAAGGAAAAGTAACTTTTAGGAATATCCATTATTTGGCTGAACTGTCAGAAGGCAAATTAGCATAAGCTTCTAAAAGGTCTCAGCTAATAAGGAGCCTTGAATTGTTATGGTGTGAGATTCCTCCAAAGAGCAAACAATAGACGGACCTGAATCAGCAGAGATTATTCTTCTGAGCTCGTCAGACTAGGTGTTATGATACCCCCCTGCGCCCTCTCTGTCACAACCCCTTCCTGTGTCTCTGCATAGTGGTCTAGGGTGTAGGGCTCATTTTGCTTTATCTCTATGGTACTTTATGGCATGCTATGATATCATGAATAATGTTTCCCCAGCATCTTCATAAGCGATGTTCCCACAACATCCCCATGACTTATGTTTCCCCAGCATCCTCATGTCCGGTGTTCCCCCATCACCCTCATAACTGATGCTCCCCAAACACCCTCATGACGAATGTTTCCCCAGCATCCACATGACCAATGTTACCCCTCAACCCTCATACTTGATGTTCCCCAACACCTTCATGACTGATGTTCCCCCAGCTCCCTCATAACTGATGTTCCCCAGCACTCTCATGACTGATGCTTCCCCAGCACCCTAATGACTGATGCTTCCCCACCGCTCGTAATTCCATTGCGCTTGAATCCCTGCAAGCTTCCCCTAGAATCCAGTGAGCCAATGGCAAGCCTTGCTCCTGCTGTTACTGGGTCTTTGGTGTTTTCCATTATGAACCTTTGAGCAGAAACAATACATTTGTTTCCTGTTATTTGGTTCCACTCAACAAGTTGCACCTGTAAGGTCAAAGTGAGTGTATTAACACATGTTTTCTACAAGTTTCGAGAACATTCCAGATGGCCATGTGCCCCACATTCTGCGCATGATCTAGCTACATCCATTGAGCCTTCGAGAGGGTATGTAAACCCCACCCAGACCTGAATCGCAACTTGACCTCCCCCCCTGCGGGAGAAGCTTTATCCTTCCCATTCACCTGAAGAATCTTGCCGGAACCAAGAAGCGCTACAGTCTCTTCTGAGCCTGTGGTTACCGTGGCACCAACTCCCTGGAAGTTTTTGCCCTTGCTCCCTCCTGCACAGCTACTTCGTATGCTCCTGCGACTTTCTAAGTCAAAGACTTGAGATCTTCTTCGAACTTCAGTCAAGTGGAAGAACTAGACTAAGTACTTGTTATCAGGTTAGGGGGCACTAAACGTCCTATAGTAGTAAACAGGACCTAGTATCCCCGTCTTCTAAGACTATATACTTTTCTTCCATGTCCTCTCTGTGATTCACTCCAGCATTTTTGTGTGTTTATACTCTGGACCCGTCCTTCAACCTTGGTGCCAGAACCGTATCGCGCAATAATTAATTACTTCAGTATTGTGTTTCTCTGTACAGTAGTGACTCGAGAAAGCACTTCCGAGTCCTTGATATATGCAAGAACCTTGTAACCCACCCTGTGTTCCGAGTGTATCCTTGGGAGGGCAAGTAACTCCAACCTTTGTTCAGAGTGTATCCTTGGGAGTTCAAGTAAATCCAACCTTTGCTCAGAGTATATACTTGGGACTGTAAGTAACTACAACCTTAGCTGCGAGTGTATCCTTGGGAGTGCAAGTAACTCTAACCTATGTTCTGAGTATTTCCCTAGGAGTGCCAATAACTCCAATCTGTTTTTCAAGTTTATTCCTAGGAGTGCTATCTGTGATTTTGATTATTCTGTTCTCATGCCGTGCTGCTGATGAAACCTGTAAGTTTATGTCACTGCAGTTAATTTATGTTCACTGTATGTAGAGACCTGCTAGTGTACTCATGGTAATTGCCTTCTCTTGTTATTTCCGGTAAATTGCTTCACTGCAAAGCCAGAGGTTCTGGTCCAAAGCACATCTATCTCGCAAAAGTAGAAGGTCTCAGAAGTGACAAATTGTGTTACGCAGTGTCGCACATCCGCTAAGCAGATCCAGTACCAAAAGTCTCTCTTTTCTTCTTTTATTCCAACTCCCTTGCCCCCAGGGGACAGTGAGGGATCTAATGTTTTGGTCTCTTGACCTACATTGTCCAGCATCCGCTCTAGTGTCATCTCCATGGTTGGGACCAGGTGAGTGCATGGCACGAGACAGGGTGGGGCTGTGCACTTTATTTTGGTACACATTATAAAATCCTGCTTAACAGGTCTGCTGAGCCACAGATATCACTTGGGGCACATTTGAAAGGAAGAGAACAGGATGCCAAGACAATTCTTATGTATTCACTGTCTGGTTGCTATAGAATCCTGCTTGTGTGTTTTTCTGTTCACCCTATGTGGGAAGGGTATGCCCAGACGTGGGTCCTGTGCTCACTAAGCCACTGGAGTCAAGCTATCCTGGCTGAAGACGGCTGATAGCCAGAAACCGGTCCTGGGATGCTTGATTCCAGTCCAGGGAAAACATGGCTTGGCAGTCCAGGCTGGACTGTTCCCATTAGGCACAGAGTCAAGACTGATTTGCATTTGGCCATTTTAGAACTGGGGTGGCTTTGTGAGCAAAATAACGATGGATTAAACCCAGATCTGTGACTGGGGGTGAATGTTTTGCCTTTGTGCAACATTCCATCCATCATCTTGTGTGTTTTGCTGGTCACCCTATGTGGGAAGGGTATGCACAGATGTGGGTCCCGTGCTCAATAAGCCACTGGAGTCAAGCTATCCTGGCTGAAGACGGCTGATAGACAGAAACCGGTCCCAGGACGCTTGATTCCAGTCCAGGGAAGACATGGCTTGGCAGTTCGGGCTGGACTGTTCCCATGAGGCACAGGGTCAAGACTGATTTGCATATGGCCATGTCTGAACTGGGGAGGCTTGGTGAGCAAAATAACAACGGATTAAACCCAGATCTGTGCCTGGGGGAGAATTTTTGCCATTGTGCAACATTCTGTCCATCATCTTGTGTGTTTTGTGTCCTACCAGACGTCTGACTCTATGTTTTACATACAACACTTGGATACACTTTAAAGGAAGAGATCGGGATGCCATGACAATTTTTGTGTATTCTCTGTCTGCTTGCTGAAGAATCCTACTTTTGACCTACTCAACTTCTGCCTCTGGGTTTATTGTGGCTACAGATGATGGCCCAATCTGGATTTTAAAGTTAGATGTGGGAAACTAGGGTTACCATAGTAAACTCACCACACAGACCTCCGGCCCGCAGAGCTTACATTTAGTGTGGCCGAAGACTTTTGCCATCTTTAAAATACCCAAAGTGGGTAGGGTTGGCCCAGAGAACTTTTACCCCATTGGTTAGAGCATGTCTAGGAGTCGTTCCCATCCACTAGCTTAGGCCACGTGGCATTTCCATGCACTTTCTTTCTGAGCCTGAGATAGAACAGAAGAGGACTGGAACTGCTGTCTGTGACCTGAGAGGAGCCCTAGAGGGATTGACCTGCTCCCTCTTGCTTTCAGAACATAGATGAGGACTCTAAGGGTCAAAAGGTTGACCTCCTGTTCATGCTACAGGGATACAACAAGCTACAAGAAGCCTTTCATGTAACGACCTAGCCGACCAGTAGCAACTGCACCTAGACTGTATCCTACTGTTGGCCTCTGCCTGACACCCGGTTAGTCTCTGGGTGCCTCTTCTGAGGTCCTGTGGGAATTTAGAAATGTATTCCTGTGGTGGATTGGGGCTACAAGGCAAATGGTGAAAGCTTTGACCAGGACAAATGGGGTTGATGTATCTGACTCTTGCTCCATTGCAATCAGCGTCAAATAATGTTTAGGGTCTGGTCTGCCAATACCTTTGACTATCATTGCCACTTTATGCTTCTTGGCGGGATTCCTATGACAGTCACAACAGTCATGGGTGGATTTTGTGGATTCTTCCAGCAAGGCACTGGATGTTTGGGTGAAGGGCAGCAAAGTAAAATATTATGATGAGCAGTACAATTTAGTTATGAAGGAAAACATTATAAGTAATTGTTTTAAAGAGTTGTGCCAGTAACTGATGAACACCAAGCTCGCTGTGCTCAAAGAGGTTGGGAAGGAAGCTGACCTCTTTATCAGCACCAAAGTGCCTTAGAAGATACCCAGGAATGAGTACAGGAAGGTTTGGTTCATGTTTCCATCTGCAGATGGAAGGGAAGGCCAGGATAATACAGAGAAGGCCCTAAAAGGGCCCTTAAAAGATGTTTGAGGTGAAGGATCCCCCATTCCTCTTCAGAGCATAGATGGGGAGGTTTTGATGGATGAAAGACCGGAGCTCCCTTTCACTCACATCGGTGTAATGACTTTTTCCAGAGAGAAAGGGGAGTTCGGTATGCCCGGGAAACCATCCACAGGTGGTACCTCACCAAATGTAGCCAATATAGCCCTCGGGGATGGTAGTCCCAGTGGGGAGGGTACAGCATGTCCAAGTCTCTTTTAGTTGGGAGGTAGACCCAGAAGGTATGCTGGTGATTTCTGGGAGTAATAGACATCCTTCCAGGAGGTTAAAGTGAATGAGAGCCATGCCACTGCTCTGATGTATACCTGTGATAGCCAAACAATGGTGTCAGCAAGGCTGGTTTTCCCACGACTGTATCTGCCCGAACGGGTCTGTGGGTAATGCAGGCCCTGAGGAGAGCATTTTGCCACCTATGGCTTTGGTATCCCTAGAATTGTATGGAGTACTTAGCCCGAGGAAGGTAATTGGCAGTCCCCAGATGTTCATCCTTGGCAATAACATCCCACCAGAAGGAAAACCATGAGGAACAACCCTAAAGCACAAGTTCCTAGGGGTACTGGAAATAAACTGAGGCTATGATGACCCAGACGAAGAGTAATGAGTAAGAGGGGAATGCTATCCACAGTGGGAGGGCCAGTGGGCCAGGAGTTACCTACTTGGAGAGGAGAGCACCCAAAGACTGACCCTGGTGAGCCAATTTATGCACAGGAGATGCTGCCCATGTTATCACATGGACAGAGGACAGGCGACCTGCACCAGGCAGAACCTTGCATCACACAGAGTGTGTCACCCTTTAGGGGGACTGTGTGTCCACCCAGGAAATCCAGGATTGCCAACCACCTGTTCAGTCTCAGGGTTCAGACTCTGAACTGAAAAGCCACTCTCTGGGTGCCTCCCATGAGATGGCAGAAGAAAGAGTAGAAGGAGGGTGTCTATCAACTTAGGTTGCAGCACTCCAACCTGAGAAACCTACAAGGCCATAGAGACACCAGGAGCAAGTAGGAGACACCTTGCTGGCCCTACCTATTGGGGACCGCTACCCCCAACAAAAAAAGACGTATATACTTTTTTTAATTAACCTTTATTGAAACAACAATAAATAACTGGAAACGTATCCTAAAGATAACAATGTAATAAATAACTAGAAGCATAACTTTTAAAAAACAATTAAACAAAATGTGATATGGGCTCCAATAGAAGTAGGGTAGGTAATAAGCAAAACAAAAATAAAAATAAGTGTTCAAAATTAGATCGATGTGACTAATTTGAGGTAAAATATTACAAGTTAAGGTAATACTTGGCAATAATTTTTAATTTGCACGTCTGCAGTGTGCCTGATACATTCCACCTCTCTTATAGGCCTGCGTTTAAGAGGTGTCTGTACGAAGTGCCTACTGTGTCACATTTACAGTATGGACCAACAGGTGTTTAAAATGATTCAGAGATGAGACAGAATTAGGTGAGAGATCAAGTCATTATGCAGGACAATATGCTTTAGTGCTTATTTACAAGCCTCTTGCGCTACTTTTGTGTTACATTTCCCATGTTAAAAGTGACGCAAAAGTGGCACAAGGGGCTTGTAAATAAGGTCTTTTATTTGTAATGCATTTAATCGGAGGCATTGTATATCTAGGCCGCTCTGCTTACCTTGTGTAAACACTGTGACCAACAGAGTTCACAACTTGAATTCAGCTTTGGTTGTACACGGTAGAGAGGACAGCAGCGTCCATAACTTTAAAAGAGAAACGATGTGAGAGAGAGTGAGAAAGAGAAAGAGAGAAAAAACGACATTAAAACATGGGAGAGAGAAAGTTATAGATGGAGCAGTTAATACTGGAGAAAATACTCACAGCTCACCTTTTGCCTCCGTTGTGTGTCCAAGCAGGTGCTGGTTTATAGTGCACCCTCCAGTTTAGTGATCTGAAAGATAGTATATAGAGTTAGCAATACCATAGTACATACAAATGCACATGTATATTTTTGGTTTCTTTTTTTGTACACTCAGGATACTATATTACAACAAGTTCCACTGTAAGGAGGTGTCTGTGCGGTGTTTTTTTCAAAAGTACTTTATCCCATGCATTCCCACTGCATAGCGGTGAGTTCTCAATATTGGGTATCTACACTGTTGCACCCCATTGACATACAGAGTACGGAGGTGAGTGTTTTTCTTGGGAAGACAGAGACAGATTTAGACGCTCCTTGCGCCACTTTTCCCATGTTAAAAGTGACACAAAAGTGGCACAAGGGGTCGTACATCTGCCCTTCAAACTGTTGTAACTTATCTATTCTCTCCGGCTGGAGGTAATTGTACATTCCTATGCAGTGAAGCTGCTGCTCACTACCCACTTTCTCCTTTTACTGATGACTTGTCGTTGTTTTGGAAACAAGCTTTTTTGCTCACCTTGTGCCATTGGCCTGATTCAAAGAGGGTGCACTACGTGTCCAAGCAGCTTTTTCAGAAGTTGTTACGATGGCCACGCATCATCGCAGAATCCTTGTACGTTGAGTTTTAGATGTATTGGGGGGAACACCAATTTGTGAAACACAACCTGTAAGATAAAAAGGAAGTTAACATTGTGTGTAATTTTTTTATCAAAGGAGAGAGGCAGTGAGAGAGTGACTGCAAAGAATATTCGCAGCTCACCTTTCTGTCACCGGTGTGTTTTTCATCACGTGCCGGGACATAATGCACCCTGAAGCTCTACATCTAAAAGATAGTAAAAGAAAGTTGTTATGATTGGTAATTATTACTATCTTAATGTGGAGTTGAATAACATTGGCCTTTCACACACGTTCCCTCTCACATTTAAAATAACTATTTGTATAGTTTATATTCTGGACGTTTGACCGATTATAAAAATGTTCCTGCTATTAGAAAAAAAAATGCATGTAATTTGATACACTATGTAGGACTGCGTTCGTCTGAATCGTTGCGTCACTTTTTTGTATCCAGTCTGTTGCACCCCATCAACTCCCTCCGATGCTCACCCATGCCTCACTGCTCACCTTTTCGTGGACAGGACACCTTCTACATCATGTAGTCCTGATCTGCCACTAAGAAGTCTCAAGTATGGTGCAGAGTCTTGATATCGGTATGGCTAACGACATACTCGTGTTTCCATCATCATCATCGCAGATTCTTCACCCGCTCAGTCCTTCCGGTACCACTAACTCAGTGACCAAAGAGGCCACGCACTTAGCGGTGGGCCCACTGTTCGGTGTTTCGGGCCTACACGAGGCTTCCGAACCACCAGGACGGGCCATCACAGTACTTTCGATGGGAGCAACTCTAAAATGGCGTAGAGCATGTGCGCCCCGTCTTTTTTATTGGTAGGGTCACGTGTGTAGTGACGCATGTGCTGGATAAGTGTGGTGTGAGTATATACCAGCCATGAGGGAGTGTGTGTGTGCCGTTTTGACAACTAGACCTGGAACTAAGAAATCACTACAATGGAAAACTGGGCAATGTTGTATTTTTTTTTTCCTGGTAGCGTAAGTGGAGTGGGCTGGCCTGACGTCTGCCAGTGCTGCTCGAGGCTCTGAACCTTGATTCCGGAGCTTTGGGCGTGGTCCCGTCGTGAGCTATATGAGAAATCAAGTGATTCGGGTGTCCGTTTTGTAGTGCTGACGTCACCCGGGTCTTGAAAGCAAATGTGTTGTTATATCTGTAAAGTTCCACACCTTGGCCAACATGGAAGGTACGGGGTATCATTGACTCTATATTTGTTCATAGTTCCTCACATAAAAGATGGTGGACATGGCGTATTTCTGCGATTATGAATGTTTATTGTACATTCAGTGGAGTGTTGTAACTGTAGTAATACAGGGCTGTGAAAGGTTTAAGTTGCAGTTTTGGCACATGAAGGGCAGCTAATATATATACATATGTGGTCATTCAGGTAGAGTGAAGAACTTGATGCTGGAAATCAGTGTTCAAATCTCGGAGTTGTGTCCACATCCTGTTATTGTAGAGAAATGACATAATCTATGCATGCCTGAAAATGTACTGTAAATACGGTGCTTATGTAAATTGCTGAGATACTTTTGGGTTGGGTTTTGCGCTATATAAATATGCTTTAAAAAAAAAAAGGGAGGAATAGCCCACACTGACTGTCACAGGTAAGATGGTTGCATACGCTATTTATAGTACAATATAATGTGGTAGGACCCTGGGGCAGCATTTTAGAAACATAATAAATACACAGACACAGATAGATAATTAAAAAAACAAAATAAACAACGGTAACAGTTACAAAGGAGCGCACAGCGAGTATAAGTGAGTTACTTGTAGAAGTCCAGTTGGTGCTCAAAGTGGGCAAGAGCCGGTTACCACGACTCCAAAGTAGAGCAATGAGTGGCTTACAACATTAACACAAGTTTCACCAAGCACTCAAATTATTGAATCAAAGTCCACAATAATAAAGTCAATTTCTTCAAATTTTCTTCTCTTTATTCCTTCATCCAACGTATATGTATTTTTCAAACACAGCCAACACGTGTTTCGTCCTGTCAGTCTTTGACAATAGACTTCTTCAGGGCTGTAAACAATTACAATATCCATTGTTTAAAGCAACATTCAATATTTAATATATACTTCAACAGCAAGATCACTGATTAAAGGATAATCAAAAATCACAGAATTTCCAATAGGAAAGAGAAATGTAAAAAATTGAAAGAAAGTACCTCTCAACAACAGCAAACCTAAATCATCCAAGTGTGACAGAATACAATTGCCAAGTAGGCAGAACCACAGTTTGAATCCCAAAATCAAGTAACATAATCAGTTTAAGGAGGAGTGATAAACATACCCCTCGAAATTCCAGATCCTCCTAATTACCACAGTCCAAAGTAGTTAAATCTCCAAATATTTCTAAAAAGTAAGAACACCCCAATCACAAACCACTCTTTCCAGGATAAATGTAAATGCAGTCTCATATTTAAATGAAACTCACCTAAATTAAAGGTCTATATGTCAAGTAGCACGAGTCTAAGGGTTCCTTTCGTCACTAAACCCAAGTACCATTCCACATCAGGCAAGTTCTAATTCACTCTGTAAGTATAAAGTATTTCTCTCTTAAGTACAAATAGTTAGTAATAGTGACCGTGTTATCGAAACTCTCAGCTGTAATAGAAATCTCAACCACTGTCTTACCTGCCAGTCTCAATCGATATGTCTGCCCAAATTCAGGGTATCAATATTATAAACCTTGGTCCGATTGCTGAAAAATAATAAAGTAACTACGTCTTAGTATTTATATTCACTTTTCTAACTGACTCCGCTCCCATCTAATGCGTTGCTTACCGCGTATTATTATTATTATTATATTTAAGCTTATAAAGCGCGCAGCTACCCGGAGGTTTCCCGGCGCTAGAGACCAAAAAAATGAGGTGAAGAAGCAGATTGATAATGGAAGCAGCATTATTGGTTGAATAACCAGGTCTTGACTTCTTTACGAAATTTAAGATAACAGGGTTCCATGCGAAGGGACAAAGGAAGAGAGTTCCAGAGGGATGGGGCCAGGACGGAGAAGCAGCGACCACCCATCCTGGCTCTCTTGACTCTGGGAATTTGGAACCTGTGCTGATTAGAAGATCGAAGGGTACGAGCAGGGCTGTATTGATGCACTAAAGTACTGAGGTATGATGGAGCCTGGTCTAATTTTATCCTGTGCATGTAGCAGAGGGCCTTAAATTACGTGCGGCTTTCAATGCGTAACGAGTGCAGTTTGCGAAGTGAGTTGGATGTGGAAGATATGTTAGGTAATTTACAGAGCAGCCGAGCCGCCATGTTTTGGACTGTCTGTAATTTACGAGTTACCTCTTTGCACGCCCCCAGGAGAAGAATATTGCCGTAGTCCAGTCTAGAGGTGATTAAGGCCTGGACTACGGTTTTCTGGGTCTCCTGAGGGAGCATCCCGATGATCTTACGACGCCACATAATGATGGTAATGCAGGTGGAAGAGATTTTTACCACATGATGTTTCATGGACAGCTGATCATCGAAAGTGATGCCCAGATTACGAGCTGTTTTAGATGGTGTGGGGAGCTTACCCATTTGTGCGGGCCAATGTTGGGGCCCCACAAAGTAGTATTTTTGCCAAATAAAAGAAGCTCTGTTTTTCCACAGTTCAGCTTAAGTTTGTTTTCATGCATCCACTTGGCGATGTTACTAAGGCCGACACAGAGAGAGGAAGGGGTGGAATGGGAACCGTTTGAGAGAGAGTAGATGACCTGTGTATCATCGGCGTATGAGTAGATGGTTAACCCTGCTTGTTCTGCATGTAGGCCAGTGAGCTGACATACAGGTTAAAAAGTAAAGGGCTTAGAATGGAGCCCTGGGGAACACCATGCGCCGATTTATATGTTTGAGAAACATGGGGTGATGCTGGTTATGCTTTATCTTTTGCAGGGGTAGACATACATTGACAGCTTCAGTTAGCCAGGTGTTGACTAAGGAATCCGCTTCAATGTTGATAACTTCAGTCGAGGGTATGATATTCTCAGGATAAGCGTTACATTTTTTAGGGTCCAGATTAGTCCATTTTCTGAAAGGTCTAGAATCAGTGAGGGCCAAAGGAAGGTTGGGCGGACCGCTAGTAGTGACAGAAAAAGTCACTAGGTAGTGGTCTGACCATAGAATAGGTAGAGATGGGCTGCACACAATGGATTCAAGATTGGAGAGAATGGGGTCAAGAAGATTCCCCGCTTTGTGGGTGGGGCCAGAGTTATGTAAAATGATGTTAAGAGCTGCTAGGTCCTGAAGAAGATTAGAGGTAACTGAGCAAGAGGAATCATTAAAATGCAGGTTTAGGTCACCAATAATCGTGAAATTCGTGGAGTCCTGCAGCAAAGGGGCAATAAGCTCAGGAAGGGCAGTTGCCCCCGAGCTGGCTGAGCCAGGTGAGCGATAAATGAGCATCCCAGAAAAGGTAAAATTGCGGGACAGCAGAAGTTTAAAATATCCTGCCTCACTGTTTGGTATATCAAAGTCCTCCCATTTACAGGAATATAATCTGTTGAAAATTATGGCAATGCCGCCACCCTCTTTACCTACTCTATTTTTTCCTTTGTATGTGTAATTGTCGGGGAGGGCGGATGCAATGTCAGGGCCAGAGTGATCTTTAAGCCATGTTTCAGTAAGAAATAGAGCCGTTGGTTGGGTGGAAATAAGAAGGTCAAAGATGTCTCTCTTGTGTTTCCCTAGAGACCTACAATTTAGACTAAGAAACAAAAAAGCTTGTGGGGGCTTAATGTGTATAGGCCGAGATTGAGTGGAGGGAAAATTGCAGGTCGCTATATTTGTTAGAGAAGGGA
This sequence comes from Lissotriton helveticus, assembly GCF_964261635.1. Lineage (NCBI taxonomy): Eukaryota > Metazoa > Chordata > Amphibia > Caudata > Salamandridae > Lissotriton > Lissotriton helveticus. Next base: position 701,945,757 of record NC_136068.1, on the reverse strand, counting down.
GGGAGGAAAGGGAAAGGTTACAAATAGAGCAGGTGATAGGGGCCAGATGACAGTTGAAGGGCAGACTGTGTAGACAGAGTGCAGGTCAGAGACCAAAGAGGGCCTCTCTGGAATAGTTGATAGGCGAAACAGGAGGTGAAATGTCAGGGGGCATGGCCCCTGGTCCCGGTCTGTCGCGGACGGGTGCAGACGGGCTTGCCTTAGGCGCGCCTTCGCCGCGCAAACGGCATGCCCGCTGCGCTCGTCCGCTGCGCGTCCTGAAGATACACATTTTTTAGATGTGCAGAGGGACGGCTAGGGGGGCGTGGCCTCGAAGAGGGGCGTGGCCAGCGGGCTCGCCGGTGATGGCGTCGGGGAGTTTGGCTTGGCTGGTAGTCCCGTGTCAGCGCTAAATCCGCTGTACGGTGAAGGATAGGAGCGTGGTATGGCCCCGAGCGAGGTAGTGAGAGGGGAGCAGGTAAGGTTAAAAAACAACACACTCAAATGTTTAAAATCAAGAAATAAACGTCCTCCCGGCTTTCCGCCTCAGGAGAATGGTATCTAAGCGGCGCTAACAGTCAGCGTCGTTAAATAGTATGGGCGGGGGGCGAGGCCTCGAAGAGGGGCGTGGCCAGCGGGCTCGCCGGTGATGGCGTCGGGTGTTTGGCTTGGCTGGTAGTCCCGTGTCAGCGCTAAATCCGCTGTACGGTGAAGGATAGGAGCGTGGTATGGCCCTGAGCAAGGTAATGAGAGGGAAGCAGGTAAGGTTAAAAAAAAACCACACTCAAATGTTTAAAATCAAGAAATAAACGTCCTCCCGGCTTTCCGCCTCAGGAGAATGGTATCTAAGCGGTGCTAGCAGTCAGCGTCGTTAAATAGTATGGGCGGGGGGCATGGCCTCGAAGAGGGGCGTGGCCAGCAGGCTCGCCGGTGATGGCGTCGGGGTGTTTGACTTGGCTGGTAGTCCCGTGTCAGCGCTAAATCCGCTGTACGTGAAGGATAGGAGCGTGGTATGGCCCCGAGCGAGGTAGTGAGAGGGGAGCAGGTAAGGTTAAAAAACAACACACTCAGATGTTTAAAATCAAGAAATAAACGTCCTCCCGGCTTTCCGCCTCAGGAGAATGGTATCTGCAAGGACCAGTCCTAATTGTTCCGCGTGCTACGCGGGCGCCATCTTGTAATGGCAATATATAGTATTATTTGGGCGCGCCATCTTTAAATGGCTAAATTCGTACCTTTAATAGCATTCATTTTTAATTTTTAAATGAATATTAGTTTCGGCCACTATTAGCAATTCTAGTGCTAAAGCTATCAATATCCGTGAAATTCGGAGCACTTGTAACTAGTCAGTATTCCAACAGTACATTTCCTGTTGCGCCATCATGTATTGGGCTCGGAACGTAAGTCTACTGATGTTTTCTGCTACAGAAAACGAAAAGCCAATAACTCTAATTTGTTCCTATGTATCGCACAATGTGTAAACGGTATGTTTACCACATGATCAATATTTATCTACACAATGTACTCCAAATTAAATTATCCGTCGAACTTACCGTATATTACCCAAAATATCTGAAAGTGTGAACATGAATAGGGGTGATTAACATCATTAATAAAAACGATTTACATCAATATTAATAGTTTCAGCAAAGCCAGGATAGGAGAAAGACAGACAGAAGGATACAGGTTTAAAGAGAAAAGGTATATCGGGCGAGGATTACATCTCTCATAATATTACCCATTATTCCTCTTACAGACTCATATATTTATAATGACATTCCGTCTTTAGCAGATTACCTAACCAATAGTACAATAACAATCTTCACGGTTTATTCATGTCCTAAATAGAATTCAAAATCATGGTCAATATTTAAACCTTGTTCAACAGCTTTCAATTTCAACAGCCACATTACCTCTCTTCGTCGCAATTGCAGCAGTCTATTTCCCCCTCTGGGATCTCGTTTGACATGATCAATCCTGTGATAACTAAACACATGTTTCTCTTTTTTTTCATAATTCCTGACAATGTGAGAGGCTATAGGATAGCGGGTATCCCCTGTTTTCAAGGCCCTAAAGTGCTCCACCATCCTTTCTTTTAATTTTCTGATAGTGCTTCCAACGTATATCTTTTTACACGAACACACTATAACATAAAGTGCAAAAGTAGTATCACAGTTGATGAACTTGCCAATGCAATGATCTCCAGTATCATTATTGTTGAAAGTCTTTACTTTAGTTTTAGCCCACCTGCATGAACTGCATTTACCACATTTATAGAATCCTTTTGACCTGTCAGTAAACCAATTAGACTCTGTCTTTTTCACAGGGTAACTAGGGCTAATTAGATTAGATAAAGTACGACCCTTCCTAAAGGTCAGTCCTGGTTTATTTCCAATAAAGGGTAGTAAATCTTTATCCATGCTGAGTAGATGCCAATGTCTCTTCATAATGTTAAATAGTTTAGCACTATCAGTACTAACATTCGTAATTAACCTTATCTTTGTGTCCCTAGTAGCATCCTCACACGTTCTTTTATCTAATGTTTTACATCTCTTAAGTTTCTTTGCCCTTACCACGGCATTCTCAACCACTTTACTATGGTAACCTCGGTTAATGAACCTCCGTGAAAGGTCTGTAAGGTTGTGTTCAAAATCTCTGTCATTAGAACAGTTACGTCTCGCCCTCACCATTTCGTTGGTTTGAACAATGGATATTGTAATTGTTTACGGCCCTGAAGAAGTCTATTGTCAAAGACTGACAGGATGAAACACGTGTTGGCTGTGTTTGAAACATACATATACGTTGGATGAAGGAATAAAGAGAAGAAAATTTGAAGAAATTGACTTTATTATTGTGGACTTTGATTCAATAATTCGAGTGCTTTGTGGAACTTGTGGTACAGATAGATAATTGAAGTGGGTACGGGCAGGTGTGCTCAACTCCATTTTATTACGTTGTTGTTGGTAACAAGTAGAATAGTAATCATGATATCATACACAGATATTTAATCATAAACGGTTTATGGCGTCTGTTGTATTAATGTAAGGAGCATTGTATGTGAAATAATACACAGAACATTCTATCGTAAAGGATTCATGAGTAGTGGTGCACTGAGGTAGGGGCGGTTTGTGTGCAGCCTGCGATGATGCGTGGTCCAGGCTGACCACACTGGTAAAAATGTGCTTTGCCTATTGAATTGCACCTTAACAAGGGCACGTGGCGATTTATTACGGTGTACTGAGTTAGTGGTATGTCTGGCGTTTATTGTGTGCTCACCCTGCGATGATGCGTGGTGTGAGCGGGCTGTACTGAAATCATTCATTGTTGTATACTGGACTATATGAACTTTGAGGGGCACAATAAAAAGTAGCATCGAATGGTTATCAATTGCTCTGCAAACTAGGTCTACTGATTGCTCCTCGTAACAAATTAAACAATTGCACTTCACTCTGTGCATTCTAACTTTCTCAAATTGTGGATGTATATCTGGTGGCGATGTTGAAGGTGATACCCCAGAGGTACTTGGTATTGCCAGTGGTGGAGGTACATTTTGGCGCAATCTTCTACATTCTTTGTTATCATAGTACACAGAATGCAGTGATTGAAGGTGGTTGCACATACTAGCAGTACAACAGCACTATTTTTTTCTCTGCTTTAAATAAATCAAGGCTGAATTTAATGCTGTCTATAGTGTAAATGAAAAGGTAAATTCAAGTTGTGAACCCTCTTGTGCACAGTGTACATGGAAGCTATAGTCAGTACAGTTATAGAACAATGCTTTTTTCACTTTTTTTTTTAACAAAATCTGAATACATACAGTAAAATTGACTCTGCATTAAATGAATCAAGGATGAATTTCCTACTGTCTGTAGTGTATATGCAAGGGTGAATTCAAGTTGTAAACCCTGCTGTCCGCAGTGTACATCTTAGGGTGGAGAGCATCATCTGCAGTTATGATTGAAGTGGTAGATAGAATATGTATGCGGAGTGCATTTTATTATTGAACTAAATTTATTAAGTGATATAAAATAAGTTTTTCTAGGAAGCATAATAAAGGGATAATGTGTAGGGTTTGATAGGTGTTATACTTACTTTGGTTTACACTTAGTTAGTGGTATGTAAAACAAGAAGGTTCTGTGGAGCCTGCGATAGTGTGTGGTCCAAGCAGGCTGTATTGATAGTAATGTTTTTTGTGTTGTGAATGGTGCCTTAGTAAGGCCACATGATAATCATTTTTGGTGCACTGAGTTACTAGTATCTTTGGTGCTTAGCATGTACATATTCTGCGATGATGCGTGGTCTGGAGTGGGGAGGGAAAGTAATTGAAGTAATGTGTTTTGTCGAAAAAGTGATAGTATGCCTCACTGTTGACATAAAACTGACAACTCAGTAGTATTTTTCTCCCTTAAATAAATCAAGAGTGAATTTTATGTTGTTTGTAGTGCTTATGCACCACTGGTATGAAGCCGTAAACTCTTTTGATCGCGGTGTATGTTTCAAAACAGAACTCACAGTTTTTTGTGGCATCCTTTTACAAAATAGTCTTTGCCTTACAAAAATGAAGGATATCTTGAATGCTGTCCGTAGTGTAGATGGAAAGCTGAATTCAAGTTGTGAACCCTGCTGTCCACAGAGTAGATTTAAGGCAGTAGTCGACACAAAGTTCGATGAATGGTCTTTTATCACAGTTAACAGAATCTGAGGACATAGTACAATTGTCTCTGCCCTAAATAAAACAAGGCTGGATTCAATGCTGTCCGTAGTGTTGATGCAAAGCTGAATTCAAGTTGTGAACCCTGCTGTCCGCAGTGTAGATTGAAGACTGTAGTGAGCACAGTTATAGATGAATGCTTTTTGTCACATTCTTTTACAAAATCAGAAGACATAGAATCCATTTGTCTCTACCGTAAATAAAGCAAGTCTGGATTCAACGCTGTCTGTAGTACAGATGCAAATCTGAATTCAAGTTGTGAACCCTGCTGTCCGCAATGGAGTTCGAAGGCAGAAGTCGATACAGACATAAGTCTGCGGTGCTGTGGTGCTGAGTTTGCAATCGGCCTGTATTGAGGAAGCGTCATGGCGGCAGCCACGTGGCAGGGTGCGGCCCTTCGCTGTGGCAGGGTCTCTTCTCTTTGCAGAAGTGAACCACGCCCAAGGCGTAGCCTCATTTATAGTCTTACGTTGACGTTGACGTTGTATGCGTTGGAGGAGCCCACTCCACTCTGTTTCAAGGGGGGAGGGGTGAACACAGCTACATGAGCGAAATATTCCCCAGTGTCTGAGATAATATGGTTGCGTCCACTATTCAGTACACTACACTTATCAGTGGTATATGTACACACAGAAAAGTTTTTGATTTCTATAGTGATTTGTGTATAGTATTTCGCCGGTAGTCTTAGAGTTGTATACATTATTGTTGATGTTCGAGTTCTTTCCCGTATACATACTTGGTTGCCACATCTTTGTAGATTAAGATAGTGTACTGTTGAGGAGCTATATTATTTTGGAAAGGTCCGTAGTATTGTTTTGCGCTGCCTCTGAGGTAGTAGGGGTCTGTGGGGATGGTAGTGGGATGGTAGTGGTGATCGTGGCGCTGGGTATTGTGATTTTGTTGGGTGTCGGAAGTGTATAATTAGAACTTCTATCACATATTGCTCTTTAAACATGGGTGTGTGTTGGGTGTAATTCATGGAGCACATAGTCAACGTCCTTACATTAGTTAAATGTTGATGTTAATTTGTTAGTGGTAAGTGGAACTATTGCCTGATTTTTTAGGTGGCATTGCAGATTTGGTTTCTTGTTGAAAATATGGGGAAGTTGTCAACATTATATGTAGGAATTGTCATTTAAAAAACCTTCAAAATTCACTGAAAAAACCATAGGTTTCAGGCAGGTTATAGTTAGGAATTAGCATTTAAAAAACCTTTGAAATTCACTGAAAAAAACATAGGTTTCAGGCAGGTCATAGTTAGGAATTAGCATTTAAAAAACCCTAGAAATTTACTGAAAACCCCATTGGTTTTAGGGGTGTTATAGTTAGCTGGACATTTCACTCATACAAAACCATTGAAATTCCTCCGTTATAGTTAGTTGTACTAACTGTAACTCTCGCACCCGCAATCCACTGGTGATGATGTCACAAATTCCATCATTCATGACATGGTCAGTGACATCACTGATGACATCTCAAATGACATCACTGATGACATCACTGATGACATCATCCACGTGACAATCAGATACACCTCATCATACACTACTATAATCTTTCATCACTCACTGTAAAATACAGAGTACCATATTTGAATCCATTGACACACCAATAGAAGTATCTAAAAACCCACTCAGTCATTGCTAGATCTACACAAACATGTAATCAATTACCTATAGATTCACTCATACATGCAGTCAATGATCAATAGAACACTATCAAATATACTTATACACCTGTATTGACATTACACACCAGCACACATCCTATTTACTTATGCAGTCATCCTACTCACTTATGCAAACAATGGATCATACTTATATTTACTCAGCTACACACGTATACAAACACCACTTCATTTATTCATATAGATAGTAACTCATACTTAGTGTGTTATAAAATCACTATTACAAGTATACAGTTATCCATACAGTCACTCATGCAATCAATGAGTCTTATGTATACTTATTTATATACAACAAATGTCACATACACTGCCTTTTATTATTCTAGTTTATTGGACATGTACCATTGAGAGATATATTTGCTCATCAGCACATCCATATACAACGGCCCCAACAGGGCTAGGATGCCTGGCTTCACCTTGGGGGTGCCCAGAAGTGGGCACTTCACAGGGAAAGGCCAGGAAGGGTTCCACAGCGGAATGTGTACAGCGCCTTGAGACCCCTTGGTGGGTGATACGTGCGATATATAAGCACTACATTTACATTTTACATTTACATATACATATTCATTCACCCAAACAACTATTATAATATGTACTCTTAATGTCATATGCCTACTGAATCAACTATTGACACATCTTTGGGCAGTCACACACCCCCCACCGAACCACACACACATTCACTCTCCCATACAAATAATCAGTTAACTGATCCATAACTAATATACACTTTCATGTAGCTAGTAACCAAATGGTGCAGCAGTTTACACAACAACTGAGAAAATTATACAGATATTCACACAGTTTAGTCACTATCCAATATATTTAGGGAGACACTATAAATTAGTCAAGTAAACAGTCAATCACACTGCTAGTAAAAATCCTCCATCCAGACATTTATACATCCACTCATTCTTCAATGCAGATTGCTATATATATCATACAAATTGACATATGGAACCAAACCACATTCACTGGATGATGTCATCAGTGATGTCATCAGTGATATTGTTTGAGATGCCATCAGTGATGTCATAAGTGATGTCACTGACCATGTCATGAATGATGTCATATGTGACATCATCACCAGTGGATTGCGAGCGCGAGAACTACAGTTAGTACAGCTAACTACAACAGAGGAATTTCAATGGTTTTGTATGAGTGAAATGTCCAGCTAACTATAACACCCCTAAAACCTATGTTTTTTTCAGTGAATGTATATATATATATATATATATATATATATATATATATATATATATATATATATATATGCGCTTTGCCCCTTTTTTGACTGCATATTTTTTGTAAACCAATTGGTTGCTTTCCATATTTGGCCAGATATCTTCTCTATTCAAGATGATTTGCATGTGTTCTGAACATGTTCATATTACTATCCCTATGTCACTTTGAGTGTGGTAAATGGTGAATTGAATGTATTTATAAAATATAAATTATCGATATATTAACTTTTTTGGATTGATATGTCCTCCTTTGGTTGAAATTAAATTTTAACTTTCGATAACACATCCTTACTTCTCTGTTCCCTCACGAATCACCTGATTTTTCCTAGAACTTATCTAAATAACTTCACTCAAACATGGCGACATTTATTTTTGCCCATACTCACATCCTTTTACAAACAAAATGTTCCACTTCAAACGTGCCAATGGGCTTCTAATATTATATGGAGGACTATGTGTATGAATCATGTTTCCTTGTCTAATACTTCTCTACATAACCCCACTCTAAGATGGCTGACAATTTTATGTGCCGTACTTGCATTCATTTACAACCCTCTCCTTTTCTGGCCTGGCGTATGGCTTCCAACACTTTGTTTGAGGCTATTGGAGATCACTGACTGTGGCTGCGACATCTTTTTGCTAAGTAAGATGTTCTCTTTGTATTTAGGCAAAATATGGGACTGATACTTCATGTGCTGTGTATGTTTCGTTCTTTTTGGCAATATTTGTGTTATCATATTCTTACAGATAACATGTTTGGATGTAACTAGGTACCTTATGGGTCGTCTTTTAGTCATCGTAGATGTAAGCCTCCCTTTTATGCCTTTATGTTATAGCGTTTCTACCTGGTATAAATTTAGTGTTGTCTGTGATTACCTACGTAGGTATCCTATGAATTGTAATCTAGGTGACCATCAAATTTTGTTTAGCACATTATACCGTAATGGTATTTTGAGGAGAATTTTTTTTATCTCCCCATTTTAAACAAAGGTGTCTGTTATCTATTTTACCTAAAACAAGAGAGTGTTAGCCACGTTTAGACAGTTTCATTTTATCGTCAATGTAGTGTCCCGATCATAGTGCACTTAGCTATTTATACTCCAGTGTAGATTATTTAAGATTATTCGCTCTGCTCCTTCTAAGGAATCCATGCTACATTTGCGATGGGCTGCTACAAGATAGTGTTCCTTTATCTGTAGTTCTGGTTTGAAATCCCTACATAGATTGATATGGACTTGTCATTCAATATGCTTATGTACATTGTTTATTCTGCTTTCAGATCCAGCAGTTTTCTGCAAGAACCACCTTTCTAAAAATACATTGACATTTGCCCTTATAAGTGTTTAAACTATATTTGGTGTCACATTTTGTAGCTCTTTATTGTATTTTAACTCAGCTCATGTGTACCATTTTTCTTCTTCATATCTTGGTATCTACTTTGGGTCTATTCACAATACTGTTAATTTGGACGCGTTTCTCTTACCACTTTCTCCTGGTGTATACTTTCTCTTTAAAGTTATTCTGATTTCTGTTGAATTTTGATTTCTAGAGGGGTCTTGGATCTTCATTTAAAACATCCCGCCCTGATGATGGTCTCATAGATTCATCTCGGTAGAGACCGAATCGTCGACTGCTTTAACCCATTTCCTTATAGTTTCTGTTAAGATTCAACACTGGGAGACTTTTAATGCCTAGGACATTCTCCAATGTATTTATTCTCAGGAATAGGCTATTTTACATTGATAACTAGAATAGTCTAACTGCCTAGAATTTCTTTTTGTTCTGTTATCAATGTTGCTGAAGTATCTTCACACGTTTGAACCCCTTATGTGACCACTTTTTCTGTGATTGAAGGATATAATAGATACACTCAGTTGTATTGACCTATTTCCTCACTTAAGTAATCAAGATTATTTTTCTTTAAATTAGTTTCCTTACCTCATGATCAGACGCTTAAAAAAACAAGCAATTGAAGTGCTCTGACGGGGCAGCGGGAGAGTGGAAGCAGCCTCGACGTGGGATTGGTGTGGGAGGCAGGAGCAAGTCAGGAGAGGGAGGAGGGGGAACTGCTTGCGAAATGAAATTAAAATCGGCCGTCCGGGAAATGCTCTCGGCATTGCGGGGCGGGGGCGCATTCCTTTGAAGTGTAAAGCAGGGGGGGGGAGCAGCCTTTGATGTGCGAGCGAGTGGGAGGGAACACCATATGGGTTGTGATTGAGAAGTGAAGCCAAGTGCGCGCTGGGGAAGCGTCGCGCTTAAGTACCTCAAATGCATTGGGGACAATCCTCGCTGGTTTCAAGAGTTTGTTTTGCCTACTATACTCTTGCAGAACAACACATGCACGTTGGTTCAGCGAGACCTACAAAACTAGAGATTTTACTTTTAAAAAAAATAAATAAATAAAAGGTTATCTCTTGTAGGCATCTTTGCCTGATATTCATTGTAGTTCAATAAAAAATGCTAGCAAGGGAGTTTGTTCTGAATTAATTTACAGGAGAATGATCGCATAATAATTTGAATCTCTGATCAATTGAAATCAATTAAAGCCTGTGTTTGTTTGTCACAATCATTTGGACACAGTAATCAAAGTACTTGAAAAAAAAAGAGAAGAAGAAAAAGCTACATGGGTATTATGTTTGTAAAACAATATTTCATTTTATATATTTGCTTAAAAGGGTACTGTTACAGTAAATGAGAGAATTAATCAAAAGACAAATAGACTCAGAAATAAATAAATTGTTCTTCTCGCCTATTTGTGTTGCCGTCCACTCTTTATCAATATATAACAATGAATCTTGTGCTATCTCAAACAACGATTCAAACTTTCAAAATTATTGTAACTTTAGAGATGTGGACAAAAAAGTCGACGTTTCGGCCTTCTAGTTGTTACATCCTTAAGGCCATCCTCAGGACAAATTCAATCTTTTAGAGACTTGAGACCCCCTATTTGTGATGAGAACTCTGGCAGATAATGGTGATGAACTCTGTATTTACGATTTCAAACGACCTGTTTTTTGATATGTTTGGATAGAAAAGAGGTTGGAGTGACCGTATTTCATCTGCGTCTCCACACCGTATTTGTTTTAGATCCAAAGGTTTCGGAACTGTGTCAATCGTGCCATATTCTCGCGAGAAAGCAACTCCTTCTGAGTTGCTTTCTCGCGATAGCAATGCAGGCACCTTTGCACTATGGTGCATGAGTACCTGCATTGGTGCTTGGCAGAAAATTGTACACCAGAGCTGGGAAAAGTCAGAAATGCGCCATACAATGTTAAGTATATTACATTCCTACCCTTCCCCATCATGTAGCGCAGCATAGCAGTGTCACTTGCTGACCTGCATGATATAATGGTAAATATGCCACAACGGTGTCTACAGGCCACAGGAGAGGAGCATGGGAAAGGCATATCTCCAGCAAAGTTATCTAGGTCTGCCAAAACAAGGAATGAAAATAACCAAAGTGCATTAGCATTAGGTAAAGGATGCTCTATTACCCCTCATTTAAATCCTCTTTTGAAGAGTGGTGTGGTGATGGGGTAGGGAGGGATTGAACTGAAACTGCTCATAGCATCTGCCCCTCCCCAGCAGCATTTTTACTGGATGTGGACACCACTCTATAACAAGCATTTGCAATGCAATATGTCTCGCATTTACGTGAGTTTGAGCTATTAGTATTGTAAATGACAAAGCCTTTTATTTATGTTTTGGTTTTTAAAACATAAATAAACGGTATTGTCATTTACAATGACAATAGCTTGAAGGAGCGTAAATGCTAATCCTATTACATTGCAAATGCTATAACGTTGTGGGCCCCTCCTTTGCTCGGCCCTAACGAAGGCGTCCTGCACTGTTAATAAAATAAATAAATAAGTGTGTCTGCTATAGTTAAAGCGGACACGCTATAATTTAAATAAATACATTACGAAAGCGGCCAGCATTATTAAGTAAATAAACAATTAAGCGTGGCTCCTATAGTTAAAGTGGACACGCTATAATTTTTATCAATATATTACAAAAGTGACCAGTGTTACGTGAATAAATAATTAAAGTGCGCCCGCTATAGTTAAAGCAAATGCACTATAATTTAAATATATACATTAGTAACACCAAAGGGCCTGCTGAGATGTTGTGGGTGGAATTGCTTACAGACTTATGAAAGAGACCTTGTAACGCCACAAGTAAAAGATCCAGTCCTTATGGGAGGTAATAAACGGTGACAAGGCGGTAACAAGGAAGGACTAACAAGCCTCATAATCAATCGGAAGCCATCATTTACCAAGGACTTTGACACCAGCCAATGAAAAATATGGGAGAAGAGTAGGCGCGGCTTTCACAGCATACTCTACTACAGCATGCTTCGCATGCGCACTGCCACTAGGCTCAAACTAAAAATGGGTGTGATGTTTCCTGGCTTAGTCATTTCAGTTCTGGAAATACAGAACTTCTTAAAATTGGCTTGAGCGGTATCCACCTTGGTGATACTTGTCTGGACAGTGTGTAATGGGAATCAAAGTGTGAAAACTGGTGATAGAAGAACGCTTATTAGATGTTAGTGGGATTTAGGACACCAAAAATGGTGAAAAGTAAATAGTATATGTAGACACAAATTGGATACAAGCTTAGGTATACTTGATTAGGTATCTAGCCTAGACTGTGCAGCAGTGTGCCAGCTGAGCTATATGATGCTTAGCGAGGGAGATAATAAAGATTCATGGAAGCAAAGGGGTGGCACAGAGGGAAGCCAGCCTCGACATTTACTGTTCAGCGCAGTCATCGGTAGAGATTGACGGCCTCATTTACTATATTTTGTCGCACGGCAGCGCAGCAAGCCTTCCTGCTGCGCTGCCAGGCTTCAAAATAAAAGGGCAAGAATGCGCTGTATCTACAAGATACGGTGCATTCCTGTCCTTCTCCCCTGCGCCGGCGCACAAATAGCAGCCTTGCGCCAACACAGACAACCTTGTGCCATGGTGCAAGGATGCCTATGTTGCAGGGATGATTGTTTATGTGCAGGAAGGAACACCTTCCTTCACATAAACAATCATTATTTGTGCTTTGCTCCTTCTATTTGTCCTGCAGAATGCGGCACACATAGAAAGAGCAAAAACAGAGGAGAAATAAAAGTATTTCTTCTTGTTGCACCACTCCTTTGCTTCTCCTGGGGAGGCATAGGAATCTAATGCATTCCCAGGTTTGCAACACTTTTATAAATCTGGGAATGCGTCAGGTTCCATGGATGTTGCGAGTGAACACATACAGCAACACCCATGAGAAACCCTTTTCATGCACAGTAATGTGTAAAAGGGGCCCATATGTACATGGCCATGAAAAGTCATGTGGTCTTATAAATGTGAGCAGGCACACTGCACCGCCGGTGCACCTAAAAAATGACGCACAAGCAGTGAAATGGGCTTTTAAACGAGGCCCGAGTCTGTCCACATAAATGCAAAGAGTAAGCACAGGGCAAACCTAAAAGCAGAAGCAAATACAGTTAGCCTGCAGACGTTAAAATGGAAGTGGAGAGTTCATGGAAAGGTAAATAAGGCTTGCATTGGTGAGTGGAGGCCCAGCCAGTAGAGAACTAGTAGGGGAATCAGAGTTTTTGAAAAGAAGATAGACAGGTGAGACAATTAATAGAAAGGAGATTAAAAAAACGACATGAAAATAATGAAGTGCAATAAATAACTATAAAGGGAATGGTGACAGAAAAGATAGTGATATCACCAAACTGAAGACTAGTTTGTAACACTATCAAACCAGAAAAATTAAGTGCAGGAGCCAAGACAAGTAAGGCAGAAGGAAGACTTCTACCTACACCAGGAGCTGCAATTAAACACAGGGATTAATTGGGACTACTCTGGTGTACTGGTGCTGTGGTGGTTTTACCTAGTAATTGTCACAAACATGTTTTTAGCTGTAAATGAACCTCCCTGACGTTCAACAGTTGTCAACGCTGGGTCCATGGACAATGAGCACATTTGGTCACTGTCAATTTGTTAAGGTTTAAAGGAGGCCAAAGACTCTTTTCATTGCCATGGTCCCAGAAGGATTGTTCTCACCGGGATTGTAATCTTCAAAGATCTAAGGATGTATAAGAACATATATGTCTTATCCCTCTCTAATATGTGAGAAGCTGAGGAAACAATTGTAAACCTATTACACTGCACATTAGGACTTATTCATCCCCTGTCTAACTTCATATTTTATAGTGTTTGAGTACTGTTTTGCAACGTTTAACTCTAGTTGCAACCATGGACATTATTTAGGGGTCGCCAGGGGTTGCACCTGCGACCACTGGCTTTCCCCTTGCAACCCCTGGCACTACATTTGCGACCCCTGGTTTTGGGGTGCGTGGGTGGGAGGCAAAATCAGTGCCAAGAAAACGCGGGGCTCCGTATTCCTTACCGTCTGCCTGTTTTTCATTATAATATTAGTGAATGATATTGTATTATTTACTATGAGTGTGACAAAAAATGGAGCATACTTAGGATCTATGGTGGCAGATGGTGTAAGCAAACATGGTTTAAATGTATGTGGTATGCGTGCTTGCGGGTGAGAGCTTTTTTAAGAGACAGAGAGCATGCATCTGTGAGAGAAATTGTTGATGTATGTGTAAATGTGTGTGTGTGAGTAAACCTGAATGAGAATCAAGTGAAAGATATTGAGTGAGGACTGAGACCAAAGTAGCTGCACAGTCTTGCATCAAAGCGGTAAAGACAAAATGTGCCTTATCTAAGATGTTGCACACTTTTTCTTTACCCAGTGTGCTGTCGTGCTTTTGGCAGCCATGCCCCAACACACATGACCTTGTGCCAAAGTGCAAGCTGTGTGCATTCTCTGAAGCCTATGTTTTGACCTGAAAGGGGTCCTTCCAGTACAAAAAATATGCATTAAGGCATTTCCAACTTTCTATGTGGGCTGTACAATACAGAGCATATGCAAAGTTGGTAAAAAGCGAAGAAATAAAAACAATTCTCCTCATTATGCCTGCATCGACGAGGCATTAGATTTTGGAGCAAATTCTTGTATTCCAAAGATTGAAGACAGGGATTTGAGTCAAACTCCAAGGGTGATTGCATGGGAACCTTCATGGACCATCTATGGAATGCCCCTTTGATACAGAATAATGCAAATCAGTGCACAGCAAGACTTTGCATTACTTTATGATTCTAACCAATGCAGATCCTTTGAAGTACTTTGTCATGCTATCCAATGCTTACAGTGATGTTAGGTCATGTGACATGCCTTCTTGGAAATAAATCAGGGTCACTATTATATCACTTCCTGTGATGTCATTGAATGAATGAATGAAATAATTTTATAGAGCGCGCAATACCCGAAGGTGTCTTAGCACTACATGAATTATAACCAGGAAAACCTTCTACCTGGGGCCACACCTCTGGCATAGCTCATTGACCTATTGAGTAAACAACCACGTCTTCAACTGTTTTCTGATTTGCTGCATGGTAGGTTATGAGTGTAAGGCAATAGGAAAGGAGTTGCATAGTTTCCCTCCACAGTACGAGAGCATTCTTCCACCCTATTTTGCTTTGTTTATTCTTGGGACAGTGATTATTCACGCAGAGCTCGATCTAAGGTTCCTAGAGGGGAGTATACCAGGAGAACCGATCCTGAAAAAAGGTTGGACCAGCTCTTTAGAGGGCCTCGTGGATTATGCACAGAGCCTTAAATGAAATCCTCTTTTCCACTGGTAGCCAGTGGAGGCAATGCATTAAATGAGAGATTGGTCCAAATTTGGGGACCTTCAGTAACGTTCTTGCTGCTGCGTTCTGCAAGAACTGGAGTTTTTTTTATCAGATATTTAGAAGGGCCTAAATATAAGGCATTGCAGTAGTCCATCTTCGAGAAGATGAGTGCCATGATCACAGTCTTCTGTACATCAAACTGAATAAACAGAATAATTTTCTTGAGAACCTTCAGCATGAAAAAAACCTGCTGAGATCACAGCATTGATTTGTTCTTAGAAGCATAGTTTGGTATAAAAATTACTCTAAAAATTATTGCCTTCTCCTCTGGCCTCGGTAAAGCGCCTAGATCCGAAGGCCATGATGATCCATCCCAAAAGGTGGTCCCCTTTCCAAAAAGCAAAATCTCAGTTTTATCAGAGTTCAGCTTGAGACAGTTTCTCTGCATCCAGCCCGCAACTTAGGACATGCATCTACAGAAATTACTTGCATCCTTCTCCTCATCTGATGAGATGGATACCACTATCTGTGTATCATCAGCACAGGAGAATACAGCCAGGCCACAACTGTGAATCAGATTAACAAGGGGAGTGTCATACACATTAAATAAAGTGGGGCTAAGAGCAGACCCCTGAAGCACCCCACAGGGAAGAGAGAAAGGTCTGGAACTTGCATCTCCCATCTCAATCCACTGTTGACTATCATTGACAATGACACAAGCCAATGAAAAATATGGCGGAGAATGGGCTGAGCTTCAAGTCCCTACCTAAATACAGCATGCCCCACAGAGCAGTGTATGCGCTGCCCAGGCTTGACCTAAACACTGTCACAGTGTGCCAGTGAGGGGTGGAGCCTTTGAGGGGCAGGGTTTCTACCTGCATCTCAACCTTTGCAATTAATAAAAACAAAACAAACTTCTAAGCATGTGGACGATGTCTTGGGAACATTTCACACCCTGTAATGGACAGTGACTGTGTAAGGCCTTGGTACACATGCTGAAAATCCACTCTAAGGAGGGTTTTCAGCTAATATGTTGTGCCACAGTGGAATATCAGTGGAATATCAGTGCTTCACCTGTGTGAAGGGAGCCAATATTGTGTGTCACACATTGGCCCTGTTTGAGCTGGCAGGTATGATATCGCCCGTGTATCTCTATGTTTATTTTTCCATGCCTCTCCTGTATTTTTAAGTATAGCACCCTTTTCATTCGCCTGAGATTGGGAACCAGCATGCCAAAAGGGCATGTTATTCCCAGTCTGACATACACAAACAGCGCATTTGCACTATCTGCTTCCACAATTTGCGCACTAACTTGTAGTCCCAAATTGAGCGCAAACTAGTGCTCGTGCCCGTGTGGGATGACTGGCAATAGTGGCCTAAAGCCCTCATGATGAGTGGGTTTGTAATTGGTACAATCTTTATTGCACACCATAAAATACAACTCTCCTTAGCCGGAATTAATCGGTGCCATAAATACCACCCAATAATGAGTTTTTCCATTATAATGGGGATTAACATTTGTAGCGGCTTCCCTAGCCCAGGAGTATGCAAATGATCACGCCACACATTGAACTCTGCAACAGATGTCTTTTTGCTTTAGCATACGATCATGCTCTGTACGCATTGCGTTATAACTACTTAACCGCAATTTAACACCTCCCAGCAGCAGCCGCGGCCAGTCCATTTAGGCTGAAGGGTCACACCTCCTCAGCTTTTGCCCCTCACGAACAGTGTCTGCCAGGCTAAACAAAGGGTAGCCTGACAGACACTGTTCATTTTCAGGCCAGGCAGCCAGGAGCCAGACATGAGATAAATGTGCAGTTTCCTGGCTGCCTGAGATGAACTTTGCTGGGCTGAGGAAGTCACAGCTCCGGTGGGTGTGACCTCCTCAGCTCAGAAAAGGACCCTGAGGCCCTCCCCCCAGTGAGGAGGGGTAGATTCACTGATTTCTTCACACCTGGCACTTCAGTTTTAAGCCCTGAAGAACCCAGGGGAGAGTGTCAATCAGTGGCATTTCATCACAGAGGGTGGTGGGGTAATTATTCTCATTGATTCCATCCTATTCTGTGATGATGATGGGACCTTAGGTCAGCCAATGAGGGAATGCAGCAGTCCAAAGCATCCTGGGACCTCCGAGCCAGAGCTGCAGGTAAGTGTGTTTTTTTTTTAATTAATGTTTTGTTTGTGCGTGAGTGCCAGTGTGTATGAATGTTTGGTAATGAATACTGTGAATGGATGTTTTTTGTGTGTGGGCGCGGGAATGCATAGCTAAGAGTGTGTATGTGTGCGTGTGCAAGTGTCCCATCCGGCCATCTACCTCCTAAACTTACCAGCTGCCACTGCCCAGCAGACTACATAATTCCTGTTTAGAGACCAGCCAGAACCGCGAGGGTCCTGGTGCGCCTAATATTAAAGACACTACATCTCCCCCTTTGTTAAATAAAAAGTACAGACAGCATTAGCATCAGATTTCTTCAATGAGTTGCCAAGGTGCTCGCACTGGTCTGTCAGATCGGGTGGTCTGAGGCAGTTAAGATGCACATTGATAAGGCACTAATGACATAGGCTTAGATGTTTGATCACATCGGGTCACCTCGCCTGTGATCTCAAGAGATGACGAACATTGTGGTAGGTGTTTAAAGTGTGACGAGTATCGTGGGATGGACTTTCCCGGATGATGCACTGTCACTATGTATCCTTTGCAAGTTACAACCCTCAAAGGGTCATCAGCAAATGGAGTGTCTGCTTTCTGCTTCCGTTTCTTTTTTACCAGTACCCAGCCCCCTTTATTGAAGACTGTTTCCTGCTTTATCACCGCATAGGTTTTCATTTTGTACTTTTAAGAAGTGTCTGTGACACAAACGTTATCAGTATTCATCGATCGGTCCGATGTCTATTGTGGGAGTTTGGTTCTTATGGCTCTCCCAAATAGCAAGGTGGTAGCACTCTCACCAGTGGTGGAGTGAGGAGTTGATCAATAGGCATGAAGGGCTTGACACATGGCTTGGTTAAGATCAATTCCCATCAATCAATCATATGAGGGAGGAGGAAGTTCTGATCCATTCAGTTTCCTTAACTTTAATCTCAATTAATCATAGGGGGAAGGATCACTTGTCCTGCACAACCAGGGTATGCAGGAGGTATGTGGGGTGTCTCAGGTAAAAAAACCCTCATGCACGTGATGGGAAGATCGTGGTAGCGGTATATGTTGATTCTCCGCTCTTCATTCACGTGTGTGCATAATCATCGGGTCAGTATGGTTATGCAGCCTCCAGCTGGAGGTTCTTACCCATGGTTAAAACAGTAGTGATCAAGTGATGTGGATAGTGCTCAAATTCGTTAAAATACCCAGACAGCCAGATGCTTCGCTTTATTGGGTCTGGATTCGGGTAGCCCGTCAAAGGGTATTGAATATTGTGTGTTCCGCGAATGTATTAGGGATTCTAACGCACTCAAAGTTAGTGATTAAAAATGGCTGACATGTTTCAGCCCAAATTGCCTAGATAGGTCTTGTGGGCTTTCTTCAGGACCGGGAGTGAAAGGTGAAAAAGTGGAAGTTTATAACAAAAGCTCGTATAGAGACTTTCCACATCAAGCCCAACCAACAGCATGGTTTCCTGTGAGTACTCCACTTGTTGCAACTGGTTGAGAAGATCTCGAGTATCTTTTTGGTACGTGGGGGTCTTGCCTCAGCAGAATACCTTAGACACACTGGAGACCATAATATTCAATACTGACTGGCCACACAAAACTCCAAGACATTTCCTACTGGAATGCTGCAGACTCGCACTCATGGAGAATTACTTCCAGTATAAAGAGACCCTCTATTTACAATGCCACGGTACCTCGATGGGCAGCACATTTGCCCCAAGCGTGGCAGGGCTCTATGTCAGCAGCTTTGAGGAGATACACATCCAGAATGAGAACAACCCCTCCCGATGTCAAATACTGTTCTGGAAACGGTATATTGACGATATTTTACTAATCTGGAATGGCGATACGGTCAGCCTACAAAACTTCCACTCCTGGATAAATACCAGAGATGAATGTTTGAAATTTACTTATAATGCTGACAAACAAATCCTGGATTTCTTAGACATTACCATCTATGCCGAAGGAGAGACATTACAAACTTGCACCTTCTTCAAAACAACAGCGAAGAACAGCCTGCTATCCTTTAATAGCTTCCACCCCCGATGTCTGAGGGAAAACCTCCCCTACGGTCAACTTCTCAGGCTGCGGAGGAACTGCAGTAAGACCAAGGAGTATAAAACGCAAGCGAATGACCTCTGTCAAAAACTTGAGGATCGAAATTACCCAAGAAAGGTGATTAATAAATGTAAGAAGCGAGCCCGCCATCAGAATAGAGATGGTCTTTTGGAAACAACAGAAAAAACAACACAGGAAGAACTAATGACATTTATAACAACTTACAGCCCTGTGACCGACAAAGTGAAGAAGATAATCAATAAGAATTGGAGTATCCTTACGACAGGTACCCTGACATGGCCGAAACCAAGGTTCGCTAACAAAAGAAGCCGGAATCTAAAGGACATACTTGTCCCCACGAGACCACCTCCTAGCAAACCCAGAGAAAGAACAAGCTTATGGGGTAATCCACCTGTTACAGGACACTTCCCCTGCGGCTCTTGCTCGGTGTGTAGTCTCACTCAACCGACGAAGGAATTACAACTTCTCCCAAACCTAAAATGGACCATAAGGAATCACATGAATTGTAACAGCAGTCACGTGGTGTACATGATAACTTGCCCGTGTAATATGCGATACATCGGAATGACCTGCAGGAAGGCCAAGCAGAGGATTTGCGAGCATCGGAGCAATGTTAAGTGCAAAAAAAGCACCACCAAGATGCCCAATCATTTTTTGCTTGTGGGCCACACGGTAGAAGAACTAAACTGGGTCATCCTTGAAACCCTTGAGACAAAAGACAGGAATGCAGAGAAGATCCTCTTCGAAAAAGAGCAACGTTGGGTCCATAGGTTGAAGATAGATTCCGAGGGCTTAAATGACAATGTACCTTGGCTGAGCCTGAGAAAATAATAATCCTCTTATTCATGAACGAAGAAACGTGATTAGGACATCTACAGTAAAGATATACAGACAAAATCTGTATAAGTACTTATTTTCAAACACAACCAGTTACTTTTCCAATTTCGAATTGGAAAATTCCCCCCCCCCAATAAGCAACATGACTAGAAAGAAAACATCAACAGTATTAAGCATATCCAACTCCGATTTGCAAGTCAAATCGACCCTTAGATATACTTCTCATGTTAAGACCAACAATCTCAACACCCGTATGAATTAATTTAGAGAGTTCCATGAATAGGTATTTTTATCGCATTAAACGCATTCACAGAAATTTCCACCATTATGAATATTCACATAATTAACAAACTCCGCTCTCGAAGAGAGACTCGTGTCTATCGACCGAGTCTTTTTTCAGTTACCAACACTGAATACTCAAAATAGACCTGGTAGCAACCCCGCGGCATTTCCGGGTTAGCGGGCGAAGTGTCAGCACAAGCAGCGTACGAGGTTCAGAGCCACAGGTAGCAGAGACGGATCTCCGATTGTCTGCTCAATGCGAACAGCAAGTACTCTTTGAATAACGTTTCCCTTCCTTTCATTTCCTTTTAGTAAGGCACCCTCACCTCCTGCCATAACCCGAGGAAGTGTGACAATTTCACACTTGAGGTACGTCTCAAAAGCGCTCTAGAAGAAGAGACATCGGTCTCCGTTCACCCGATACACGCCCACTGAATGGTTGCGTACCATATCGCCGATTTAGGCAACCCTTAAAGTAACTCATAAACGGCCAACGGTGTACAGTAGTCACCCTTACACGCGCATGCGCCCACCACCAGTAATTGTGCCAGCATGCTAAGTATAGCAATTCCACTGCATGCTCTCTAAAGACATAGACGATTTTGGAAAACCACAATATAACTAAAGATCATGTGCATGCCACTATAGTCAGACAATGAGAGAGTTAACACTGCCAAGGACTATGGGGTCTGTAAAGTATTGCCATTTTCTAGTTGCGACAAAATCAACCTTGATTTTGTAATGTATGTACCTTGTGTGTCTCCTACCCCCATCCCTCCGCCACCCACCCCCATCTGTATACATATTGTTTTTATATTTTGCAGGTACACTGTGACCTCCCGTATTGCAAAGAAACAGGTTGAATTTTTCCTTTTCTTACACTGTTTATAATAAGGCAATTTTTGGTAATAAACATCCACTTTTTCACCTTTCACTCCTGGTCCTGAAGAAAGCCCACAAGACCTATCTAGGCAATTTGGGCTGAAACATGTCGGCCATTTTTAATCACTAACTTTGAGCGCGTTAGAATCCCTAATACATTCGCGGAACGCACGATATTCAATACCCTATGACAGGCTACCCGAATCCAGACCCAATAAAGCGAAGCATCCGGCTGTCCGGGTATATTAACAAATTTGAGCACTATTCACATCACGTGATCACTACTGTTTTAACCATGGGTAAGAACCTCCAGGTGGAGGCTGCATAACCATACTGACCCGATGATTATGCACACACGTGAATGAAGAGTGGAGAATCAACATATACCGCTACCACGATCTTCCCATCACGTGCATGAGGGTTTTTTACCTGAGACACCCCACATACCTCCTGCATACCCTGGTTGTGCAGGACAAGTGATCCTTCCCCCTATGATTAATTAAGATCAATTCCCTCCATTGATAGTCGCTGAATTACCATCTCGAGGGTACCCATAAATCGTACTACAACACCATTGGCCTAAAGCCAGAGAGGTGTACACTGTTGATGCTTGACATTGAGACAAACAAGAAACTACTTGAATTCTTTACTATTAAAAGGTGGGTCATTATCAGATGTGGGGATAGCGAGCATGCCCCACACTGCAAAGATGTCATCAAGCCGCCCAATGGCTTTGTCATGGGTTGTCGATGATAAGACTGCCACCAAAGGATAACGCAAATATGTTGTGTCACCTGGGGGGATAAGAAATTACAAAGGTGGCACTCTTTCAGCTCTTTCTCAACTTGTTTATCTAGGCAAGGGAACTACAAGGCTCCTAGCATGGCTGGAGAAAAAGGAAAGAGAACACTCATGGGTGACAGGTGTGAGAGACAAGGCAGGGATACTGAAAAGTACAGGCATAGCAGAAGTCTTCGCTGCACACTTTGAGGGGGTATATGCACCCACCAGTACTAGATCTGAAGGCGATTGCGAGGAATTTTTGAGAGATTTCTCCTTCCCCACAATATCTGAAGAAGTGCGTGAAGCATTAGATGTGGATCTTATGGAGGAAGAGTTGGGAGGAGCCCTGGGGCACCTCAACTTGGGGAAGGCAGCAGGCCCCAATAGACTTCCAGTGGAGATCTATAAAAGTCAGGTTTCCATAATAATACCACCACTGTTAGACATGCTAGTAGAGGCCCGAGAGTGGGGGCTGCTCCCGCCGGATCAACGTGTGGCCAAAATCGCGTTAGTGCATAAGGTTGGGAAACCGCCGGACCAGTGTGCCTCCTATCGCCCAATCTACATAATAAATGTGGAGACGAAAGAACTGGCCAAGGCGTTAGCAAATAGATTAGTGCCCATCATCTCAGAGGTGATACACCTAGATCAATCGAGCCATATGCTTAACAGAAGCACCTGTCACAACCTACGGAGGCCCTATTGAGTGCTTCACTTGACGGGAGATGCTGCTGCTCAACAGAGGGCAGTGATGCCGTTAGATGCATCAATGACGTTTGATAGTATGGAATGGCCCTATCGATTTATGGTACTTCACAAAATGGGCTTTGGCCCCAACTACTGTAGTTGGGTAAGGCTATTATATGAGAGTCCTCTGGCTCAAGTGCGAGTCAATGAGGTAATGTCCAGATCCTTTCAATTGGGGAGACATACCAGACAGTGTTGCCCCCTGTCCCGATTACTATTTGCCATTGCGCTGGAGCCACTGGCGCATTGGGTCCGAAGAGACGCAATGATTTGGGGGATAAAGGCACTGGGAGGAACGGATTTTGCTGTATGTGAACGACATTCTCCTAAACTTGGCAAGACCATACTACTCGATGGCTAGAGTGCTCCACATTTTTTAGCTCTTTGGAATCTATTCAGGCTACACCATTAATTGGTCTAGATCAGTGATATTTCCACTGCCAGCCCTCCACCCAGGATACCGCCTGGATGTGTAGCTCCAGTGGTGAGAGAGGGGTTTAATTACCTTGGTATACATATTGTGAGAGACCACAAGGCGTTTGTGCGGAGAAACCTTGAGCCCAAGATGGCGCGACTCAGTGCCGATATAGGTCATTGGCATACCCTCCTGTTGTCTCTTATTGGCAGGGCGGCCCTGCTTAAAATGATGGCTTTGCCGTGCCACCTTTATGCTCTCCAGAATACCCCTTGCCGAGTTCCCCCAACAATTTTTAATAGAATATCTCAGAAGGTTAGAATGCTCCTATGTCAGGAGGGCTCCCCCAGGATAGCGCTTCACAAACTACAGATGGGGGTGTATGATCGAGGTTTAGTGGTACCGGACATTAAGCTATATTACTGGGCCTCCCAGCTGCTAGTTCTAAACGACTGGATATATACTGATCTGCCTGAACCTGCAGACAGAGTGGACAGAGCTAATATGTCGGGTGACCATTGTACACAACTCATACCCCTGAAAGAGGTTTCTGGAGTGTCCACCGCACACAGGTGTAGTTGTGGAGTGTTGGAGAGAAGCTAACAGAATGCTGGGTTGGGCCGGGAAACTGACCAGCCGGTCCCCACTATGGGAGGGTGACCTCCTGAGGGAAGTAGCTGTATTAACCGGCTTTAGAAAATTGGAAACTGATAGGGCTTGAACATCTAGGCGATGTATTGAGAGGAGAGGCTCCACTCGTATTTGAAGACCTGCAATAAGAATACACTTTAAACCAAATGCAAAGATACCACTATCTCAGACTGATGCATGCCCTGCGGCAACACATCCAGCATGGCACCTCCATTCCAGATTACCAACCTCTGGAAGAGAGATTGTTATTAGACCCCTTCCCTGAAAAACCAACCTCCACAATATATCGTAAACTAATGAATAATATACCAGACCCCCTAGTGGCCCTGAGATCTGCATGGACTGACGATCTTGGGAACATGGATGACACAGACTGGCAGGAGGCATTACAGCGCCCAAGAGATATTGCAGTCCGAACACAATTTAGACTACTGCCACTTAAGATACTGCACTGGTACTTACTACCCGCGCCCGCTCTTGTATACTTGGGGTAAGGCACACACAGCGCTTTGCATTAGGGGTGTCTACAGGAGGGTACCTTTATTCATATTCAGTGGGAATGTCCGAAGATAGCAAGATATTAGCATGGTGTCACAGACGTAATGTCAAGGGTTTCAGGAGCAACATCACTATGGATGCCAAATGGCTTTTCCTGGTGATCAAGGGAGACTCTGACTGGCCCAGACATACGAGAATATGGCTCACTCTTGCAGCTGTGATTGCTAAAAGGGCCATTGCATGGAGGTGGGGAGCACCTTCGCCGCCGTCCTTGGGCGAGTGGAAACAAGACCTTGATATTCCCAACGGGCAGAAGAAATGATATATAAAATATGGGGATGTGTCAAAAAGTGGGAGAAAATATGGTTACCATGGCGTAAGCATAGAGCAAGACCAGAGGAGGAGGGATCAAAATTAGTCATGAATGGTCAAGAGAGCGGAGGGGACTGATATACTTAAACGTTGTATTTACTGATTATATGTATGGCTTGTTACACATTTCGGTTTTTGAAACTAGGTAGGACCTGTGTCCTCATATCTCTCTAGGAGAAAAGTGTTGTGATGTTAAGATGTCAACCATGTACAAACGATTGTAACTATTGGAATGTATGGTCACTTGAGCAAAATGTTAATAAAAAAGATTTAATAATAAAAAATAAAAAAAAGAATATTACATAAATCTTTCCTAGGGTCATCCTTTCAAGACCCAGGAGACTTAGGGTCTGTTTTTGCTAAAAACATTTGAGGGGGCGGCAGGACCTCATACAGACCACCAGAACACCTGTACATAACATTAGTCATGCCATGCCCTTCCATGGGGCACTACAGGACCAGCAAATATGAAAATTAGCCCTCACAGGGCGCTATGGGGAGCTGCTCACCTGAGTTTGTGATTTGTTTTTTATGGGGAGCTTTGCTGTGTGCTATCAGCTGCCTCATTCTGCGTTTGTTGCTTTTCTTTTGCTGTTAAGGGGTGTTTTCTACATATATTGTTGAGGGCTGTGGGGAAGTCTCAACACCCAATGACCCCAGCTGGCTTCCACAATACTTCCAGGGTGGTGTAGGAGCTGGCACCATTCTTCACTGCTCCAACTAGGTGTGTTCAGACCACCTTTATTCTGGCTCACGTCTGTGGCAGGAGAAATCTGTTACTTTTGTGTTGTTCTAGACATTGGGGGTAGGGCACTGGGGCCCATTATTGATGCACTGGCCATCTACCTTCCTTTGAGCAGTCCTCTGGGTGATGGGGGCAGCCAGGAGCAATCTGTATTTGGTGGTGGTGACCCACACATGCCTGCTCCCTTAGAAAATAAATATGTCTTTTCTGGCCCACCTAGGGGGTATTTTACAAGTTACCACAGAGCATCTTGCACTCTGTTTCTTTGTACTCAACAGTCAAAACTTTGTAGATGAATATCTCTGGCACCATTGAGCCAATTGTCTTCATTTGTGGCTTGTTGTGCTCCTGAGGGCCAGCCCTAGCTACCAGGAGCATTCTCAACAGGCCTCCTGCCCTGTAAAAGGGTGCATTTAGTGGGGAGCTGAATTTTCTGTTTCCCTACAGTAGCCTAGCTTTCTCCTCTGTTTGGCTCTTTGTGCTCCTCTCCTGCTGGTGGGGGAATCTTGTGCTGACTAATGCCGAAAACTGATTATGAGCTGAGCCAGAGACATATGATAATTCCTAAAGTCCCAGAAGAAGTGGAAGTGGCCTATTGGAAACTGCAAATTAATTCTTGGTGTTCATGTTTTACTCAAGTTTGGTACCTTGCTGAACCCTGTTGGCCTATGTGGAGTGAATTTGTACTTTAAAGCAGATTTCTCATGTATGTGTGCTACAGTGAAGGCACTACAGATTTTCCAGTAAACACTACATACCTATACTATGAATACCCACTCATAGGCCTACCCTAGGTCAGTACTAATCCTTGCAGAGCCCCTTCTGTGACAGACTACCTGTGCACAGATACCGGCCTGTGTACAAGGGTAGTCTCATACATGCAAACACATATGCACACATGCTCTTGTGCAACCAGCCCAGTGCCTGGTGCCCTAGTTGTGCAGCAGCAGCCTTATCTTAAAAGGCAGATGTCGGAAAGTGCACATTTTGTATGGTCACCCCCCATCTTTTGCTCCAAATGCTGATGGTTATGACTCTGATAGTGCACTGGAGTCTGCTGCCCAGACCCCAGTGCCTGTGATCTCTCCCAAAATGGTTGTGTTTGACTTGACATCCCATATTGGAATACCCATATCGGCAAATATTGAAACCCCTCATAATTCCCTAGTAAATGGTATCGGAAGTACCCAGGGCATATGTGGTAAGGGGTCCACAAGGCTGCAGCATGGTTTTGAGCCACCCTGGGTGACCCAAACAAATTACTGACAGCAGGCCTGCCATTGCAGACAGCAGGAGCAGTGCAAACTGCATGATCTCCACTGTCCCCTCACCATGTGTGGCACAGTCAATGCACTGTCTTTAATATATATCAGGCATCTCTAAAGAAGGCCTCCTCAGCCTAGCAGTCAGGGTGCATTATATTAAAGGTGTGAACATAAAAGTGCAAGCCTATATGTCCCTATAGCGCCACTGGCCATTGGAAACTACTATAAATGTTATCGATCCATAGGATAACATGGGCTGCCAGATGGGCACTCTCGAGATTGTCAGTCCATTATGGTACCACTAAAATATGCCATGTTAGGTGTCAAACAGTGTGCCTTCTCTTCTCTGACATGATTATCGTGTCGTGGGTGACGTGGCTCGCACCCAAGTGGCACATTAGTAGTTGCCCACCTGGTTGCTCCAGCTTCACTATGCACTGGCTACACAGCCCACACTGTCCCATGCCCGCTGCCAACAAGACAAGATTCTGACCTTCTGCCAGACAGTGTGATCACTCCCAGGATTCAGGACCAAAGGCTTGGGAATTAAGGAGGTCTCACCTCCCACCTCTCAAGCAGGCTATTGAATTGGCACATCGAAGCGGAGAGCATCAAAGGCTGCACCGCTTTGGATATGAATATGGGCTGTCCACTTGAGGAGGACACAGCTTTCCCCTTTCACCAGGTCCACTTGCAATTCGGGCAAGGGAGGAGATTAGCTTTTTAAGAGGTTTTGCCACACCTCTAGTTTTCACATATTGTGAAAGCCAGAAACACCTTCAGTGATCCCTGGGCTAGTGACACTAGTCCCCTGCAAACTGCAGGTAAAAACTCTCGTCAGATCCAAAGATTCGCTGGCCATCGGATCCTCTGAGGTATTGCCCAAATCCAGGTGGTCGTGTGCATTGTAGGAGTTGTCGTCTCACCTGCCTTGAAGTTTCAGGCCACTATGTTACTCCCCGACCCATTCTAGATCCAGAAGCTTTTTGCTGTGCTTATCGCTGTGAAGTCTTGTTGATCACCAATCAGGTAACTGATCCCTGCACTCAATGCTGCATCTACAGAGAACACAGTGCAATCATCATCTGATATCAGAAGCTGTGTACCTGTTGTGTTTTTGCATTTTGTTTCTTGCAGGACCATGCAAGTGGTAAAAACAGCAGCTCCCATTCAGCACCAAGGATAGCTAGAACACCTCTGCACCCAGATTCCAAGGGCTAGGAAAAATTGATCTAACTGTAATAGCCTGGTCCTGGAGCCCACGTGACCTTAAGTCTGTCACTAGTGGTTTTTGCTATTGACCGCAATGTTATTTTGACTATGTATTTTACTGCATTGGTTTAATATTGCTTCAAAAATCTACAACTTTGTTTATATGTATGCTATTCTGTTTTTTTGGGTGTCAAAATTAAGATAAAAATGCATTCTATTTTTATAAATTGATGACGGATTTCTCTTGAGTCGTGTTAATTGCTTATCGTCCATGTTGGTACTCTGAAATGCTTATCACATGTTCCTCTAGTAAAGCCAGACTGCTCTTTGCCACTCTGCTAAGACTGAGATAAGGATTTATTATTATGAATCCAAGGACCATCTTTGGGTTGTGATAATATTATGTGGTAAGGCCAGCCAGTCATACCACATAATATTCAAATTTCCTAGAGCAGACTGCGTGGTAAACCACTCAGTCCAATTACCATGAGACTTAGGTAGTGAGATTTACTCATACTACAAAGTTAAATAAAAAAAGCAGTTAGTCATAAGCAAAAAATCTTGGTAGACTAAATGGGTGAAACCCATTTGCTACAATAACTAACTTACTAACTAACTGACTAAATAAATAAATGAGTAAGTGTAATAAAATCCTAAAAGTAAAAATGTTCAGAACAAAACAGTCCTAAAATCTATATTACCTTTGATGGAGAGGGCAGAATGCATAGCGAAGTTATATACGAGTTGAGTTGCCACTCCACAATAAAGGTTATTGACATTCGCTTTGTCCTCAGAGGCTGAAATGTGAAAGAAGTAAGTTCTTCACTAAAAAGATAGTACATATTATGTTTAAGACAGTGTATCAGTGCAAAATCAGTAGCACAATTCAACAAGCTCTGGCAAAGCCAATAGGTATGGCTTTCATGTGGTAAAGCTGGCAACTACTGGATTACACACATGCTTTGATGGTGGTGGCAATGAAGGTCGTGAGATTAAAGGTAGCAGTGGTAAATTATGACAGTGAAGGTGGTAGAACTGATAGTCTGTACTAAAATCCTGTCAAAAATATCAAAAACCCTACTCTTATTAAGAAAATGCTAAAAAGATTGCAGACTGCATACAATGCATGTTTGAGATAAGGAATTGATTGCTGAATGCAGTTTTCAGATCCAAGACAGTCCCTTATAAAATGTAAAGCAAGCACTCTAGAGGAATTGGAATGAGACACAAAACTGCCAACAGCCTGAGGCAAGAGAGCAATTGTGTATGTGTTTGAATACTCCCACTGGTGTAGTAGAAGCTTATTCTATGTATATTTTAAAGAATTGGTAAGTATATGTCTTGCAGACAACTGTTCTGCCAATCCAGACTTAAACAAACAATGACAAAGACAATAGGCTTCGCCTTGGAGACCTATTTGCTCTACAAAGACTTTGGTTCATGCTGTAAGGCATCTTCCAAAATGCTGATGTTGTACAGCATGATCACAAGGAGGCCAAAAGAGGCACAATAATGCAGTCACTGCCTGCCACATCATTTTGTATGTGCAGGCAAGTGTGCCTCTGTGACCATGCATATGTACTCCTTCAAAATGAAGACAGTACTTCTTTTTTAACACATTTTTAAACACATTTTTAACAAATTTAAAAAAAACTTTTAAATTGGACTGTAGTTGCAGAGGGGAAACAGAAGGAGAGGGTGGGGCGGGGAGCAAAAGGGAGTGTTTGTGGGTAGTGGAAAAGCTGCACACCAGGGAAAGAAACATTGCGAAGAGGCAAACAAGCAAGAAACAGCCCTGGTGCTGAGGAGGGACAGAAGCACATGGTTCAGGGAGAGTGACATGGAGTGCAGGATGAAGGAAGCACACAGGTAAGACAGAACACAGAGGATTGGGGGAGCGAAACACACGAGAGACACAACTGGAAAACACATGCACTCAAACAGAGTGCTTAAGCACAAAGAAAAAAGTAGATCACTAAAATTGAACAGCGAAAGGACACAAGTAATGAGGATATGTGTGGCATATTCATTCATTCATTCATTCATTCAAGAGTTGTATATAGCGCTGGCTAGACCCGGAGGTATCAGAGCGCTTTACATGAGGTTCCACAAAAATTACATAACAAGATTACATCAGTTCCAATTTACATCAGATGTTAGACAAACAAATGCAAGAGCATAGAAGACGAGTTGATTGAAGTGTAGAGGGGAAAGGGGAAAGGGGAAAGGGTAAAGGGATAGCGCGGAGATACAATAGAGAGACGAAAGGAAAGTCTGTCCAAAGTCCGGCTGGGTAGGTGACGGTCGAGGGTAAGTCCCAAAACCCATCGCCTCTATAGCTATCAGGTAGCTCCACCGGGCATTGGCCAAATAGCTTGGTCTCAATGGGAAAAACAATTAAAGAAACATGTAGGGCAGAATAAATGGAGCGTAGAGGGGAGGGGAAATGGAAGGAGAGAAAAGGGGGGGATAGGGTCAGAGACAACAGGGAGAGACAAAATGAAGTCTGTCTAACGGACGACTGGGTAGGTGACGACCAAGGAGGGAGTCCACGGCTCATCTCCCCTATAGCTACACCAGGTAGCTTCATCGGGCATTCGACAAAATAGTTCAGACTCAATAAATTGAGAGAGGAGAGAAGGAGATACAAAAATAGAGGGAGGATGCGGGAAGAGACGACAGGGGAGACGAAAGGAAGTCTGGCTGAAGACCGACTGGGTAGGTGACGTCCAAGGAGGGACTCCCCGACCTGTCTCCCCTATAGCTAAACCAGGTATCTCCATCGGGGATCAGACAAAATAGCTAGATCTCAAATGAAGAGGGAAAATTCACAGATAGACAGGGTGGGGACTAAGGGCCAGGACAGGTGAAGGCAGAGGTCAGCAGCAGGAAAGTGGAGAGGAGTAGAGCGAGGAGATAAACAGGGTGGGAACTAGGGCCAGGACAGGTGAAGGCAGAGGTCAAAAAGGTCTTTCAAAAACAATTTGAACAGAGAAGGTTGGAGGTTACATATGACACTGCAAGAATGCATGAAAAGGCTGGAACAAAGTCTGCATGTACAATGGCCGGTGGAGGCATTTTCAGGGTGGGTACGCACAAGGTGGTGTGTAATGATGAATATCTGGTGGTGGATCCAACATGCACTGAGAGGGCAACGGCAGATGAATTGTACAGGCTTGGACTATGAGGAGAAAACACTGGACGAGTAACAGGTTAAGTCAACAGATTTGATAGAGTAGTTTCTTACAAGTCACTACAGCTCTGTACTAGGGGCATCTCCGCCATAGTCATAAGCACCCAACCTCCTCCCCGGTAGAGAAAATGATAATGTACTGTATGCTACAGTCCATGCTTTATACACCTTCAAAAAGAACAAAGTTAAACGAGTTCGGCTGAGCATCCTGGGATACCAAGGATCTCTGGAGAGTTGCTAAAAGGAACGGTATCACTATTCAAGACACATGACAGCTATATAGGGAACTTGTCTGTCCAACCCTTCCTCTTTATCAATTCAAGTATTTTGGTGAAGGGAAGTTTCTCTATGGGTGAAACTTGAAAATATGTATAAAATTAGATTTTAATTTGGCTATCCTTTTCACTTGAAGTGGAAGTACTGGCCAGTGTAGCCTTGTATTTATAGGCTACATTATTTGTCTTTGATATTCTCTTAACTCTATGCATGACTGCAATGAAGACAGCTTAACAGAGTAATTTTGATTACTCCAGGGGTCCACGCACATGGGCGGGAATATTCATTAGATTAAGACTATAACAGAGATACCCCCATCACAGAACTGGAATCACAGACAAGAAACCACTCCATAAGGCATTGCAAAAGAGGTGGAAACAACGGGCTGGAAGGTCCATGGGTGGTGGAGGCTGGGTTTGTTAATCTGTGTCCTACCTACTATGTTGCAAACTTAAGACACAGTAACAACCAAAGCCCCTTACTTTATGTCCCCCAATTATTTTGTAAATTAGGGTGGAGAGAGTGAATTTAAAGGGGTAAACTACATGTGTACAAATGTACTGGTGTGGTCAGAACACTGGATATAGCACCGAAGAGCCAATGTCATATATAAAAAAAAGATAAAACAAGGCTGCATGAAAAGGAAAGCAGATCTTCTACACAAAGTGAAAAATCAGCAAAAGAACAAGGCTACAAAACTACAACGAACACACAATGTGGAACAGATTGCGATGAGAGGTGCAAAGGAAGTATGAAAAAGCGGTGTTCAAAAAAAAGGAAAGGTAAAATATCATAGATGATGACAAACGCACTGGGGTAACACTCTGTTGTACAACACAGAAAAGTAAGAGCAAAAACTATATTTCCGAATGCTTCAGGAGCTGCAAAGGAGGTGCACAAACACTATCACCCCAGTCAACGCACACTGGCAAGCTAGTATGGGCATGTATAAGCTCCATTTTGACTTAGGGGGTACACAAAACCACGGGGAGCAGAAATACTATATGCTCCCCATCACCTCCATCCAAACACTAGTCAACGCACACTGGCAAGCTAGCATGGGCCTGTATAGGCTCACTTTTGACATAGGGGGTACACAAAACCACAGGGAGCAGAAATACTATCTGCTCCCCATCAGCGCCAGCCAAACCCTAGTCAACGCACTCTACAAATCTATAACAGGCCTGTATAAGCTCCCTTTTGACTTGGAGGGTACACAAACCCACGGGGAGCAGAAATACCTGCTCACCATCAACGCCAGTAAAACCCCAGTCAACGCACACTGGCAAACTAGAATAGGCCTGTATAAGCTCCCTTTTGCCATAGGGGGTACACAAAACCACAGGGAGCGGAAATACTATCTGCTCCCCATCAGCGCCAGCCAAACCCTAGTCAACGCACACTGGCAAACTAGAATAGGCCTGTATAAGGTACATTTTGACTTAGGGGGTACACAAAACCACGGGGAGCAGAAATACTATCTGCTCCCCATCACCCTCATCCAAACCCTAGTCAACGCACACTGGCAAGCTAGCATGGGCCTGTATGAGCTCCCTTTTGACTTAGGGCAGTGGTTCCCAAACTTTTTTGACCTGCGGCTCCCTTGACCTATTGGCCATTGACCGCGGCTCCCCATTATGTCACTTTTTTTCGGGTGCTGGGATGCAAGCCGGACTCAGAAGTACTTTCATTTTTTTCCATGAAAATAATTGGGATGAAGCCGATGAACATATTATAATTATATTTGTGACAAAATAAAAATGAAAGCAGTCGTTTATAATAAACTTTAAGTGTTAAGTGACTGTAAGTGCATGGAAACATTCCAACTCTGTTAGTGCTTCTATTCACCTCCTTTTCCCTCCATCTGTTTTGGTGCATCTCTCTGTTTGTACGTATGTGTTGGTATTAGAGACCTAACTGGAGCACAACGAAGCACTGAAGTGTGGACATAACTTCGTGCCTAAGATGTTTTGATTCAGCTCAATGTCCCTGAACATGCCGAGAGTTCCATCACTCTTGTAAAGCCGCCTAGATGCTCTGTTTTATCCCTAAAGATGCTTAGATGCACCACCATGGCCCATAAGAAAATGGTCAAAGGTACTCACTGTCTTTGATTTGAAATGTCTTGAATGCACGGCTACTCTGACCCAGAAGGTGCTTTGATGCACATCCTAGTCTGAGTCCCTGAAGGTGTTGAAATGCACCCTTATCCCTGTAGTCAGAGGTACCCTTCCTCTCTGTGTCACTACCAGCTGTGACAACCCCACCCCGTGCACTACTTCTACATTTGAGATATTCCCTTCCTGTATGCTCCTTTCATATGCGAGACCTTCTCTCCAATGGCTACTGGAAATGTGAGGAAAACAACATATATCACACATCAGGGCATAAATATGAAGTAGTTAGGTAATGCATAACACAGAAGAATTACCCAACGCATAACCATATCTATATCACCATAAGTCCCCTGTATCTCAGAAATAACATAAATACACTGTTCTGAGTTGGAATGTTATGAGGTCAGGGTTATATTGCTATAAGATCTTGGGAGGTCTCGTTAAGCTCTATTTGGTGATATGCCGACACCAGGTCTAGGATGGCAAATAACCATTCCTCCGTAAATGTTGGATTCATCTCTTCAATGTTGGATAAAGTGCTGTTGAATGAGGTGTCTGGAATAAAGGCTT
Organism: Lissotriton helveticus; assembly: GCF_964261635.1. Taxonomy (NCBI): domain Eukaryota; kingdom Metazoa; phylum Chordata; class Amphibia; order Caudata; family Salamandridae; genus Lissotriton; species Lissotriton helveticus. The sequence continues at coordinate 701,911,358 of NC_136068.1, read as the reverse complement.
AACTTACCTTATCTACTCGACTGACTTACTTCTGGAAACACCACAATATGCTCCATTGGGAGGGGCAAACACAGGAGGAGCAATTTAAGCCATCCAATTAGAAGCATGCAAATGAGAGCAACATTTAAAGTCAGCCTATTGTAAGAATGGGTGGGCTTCAAGACCATTCTAAGTTCTTGGTAAGCTGACAATAGCTCTTTTTTAATCAGACAGCTCTGCTGTCTGCTCGACACAACCGAAACGATCTTAAAGAGACACTAGGGAACAATCACAATGCACGAACCAGAATAACATTAAAACCATTGATGCTGTAGACGTTGGCAGATTGAAAGCAGCCCAACATTTTACTCCAGAGCATATGTATGAATATTTTTAGTTTTTAAGTGCTGCAGTACCACTTCTTTACCTTGAATCTATGCTTCATGCCAACATTTGATTAGTCGGAATGTAGCTCATGCTCTTGTAGCTGCCGGGGCCCTGCAAACTACCACCAATCCTGCACCAGAAATTGGTCCTGGGATCATCAGAAATGTGGCCGTGCTGAAACTGAGCAGGTGGTCGCAGGTGGTCGCAGGTGGGGCGCACTAAAACACATTTCTGGGTACCCATACTTATTTTTCCTCATCAGACTTTGACCCAGAGCAAGAGAGCACACAAAAGGTGAAAAGACAGCGGAGGGGAAAGACAGGAACGTAGTGACAAAAGAAGAAATTAATGAATGAAGACTTAATGGAGTGAGATAAAGGGATGTTTTCTTTTCTGGTGATGGGTCAATGAAACGTGAGGTGGAATCAAAACAACACTGCCTTGGTATTCATCACTCCCTATGTTCAATAGTGCTTGTTGCGGGCTTTCCGAACAATATTTTGGGCCCGACACTTACTCTTTCACAAATTAACAATTGTGGGTACACACGTAAAATTGCACCTTTTTTCTGCAGTCGGGGCCTGTTTGTTTTTCATTCTCCTGTTCTGCTCGCTGGCGTTCTCGTGTACAGCGTCACTTCCCTTTGCCTCCTGGCAGCATGACTAGTAACAACAAGTGCGCGCAAGGCGTAAATTAGTCAGCGACAATGAGCAAGGCAGGCCTGCCTCAAAGGCAGAAACACATGAATAGTGCTGCCTATTAATCACGTGCTTTGATGTCTTGATGTTCCAGTTTTAAGACTCTATGAAGCAAGATCCCCTGCTCCGCCGTCTGACAGCGCATTTAAAAAAAAGCACTTCAAAGTTGGTAATTTACCTTCGCCTTATTTCATTAAAGCGCCCTGCCCAGTTTTGAATGACAGCCAACATCAAAGGGCCCCATCCCTATAGATTTGTTACAGACACAATTACAGACAAAAGTACATGCTGGGGGTGTCTTTTTCACAGAGCGCGGCCCCGCCCACTCCTATTTGAGGCAACTCTAATTAATCCTGTGGCGGCGCCTCTTGCTGTGCTCTGCCTTGGAGTTGGTATTACAGTCATGGGTGGGGCACTGCCCCCACCCCTGCTCCACCTCTTCTCCCGCCCTCGACTCTCAGAAGTAAAGACCTGATGTGCTTTTGAAAGCCTAATTAGAAGTCATTCAACTAATTGCAGGAGCTTTTCTGAAGACTGTTTAGGAGGAAATTTGACATGGATTCCTGCCCTTTATTGCCTTTGCAAACAGACACATAAAGCTCTCTTTTCTTCGGGAGGTTGCAGTTGTGGGAACAAAGAGATTGATGTGGCCTAACGGCCAGACCTTCCGATTTTGGAACTGGGGAAGCAGGTTTGAGTCTGGCGTTGGCTCAGCACCCTGGGATTCTGGGCAAATCAATTAATCTCCCAGTGCCTACCAAAAATGAACTTGTTCTGGTGTAACGTAACTGGTGCTCATGCAAAGCGCTTCAATATCTTCCGGTCGAGTTCGCGCTTCATAAATTTGCACAAAAACAGAACATTTTACGGTTTTGGAAAGAAAACTTAGGATCTGCCATAGGGCGTCACGTTGAACTGTGCCAGGTGTAAGTAGTTCTGGCAGTCCTGTTTTAGCCTTGTACTATGATGATTGTACATTCGAGCCATCAAAAATTGAACCCCACCCAGCGCCTTGAGACTCTTACGGGTGTGCGCTTTACAAGCATTTGATTGACTGAAGACTACAACTACCAGTATGCAAAGGGAAAACCAGCATGAGTGAGATTGGTTGGTAGTAAGAAAATAGGAACGCGTTCTTTGTTTTGAAGCCAAATAACGTGTCTAATACAGCGAGAAGTGGGTGCCTGCCCTTAGTACCTAATTATTCCAGTCTCCTGCGAGTCCCTCATGACACGCCTAAAAAAAAACCATCTTGAACAGAGACCCTGAAAAAACTTGTTTCTTTCCCAAAAAACGAAGGGATAGAATGATGCCTACAATAAATAAATCCACTCTAAAATATAACAATTCTGAAGGCTTTGAGGCCTGTTATTGATTAGCTGAAAATGCATTACAATGACTGTTCAATGCCTATTCATGTTTTTAAATTCCTCATGCACTTAAATTGCTCACAATCTTTCAACACGTCACTTTCGTCTGACAGAGTCAGAGTGCCCGCATGTACAAAGGAAGTACGTAGGAGGGATATTTATTTCTGGAGAGGTGGATTGTTGTTGATTTTCATTTTTGCACTTATAAGAAACTTATCTGGAAATATTTATTCCCCTGGCCAGGGTGTGCCCTGGTGGTTCTTTAGGGAGAAAGCATTGTATTGTGGAAGAGGTGTGGCGCAGTGGTCAGGGTGCCTGACTCTGGATCACAGAGTTCACGTTTCGATGCCCGGCACCGGCGGCAGGTTAGCCCAGCACTATGTGACTCTGGGCAATAGCTCGCTTAATCTTCCCAACGGCCCCCAGTGCCGGTACACCTCCGTTGGAGGTAGCTGTGTGCTTTACAAATGCTGGCATTTACATTTGTCTATTTGTTTTGGCTCAGGCTTGCTTTTTAAGTGGTGGCCAGCCTGGTGAGCAGGTATCCCTCCCAAGGCAGCCAAAAGAGCAGCCAAACGCACCAGTAGGGACTCCAACACGGAATGAGTCATGTTCAGGTTGGACTCAGTTGAGGAACAGCTGGCATTATTGAGGCGTGCAGTGGTGTATGGGGAGGAACCTAGTGCTTCGCCCACTGCTGCTAACATGCCAGAGCAGCCTAGGAGGATTGGGGTGTCACCGAAAGCTGGTTTCCCACCTTTAGAAAGAGTTCAGGAAGGGAATGGGCTCAGCAGGGTTGGGTGGTCACGCTGACCCTACCAGCCTGCATTGGTGGTCACTCGAGTGAATGCTAGCACATTGCCTAAAAGGGCATAGGGAGCTGGCAGATGACTAGAGAGGGACTTTCTGGGCCCATATTGGTGACACCTATGTCAATGGTAGATGCATCAGGGTAATCTATTAACCAAAAGCTACAGTTGCACATATTTGCCAAGAGTTAACTTCACATCAAGTCAATGGTGGATTCAAGTCTTTGAACATTCTGTTGCACATGCGTCCACACGATGAATTTGTACCGATCACTTATCTATAGTCTTTCTTTTCTTTTGCAGGTAGATCGCAGGAGCCGCAACAGGTGTTTGAGAGCATGTCACCGCTGTTGTTCCAGGAATGAAGACCAAACACAGCAACAAAGATGTTTTCAGGTAGGTTCTCCTTTGGATGCGCTCAATGATTTCTGCTAGATCACTGATTGCATAGCAAGGCGCTGTTATGATGGGAGTGGTATTTATACCAGTGGCGGCTACAACTATAAAAATATTGAGGGGTTCGACTGCACCAAATACGCAATATTTACTGCTCCCCCAAGTGTGGCACTTCCCTCCCCATATCAGTGTCCTCGAGAAGGAAAGGGAAAAACTTTGTTCCTTAGTGGAACGCCACAACAAATCCTGGAGCTGGTCTCCGCTAACCCAGCACTCTTTTTGAGGCTTAGGGCCTGTGCCAGCAATGCCCCGGCTGATTATCAGCCATGGTTTTGCTGGGTGTGCACAGTGTATGTCGGGCTGGCTGTAGCAAACCAGCTTGCCAAGCCAACATGTGCACTGCAGGGGAAACTGTAATCCTGCAATCGCAGCTTTCAGCCCACCACCTGAGGTCGCAGCAGGCAGGACGATGCTCCTCTCTGCTCTTGAGGGTTAGCTGTCCCTGATTTATACCATCTCAAATCTAAGCTTCCCGCTGAGACTTTTAAGTGTTGCATGTCCATTTTTAGAAATTTCTAGGCCTCTCTGAGATTGCGTATTTCTTATCAACATGCATATTGCTAATCTAAGAGTGGACACTGAGGTGCGCTTTCTGAATGTCTGTTGGGTTACCCTTTACTGCAGTTTGTCAGTAACAGCGTGAGAATGTCCATTACACAATAGCTATTTATTCATTACTGGTAATGATTATTTCAACGTGACCAAGTATACCCTAACATTTGCTTTGCTTGCTATGCCCTTGTCATCTGCACATGCGTTCAAACACTCACTTCTCTGAATAATGGTGCCGTACTTCTAGCTCTCCCTTTGGGAATACTTGGGTCCACCCTGGGGCAAAATAGAGGAGGAGATTGCTTTTTCCAGGTGGTCAGAACAGTTCTCCACCTTAAAGACCACCATCCCGATGGTTATTATTGGTTTATTGGGATGCTGTTGGTGAAACTTATGTAAGAGTTTAGGTGCATGAAGGTGACTAGCGGGCTCCCAGGACCTTATGTCTTCCCTTTCACCAGATAGTAAACCTGTCCCCACATCACTTTAGAATTTTAGATTTGCTTAGCCTCATACTCTAACTCCCCATCAGCTTCTACTGCAGGAGGAGGGTGTTCAAAGTGTGTATGTGGGCGGCATGGTTTTATTAGTTGGTCGTGAAAGACAGGTTGAACGCAGCACCCTTGGGTGTGGTACCTACAGAGAGTGAGAGTGATACCCCCATGCCCTTGTAATACTACTCCGGTGGCTAGTGAGCCTTCTACCAGAGGACCCAGCTCAATGTTTGAAGGACTAGGCAGCTTTGGGATGGCTGACACTTGGTGATTTGTATGAATCTGAAATTGTGCCACCCTTTGAAGACCTGCAGTTGACTTGCCAGCAATAGCCAAATACATTAGCAATTGAAAACAGTACCCACTGATATAGTCAATGCCGAAAGCACATTTAATTGTTTCTAGGCAAATATTCACATTAGTTTCATGAAAAACAATTGGACATATATTGGGGAAAGAGGGTGTTACTAGCAGGTAGTGTGAAGAGAAGTGAAGCGATTAGTGCTCATGTGAAAGGACAGAAAAGGTCTGAGAAAATAATAAGAAAGCAATATTTCTTCTGTATAATATCAAGCTACGGCCAAAGTCCTTAGTTTCTGGAAGGGCCTGCCCTGTCTGTCATTCAAAACATAGCCATTATCCTTGTTTTGTCGTGACAGAGCGATACTCCATCTGTGATCATGGTTGAGTGGAGGGGGGTACATAGGGTACAGACCCCAGTCAGGGGGGGTTTTCGGCGACGCTTCGACCCTGGCGCAATAAGGGTGAGTAAACTCCTCAGCTGCCGGTCTTCATCAGGAGCTGAGGAGTTTACTCACCCTTATCGCGCCAGGGTCCAAACGTCGACGATGAAGTATCGCTGTGTCACGACAAAACAAGGATAATGGCTATGTTTTGAATGATAGACAGGGGCAGGCCCTTCCAGAAACTAAGGACTTGGGCCTTAGCTTGATATTATACAGAAGAAATATTGCTTTCTTATTATTTTCTCAGACCTTTTTTGTCCTTTCACATGAGCACTAATCTCTTCACTTCTCTTCACACTACCTGGTAGTAACCCCCTCTTTCCTTAATATATGTCCAATTGTTTTTCCTGAAACTAATGTGAACATTTGCCTACATACAAATAAATGTGCTTTCGGCATTGCCTATATCAGTGGGTACTGTTTTCAATTGCGAATGTATTTGGCTAATGTTGCTCTTTTTCTATCGCAGGATTTAATCGCATAAGAAATACAAAACACTTGTATCATTTATTGTAACATTCAATATCAATGTCTAGGACCACTCTGTTTTCTGTACCAATAGATACCCAGGTCCTTTGACTTTTTCTGGGTCACCCCTTTTATATTAATGACTTGCCAGCAGGTCACTTCTTCCACAACACGGTCACTGCACATCTGCAAAGAAGATGGAGTTGGGGACAGGAGCCTCCATCTCTACAGGGCTGTCAGGTCCTGTGCACATCCTCAGTTAAACACAAGGTGGTCACGTGCCTCTATGTGACCCTCCGAGTGTAAACAAGTACTCCCCTTACTGCCCTGAAAGATGCCTGGGTGGCCCGAAACTTGTCCTAGGATGTTTGTTTCCAGTCCAGGGCGGACCTGGCCTGGCAGTTCGGGCAGGACTGTTCCCATTGGGTACAGGCCCAATACTGATTTGCATATGGATGGGTCCAAACTGGAATGGCATGGTGAGCAAAAAAATATGGATTTAGGCCCAGATCTCTGTACTGGGGTGAATGTATGACATTGTTCTGCCTTCTGTCCATCAATTGTTGTTTTTCTGTTAGGATGGCCAACACCAGCACTCCTTTCGCAGACACAGACTGGGTTGAAATATTCACTGGGGTACCCACGGTTTCCTGAAATGCTAGTTTCAAATGTATTATGTTTTACTACCTGCATAGGTCATACCTCAGTATTGCAAAGATCAATACATTTTACCCAGGAGCTGGCTCGCGATGCCCTAGGTGCAACCAGCTAGCTGTGGACATGAACAATATAGTATGGAGTTGTCCTCAGGTGAAGGAGTTCTGGACAGGGGCAGGTACCCTGGTTACTGAGGTCACTGAGCGCATGCTACCAGCAGCGCCAGCGGCCTGTCCCATGGGAATGTTCCCCAAGGCTGTCTAAACATAATGGTACCACAGATTTCATATACCTTGCACTGGTTCTGGTGAAATGGCAGTTTGCACTTAATTGTGAAAGCGCGCGGGTTCCACAGGTTTCCAGATGGACACGCGGAGCTGCACAAATGGGCTGAATAGGGGGGTGCAACCTTGCTCCAAGAGGCCAAAAGAGATCAGTGCTCATTGGAGGTGGCCCATGCATGGAATGCGCTACTGGGGGAGTTGCACTCTGAGGCGGGAGGCTCGGAGACTACTTCCACCACGAATGCCTGGGGAGCGGATGAAACATAGACGCCTCTCCCGCCTCCCCTTTGCTTCCATCATTTATTTGTAACTCCTCCAGAAGAGTTTGACTCATGCAGCCACAAGCTCTTGTGCAGCTTATAGGATTGCTATCTTCGGACTGAGCTCTGGGGTGGGAGAGTGTGGGCTTGATTATGCTGATCGGTTGTTCTGCAGTGCATTTTGCATGGTATTTTACAGCACCAATATGCTTGATATTATGGCCCACCTCCATCGGGAGCCTGGAATGTTTTACCCACTGATTTGTCACTGTTTTGTACTGTGTCTGTGATACAAATGCCAAAAAAACATGGTGTGAAAAAAAGACCAGGTGAATGCGGAGTGTATCAAGAAAATCTAAAGAAGCAGTCTGTGAATGGATTATTTTATTGACAGCTTATAGTCTAATGTAATTTGGTTTTAGTTTCCTATTCTTTTTCAGAGCTAAATACCTAGAGGATAATTAAACTCGACAGCCTATGGGTTAGGTAGGTTCTGTGGGCTTCTTTTTAGCTGCATACTGTTTGCTTTTGTCTTTCAGAGACATGCAACTGACATTTCCCTAGAATGGCGAGTCAGTGTTTTCTTAACCTTTCCACTGCTGCCTCACATGATTGACATGCTCATGAACGGATTCTGAATATATTAGAATGTCATCTATATAGACAATGTAAAATGCATCCGCGTAACCCATCAGAACGTCCTTCATGAAGTACTGAAAGGAAACCAGGGCTTTTCACAATCTGAAAGGCATGACTTGGTACTCGAACAGACCAAACTAGGTTCTGAACAAACTTTTCCACTCACCGTCCTGTCAGACATGCAAAAGATGATATGCTCCCCGGAGGACTAATTTTGTGAAGATTGAAGGCCTTTTTAGTTGGTCCAGCAGTACCAGTACATGCGGTAAGGGTTGCCAGTACTTGATTGTCAACCATTTTATTGCTTGGTAGTCTCTCCATGTGTGCAAATCTACTTCTTTCTGAGAAAAAAAAAGAGAAGAGATGTTACAAGTGACTGGGAAGGTCTTGTAATACAGGAAGTTAGGCTTTCATCTGAGTACTGTTGTAAGTGTTGGGTTTCTGGATCTGTCAAAGCATAGATCCAGTTGCACAGAATTCCTGCTCTGGAAAGCATATCTATTGGACAATCATAATCCAGGAGATTGTGTTTTCTGGATGTCATAACATCATCACACATGCAATGAATGATTTGAAGCTAAAACATCACAGTACCAGGTTATCAATGGAGCTGAAACAAGATCTGAAAATCTGGGTGTCTTACCTGTATAGATTTAAAGGATCATTAGTTTGGCCTGGGCCACTTAAGTCCAGCCAAGAGTTGTGTCTATTCATAGATTGTAATTGTATTGTACTTGCATTTATATAGCGCTCACTACCCCTGATGAGGCCTTGAAGCCCTTTTTCGGCGAGTAGCATGCTACTCCGGAACCCATAAAGGATTAGTGGTGAATTAGTATATTGAAAATAGGAAATTAATTTGAGTGGTGATTATGTTAGTCAGTTATTTGGATTGAGAAGGATAGTTGGGGGATAGATAAGTGAAATAGGTTTGCATTTATGTAGCGTTTGCTACCCCTGATGGGGTGTTGAAGGGCTTTTTTCGGTGAGTAGCATGCTACTCTGGAACCCATACAGTGTTAGTGTTGAATTAGCATAGTGAAATATGAAAGTAATTTGAGTGGAGGATATGTTAGTCATTTATTTGGATTCAAAAGGATAGCGGAAGGGTCAAACAGGCAAAAGATTTGCATGTGTGTAGGGCTTGCTACCCCATATGAGGTTCAGGGGGGGGGATTCTCTTGAAGCAATTTTAGAGCAAGAATAGTATACTCAGAAGCAGCCTCTGAATGGTTTTTGTTTGGTTTAGTGATGAATGTGGCTTGAATTGATTCCCATTCTTGTAGCCCTGATAGTGTCATTTTGGTGCTCAGTCTGTAGTATTTTGGTTTGATAACATGACTGTGGTCCATTAACCAATAGCGTGCTAGGTATAGGATGGTGTTGAGGGTGCTGAAAGAGATTATTCTGCTGCGTGTAAAGAATAATCTGACATTTAAAGATAAACACATATTGGCATGATGAATAACACTATTGATGCTCTGTTTTGTTTAAAGTTACAGGAATTCATACATTTGCACCCAGAGGCAGCAGAAGTAATCGCACTATTTCCTGACCGACTGTGTAGAAATGATGCCTGTCCTACAAGATCTTATGGAAGTTAGCCAAGCATCTACATCTAAAAAATCTTATGACGGGGGCATTCCAGCATTCGTGGGGTTTTATGCAGGGGTCAGGCAAGAGGGAGTTGTTTATTTAAAAAGTCTTGGGATGATTTCTTCTATCTCCTGAAGTGGGAGGGTCGATCAGCATCCTATGCAAGGAGGCACCAGTCTGCGCTGTCCTTTGCAAAAAAAAAACAACTGAATGGGGCCCAGTATCTTGCCAGTTTAATTTTCATTATGAGAGCCAATAAAGGTTGGGAAATGCTTGACGTACAAGTTGACACTTTCACATTGGCAAACTAGGGATGATCATTGCAGGAAGCCAGAGGGTGTGCTCGTCAGAGTTTGAGGTCCTTCTCTTGAAGACTTCTTTCTGCTTGGCCATTTATGGGGCTTTTAGGGTAAACAAGCTGGTTGACATGTCAAAATACAACATTAATGTGGGATTGCTGTTCAAAGATATTAGCTGACCGGTGAGACCGTAACTATTTACTTGTGCTAAGACCAATGAAATAGGGCAGGATCGACAAATAATTTGTGATGGTGCCCCTGGGATCCAATGTTGCTCAATGAAAGTTGTGAGGTTGCATGTGATGATTAGGTTGTGTGGGTGGCATGGGCTTTATTCCTCCATACTCATAGAGTTTTTGTTTCCAGGGTACCATTATCAAAGATACTGAGGTTGAGCTTGGAACAGTTTGGATCAACCTGGGTCATTTTAGCTTACATTCCTTTAGCATAGACACAGACACTTCAGTAGTAAGTTCTGAGTTTGATTTAAAACCGGTACAAGAGATTAGGAGGTGGAAATCAGATGGTTTCAATGGATATATTCGCATAAGATATAACCATGGCAACTGGTAAACATGTGCCTTTTCTTCCCATAATCCCCCCTTTATTCGTTTTTTTCATCCAAAAGTTTTTAACTTGGGGGCATCTAACTCTGAATCTATTTACTCTCCAATTGGGAGGAAATTATCTGGCTGAGCATTGTCAAAGGCCCCGCCAAAATGTATAATTGCTGAAATGTCTTTGGTGTCTATGTGTTTTCCAGAAGCAGTTATAGCATGGTCCAACATAGTCAGTCCCAAGGCAGGTGTGGCATGGCGGTTTCTCTGTCCCAGCCCTTAACAAATCCGCAAAGCCCTGAACAGAAAAATGCTCAGGCTTCGGAAGACAACTCTATTGAGGTGCACACCCCATAGGCTCCTTAGGGGGCAAGATTTTTCAACCGTGATGGGGTGCATCTTCCCCTGCAGGTAAATAAATGTTTGTGAATAGGCTGTTTTCATTCTCTTTTCAATTTATTTTTCAGCTAGTGGGAGTCCAGATGGTAGATGAACCCTGCTAGCCCGTGGCTCAGTATGCTAATGGTTGGAGAGCACATTTCTGGTCAACTTGGCTTCTAAGAATAACCAAGGCATTTAGAAAATCAAAGTCCTATGGGCATCAACAGGGTCAATTGGAAGTTTGGAGCATCTTAAACAGTTTATTTAGGGGATTGGGTCCGTTTGTTCTGCTGCCCTTACCGGCCTTTCATTCCTGGTGCTTGCTAACTTTAGGGTGGTGGAAGAGAAGGTCTGTACAAGGGGCCAGAGTTATGGCCCGGTTGCTCAGCCTATCTGTCAAGCAGGTGCTGGGGGTAACTCAACGGAAGTTGCTCTGGGGGGATTTGTTTCTAGCAAAGTGAATAGAGTCTGGTTTTGCGACAGAGAGGACCTCCCATTAGCGGGGTGCCTGGGGTAAAAGGAAAGGAGTCAAACCATAAATTCACAAAAATATTTTGGTGCAAATGCAGGAATTGGGTGGTAGGTAATTACATTTTTAGCTGACTGTGTAATTGGGTTCAAACGTTTTGTACAGTTTTGTATATGAGTGTCCATATATGTTGTGTATTTGACTTTATGGGTTTAATAATAAATATGGGCCGAAAAGTTGTTCTCTAACTAAAAAGAGAAAGTGGGTCTTGGGTTGCCAAATAGCAGTCATTTCAAGAGGCATTCACTATACAGAAATATCCCAAATACTTTACTTCTCTTTCTAAATTTTGATATCTGAATCTTACAGTATTTCCTTGCATGTTACTTACATTATACAAATAAAATGTTAAATACTGTTCTGTAAAGCCATTTCTTAATGGATGTTCATCTATGTGTACAAAATGAAACTGAAACCAACGACCATTTGAAAAACATAAATGGGATACACAGAATAAAGGAGGCACATCTTTTACTACATGGACCGTGCACATGCAGCCTTGTTTTTTGCTGAACACATGCATGTTTTACACAAACTATTTTAATGTACGGGCTAGAACGGGCAACGCTCATGCAATTGTGTTACTGTACTTCCAAGATAAAAACATTATTTGTTCGTACAGAACATGTTTTCCTTCATAGCGTTTTACTACATTTACTACTGTTGTGGCCTCTGTGTCTCAACCCTCTGGTCACCTGAGATCTGCTGTACCTTAAGTGTTTTTGTGGTTCCTAGCCATCATAAAATGTGGCAAGAATCCCACAGCTGTGGACTGTGTGTCTCGCTCACATGGAGCTGCCTCCTCTTGTGCTTATGGTCCCCTGGTTGTTTCTCTCCCCCCCAGCTCCAAAATGGCAATCACATGTCTGAAAGTTTCAGAGCTGCCTTTTAAAACTACTCTACACTAATCCAATTCTGCTTGTCTTTTTCATATTTTTTTCTTTTCCCTAATGGCTGTTTCTTCATTTATTTCTTCCTGATTTTCACAATCTTTTATGGTTTCCAGTGATGTGATGTTTGATGTAATTTAATTTTCCCATTGTTTTGCTTTATACTGGCTTTAGTATGGTTGGAGGGTGCATCACAAAAAGCTGTGTTCCTTCTGTTGCTTTTTCACTCACTCCACTGCTGATCCTGACACTTCCATCCTGAAGAATTTCATTTTTGGGCTGCTGATTCCTTGTTTTCTTCATTCCTGTGAAGTCATCGTCCATCAAGGAGGCTTCTGACGCATTGGCTTTTTCCTCCCGAGAAGGAAGAAGCTTCTGGAGGACACTTCTGTACCACATATTCCAGTGTGTGATGACATTGTGCTTTCAGGAAATAGTCACCATTACCTCTGAATGCGGAAGACCTGGATTTCATGAAATGGCTCCTGTCCCCTAGCCGTTCAGTCAAGAAGATGCAATGGTTATAAAGGAAAATAACATAAGCAGAACAGCTCCAATTTTACAATAGGCCAGTGACGGTTTCCACATCTTACAAAACTCTGTGCCTACTCTGTCATGTATCAGCTTTTTAATCGCAATGAATCACTACAGGTTCTGGAACCATAGTGCAATATCTGGTGCAATCTTTGCCTCGAAGTACAATGCAATCAACATTTTTGGTACACCTAACATTTGTAACAACATTGCTCAGTTTCTTCAGTTGAGGCTCTTCAGTTGAGGATGTCTCAGAAGCAATAAAGTTAAGCCCAGGTCATCTGGAATTGTGAAACACAGAACAGCTTTGATATAATTGAGAATATCTTTTCACTATGTCTGCATTTGGGAGCACTCCCACCAGTGTGCATAAAAGAACCCAGGTCTACAGAGCACCTTCAACATGTATCTTATCCAGATGGTAAAATGATATGCAATTGTTGTGGGGTTAGATGCCAATGTCACATAACTTTGATGATTTTCCATGTGGCATGTTTTCATAGGTATTAGGGGATGTCATCCCACAGATCCACTCAATGTTATTCCTCTATGTCCTGTGACAGTGAACTTATCCATAACTCTTTATAGTTCCATTGCCCATTCAAGGCCTCTTGTTTGTGTACCTTGAGTGTCTGCCATGTATTCTCTTATAATGGTGATTTGAAACTCAGATCCTTCCTTCAAGATTGTTCTGAGGATCTGCTCCTTCAGTCTCAGCCTTAAGGTTTCACATTCTGAAGTTGCCTCTGCAAGACCTATTCTCTAGGTCTTTAAACTTATCGAGTACAACTCTTGTTTGCGTTTCCAAGTGGACCACCATTGTTTGCTACATTGGTCTATTGCTGCTCACTGTCAGTAGGTTCTCTATCAACTCAAAGCAAAATAGAGAGCATATCTGTTTTCAAGTCAGGTATGTCCTTGCTTAAATGAGTTCACTTAAGTAATCTGAGAACGTTTTGCTTGCTTTAGTTCAGTCAGATAGTATTTGAAATGGTCCTCTGTTAAAGCAAGGTACACTTTCGCAGTGGAGTCAAAGAGTCATCACTCTGCTGGTATTGCAGGGATCTGCTAACCTCATCTACCTTTTTTTTTCTTCACTGGTTATATCATGCAAGTGATCTTTTTTGCCTCTGCATTTTATTAAATTTTTTGATGTTTCTTTTTCCTCCATGTGTGCTCTAAGTGTCCTCAGTACTATTGTGTGTGGCACCGTGTTGTACAATCTCTATGGTAAGCATTTAAATTAGATCAGAACTGGCAAAAACACTGAGTTACAAAACTCAATTCCACCCCAATCAACATTTTTTCACGTTGCTGATCCTCTAGCCAACATGAAATCTGTGAATGCCAGGTTATTACTATTGACCGAATATGGCAACCTGTAGCGGTTCACCAAGAGCCTTAGTACTACTGTGCTGGTCTATGACTAAGATAGTTACACCATAAGAATTCTGCAATTGCCACCCCCACCTTCTAACATCCTGTTCCACCCTGGCTGTACACTCTTCCCCTTGACAGCTTCAACTTGGAACCACTCAACTTGTGCCCTCAATCTATACTAATATAATAAAGAGAGAGCACAAACCTTTGAGGCGGGTAATCTCTGGAACCACAGCACCAATCACAACACCCAATACAGCGTTGGAAAGGACAGTTGCAGCAGAAGGACATAGGCTATGCAGACGCCCCCCATATACATTTATAAGGTAAAAGAACCGTGCCAGCAAAGTAGTCCCTTGTGGGCGTGTCTGCGTTGTGCTGTGGGCGTGACAAAAGCTGGGGGCGTGTGGTCCGCCCTTCATGCCTTCTCATATCGTGTGCTAATCCCACCCTGCTCCCTTTAAATACCCCTGCACCCCATTATCATAACCCACCCTTACTCCTTAAAATACCCCAACACCCTTAAACACTAACCCATCTTAACCCTATAAATATACCCTGTACCCCAAAACCCAAACCTATCCCTAAACCCTAAAAATACCCCTGTACTCCAGAACCCAAACCTAGCCCTGAACCCTATAAATACCCCTGTACCTCAAAACCCAAACCTACCCCTGAACCCTAAAAATACCCCTGTACCCCAAAACACAACCCTAGCCCTGCACCCTAAAAATACCACTGTACCCCCAAACCACCCTTGAACCCTAAAATACCCCTGTACCCGAAAACCCAAACCTAGCCCTGAACCCTTAAAATACCCCTGTACCCCAAAACCCAAACCTACCCCTGAACCCTAAAAATACCCCTGTACCCCAAAACCCAAACCTAGCCCTGAACCCAAAAAATAACCCTGTACCCCCAAACCTACCCCTGAACCCTAAAATACCCCTGTACCCCAAAACCCAAACCTAGCCCTGAACCCCCAAAAATACCCCTGTACCCCAAAACCCAAACCTAGCCCTGAACCCTTAAAATACCCCTGTACCCCAAACCCAAACCTACCCCTGAACCCTAAAAATACCCCTACACCCCAAAACCCAAACCTAGCCCTGAACCCAAAAATACCCCTGTACCCCAAAACCCATACCTATCCCTAAACCTTAAAACTACCCCTGTACCCCATAACCCAAAACTATATCTGAACCCTTAAAATACCCAAACACCCCAAAACATATACCTCAGTACCCCAAAACATATACCCCTATACCCATACTTACCTTATCCAAACATTAAAAAAAACATGCTTTTACCATTCATGCATTTACAACGAATTTCGTTGTAAATGTATGCGTGGTAAAAGCATATAAAATGTAATGCCATGCGTTATAATGGGATTGCGGAGTCATGGGGCCTCATTTATGAAAAGTGACGCATTGCTGCGTGAAAACAGCGATGCGTCACTTTTCATTGCGCCCTCCTTGCGACTCCAATGATGCGTCATATTTACCATATGATGCATCATGTCGCAAGGAGTTACAGATACGTCAGTATTTCTGACGTATCTGTAGGCGCAAAAGTGACGCATTGCTGTAATGTGTCACAAAAGTGATGCAACTCCAGCAATGTGTCCTTTCACATGGGGCAAGCCCCATGTGAAAGGGCCTGCGTCAGACTTACGCCTGCTGTGAGGCAGGCTTAAGATTTTGACGCATTTGAGTCCTAGAAGTGGTGCAGTGAAATCTCATAGATTTCCTGGCGTCACTTCCATGACCCTTTCTTGCGTCAATACGCCCCCCTTGCATACATTATACCTGGTGCCGGTATAATGAGGCGCAGGGGTTTACAAAGTGACGCATCTACCTAGATGCGTCACTTTGTAAATATGGCGCAACAAGGCGCATTTTTTACGCCACTGGTGCGTCACAAAAAGTGACGCACCGGCGGCGTAAAAGTGACGCACATCCTCATAAATGAGGCCCATGGTACTTTCCTAATGAAAGTATGCGGAGTGATGGTATGCGGAAAGAAAGTTGCTGAATAATGGGTGTTTACCCTCCCCCGATAAGTACATTGGTGGCAATGCGGCCCACATCTCCAGCAACATACTCATATTTTTTCACCACCCATTTGAAAAATGCACAGGTCTCTCTCATTGATGGCCAGCACCGACATACACTTTTAGACACACCTCCCACCACATGTTCTAGAATTGCGAACTTTAGAGCTGGGGAGCTACGTTCGAATCCCGGCATCAGCTCAACATCCTGGGATTCCAGGCAAATCGCTTTGTCTCCCCGTGCCTACCACAAATGAATGTGTTCTTCTGTAATGTAAATTGTGCTCATGCCATGTTGTCGATTTCGCGCTAAATAATATTGCAAGGAAAAATAAAGTAGGGAAACTCGAATTCACACACTACTGAACGCGCACTCTTAAGTGCATCAGCAGTGTACTGTGAATCGGAGCGTTTCACAGGCCTGTCACAGATAAGAAATGCTATCAAAACGAAATCCTAAAAAACAAAATACTACTGGCCAGCAGCAATTCATACCCGGACAACGTCGGGACGGGCTGCTAGTTCTCTATAACGTCCTGATTACATCCCACTAAGTGATCAAAAGAACAGATTACAGACAAACATTTCTGACTGGGCCCTCATCATCAGAAGGCCATGCAATTGGCAAACTCTTCGTCTACGTGTAATATAACAGTAAGGGAGATGATACCTAAATTAAGTCAAGAATCATATTTTTGATAATAAATGCATGAACCTATACCTATTAAGGGTGAGGGAACTTCTTTTTTAATGCATAATAAGCATAATATCTTCAAATATTAGATGTGCTCTGTGAATTACGGTTCAGCCGCTGTCTGCATGAAATTGCACTGGAGGGGCTCCCTCGGATGCAAAAACATATACTTCTCCCTGTCTATTTGGCAATTGCTTGTGTGACATTTTCTACTCAAACCAGTCTGCATGCAAAAATTATGCAAAAAGCGCTACAATGAAAAATAAAAATATATCATGAAATGCACAAAACCCAATAATCGTGACATCCACAAGATTAAACTCATGTTAAACCCTTTGAGAAGAATTAACCTCTAAGTGCCAAGAATCGCTTCAATTTGCAGTACTGAGTTAAATAATCCTGCAAAATAAAATAATTGATTTTTCTTATATATTGTGTTTCATATTGAACTACGCATTGTTACCCAATTTATGGTATCAATTGACTTTAATTTGTACTGCAGATATAACTCACTGCTGATATCAGACAAATTGTGACAGTTTCGCTTATGTACTATTGCAACATGTTATTTATCGCTCTAAAATAATATATTTTACATGAATGTGGTCAATGGCATCTTTGGCACCTTGATCTGTATATATGGCCCTCTGCAATTTTTGTCATTAATCCTGCAAGGCAGCACTGCAAATTTATTATGCACCATTGAGCTTCTCGACTTTTGTAAATCTGTGCTACCAATTTGTCAGCGGCAAGCTTTCAGTTCACTGAGCCTGTTTTAACAAATTATTTTTTTCTGCCCTGCTACTCAATAACCTTAGAAACATGACAGATTCTAAGCAGACTTTTTTAAACGGCATTTATTTGACATTTTACACAGGCGGATTAGGCCCAAGGGTGTCAGAGAACGTTACAATTCAATTAAATAAACTATGTATTCAGGCATAAAAATGTAATACACATTGAGTACACTTGCTACTGAGTACATGAGTATACACATCCCATAAAAGTAACAGGTAACACAAATTAGCATTTTTTATTTAGGAAGGGATTTGAATATTAGAATGGGCTTTTCTCAATTTGGTAAATCAAGGAACGAAATCCCAAACGGTTTTATTAATTGTATAGCTTTGAATGAAGAAATACATTTTCTTGGACCATTTTAAACCTTGTTATAAGCATGAAAAGGGAGGGTTGCAATACATAGCTTATTCCCCCTTCGAACTGCTTAGCAAAGGGCATCAAGACAGAACCGACAGACTGAGATTACATTTGAGTGAGTTTCCATTGCCTACTTTATTTGGCGAACAAAATGTCCTCCGCCTCTATGTAATTGACGAAAGCATACTATACTTATCCTCTCTAATTAATTCAATAAAAGTGTTTTGCCACAGGCACAAACAAAGGACAAAAAATGCACGTCAGATCCAAGCGTCTGGATCTCGCCGTCAACAGATGGATTCACGAGGACTCATTTGCCTTCGAGGTATTCAACTACAAGGCGCGTTGTGTTCTTTAACTCTTAAAACATGCACTTCAGAGGCCTACAAATCCATTGGACAGCCCTGCGGAACATCATTGTTTGAGACTGATTTATGGACCGAGCCAGACAACGCGCCGTCGCCGTTAGTGTGTGTGTCGCCACATTTAGCAAAAGAATGCGAAAAAAAACCGTGTCATACAAAGCAGGCCCTTTAGCCTCCTAGCTGCCCGAGCACGCGCTCTTGCACAAATAAATATCATTCTCAAGCGGCTGAATTAACACAATTGTTTTATGTAAACTGAACGGTGTGATTGGCATACATGCCAACATTTATTAACAGAGAGGAGGGAGACTTGGAAACAAACATTAGTCAATCCAATAGATCCGTTTTAATGCGTGAACACATGCAGCAGACTGAGACACATTGTAGAGAGCCAGCAGGAAAGGGCTGTAGTTTTAAAGTAGTCCCTCAGGCAGCTTAACGCAAGTACTCGAGGGGGAACGGAAGGATACACCCAAACAATAGCATTTTAAAGTGAGAGATGAATACTCTAATCACTTGAGCTAAGACATGATTACCAAGGTCTAAAACCCATGACTGCAAGAGGCTGAAGGCAGACAGACATACCTTAAGTATATTGTAAGCAATAGGCCTTCCAATCTCAATTGTAAAAAACATGTATGGATGGATGTATTTTTGATCTATAATTATAAAGCGCACTATGCCCATGGGCGTCAAAGCTCTGCCACCCTGAAAAACCTAAGTTGGTGTCAAAAAGTTTCTTCCACCTAATCTAAGGCAAGGCAGGTTCCTCTGCATCCAATAAAATCTCTGGTGGGTGTATCCTTTCTGGCACCGCTATGTCGCTATACACAATGAACAAAAACAAGCAAAAATAAATAACACAAATGAAAAAGTCAAACTAACAAACCACTGTGTAGTAATCTTCTTCCAATGACAGTATTCTAAATGTCATTAAAATTGAATCCAGATGCTGAAATGCTGCAACTTGCCTCCTGTAATACTAGCACTAACGAATACTTCAATCTGTTTCCCCAAATTGTCTGTCCCCATCGTGCCACCCAGAACATTAACTGTGCCCATTGTCACTCTGGCTTGAGCTTTAATTACTAATGTGGTTCTTATGATGGCCGCCTCTTCTTAATAACATGCTTTGTTATGTAGAGACATGTGCAGGTACACCATGTCTGCGCTGTGAAGCAATATGCAGAATTTGTCTAGATGCTCTCTATCCCATTCCAAAATCTCATGGATGACTGACATCTTCAGACACCGACAAGATGTGTGAGCTCTCACTACCTCCATGTGTGCCTGATGCACCACCATTCACTGAGGGTGTATGTCACATGTTTAGGATGCTACGGGAGAGTATATAGTGTATGGGGTGTCACAGGTAGGTAAGAATATTAAAAGGTAATGGCATTCATGAAACATGAAAAATGACATTGTATATCTAAATAAGTAAATAAAACATCAACATTGTGCTGCACCACGATATTCAATGCAAATTTACAGTTAAATCCTCTCAATCATCCATGTAGTTGTAGTAATAGGGGTTGGTGCTGCCAGTAAAAGTCTCCCCCTCTAAAAGCCGGTTCTTTGCAGTTTATTCCACCGTGCTCCCCTTATCCACACTGCAGTGACAGCTCCAGAGTTGTAGTATCGTTTTGCCAGGTATATTCAGGAACAACAGATCAACACCAAGCAAACCATAACACCTCACAGGTCTTGTCCAAATGCCCTGTGTCATGGACAACAATTGTAAGCTAGAATTGCTAGGTGACATGTTGAACAATCCATGTTAGAATCCAAGAAGGCTGAACTTCCACACTTGATGCTTCCCTTGTGAGACTATTCTATGGGACAACTCTTCCGACAAACGCCCCCTCTGGCAGGTAGGAATGAGAACACTCTTGACCTTTTATAGGCTAAGGGGAAAGATAGGGTCTGCTTTGAATATACAGATATTGCGATCGAAAGGGGACATTGTTGCAGAGGGCACATGATGCAATTACATAACACTGACAGTGTTATTGCTAAGATATGCATGGAAAGGAAGTAGTAATAGGAACTGGTCGTAAAACAAGGTAAGGTGATGCTCAACACGGGATTCATTTTTTCAATTGAAGGGTACACAGGATCCCGAAAACAGAGCTCATTAGCCAATCATAACTAACAAAAGCTTGGAGGAGGATGCACCCTCAGTTTCTAGGGGAAAGGAAAGAAGTTACCGACCCTCTACTGGTACAGCATGTTTCTTCAATTATCTAGTAAAATACTCCATACTGATAGAACGTGTACCAAGAGTACTAACTTGCCACTGAATTTAACCTAAATTGATACCTGCATATTTGTGAAATAAAGTTAAACTGTGTAGCGTTTATTTCTACCTTGCTAGAAAGAACAACTGTTGAGAGACAAAATGGAAGGAATTGTTTTCCAGTGATTGTTGTGACGCATCTACGTGCCTGTATTTCCTAAATTATGAGCCTACCATGCCAGTGTGTGCTGTGAGGTGGAATTGGAATGAGGGATGTGGCATCAGAGACATACCTTGAAATACGACCTATTATTAGAGAGTAAAAAACTCGAACTGACATAGAAAATGTACTTTATGATTATTTTTTGATAAATAAAAGCAGAAGATAAAAAAGTATATTCTCACGAGCAAAAGAGGAGATTATGCACAAATGCACAATGGTGCATTGTGTGAAGTTACACTATTTTCTATCTCAAAAGTTTTTATTGGAAATTTCAGGGTTACGTAGCATAAGAAAAAGAAAACAGAAGTTGCAATGTACATAAATCCAATACATGTGCTTATACATCAATCAAAAGAGGATAATACGTGAATTTAGCAGGGAAAGGCATTAAGTCCCATGATGGTATACATGTTGTTCAGGACAGTCACGAAGGTAATGTGGTAATCAGCCATGAAGCCTTTCTAGGCTGGGCTCATGAGAGAATAGATATCACAAGGAAGTGGAGAGGATCAAGTGGGTAGGAGGAAGAAGAAAAGAGTAGAAAGAGAGAGCAAAGGATAGAGGTAAGAGGTAAGAGGTAAGATGAGAGATGCGATATGTATTATGTTAGATGATATATATGGAGCACCACGATACGGCATAGCAGTTCAGGCTGTGGGTGATCACGGGGGTTTATGGGTTTTGAAGTAGATATCCAGTGAGTTCCAAAGTTTCCTTTGTGAGGGACGGTGTGGTGTGTTTTGTAGAGAAATGTTATCTGCACCTCGTAGGTTAATCACCCAGTTTAGCCAACAGGCATAGCTTGCCTTTTTTGTATCTTTCCAGTGTTTAGAACGACTTTTACAGCCGCCGTGAGTAGGAGGTCTAGGAGGGCCCTGTCTGTTTCCAGGATTTGTGTTTCTTTTGTAAAACCAAAAACCAGGTAGGGAAGTTCTTTGGCAGGTGAGATATTAAATACTTTGTGGATGAAGTCAAATACCCTATCCCAAAACGTTGAGACGCAGTCACATTGGAGGATAAGGTGGTCCAGATCTCCCTCCGCCCTCTTGCAGTTCCAGCAAAATGCATCAGGGCTGAGTTTGTGTGCGTATAGGCGAGCTGGCGTCCAGAAGACTTTATGCATGAGCCAGAACTTGGCTTGTGATAAGGTAGGGCTTATTTTATGGCTCGTGCACGATCTCCACGCCGTGGACCACTCCAGCTCTGATATGGAGAAGGAGGCGATTGACGACCAGAACTGTGATGTTTTGGTATTTAATGTGGATGATTGCGGGCTCAGCAATTTGTACAGCCTCGAGACCTGGTGACCTATTTTGTTTAGGGAGGAGAGGAGGGAAGGAAGAGCCGGTTGTTTGGATGTCAATCCAGCCTTAGTAAGGGCTGTTTTGATGTTAAGGAATATGTAAAAGTCGGAACTATCTAACCCAAAAGACGATTGGAACTTTGTAAAGGACAGAGGGTAGCCATTATTGTAGAATTGGTGGGGGAAAAAATTCCCTTCTTGATCCAAGTTGGGTTGAATAGTGGTTTACCTTTGTAAGTGATTGAGGGATTTTTCCAAATCACTTCCCACCTAGATTTCCTTATTGAGGAGTCTAGTAGTTTATCTATTTTTAGCAAAGCTATCTTGGTGTTGGTAAATATGGGCTTATAACCTGGGAGCTGATTTGCTTTCATTGATAGGATCGAGATGGGAGGAATGCCGTCCAGGAGCGTCTTTTTGATGTCTAGCCACACCGGTGGATAGTCCACTGGTGGGGACAGCCAATAGGATCCTTGTTTCGCTAAAAAGGCTATTTGATACCTCTTGAAGTCTGGGAGATTGACTCCACCAATGGATTTATCCAATCTCAGTTTTTGTAGGCTGATGCGTGCTTTTGTCCCTCTCCAGAATAAGTTGTTAATCATTTTATCTAATCTGTTATGAAAATCTTGGGACAGCAACAAGGGGAGCATGGCAATTAGGTAATTTACTAGCGGTGTAATCATCATCTTGATGGTCTCTAGCCTGCCCCACCAAGTAATGAAACGGGGTGACCATCCGTCTAGGTGTGTTTTTATTTTTTCTAGTGTGAGTTTTTCATTGTGTTGTAAGGTCTCTATGATGGAGCTTCCAAATTCTATACCTAGATATTTGATGTGATTGCTTTGCCAGACTAATCCTGATGTGCCTAAAGATTCCTTATTAGTGAAGATGTTGAGGGGTTTCACTTCTGATTTATCTCGATTCAGTTTGTAGCCTGAATGCTTAGAGTAGGAGTCTATAGAGTTCATCAGTGCGGCTATAGAGGTATCAGGATCCTCAGTGACTATCAGGATATCGTCTGCGTAAGCAGCAATTTTAATACTTTTTTCACCGAAGGTGATGCCACTAATATCTACATTCTGCTGTATGTCGCAGAGGAGAGGTTCCATCGCCAGAAGGAATAGAGCGGGAGATAAAGGGCAGCCCTGTCTAGTTCCTTGTTCAAGAAGGAATGGTTCTGATAGCGAGCTGTTAATGGAAATTCTAGCCGAAGGGGAAGCATATAATGACATGACCATATCAATAAAACTGTCACCCATGTTGAATATGTGCATGCATTGACGGAGAAAGGGCCACGACACCCTATCAAACGCCTTTTCCGCGTCAAGGGTGATTGCTACTGCGGGGGCGTTCGAGATTTTCGACTTGTCCAGGACATGACATAGGAGTCTTGTGTTGTCGTTAGAAAGGCGGTGTTTTAGGAACCCCACTTGTGAGTTATTTATTAAGGAGGGTAGAATGGCGTTTAGTCTGTATGCTAGAACCTTCGCGTAAATCTTGCAGTCCAGATTTATGAGGGATATCGGCCTATAATTTTTAGGAAGTAAAGGATCCTTCCTATCCTTCGGTATCACTATTATTGTCGCTTCACTCATCGTGGGGGTGATTCTGCTTGATAATGAAAAGGATTGAAATAAATGTAGGAGTCGTGGGTTCAGTTGTTCCTCAAAGGCCTTATAAAAGTTGGCCGTGAAGCCGTCAGGCCCCGGAGCTTTATTGTTCTTCAGTGTTTTTACGGCGGTAGAAATTTCTGCTATAGTTAGTGGCGCCCCAAGTTTTGCTTTGTCAGGGTCGGATAAACGTGGGAGTTGAATTGAGTTTAGATAGTTGTTACAGTCTTCCATGTCTAATTGGTTGTTGTTCTTATAAAGATCCTCGTAAAAGGACTGGAATGTGTGGAGAATGTCTTTCTGTTTGGTTTTGGTGGTATTGGATCGGTCCCTAATAGATGATACATGGAATTGCTTCCTTTTGTGTTTAAGATAGGAAGCAAGGAGTTTCCCTGCTTTGTTACCATCACATAGCCTTAGGGCCTTGAATTTATTAATCCACACTCCTGCCCTCTTACTGAGGATGGCGTTGTATTTATATTTCATATTAGTCAAACGGTCGATGGTAGTTTTATTGTTCAGGTCCTGGGAGTGTTGTGTTTCTAGATGCTTGATTGTTTTCTCTAGAGAGTCTAGTTCGGAGTTTAATTCTTTATTCATACGTGCCCTGATACCTATCAGCGTACCCATTAATGTGGCCTTAAATGCATCCCATACTAAGGCTGGATCTGTTTCTGGCTGTGAGTTTATCTGGAAGTATTCTTGTATGCATTGTTCTACGTTTTTTTGTTTTCGGGCACTGACAGTATCTCCTCGTTGAAACGCCATCATCTGGGGGGGATAAGTGAATGCGAGCCTGCCAATTTCAAATGTATACCTGCATGGTCCGACACTAATATGGGGGCTATATCAGTTTCGTCTATGAGGTGTGTATGTGAATCGGATAACAATAGATAGTCTATTCTTGAGTAAGAGTTGTGTGGGGGGGAATAGAAAGTATAGTCACGGCCATCCGGGTGTTGCAGGCGCCACGAGTCATGCAGGTGGAATTTAGCACACATTCGCTTCAATGCCTCATGTGCTGTGGGGAGTTTTCCATGAACTCTGTGCCTTTATTGCGATGTGTAAACATTTTCGCGCTTAATGCTGGGGATAATTTCTGTAGCAGTCGCCATCTTGATGTCAGGCATGGTTTAAGAAAACGAAGGCTTATTTGGGTACTCAGGACGTCAGAAAGTAGATCTGTTGGACAGGTCTGTGGATATGAATGACCTGTGGTTAGCAATAGCGCTATGCTGGATAGTAGGGCGTCGGTTGTAATGTGTAAGTTGCCGCGTTCAATTTATCGGGCAATCAGGACGCCATCTTGAGGTCAGGCAGGTCTGATTTGGTGCAAATCGGCCGCTCATGCGATCCCCTTGATTGCAGACGTTGGGGTAAATGTCGCTGCCTTTCTCTTACTAGCGCGCTCACCTTAGCAATGAGAGAGCACTTTGTGGAGGGCTGGAAGTCCCGCTCGTCACCCGCTCATCCTCGAACGCGTTCCGCGGACCCAAGATGGCGGCCCGTGCCTCGCGTCTCCCGGCAAAGACCCGATCATCGGTCTAGGGCACTTATAGGCGGTCACATCGTGTGCGGTAGGAGTTGCGCTGGGTGAGATCACCTTTGTTCCTCGTTTTCGGCTTCTGCCTCACACTGTATTTGCCACGAAGTTGGTCCCTGTGCGGCGCGAAGACAGACTAGGCGGCCATTCACTCTGCCGTCCAAGCCACGCCCCCCCAAGTTACACTATTTTCAATAGAAAATATTCAGTAGTTAAAAAGGTTTTTATGTACTGGATGCAGCACTTAAAAAAGAAAGAAGTACCATTTCAGATCATCACAATCAATTTCAACGTTCTTAATAAGAGGGAAAGGGAAAATCTTAATGAGGAAGATGGATACAGTTGTTTCTTCAAATTAAATAAGCAACAGAAATACCAATTGTAAAGTAGAAGCACTATCAAGCCAAATGATAGGCCTATGCGCACTAATAATTCCATTGCATCATGTGATGTAAATATTTTGGGCGGTGTTACAAATAGAATGCACTGTCCATTTTTGCTTCGAGAAGCAAACCGGGACAATGCACTCGCTGCGTTACTGATAATATGCAGTGATCTTGCTCTGCCATCGGTGCAGTGCATTAAATTAAAGACAGAGGGGCTGTTTGAGGCAGCTACTGCATTGTTCACTGTGCAGATGGCTCCATCCACCTGCAATTCAAATGGTGGGCAGTGGTCCCCTGCAAGCGGGAATGGTGAGTGACTTGACCCACCTGCAGAGGGATGTCTGGCGAGTCTATGGGATGCCATTGGCACCCTTTATAGGGCAGGCGTCCACAGGTGCACTGACTCCGCGCCACCTTTTTGTGGTGCATACTTTGTGCACCTCCTGATGACTTCTTTGACTCTGCGTCCACATCCATAGTATGGCATGAGCTCAAATCTAAAGTTTCACTTATTTGCATGTGGCCATGCCTCCATAAAAATGCAGGAACAGCTTCTTAAGATAGCGCCGGCAATGTATGTGTGCCAGATCCATCAGTATTACAGACGAACTGCTCAAGCGCCTGTAGCCCTTTCTGTAACACTGCAGTGGCACACAGGGGCACCAAAAAACAGGCACACACGCCTGAGTATTGTACATTAAATTTGGGGGTTCAAAATAATTTTGTAGTTTATTATAGTTTTATGCATTTAATTTTAAAGCTTGTGGATTTTGTTTACGGGATTGGTTAGAAAGTGTTTTCTTTGATTAGAATTGTTTTTTTAATTACATTCTTTTTATTTATTTTTCAGTTTATAAATTGTTTTGTATTTATTTAAGTAAATTTAATATAATTAAAAAATACCATTTTGGATATAAATATTAGGTTAAAAGATTATGGGGTGTTGATTTGATTTGTAAATGTGTTTTAATCCATGGATATGGTTTGGAGGGTTCAGTGTATTTTATGTGTTTATTATTTGTATTTTATAAAGGATCATTAAACAGAAATACAGAAATTAGTGTGAGATTTTAATTGCAACATAAAAATACATTTTTGAGTTGGCACTGTTTTTATAGCATGTTTTGCATGTGCATTGTTTGCTTGGATAATTCTGGATATATCAAAAATGGTCCTAGACTAACCTAAATCCTTCAAATCATTGAAACAAATTGAACCATATATGCAAAGGCATAATATGTAGCATTGTACACTGTTACTGTCAAAGGGAGAAAAAGAGAAAGTGCGCAGATACGTGCTCATGTGGAGAATAGAAAATACAGATGGGAATCATCAAGAGGCATAAGGTAACAATTCAATTATGTTATGACATAAGGGATCCAAAACAATTATATCAGAACCAGTATCCCTACAGTATTGGGCCTACCCCTACACACAATTACAAAGTGGACATTGTACTCTACTTACTGCTCTTTGTGCCTGGAAGCCTGCCTCCAATACACGTCTGGGTAGGGTGACAGCTACACTTTGTACATTCCCTCTAGAAAGGCACTAAAACAAGAAGGTGAGGCTCATCAGCATTCTGAGCACTCATCTGCATTCATCAGCATTCTGATGGGTCTTCCTGGGCAGGGAGGAATGGGAGTGGCTGACACTTACACTTCAATAGGTAGTGTCCTGTCCACATATAACGCACTGATTACCCCCACAGATAGCATGGTAGACAGGACTGGGTTGAAAGGGATCATTGTGCACTTCAGAGAGCTGCTTTGAATTCATCCCCTAAATCAAAGGCACTTTGGGTGTAAGTACTGGGTCTCTGACCCCCCTGAAATGAGACACTTTTGAATCTTAAACTTAACTTCTTTCATAAAGCCTGATGTGCTGCTTAAAGGACTCCACTGGACTGCTTTTCTGGAAGGACTCCTTTTCTGTTTGTTGGTCATTGACTCTGCTGAAGGAGAGCTGGGTTGTGGCTTCCCTCAAAGTGATCTCCAAGGTCTTGCTGGTATGCCTCCTGTTTTCTGAAGTCTCAGGGACAAAAAAGACTTCCTACAATTCTGCTGGACTCTGCCTTCTGTGAGTCCTGCCCTTGCCTGAAATGCCCTCTCTAGGTTCCGGGTCTCAGAAGAGGGTTCTGCAACTGTTTTGCTACAAATTGGTGCATCGTCACCACTGCACCAATTGGAACTGATGCAGTGACCTTTGACACTGACTCAGTGCTGATCCAGAGACTAGCCTGTGCGGCTCAATGACAATGTGGGACCTGAATGCGAGGTTTGCCGCTGATGAATCGCTGATCCGATGTCCTGACCATGAGGCTCGACTTCAACGCATTGACCCGACTGGTCAAGCCAAAGAGTTTAATCGACCACACATATCACACGGGTGTCTCAGAGCGCTGGAGAACTCCAGTGAAGGCAAGAGGCTGAATGACAAAAAGGAGAAAGACGATCAAAAGAGCCAGGATTTTAGCATCCAATGGAACTGTGTATCATCCGTGGTCATGCAGAGCTGTAATGGGAGTTCGTTCCAAAAGGTGGGAAATGAGAAAAGGATCTACCATCATTCCTGGCGGTACGAATCCTTAGGGGAGTAAGAAGAAGTTTGGTTCCTGACCTGACGTCCTGTTAGGTAGGTACCAGGTAAGTTTTTTGGCAAGGTAGCCTGGCCCGTTTCCATACATGGTTTTGTGCTTCATCTATCATTCACAGATAGACGACCGGCAAGAGAACTGAGGCACTACACTCAGGAGACTATACCTTCTTTACGCTACGGGGATTCCCAGCAGTTATACAATAATCAAGAAGGATTACTCCATTTATTTGGAAATACCTATTCCAACCGGAGAATCAAGGTATTTATTCTTTGAGATCAATATCACGCTAGGTGGGACTCTCAGCGCGCATGATTGATACACTCCATTAGGAGGTTCGCTACATTAGTATTGAAACTACTTTAATCTAACTCTGATGAAGTCCTTTTACGGACAAAACGCGTTGGCTGGGCTAATGCATGTATTCTTACATCTGACTGTGAAAATAAAACAACATAACCGAATCCAAGAACTTTCAAGACTTCCGTATTCATATGTTTCTTGAACAATACGAATTGCAAGATTATAATTGTACTTGACATTAAAATTGCTTAAAAAAAGTTATTTTGCACCTTGATATTATCATTGTTATTGGAAAAGAAAACAGTTTTCTCTTAAATTTGACTTCTTAGTAGTGGGGTGAAATCAAGTTTGAGCATTTTGTGCAACATCAGATTTTGAGGATATATTTACTGGCGCAGCCCATACGGCCCAGACTACTGATTTAGAATTTCCTTTTCTCAAATTCTATTCTATTGGATATTTGTTGTTTTGTTTATAGTATAATAATCTATTTTTATAAACCTGTGTGGAGTCTTTTTGTGGTGTATTCATACTGTTACTTTGTGTGTGTGTGTGTGTGTTTGTGTTGCAAATATACTTTACACATTGCCTCTTTAGATAAGCCTGACTGCTCTGTGCCAGGCTACTAGAGGGTGAGCACAGGTTATTTTTTAACGTGTATCTAGCTTACCCTGATTAGAATGTCCAATTAAAAAACGGGACATGCACAACCTGGTGCTGTATGTACCAAAATATGCATGTTGTGCCCCATTTCTAGGGCAGTTTTCATAATTGGGTGCAATTTATTCCACGCGTTATATTCCACTCCCATATCTGATATAATACATTTTGTATCCATTTCCGGGTCAAACATCATACGCCACATGTTGCTTACTATATGTGTCATTACATGTTGAAAATCAATTCTAATTTGTCTAAGAGAATTTATTGTTTTTGGTGAATTACTTTTTTTGTCTTTTAACAGCTAAAAATGTAGAGTATATTATTATGGTTATATTATCTATGACAAGCATAAGTTTGTAAAAGGGTTGGGGGCATGATTTAAAAGCCACGTCCATTAGCCAATTGAGGGATTGGGTCAATAATCTGAATATATTAGCATTCTTTTCGTATTATTATTGTTGTCATACAAGATGAAGTCTTCTGTGATATAAGTGAGAGTGAGTGTTATGTCTTTATCAGCAAAGACTTTGGAAGCTTGTTTCACTTAACTCTCTGCTCTTCTTTTTCTCGAAGTGATTCTTTTCACGTTTGGGAACCATGGCATTTGTTCAGCTAGTTGTTATAATATTCTGGAGGCACGTTTCGATATAATTGTTCTAGTGGAGCTGTAGAACCGATTAAGGCACTTGTCCAGGCCTGTACGATAGTCCTACCTCTGACTGATGGTTGTGCTCGCTTACATTTCTGAAGGCTTGATTAATTGTAGTGGCTTTCCCATCGCATATATTTTATTAATATTTAGTGCACTTCCAGTGGGTGTATTAATTTAAACTACTGTCTTTAGATTTAGTTTCACCCATACAAGTTACAGAGGCTTCCCCTTTTTGACATGTTTTGTTACCTGATTTAAATAACATTTCAGTATCTGTGAATTAAATACATTGAAAAATGATAGATGTAGTGGCATATGTTTGGATATTGCACAGATGTTGCTTTATGTTTATTATTTTAATATATATATTTTATAGTCAGAGTTTGTTTGTCTTTTTCGTTTTTCAAACTGTAAATGTCCAATTAAAGATAGAAAATGTTTTCTTTCTTAACAGAAGTATGTAGAAGCCTGTCAATTGATATATATGCAGTAGAAGTATAATAAAGAAATTTGTAAAGTTTAAAATATAAATATATATAATGTTTGTTGTTTCTTAGGACTGCCTATATTAAATATATTTGTTAACTTTCAATCAAAATAAATAAATGTGCACTTACATTGTATAGGCTTTTAGTTGCTTTTGTAGTTAACTTTATACATACTACAGTCGAATTTTGTTTGATATATAGATCTTATTTTCGATTATGTTTCATTACTATTTGTAAACAAGTTATGGCAATATATTTGTGGATAACATTAATGTTGTTAAAAAATAATACAAGTGTCCATTGAGTTGTTTGAAAACCTATATTTTGTTCTATGTTTTTGTGGTTCACATTGATTGCCCAATATTTTTTGTCGAATCTCGTTCAGGAGAGGGGTGAGGGAGAGGGCGTGGGTCAAGCAGGGAGAGCCTGGCCACAGTCATAGGAGCTGGGGTCATTGACTCTGATGGGTCATGGGCCCTCCAACTATGGCCATGAACAATCACTTCAACACTTATCTCTGAGTTGTAGCAATGGTGAGCAGTCACAGGCTTTTCTGGGAGGTAGCATGGGGGGCATCATGCTCAGAACTCAACAATCATCAAGCAGCACAGTGATAGATTATTTAAACCAGTGCTTATCTTTTTAGAAAAAAAGAACTTCAATACACTAAAAATCGAGATGCTATGCAGTACAATATACACACACTAAACTAATGGTCCAGGGCCACTATACATAGGATTTAATGTTCCCCATCTCTCCTACCCCATTAACTGTCCCTTTCAACTGTCTTTAAGGATAGCATGACAGATTTCAAGCATAGGTGTAGTGCCTCCCCTCTAACATTCAGAGGTCCTGTGATCAGTGTTATAGTTTCTAGTCCTAATATCAAGCTCACCAATGCAAGTCGTTTAGTCCTCTGATGGCCAACATGTGTCTGGTCTCTCCTCTTTCTTCCAGGAGAGCCTCGCACTGGTTGGGAATGCAACAATGCTCTGGCTTTGGTGTAGGAAATAGCAGCTGCAGGGCAGCTACCAGGGGACTGGCTATTGGCAGGCTCTGGTGCTGCTGACATTCCTCAATGGTCGTGGGTCAGATTCCAGGCACAGGGTAAGTCATGTGTGGTAAGAAGTCGCAGGGCCAAAGTCATAACTTCTGAGGCAGTAGGGTGGCTCTGACTGCACTCTCTATGGTGACATAATGGCTTGGTTCACTTTAGGGCACAAAGCTCACAATCACAGCAGCACAGTATGCTCATGCACACTTTTACAGTGCCATGGCACTGGCAATCTTGGTGTTCACTGAGGCGCAGTCTGCTTGGGCATACTTCAGGAGTGCCACAATCCTGGTGGTTTGGAAGCAATGCAGTCTGCTTTGGGCACTCGTCAGGATTCTGTAATAGCACAATCCACTGCAGGTAAGAGATGGCGCTCCCATTCAAAAGCACGCTAATCACTCCCTCTTGAGTCACCTCTGGCAGGCAAATCCACAGCTCTGAAGTCAGCTTCTTCTAGCTCACCCTGGTAATCAGCACCTCCTTCAGGGTTGGCTCATGCTTTCGCTCTTCTTCTCAGGCATGCAAGCAGACATTTCAGGATGAGGAGACATCACTTCCTTCCAGATTAGATGCGGGGGGTATGAAACTCACCTCCAGAAAGCAGACTTTCATGAAGGCACCAGGACAGCAGTCCATTGGTTACCCTTTGGAGCACCCCTTCCTTTGTCAAAGAGCTTGGAATTGGAACCACAAGTGGATCAGCAGCTCCTACTTTTATATGGATAATACAGACAGGGGAGGTGTATTTTGTGCCTGTTCTTTTGATCTCGTTTAATTCAGTTCTCATTTCATGCATCCTTTCAAGGCAGTCTTCTAGACTCAGCGTTTGTGTAGAGTGATGCTTTTCAAAGTAGGGTTATCTCCAAGTTGGAGCACCCACAACAGAAGCACAAAGAGGTGTGAATATTTTGCACGTGGCCATCAACAGTCACATGAACAGTGATCAGGAAGAGAGCAAAAAGTCTAGGCTTTACTAACTTACCCTTCATACTCACATTGCAATACAACCTTTCATCCCTGCCACCTAACAAATGGCAGCGCTCCTGATAACTCACCAGCCACTTCTGCAGTAAAATGACCTAAGCTAATTTCTGTCTGGGAAAACAAACCCACCTCCATCTAATACACAAAAATGGGCCAAGAACTTCCAAATTGGAACCCACAGGCCTCTATTACTGTAGTTTCCCATACACTAAATGTTTGCACCCTACAAGTCACACACAGACATACGTGCAAATATGCACATGGATGTTAGTGCTAAAATCTGGATTAGAGTGAAGCAGTGGAACTTTAAACGAGTGGGCTAGTATGCCTCCATCCACATATAAAAAGGTCTAGTCACAGCTGGCCACCACTAGACTACATACTAAACCCATGACAGGGACGGTAGTCCACTGTTTAATGAAAGAGAGCACGCTTTGTGAACCACTCCAGGTCCAAGATCACGCTCGTTTCAAAGGATGGACCTAAGCCTTCGACGCTCATTCTAGATTAGCATGAGGATGGGGCTAAAATAAAAAAAAACAGGCTACCAGATACTCACATTTGGGCACCCAGAGTCAGGGAAAGCAACTGAACTTCATACATGAGACAGTCCCTGTCAACAATTTTTAAAGAAAATTATTTTGTTCTTGTTATCATGGTATTTTGCACATGGTGTTACAAAGTTAATATTTTGGCAGTTGCTGGTTTAGTTACCAATATTTTTGTATCACTATATTTTCCTTGTCAATGATATGTAACCATTTGGGATGCTGGGTCAGCTAATATATTTTGGCATACCCCACTAATTCATTAAATCAGGCACAGGGGGCATTCTGTAGATTAGTGAATCATTTCATTACGAAAAAATCTAAAATCGGGTATCAATAATCACTAAGATTGCTGAGAGAGTCCACTTTAAAGTGCTGTGTGTAGCCTTCAGATCACCTAATTAAATTGACATTGTGTGGACTCAGCCATCTAGCCACCCTGAGTCAAATGAAATGAGTAACTTTGAGCTGGGCATAATCAAGGGTATAATTTCATTGGGTAAACCTTTATAGTGAAATGGCAGCTCTCATAATTACAAGCTAGCTACTATCAGATATGATGGAAGCTGATATTGAGGTGTACAATATTTATCAGGTGAGATAATTGTTGCTTATTATGAGTTTTGGGGAGAAAATGTGGAATTTACTTATTACACCAAAGTAGCGTCTTCTGGTAAGTAACAGTCATTTCCCTCCTTTGTTAATTTTCGTCAGGTGTGACCTGCCGATAATTATCACAAAACTCATAATTCAGCTATATGAGCTAACAAGAGTTACCACATATTGTATTTCATTGACCCACTTTTGAGCTCATCAGAAATGTTAAATAACTGTAGTGCTTAATTCATAAAAAGATTATGTTGTGCTGCCAAATGCAAAGACTCCAAACCCCTACTCTTCCTGGGACATATCTATAAAAGAATTGCATCATCCTTGTGCCACACTACGGGGCACAATATCAACACAACTCTTAAGTTAGATTTATCAAGCCACGCAAGGCCACCTTGCATCGCCTTGCCTGGCTTGATACATCTAGAGACCCGCAACACAGTGAAAATTGCTGCCTTGCGTTACTCTGCCCTAGGGAGGCATTCCAAGAGTGAAGCGTGGGTATTGCCACACAATCACCCATACATTTTGGTGTTTTACCAATTTTGTCATTACTGGAAGATCTGAGAATGTGTCAACATGCTATGCCTTCCCAGGTGAGGCGTAACTTATTTCTCCTTGTTTCTTTCTCTTTTTATGTGTGCTGTATTCTGCAGTACACATAGGAAGAAGAAATGTCTCAGAGGATTTTGTCTGTTCAGGCAAGTGTCCATTCCTGCACAAAAACAATCCTGCTTACAACACAGGTACCCTTGCACCATGATGCAGGTGTGCCTGCTTTGGCGATTGGATAAATATGCCCCCTGTTTCTTTCAATCAATGATCAATCAATGACATTTATATAGCGCACTACTTACCCGGAGGGTCTCAAGGCGCTAGGGGGGGGGAGTGCTGCTACTGCTCTAACAGCCAGGTCTTGAGCTTCTTCCTGAAGGAGAGGTGGTCTTGGGTCAGGCGCAAGTCGGTCGGAAGGGAGTTCCAGGTCTTGGCGGCCAGGTAGGAGAAGGACCTTCCTCCTGCTGTCGTTCTCCGGATGCGGGGGACGGCGGCGAGGGCGTGGCTGGCTGAACGGAGCTGTCGTTTGGGAACGTGGAAGTTGATGCGGTTGTTGAGGTAGCTGGGGCCTTGGTCGTGTAGGGCTTTGTGTGCGTGGGTGAGGAGGCGGAAGGTGATTCTTTTGTTGACGGGGAGCCAATGCAGGTCTCTCAGATGTCCGGAGATGTGGCTGTGTCGTGGGATGTCGAGGATGAGTCTGGCTGAGACGTTCTGGATCCGCTGGAGTCTCTTCTGGAGCTTGGCGGTGGTTCCGGCGTAGAGTGCGTTGCCGTAGTCCAGTCGGCTGGTGACGAGGGCCTGGGTGACCGTCTTCCTTGTCTCGGTGGGGATCCACCAGAAGATCTTCCGTAGCATGCGCAGGATGTTGAAACATGACGAGGAGACGGCGTTTACTTGTCTGGTCATGGTGAGGGAGGAGTCCAAGATGAAGCCCAGGTTGCGTGCGTGGTCTGTCGGTTTGGGTGCGCTGCCCAGGGCGGGGGGCCACCAGGAGTCGTCCCAGGCGGAGGGCGAGGAACCCAGGATGAGGACTTCCGTCTTGTCTGAGTTCAGTTTCAGGCGGCTGGTCGTCATCCACTCGGCTACGTCTTTCATCCCTTCGTGAAGGCTGGCTCTGGCGGTGGTGGGGTCGCTGGTCAGGGAGAGGATCAGTTGGGTGTCGTCGGCGTAGGAGATGATGTTGAGGTTGTGTTGGCATGCGATGGCTGCGAGGGGGCTCATGTAGATGTTGAAGAGGGTGGGGCTCAGCGAGGATCCTTGAGGGACGCCGCAGATCACTCCGGTGGCCTCTGACTTGCACGGTGGTAGGCGGACTCTCTGTGTTCTTCCGTCGAGGAAGGAGATGATCCATTCCAGTGCCTTCTCCTGGATTCCGACGTTGCTGAGGCGCTGCACTAGGGTGCGGTGGCAGACAGTGTCGAAAGCCGCGGAGAGGTCTAGGAGGATGAGGGCCGCTGTTTCCCCGTTGTCCATCAGGGCTCGGATGTCATCGGTGGCAGCGATGAGGGCGGTCTCGGTGCTGTGGTTGGCTCGGAAGCCAGACTGTGAGGGGTCGAGGGATCCATTTGTCTCGAGGAAGGCGGCCAGCTGCTTGTTGACGGTCTTCTCGATGACTTTGGCTGGGAACGGGAGGAGCGAGATGGGGCGGTAATTCTTGAGTTCGGTGGGGTCCGCTGTAGGTTTCTTTAGTAGGGCGCTGAGTTCGGCGTGCTTCCAGCTCTCCGGGAAGGTGGCGGTGTCGAAGGAGGTGTTGATGATGTCCCGCAGGTGGGGTGCGATGACTGCGTCGGCCTTGTTGAAGACGTGGTGGGGGCAGGGGTCGGTCGGAGATCCGGAGTGGATGGAGTTCATCATGTGGATGGTGTCTTCGGTGCTGATCGGAGTCCAGGTGCGGAGGGTGGTGGTGGGGGGCGGTGGTTCGGTTGTGGCGTGCGTCGGGTGAGTGCTGAAGCTGTTGTGTATGTCCGCGATCTTGTTGTGGAAGTAGGCGGCGAGGGAGTTGCAGAGGTCTTGCGATGGGGTGATGTCGTTGTTTCCGGCGTTGGGGTTGGAGAGCTCTTTCACGATGTTGAAGAGTTCCTTGCTGTTGTGTGCGTTGTTGTCCAGCCGGTCCTTTCTTCCACTCTTTCTCCCCTTGTCACTGTTTCTATTCCCCCTTTGTTTTCCCTTTTCTGCTAATGATGCTAAATAAATCCTTTCTTTAAAAAATAAGTGAGAGTGTCACCATCTATAAACACCCTAACAAATTAAGCATGGGCTACTTCCATTTTTGATAGTAGATAATGTAAATCTGCATTGTTTTCCCAGTAAATTGAAATCAACTTGATCGTATTTATATAGCAAAATGCCAGAATTCAAAAGGGCAAATTTTTATTTTCAATTGAATATTTCACTCGCCACTAAAAGCAAACCTAGTTGGAGAACAATGGACTTCACCTACATGAATGCAGGGTTGTGTGTGAACAAAACTGATGTCCATCTAGTTGAGGTTTACATATCTGCATTATACAATTTTATTTTGGTCTACTAGTTTATACATTTTTGCAAATTGAGGTAGATGGGGATTAACAGTGCCAGTTGAAGACTTACAGAAGCTTGGCATCCCATCAGGTCAGATGAGGCTATTTTCTCCACTTCGCTGATAGTGTACCGCCTGCAGGCTTTTGAGATCCCAATCTATCTGGTGGGGATCTCTGTGCCTTAAATGGAGGTGCTGCTATGGTGGCTCCACTGTAGGCACTGACCCTTTGCCAAGTGGTCACCAAAAGTTTGTAACTGAAAAAAAAATCCAAAAACAATATTCTGACAGGCTTTGAGATTTTTTGCCAGGGCTTGGGGTGGGATGGGAGTCTTTTCTGTTGGGATCTCCTGTTTTTTTTCCTTTTGGACCCGAAAAGGAAAATGTAATAAAGAAGAAGGACTTTCAGAAGTACATTGACCAATGGGCATGTGGCTGATGGGTCACTGATTTCTGACTAATGATTCGGATATGTGCTGCACATATTTGACAAATGGGGCATCTGGTGCTTTTCAGCAGATGATTAACATTCAGCAAATTCTAAATGACCACTTCGGTGTATTGTCACTAACCACATGAATTTTTATAACGTTTTCCAAAAAACATTTAAATTCCTCTCTCCTGTTTAAAAGTCAGCAATTTAGCCACTAACACACAGGCCCTCATTAACCACGCACTATGTAGTTAGAATGAAATAAAGCAGTTGTGCATACTCGTGCTTTGCTATTTTGTTTTACCTCCAGCCCAGAAGTTTCTGTTCTTCATTTAAAAAAGAAACAATAATACACTTCATGGATGCACACAGGTGATGAAAATTAAGCTCTGCACAGTTAAGGGATACATATAATTGACCACATTTCCTATCATGTTATTCAAGCGCCAGGATGCCCTTGGGGCGACAGGACTGCGCTATACAAGTACACAAAATAAATAAATAAATAAATGTTATTGCTTTTATTTTATGGGAGACAACGCCTTTAAAGGAACGGTAACCTCCAAATTATTTGTGGTACCATGGTTTTTTTAAATCTTTCTGCATGCTTCCTGCAAAGTTTGCTCATTAAACTAAAGGTAGGACTGGGAGTGGGCGAAGTTGCATAATTTGTTTCTCACCAGTATACAGAATTCTTTTTGCATTTGTCACCCCAAGTGGGTCTGGTATGCTCAGACATGAGTCCTGTGCTTTCCATGCCACTGGAATCAAGCTATCCTAGCTGATGAGGGCTGAAAGCCCGAAACCGGTACTAGGATGCTTGTTTCCAGTCCAGGGAAGACATGGCTTGGCAGTTCGGGCTGGACTGTTCCCATGAGGCACAGGGTCAAGACTGATTTGCATATGGCTGGGTTCAAACTGGAATGGCATGGTAGGCCCAAATCTCTGTGCTGGGGTGAATGTATTTTTGCATTGACCATATATTTCAGGCATACTAGAGGTGGGTGTATATCCATGTGAAAATACACTTTTTAGGAGCGTTTTATGGTAGGATTCATATCTTTATCACCTAGTAATATGAATCATCTTGCATTCCTTTCCCACATGACTGTCCTCGCTATTCAGTCTCTGTATGTGGCTCTGTGAATGTTGGCAGCACATGTAATACTGTCAGTTTCTGTAAAACATTTCTGCCTAAATCGAGTGTCCCATAAGAGAGAGCTATGCGGGCGATGTAGGCATAATGTAAGCAGGAAATTAATCAAGCTCTGTGCATTCAATAATTTGGATATGGCAGGGACATCTTAAGGATTTTTGGGGTCCTGTGCCGAACATATTTTGGGGGCCCCTGTTCAAGACAGCTTTGAATTTATGATCCAATTTCAGCTCTTTCATGAACTCTTTGGCCCAGTCACTGACAGTGATCAGGCACACTGGTCCACATTCTAAATGTGTTTACATCTAATATTCAGTGATGGTGATGTGTATTTTCAACAGTGTAATACAACAGCAGCTCAGTAATATTACTGCAAATAATCTCTGTGACCCCCCCCCCCCCTCCCATTTCTCATATGTGAGGTCATCTCCCATCCAAAAGAACGTTTATTTTATGGTTATTGCATGAAACATACATACAATATTTCTCCGCAGAATGTCTGTAATAGACTCCCACATATCACCCACATAAAAAAATTTATGAAAGGAAAACTGTATTTAAAACAACCTGTTTAAGAATTATTCAAAGTCATCAGGTTAAGACTCTCGGCAGAACAGAGCTGGCTCTTTCAGGGACCCCGTGAAAGGCTGTGACCCTGAACCAGAGCCCACTTTGCCGATGCCTTAAAACGTCTCTGACCCCGCCCTGTAAAAATTCAAGCAGAAAATAATAAAATACCAGAGATTATACTTGTGTAATAAAATCTGTGTTCTGACGTACTTGATCACAATCACATGCTACCACGGCACTAGTACGTTATTACATACAAGGTAATTTCTTTCTTTGCTAATCTCAACTCTGTTTGCCCTACTCGCCCTGCAGAATGCATCCATTTTGTTCCCTCGGCATTGAAAGCCAGCGGCCTTCCTGTCCTGGGGTGACGAAGGCAGTGTGTTCACGGGCAGGGGACTCTCCCAGGGCCCGGGCTGCCTGGTATTTTCAGAGCCATGGATATGATAATTGGTTCTGATTGCCTGAAATTAACAGGCCGCTTTATGGCTCGTAAACGGTCCCCGTGGCTGATTTCTCACATCCTTTCGTGTAATCCCTCCTTCCTGTGCAGCCCGTGTTTATGAATCCCGGAACAATTAGACTTTTTTCCAAGGATGTGAACGCGAGCCTGTTTTCTTATTTAAGCTGCTGATCAGTACGAAGTGCTGACGTCGCTTCAAATTATTGTTGAACTAACAGTTTAACCCTTTACATTTTCAAAGTTTAAATCGGCTCTTTGTGAGACTTGTATGGTCAATCCATCATTTGATTTTAATTTTGCTCTCCAGTTAATTATCCTCAAACCTACTATTGTCATCAAGGCGGACAAGGCAAAATACTATGGATTTGCCATTCTCTTCATTTGCCTACAGTTCCAATAATAAAGTGGTTGGTTGCATCACCAGGAGTGGGAGGATTTGCTAGCTCTGCCTCTCACTCAGTTTGGGAATAACTGTTAGACCCACTCTGAACTATGGCATCAGGAGCACTGCTGAGCATGGCGGCATGTGACAGTGCAAGCAGAGTGAAGAAAATGAAGTAGACACTATACATCTCCTTCACGATAAGGGAATGCAAGGAACATGTAGTGTGGAGTTCTACCACCAAACACCACATGTTCACTTTGCATCACACATTTAGGCCAAAGGCAGAAGGGACTTTGATCATTCACCACATACATAAAACACAATGTGTAGCAATGTATTGCTCGAAAGAAGAGCATTTTTTAAGCCTTCTGAACCCCACACTTAGTCTGGCATCCTACTGACGCAGGGCTACAGCAAAAGACAAGTAACACAAACCACCGTTTGACACTTCATGTATCAAAGTGTGGCGCTGACACAATGTCACATGACAAGAGAAGAGCACGCTCATCCCTTCTTAACACTTAACTATGCCCAGAGTTTCAGCGTGACCCAATACCAAATACACATTTTTCCTGGGTACAGGGAAATTCCTTAGTCAATCAAACACATCACTGCACAATCTCAAGTCACTTATAAACATGCACACATCACACTGTATTATCAGTCGAAACTCTTATATATCAGTTCTCCAAGGATGCACGTCACTATATAAAAGCATCTATGACCAACACTGGAAAACATAAACTTGCAACATTGTGCATTTGATGTAGCAACAGAAACACTTTCACAAGAAATGCTGCATGTTGGGACGGAAAAGTCCTCTGCATGGACGTGTACCCCTGCCCTGAGTGCCCAACTGTACTGGTGTCTGGATCCCTAATGCTGATTTTTTGTTGCCATAAGCAAGGTGCGCCATGACATAGGCCTGTCTCAGGGATTGCGGTCTTGTTGGACTGGGAGTGGGACCCAAAGTGCTGCCCTCATAGTGGTGGAAGATTACCACCTTCACCAGGAGTTAAGCAGTCTGAGAGCAGTTGTGGCTGCATACTGTGTCGTGATCAGTAGTGGTGAACAGGTCCTCTTTAAGTTTTGTCACTCACTTGCTGGGAAACTTACTGCTGGGACCTGCGGAGGACTTGGAGTCCTGTTGTCACTGTTGCTGGGGCTGCTAACGGACGCCCACAAGCGCCGCTCCCGCTCCACCGGAGTGCCGCTGATTGCTCCTCTACCGCTGCGGGACTGCGAGGCATTGGAAACAGCTGCAGCCTCTTCCCGCAGCGGCCACGCCCCCTTTCCTACCGCGACTATAACCTTTCGCGGCACCCGCTTCGCGGGTGCCACTCACTTGCGGGGAAACTAACCGCTGGGTGCTGCGGAGGACTTGGAGTCCTGTTGTCACTGTTGCTGGGGCTGCTAACGGACGCCCACAAGCGCCGCTCCCGCTCCACCGGAGTGCCGCTGATTGCTCCTCTACCGCTGCGGGACTGCGAGGCATTGGAAACAGCTGCAGCCTCTTCCCGCAGCGGCCACGCCCCATTTCCTGCTGTGGGCTACAAGAGCAGTCCAGGCTCCATGCGAAGCGGGACGCGTGCGGGACGAAGCACGGTACGAAGCCCGGGCAAAGGGCGTGCCCTCTGAGGCCCTCAGAGACCGAGTGAGGCCGGGCAGGGCCTACTCTTTTCCATTTTCTGACTTTGATTGTTATTGGTTCCCCTATGGCTCAAAGTCGAAGCCAAGCACTTCTTGAGAAGGCAGGGTGTAGTTTTAACGGCCCCCTTGACAATTACTTCACTAAGGCTCTCTCCGATTCAGACAGGGAGAAAACCTTGGCAGAGCGTAGGGCTGAGCGTCGCCGCTCTGTCGAAAGTACGAAGAATAAGGTTTCTGCCGATCCCTCCCTTAATGCCCTTCCCCTCACTCTTGGATGTACTCCCACTAATGAAGATCCTTTATTTTTGGAAAGCTTTCCACTTTTGCTACGAGACTGCACTCCAACACCCTTGGGCCATATAGACCAGCCTGCAAATGACATCTCTCCCTCTAGTCCGATTTTGTTTGATGCTGATCAAACCACCCAGACTGTGGCCCAGGCTAAACATGTTGAAAATAAACTGAAAAAACCTGTGCAGGTAAAGATTCATGGTCCACCACCTGCAAAAAGAAGACGGAAGGGGGTGGATCCGCAAAAGCCAAAGATCAGTCACTCGGATTTTGGAAAACTTTCTAAACCTATTATTAGACCTGCTCTCGCCCCAGTGGTTGCTCAAGCTAATATGCCAAACTCGGCTCCTCTGCGTCTATTGGCACCAGCTGTACAAATTATGAATGCTATTGTTCCAATTGATGTTCTTGATGACCCCACACAAATGGATGTCTCTACTGTCGCCTCATTGGATAACATGGAACACCTAATAAGGTCTTTCATTTAACCCATTATAGAGAGGCTGAGGAGGGTGGAGAAAAAGCTTGAAGTGATTGAGGCTGCAGCTAATAATCAGCAGGAACCAGCCAAGGTATCGGTGAGTGGGGGTCAGGCACCACCAGCCGCGGTGACTTTGCGCAACCTCGGCGCTTCTAAAGGTATTTCCCAATTTAGCAAATTAGCAAACCCTAAGCAACAGAAGGTTCCCTCTCCTAAACAGAATAACAACTCAGTCCCCATACCACAAAGTGTAGCGGTGGCAGGACCGGGAATTCCTTCTGCTGGGATGTCACAGCAGACCACAAGGGGTTCTATTAGACATGCCAGGTCACCCTCGCGTAGAAGCCCTCAAGCAGAATTGCCTCCTGAAGCTGCCCCGTATGTGGTTGTCCTGATGGGAGTTCCTAGCTTGCCGGTTAATAAGAGGGAGGGCTTTTCTCAGCTTAAAAATAAAGTTATGCACTGGCTTGCCCAATTTAGACCACTTACACATAACATCAACGGCGAGATTGTGCACGTCAGACGACCCTCTTGGCTGGGTAGTAGGGTCAAGGACATCGATGGTGATTTAGTTGTCATAAATTTTAGACCCTCGAGCAGTGAATTATATATTAAATTGGCCATTGGGTGGAGGCAGTAACTCCATTGCTCCGCGCCCCTTGACTTATTTCTACCCTAGATCCCCGGTGTTTCCCCCCATTTATGCTGGTGGTCAGATACCTAACCAGATTTCCCCCCCATTGACTTATAACACTGGGTATCCGCAACAAACCTCACACCTTCACCATGTTGCTGACCCCTTTCGGTGGAATACGGTACCTCCTAGGTCCAATAGAAATCCTAATAGGAGTATGGATCATTTGAGACCTTTCACACCCCTGGAGACAGCAAATAGGTTTGATGTTTTTTCTGGTCTAGATAACTGCGATTGAAGATTACAGTCTGACCAGTGCACGGGTGGCCAAATAATTGTACTGGGCGAGGGTGTGGTCAATGGGGAAGCTCAACCTAGTGAACTCCTTCCCGAGCTGCCAGTTAACACTGTGGCTCCGATATCTGATCCCCCTGCGTTGTCTATCGGCAAGCGTTCATCCAGTTTGTCTATTCTCTCCTGGAATTTAGCTGGGATTCTGGGCAAATTAGACTCCCCTGATTGGGGGTCTTTTATTGATACCCAAGATGTCTGCATGTTTCAGAAGACATGGGCGAGGGAGGACAAATTTCGCTCAGGCTATGCAACCTTCTCAATTTCAGCCAAATGGGAGGGGAGAGGACGGCCCTCGGGGGGCCTTTGTATTTGGGTGGCATCGCACCTAGGACGCAAGGCTAGGGCCCTCAAAACCAACTCACTGGATGTTCAGTGCGTCTTGTTGGAATGGTCGAACCATATACAACTTGCCCTGATAAACGTATACTCCAGACCGGTGGGTAGGACAAGGCTATCACCCACCTTTGAGGAGCTCTCTGCATTTCTGCCAAAATTACCAAAGGGCGCTAGGATCTTGGTGGGGGGAGATTTTAATTGCCAGTTTGA
This sequence comes from Lissotriton helveticus, assembly GCF_964261635.1. Taxonomy (NCBI): domain Eukaryota; kingdom Metazoa; phylum Chordata; class Amphibia; order Caudata; family Salamandridae; genus Lissotriton; species Lissotriton helveticus. Next base: position 701,867,880 of record NC_136068.1, on the reverse strand, counting down.
GCCGTTAACCCTGATAATGGAGGGAACAATCCTGGAGGAGGATGACCAGTGGGGAATACCGCAATTAGTTGGTCCCCCTGCTAAGCCATGGACTCCTCTAGCGACACAGATTCTGTCACTTACTCCCAGTAACTCTCTGAGGGCTTGTGATGGCAGGTCTAGGAGTGACATTCCTCCTAGGCCAACTTTTAACAAGCCCGGGCATGAGTCTCATTTGGATTACATTCTGGTCCAGACTTCGGACTGGAATAAGGTCTTGGACTTTGAAGTAGTCCTAAGAAGTGACAGCGATCATAATGCGTTGACTCTCTCGCTGGTTTCGCCCAGTGGTTCTACGGATGACCAGCTGGCTGAGGCATCACTAGATAATAACCTAATTTTAACTAACAATAGGCGCAGAGTCCGATGGACCAAACTTTTGGATAATCCGGACCACATCTCCGAGCTTTATGCACGGATACTCCCCACATTAGAATGCGTAGGGACAATCGCTAATCTTTCCCCTTCAGAAGAACTTTTCTCTAAGTTGGGCGCCCTCCATATGGACTTGGTGGATACCCTTGTGGAACTCTTGAATCCAGTTGTGAGGAAAGGGCTCCGCAGGGCACAAAGACCTTCATGGTTCAATCCAGCTTGCAGGAAGGCAAAGGCCAAACTGCTCGCTGCATTGAAGCACCCCAGGGACATAGAGGTAATTAGGACTAGGAGGGCGGAGCTGAAGCAAGCCATCCACCAAGCAAAGGTGGATTGGGATTATTCCAACTGGGAAAATATGTTGGCCTCTCTTCAGGCTAGGGACGCCAGCAAATTTTGGCAGATAGTGAGAACAGGATCAGCCGAGCCGACTCAAACTGTTGAGGCCAACATTGCGGCTTCAGTGTGGGAAGATCATTTCCGCTGTCTTTATGAAGAGGTCGGCCCGGGCTTGCATAAGCCTCAAGCCGGTTCTTCATTTGAACACCTTTTTTCCCCCGGTGGGTCTACCGTGAATTCTTTGACCTTGGAAGGCGTGGAGTCTATGCAATTTTCTTTAGGGGAGGTTTCCAATGCAATATCCAAATTGCCATCAGGAAAAGCCCCCGGATTAGATAAGATCCCGGGTGATCTATTTAAGCACCAACCTAGGGTCTGGGCTCCATATCTGCTAGTAGTTTTTAATGCAATTCTAGCGGGAATGGCGGTCCCTAGTACTTGGCTGGGAGCAGAGATTGTACCTATCTTCAAGAAGGGCTCTCCTCTGCTCCCAGCCAACTATAGGCCAATCAGCCTCATTGATGTCTCCCAAAAACTCTTTGCGAGGCTGATTCTTGACCGCCTCCAGGATTGGATGATGGACCATTCAGTCTTAAGTACATTCCAGGCGGGGTTCAGGAGTAAGGTGTCAACCACGGACCAACTCTTTCGGCTGGCTCTTCTCTTCTGGAAGACGGTGCGGGTGGAGGGGGGTACCCTATATACTGTCTTTGTCGACCTCCGTGCGGCATTTGATTTGGTTCCGCGGAGCAAACTCTGGACGGTACTTGCCAAACTTGGCATCCCCCACGCTCTTCTAGACATCATCATTCGCCTACATACACAGAATTATGCACAGGTAAGGTGCGGGAGGATGGGTTGTCTTTCTGAAAGATTTCCCGTTGGCAGAGGGGTAAGGCAGGGCTGTGTTCTTGCACCGACCCTGTTCTGCCTCTTTGTCAACGGGGTAATCGATTTCTTAAACAATGTCACCAACACAGATGCACCTAGGCTCGGCGGCCACAGGGTGCCCGCAATTATGTTTGCGGATGACACCCTGCTGCTGTCGAAATCCCCTACGGGGATCCAGCGCATTTTGGAGGGGTTTGAGGCATTCTGTGGGGAGCATGGTCTCGAAATAAATGCCATGAAAACAAAGTATATGATCTTTAATCCCCCCCAAAAAACACGACCTAATCCATCTATAGGCCTGAATAGACTAGAAAGAGTCTTTACGTTTGAGTATCTGGGCGTGACCATCAATGATAAACTGGAATGGGGCGATCACCAGGCTAAGTCACAGCTCAGATTGGCGCAACTAACAGGGGGAATAATTAGGCTAGTAAATTCCAATAGATCATCAATTAGACCGCTAGCCCCCTCATTGGAGATTTATAGACTCCAGGCCAGAGGAGCAATCCTCTATGGTAGTGAACTTTGGGGACATGCTAGTAGAAAAGAGTTGGTCATTCTAGAAAATAAGTTTCTCAGGCAACTCCTAAAGCTACCGGTAAGCACACCACTCCTGCCTCTCAGGCTGGACCTAGGTCTGAAGCCCTTGGACGAAGTGGTGGGTGTGAAACCTCTAACTTTTTGGAGAAGATTATGGTCCACTCCTGAGTTAGCCAATTATAGGCAGGTATTGCTGGAAATCCTTGCTCTTCCTGCTATAGAGAACATTCCGTGGTTCAAATATATAAAAACTGAATTTGCCCGGCTGGGCCTTTCGTCCCTGTGGAGCGATCCTGAAGTGGCATGCCAGGGTTTGTCACGTAAACAACTGGTGGCAACCTTTTATGCATGTAACCTGGCATCCCACATACAGGCTACACGCCCAGATTCTCTGGCTAACTCCTTTCTTGGGGTGAAAGACTTTTACAAGTTTCAGTTAGTTTTTGATGACATCTTTCCAAATTTGGCCAGGAAGTTATACCTCCAATGGCGGTATAGTACTCTCCCGCTAAGAGCATTAACGAGTAAATGGAAGCAGCAGTCCCTGGAAAATTGTCCTGGATGCAATTGTAGGCTTGAAGATGAATTGCATCTAGTCTTCTTCTGTTCTGCATACACTGCGGCCAGAAGGTTTTGGGTAATTCCCCTATGTAAAAATCTAGGGTTTCGCAAATGCTCTGAAGCCTTCAGAATTCTCAAAACTGACTTATCAAAACCAATTGTGTTTGCAATGGCCAAATTTCTAGAAGCAGTTTGGCACAAGAGATTGCTCCTAACTTCTAGGGTATCCCATCCCTAAGCCCCATGTCTGTGCTAGTTTGCCCCAAAATTTCGGTATTATGTCACTATATGTAAGATTCTAGTTTTATCTGATATATTGTTTTTATTTGTAAATTAGTAACATTTTAGACTGTTTTACTGAATTTTTAGTGACTCACTGGATTGTTATACAGAACATGTGACGTATTCTTTTCTGTTCTATGTGCTATTTCGATTTAGGTGTAACTGTGATGTTTCCCCCTGTTTGTATCAATTTTATGTCTATCTTTTATGGCAAATAGCCGAAATAAAGATTAAATAAATGGAAATGGTGGAAGATTACCACCTTCACCAGGAGTTAAGCAGTCTGAGAGCAGTTGTGGCTGCATACTGTGTCGTGATCAGTAGTGGTGAACAGGTCCTCTTTAAGTTTTGTCACTGGACTGAGCCCTACCAGCTCACTCACGTTTGTAAAGTTCCACTGCTGTGTACTTACTCACACTATGCCTGCATCAGTTAAGTCTGAACTACTGTGAATGAAGACACGAGGAGGTAGAGGAATCCCCCTAGACAGATTTGTGTATTGCTTCCTATCTGTGAGCTGGCTGTGACACACTGGAGAACGGAGAGAGAGAGAAATCTAAACACTGAAAAGGATCTTTGATTCAGTGAGCGATCACAAGGAAGGTCTGGACACATCCCCAGGAAGGAGATGGGCCTGATAAGGGAATCAAAAAGAGTAGGGCTGGGAGTCCTGAATTATCCTTTTGATGCACTTATCACTGTGGCTGACATCCACGTGTGAACTCTTGTCACTCCCATGGCCTGTGTTGTGGGACTATCAGTTTCGGAGTCTCTCCTACTATGACAGACAGATTTTCAAGATGAAGAGGGAGAGGAGAAGTGTGTACTTCGAAAGAAACAGAGGGGCAAAGCTTTTGCAGAGTCTAGCAGTGACACCCCATGCCAGATGTGGCCGCTGTGGTACAGACTACCATATGGTGAGGCCCCTTGGCCAGTAGTATTGCAGAAACCCCGTAGGCCAGGAGGGGCTTCCAAATCAAGATTGCTGTGATGATCAGGGCATCACCCTGAGAAACTTGACGTTTTGTGACATGTAGGTCACAAGGAAGCATCAATGATTGTACCTGAATTGCTCTGTGAACTGAACAGAAAATTGTGGTTGATTCACACCATCACTGAGAACCCGACCGCGATCATCAGAATCCACAGCCCTCCTTATTGGGGAGCACAGAACTTACTGTGCAAGGGAGCACCAGAACACCTCCGATCACTATTGGATCCAGCCGTGAAAGCTCAGAGGAGAGTCCGCATGTATGGTGCTGCCATGCCTCCCACATGCAGCCAACTCTATGAAAAGTACTGGAGCGTTGTGATTGCCGGGTGGGGCACCTACAGAGATGCTGCAAGCTTTCTCGTTGCTGTAGAGGGTAAGACTGCTTATGGGCCTATCGGGCTCCAGGTGACTCACTACTAGGGGCGCTATGGCACCATGACAGTTTTCACTTTTTTGCTAAGAGTCAGAGTGAATTCTTGAGTTAAGGCCTACTGGTGAGCATTCCCAGGATGTGGCCACGAGTGAGTGGAGAATAACCCCAACCACTTTATCAAGAGTGTGTGGGACAAGGATTTGTAAGCGAAACACTAGAGACCTGACCTCAAGGGGAAATGTTTTATTGTTTATTTATGTCGTAACATTTGCTTTGAATGTCAATAAAAATTAATATTTGACTGGACATTTAATTATTGACACTCCTCTGCGCTCTTAGAGTTATGAGCGTTGACGAACGTTTATTCATACAACCCCCGCAAGAGACTTTTACTGCTCGCCCTCAGCAACCACTGTGAGTCATGTGTAGAAGGGGTTCTTGGCCCAGTTGTTTCTGAATGTTTCCCTATTCATAGAGGCAATAAAGTGTACTCTGAGATTTCTGGTCGTGGGTGTTGGAGGTAGGATACGTGGATGTGGATACGTGGATGTGGTTTGGTATATATCATGGGGGAGCTAAATAGGTTATTTCCAGTTATATAAGATCAGCATAAGAGATCTGATAGATTTATGGTGTTGGATGCCTTTGAGACTGTATGAGATATGAGATCTGTACATTTATGGAAGGGTGAATGTGGAAAATGAGAGATAGATTTTGTTTCTTCTGCACAGAGACGGTAGGAAAAGCCGAAGGGAGAGATGTTGTTTCCAAGAAATGAGGTATGTATGTGGAAGAGAATATTGCTTAGGACCAAGTCTACTGCAGAGGTGATAGAGAGGAAGGCAGGAAGCACTAAGACAATGAGAAAATACCTTCCCTCACCCTTGTCTGACAACTGTGTTAAAAGCCAACATGATTTTGTTTACTCAAATATGCTTTCTGAGAGGAGTTGAGCTTTCAATAATTTGCTCACACTATAGAGTTTCATAATCTCCATTTGATAGTTGTAACATCAGTGGCTTTCAGAATTTTTACTTTTTGATTTCATCATTGCGTGATTTACTCATTTCTAAAGTTTTGAAATTGCATTAGGAGACGGCTTCCAAGGGCAAAGCTATGCATTCTGTTCAACAAAAGTCTCCTAAGGAGTCATCTTCATATGCTATGAGAAGTATTGTAGAGGTGGGTTTCCCAAAGAGAACTTTAGACTTATTAAGTCTTCTGTTTTAGTGATAGTTCACAGAAATGCACAGCAGCTCTCACCTTCTCAAACCTAACTACAAGAATATAACCCAAACAGGTGGCAGCCCCTCTTGCCGCACCTTATATGAGCAAGGTATAGGACACAGTCACAGCCAGCAGCCTTCATACCATTGGGGAGATGCCAAAAGCATAGATTCATATGTTACCTGGGATTCTACATATTAACACACCCTCCTCTGAACTCTCTCAAACCACAAATTCCACTTCCTCACAATAGCTTCTCTGATTTCTAACAGACCCTCACCTCACATCTTTTTCTCACAGTTTGTGGTGCATGACATGTACACACATCTTGCAGTGGGCCCTAATTTCATTTCCCTTTGCCTTACCCTATGTGATTTCATGCACCTTGAGGACTCACTGCATTTCTCTATCATTCTGTGAGTTAATCTGCTGGCTCTGCCCATCAGCTCCTTTGATCATAACACAAGATACTCAATGACATACAGTTACCGGACAAATGGCACAAACTTAGTGTTCGCTCCTGTCAACAAGCCATCATTGCATCCATGAACCCGGAGAATTCGGTGCTCTATATCTGGTTCACCAAGTTTGTTATAAGAGCAGCAAAAAGGTTCAGCCAGTGGGAGAGCCAACAAGTCAACCGCTGTAATCCCATATCGGGCTGCTCCTAATTTAATAAAATGACTACCGGTATTTCCTATTGCTTTAACTGATAGCAGGCTTGACTGTGACACCGGCTGCCCTCTCAAAGACTTTGCACTTCCTGTGATTTTAGAGTTCATGCTATAACTTCTATGGATTGGCCCTATCATAAAAAGCGCTGCAAGCCAGTGGATCTGCTAGCAGGACTTTTGCGATCAGTCATCCATCCTCTTTTAAGAATGAAGTTAAAGTTCAATTGTTTATTAATGCCCCTTAATAAAGAACCAACTGAACGGGCCTTTGGTTTGAATTAACTTTATGACACCTTCGAAATGCTGTTTAATTCAAGTAGAATGGAATCAGAATATTAACAAAATGTTAATGGGAGCTGATTTGGTTTGTTTTTAATTATTTATTGTTTCATATTTCAACCATCTACTACTCTCTATCAAATGTGAAGCAATTAAGGGACTAGGGGGCATATTATCAAGACAGGCGATAAAATTATCGCCGTTTTAGCGGCAGAAAACTGCCGCTAAAACGGCGATAATGAGCTTGATAATATGCTCTATGGAATTCCAATAGAAGCCCATGTTAAATGTGAAGGACATCTAACATGGGCTTCAATTGGAATTCCATAGAGCATATTATCAAGCCCATTATTGCCGTTTTAGCGGCAGTTTGCTGCCGCTAAAACGGCGATAATTTTAGATAAAAAGTAGCATGGACCTAGAAAACAATGAAATTTTAGAGGGTGCACAATTTGTAACTATCTTATTATATACCTCTGTCTTTTATTATAATGTGAGAATTAACGAATGAACGATCGTCATTGTAATGATTTTTATTAATCAAACAAAGTATTATTTTTACTCAATGACATCTATTTATCGTAAACAAAATCTTTGCACTTTCAATTTGCCAAAGGAACGTGTTGCCATCTTGTGTGAACAGTCCCAATAAGACAAGGGGCTGGTTTAACCATGAGATGCCTCCTCACAATGAAGTAATCCAGATTTCTAGTTGCTTATAATTGCTCAAGGGTTACCCATAGTCTCAACTACAAGAATAGTCTTTCGATTTTAATAGTTGCATTATAACCTCAAACCAAATCTCAGAATGTATTTATCAATAAGGAGGGTCAATAGCCACAAAATGTTTTTTAATTGATTGTTGGCAAATGAACATTGTTCTGTGTTGACCACACAACTCATAAAGGGCACATATGCTGCCTAATTCAGTAATGCCAAAATGCATTTTCTCCAGTCTGGGATATGCAGGCACTCACTGCTTCTGTATTCACTTATGCTTTCCATCTTCTCTATCCTCTGGCACTCAAACAACCGGGAGAGATCTGATGCTCTCACAGCATTCTGTGCTAGAGATGTTGTGGCGTTTGAGAGGTTGCCTCAGGTCAATTAATTTGGGAGCCACATGCGCGCAGCTTTGACATGGCCAGCTCCAGGGTAAGGCAAACAAGACTGACTTTAGGAGAGCCGAGAGCTGGATGGACATTGTCTAATAGAGCACACTTGTCATGGAATGTGCGCGGGGGGGGGGAATGGTTGTCAGAACGCCTTTCAAAGGGATTCAGGGTACTACTGGGCCCAGCCATGGTGGTTGAAGCCTTTTACTCCTGATGTCCTAGGCCCAACCTACTATGCGTCCTAAGTAACTGGGCCAAGTACCCCTTGAACTTGACTCTGAGTAGTAGTGTGGTGGAGCAGTTAAGGCTTGGAAAAGGAAGTGCATACAGGTCAGTGGACACAAATTAATACTCAAAGTGCAAACAGTACAAACAAGAAATGAATGTCCAGTCCTATACTTCCTTCTATCGAAAAAAAAGTATTTTATTTCTAACTCTACACAAGCCAAGGAATACAGCATTCAAAAGCAATAACACAATCCCCCTCGAGGTCAGGGCTCTAGTAGTAGTTAGGCAAATCTATGTCCCACCAGCCTTTATGTAACATGTTCGAGGTTATATCCCATTCACTGGTGGCCGCCGCACCCAGGGAATGCCAACTATCAGGCCATACTCATTAGTTCTCCATTGGACTCCATAGGAATTAGTCAAAGGTGTCTATGGTGCCACAATACTGTTAACTTTAACAAAAAAAGGGGGGAACCCTGTGTCCCTCAGAACCTGGGTAAGTATGATTAAAAAGACAAATGGTTCTGTTGGGTAGCAGAATACATTACTTCGAGGAAAGGCAATATTAGCTCATGACACAATACACAAATTATATTCAATCAAATTCAATGAAACCTCTCTGAAAACAACTGAAATTCACAGCTTTTATGCATAAATGTGCCTTTCCTCGAAGTAATGTATTCTGCTACCCAACAGAACCATTTGTCTTTTTAATTAACAATACTGTTAACAGCAAGTCCCCTGGCCCCAATGGCCCAGTTCAAGTCTTACCTGCTCAGGCAGTATGACAGTGTTCAGTAGTGCAGTGAGTGCCATCTCCTCGGACACTCACAAGTCTGGATCCTGTACTGCAAAGTTGTGATGCTCACGGTGTACGTGCCAGCACCAGCTGCGCAGTCTCTCTTTGTTGGTCACAGAAATATATGGGGTGTCCCTTTTATTTGCAGGTCAGCACTGCTCCAGTGAGAGCTGGACTAACGCCTGTAGAGGCCTCTAGGCAGTCGAAATTTTGGGGCCCATCACAAATATCTCCTAATACCTAATGCACCGGATTTGTTTACAAACTGACAGCTGCCAGAAGATGAGCTTTTAAGAGATAAATTGTTATGTGAATCTGATATCTCTGGTTTATGTACTTTAACCGCTTCACTGTGGCGCGAATTCCGCCGCTGTGCTGGGACATTCCAATCCTGGGGTGGCTCAAGCTCGGAAGAGGTTAAGTTGTTAATGGGTACATTACACTAATACAGTATTTTCTATATAGGGTCTTTTATGTAACGTTTTTGTTTTTTGATTTGATTCATTTTTTGGATCTTTTGGAAACAATATTTAAGAAAGCCTGATTGTAATTTTCTTCAAGATCAAATCAATTTTATTTTGATCTGTTGTCGCGGGCCCCTAAAAGGAGTGGGGCCCACAGGCCAGTATCTACTTTGCCTATTTGGTAATCCGGAACTTGCTCCAGTAATCGGAGTTGCATTCACTCAGCAAACAGAAAGGCACGTTTCTTTCTTCCCTTGAAGGGGGGGGGTTGATGGGGTGATCCTCTGGCTTCTGACTGAAGCGCCGGTGAGAATGAGGGTACTAAATCATTGGTGGCATCCTGGTTATCCTTTGGGAATCCATTAAGTGCAGATCACAGTTTATGCCTGTCCCGCTGGCCACAGCAGTATTCCTTCGGTCCGGGCAATCACCCAAACCATTGTCCAAAGTGGTAATGGCAGCCTCTACTGACATACGGGTTGCTACGGTACTCACAATCTGAGTGCAGACTCTTCTTACGCAATCCTACTCACTACACCCACTCACCGAGCAGGGAGACTAGCAGGCATTGGCCCTCAGTCTTGGTCATAGGTAGAAGCCTTGAAGAGCTTCCCTTCTCACACAGCCCATCTGGCTGCCTGGAAGATGTCAATGTTTTGTGGACTCAACCTCCTCTCCTGTACTCTTTTTCCAGACACCAATAGTGATTTAGGGTCTGAGTCTTTGTAGTTTTATGTTGGGGTCCTATTTCATTTCAAGTGGACACATCTCTCTTTCTTCTTTCCTCAAGAAGGTTGTCTGTCACAGCAGATATGATTCCAAACTTGATTGTCCCACAACACCACTCGTGGGAGTGATCAGAGTTCACACCTGGATGCCAGCCACAGTGATACATGCATCAAATAGTTAGTCCCAACCCCCCAACCCTACTATTTATGATTCTCTTATCAGTCTCTTATCCCTTCCTGAGGTGTGTCCTGGCCCCTTCCTTGTGATTTATCACTAAATCAAAGAGCAGTCTTTTGACGTGTAAGGGGAGTCTCTTCCTTTTTCCACATGTGTGTGTCCCACCAAGGTCACAGAAATGCGCAATACACATATCTGCCCTGGGTGGGGGGGGGGGAATTCCTCTCCTCCTCACGTCTTAACCAGGCAGCCATGGGCTTCCCGAAATGAAATCCAGGATCCTATATATAATGTACCATTGCAGGCACACCTTCTTAATGTACGGTAAGAGCACACTGACTCCATCTATTGTAATATTCCATGTACACATGCATTCAGTGCACACACTCAGTCTGCACAAACTGTTTTGCACTGAAGACTTTCTATCTTTAACCAGGGTGTGTTATTTACAAACACACACACTTACAGCACACACACACTCACTATCTGCACTGCACATTACTTCACCATTCATTTATTGTGCTTCACGCAAGCACACATACACCCATTCCATAATATCATTGTGCACGCACTGCATAGCATTACATCTTTCATTTAAAGTATTCCTCACAGACATACATACACTCAGTACATGCACTAACTACATAAGCACTGCACAGTACTGCTCTATCCCTTTACTGTACCCTATCCAGGCCACATATAACCAGCTCATAGTCACTACTCCTCCGCTACACAGTGCTCCACATCTACCTGATGTGGGCCAAGGGGGATTTAAGCACACCACGGCAGTACTTTTAATAAGGCGAGTGAGACTCTAAGCATCATTCCAGTGACACAGGGATAAAAGGTCCTGCTAACTACTGCTGATCCCTACATGGTTTGCTGCCACCACCATGCTTGTGTTGCTTAACTCCTGGTGGATGTGGTACCCTTCCACCAGTTTGAGGGTATTACTTTTGGCACCACTCCCGATCCAAGAAAACCACAATCGGTGAGACATACCTATGTCATGGCGCTCACAGGTGATCCATCTTTGCCTATGACAAAAAGCAGCATTAGGGATCCAGACAACAGTACAGTTGGGCACTTAGGGCAGGTGATACACGCTTCTTTTCATGCAAAGGAGTTTTTTCATCCCAACAAAGGCCCTGCAGTCAAGATTAGAACATTTCCAGGACAACACTGGTCATGGAATACCCTGGTCTGTATGGAACTGAATTGTGGTCCAGTGGGATGGAACTCTGGGTCCTCCATAACTATGGGTGATGTTGCCATGCATTCTGGTGTTTCTACAGCTCCTAGCATCCCAATACTGTGAATTCCATTCCCCCATGTCTTCCAGTCCTGCCACATTCTCTGATCTTGTTCTCTGTTTACATTTGCTTCACTACTTTGCCCTGACCCCCTCATTGTCTGCTTTTCCCAAGGCCCTGTTATCCATTCCATTCTAGAGAGTGGTATAACGCAATATTCAGTACAACAACATTGTGATACAAAAAGACAGTGATTTGAATTTCCACTACCAATATATTGTGAAGGTAAGTATGTACTAGAAAGTATTGATTCAATATTATTAAGTCTATATGTACATACCTTGAAGATGTATATATGATCAAAATTCATTTGTGAAGTTAGGTTTAGTACAGTTGTACTTCCTATATATTCTTGACTTTACAGATTTTTTTTAGTCAATACTCGCATCAAGATATTTTGGCAGGATGAAATTAAAATCTCAATACTATGGTGGAAAACTGATCCGGATTGTATGTCAGAAATATAGAGTACAAAAATATTGTTCCACAAAGGTATCAAGAACAGTATATCAACTACCAAAATACTATGATAATACAAAGTTGAATATACTATAGTATATATAGATGTACTTTTCTTAACTTTATAGTTCTATACTATATATGTATATACACTGTGGCCGGTCACCGCTGTTTAATTATATACAAGTCAGAGTTTCCATAGGAAGAGTGTTTTTTGTTTTGCTAATAACTTTGGCACAGTTTGATGAATCTTCACAAAACATTCCCAAAAAAAAGTTCATCCAACTTTGCGCCTTACTTTAAAGTTTCAGTGTGATGTGTCAAGTGAGGGCGGAGAAAGAGGGAGTCCCAAAACATTTTTTCCTCATGCATTTTCCATAGGAACAATTAGACAAGGATACAGAAAAAGTGGCTGAACAGAATAACACCATATTTGACAGAAATCTATATCTTTACTTAGAAAATTAGATTTCTGTGATTTGGTGTAAATCTGCTCAGCCATTTCAAAGAAATTACATTTCAAAATGTATAGATATCTGTTGGCGCTGGACTCCTGCAGAAAAATCACCAAATCATCACAGGATTTGGCAATTCAGTCCCCGATTACTGAATATATGATCAGAAAGAAATAAAAAGGGGCAGGGTAGGGATGTCCTGATCCCCTATTCCTGGTGGGGGGCTTCCCAAATGGAAAAATCAAGGGCCAAAAAGAAAACATAATTTGTTTTTATTTTGATCTGTTGTGATTAACCCCTTCCATGCTGCCGTCGGCCATTGGCCGACTGCAGCACTACCTCGCTGGTGCTGCCGTCGGCCAATGGCCGTTTTTTAAAAGGGCCGCACTGCCGCAAAAAAGCGGAAGCAGTCAACGGGTTAATTGGAACTCCCACTGGGACCCAGCCTGGCCCATGCACTCTGCAGGACTTCCACAGGAGTGCCTCAGGACTGAAAAAAACTTTAATAAAGAAAATGTCATTCACAGTGATTGGTTGGGTTGAGGGCCTGGCCTCGCGGACAACCCACTACGAATAGCCACAGGCCATGTGCGATGATGTTAGTTATAGATAAATGTCAAATTTCACTGGTTTTATGTTTTTTTCACAAAATTTTGATATTCATCATTCTAGTCATGGATTCATGCCTAAAGAGTCCAAACTGTGCTGTTGATGATAGACACATATTTCTCCGTGCCATTAACTTGGTCGGGGGGTTGCAAAACACTGTCTTTGACTCAGTTCTGCATCCTCTTTGATATATAGATTAATGTCCCCATAAACTGGAAATAGCACCTACCATTATAAAGGTATTCTTTGATAATATCAGGAGAAATTATTTGACAGGATCCTATTAAAATTTGCTTCCTTCATCGGAACATTTATGTGGATGGTGATTTATGCTTACAGGCAAGCAATTTAAAATGCCAACTGGAAGTTATACTGTGCAACACGCAAGCTTTTTCCATCATCCGCCTGTATTAAATAAATGTGTTACTTAACCAGTTTATTAGAAGAAAAGGAAATGGGAGTTCTGATGATAATTTTCTGAAAATGTATTGGGCTTTTGGGCTTTTCTAACCATGTGCTAAGGAAATGAAACAGTTCTAGCTGCAGTTAATTAAGTAAAATACATTCCCCTCATTTAGAAACACGGTATCAACTAACAGGCCGGGTAGAACCATAAAATACTGCTTTCTTCAACAATTCCCAAAATATTGTCTCTACCTCAACCCGGGGTACAGAAATGGATGGAGTATGAAAAGCTGCGGTAATACATCAATGTTACTGCTGGTAGTACTGGATTGAATGGCTTATTTATGAGCCCTTGCGTCACTTTTGCGGCGCCGGGGTGTCACTTATTGTGACGCACCAGAAGGGTAAAATATGTGCCATGTTGTGTCATATTTACAAAGTGATAGATGCGTCACATTGTAAACCACTGCGCCACATTATACCTGCGCCAGGTATAATGTATGCAGGGTGGGCATTCTGACGCAAGTAAACCTTGTAGAAGTGGCACAGTGAAATCTATGAGATTTCACTGCATCACTTCTAGGACGCAAATGCGTCAATATCTTACTCCTACCTCCCAGCTGGCGTAAGACTGATGCAGGCACATTTGAAATGGGACTTGCCCATGTGAAATGACCCATTGATGGAGTTGCGACACTTTTGTGACATACTCCAGCAATGCGTCATTTTTGCGCCTACAGATATGTCAGCAATACTGACGTATCTGTAACTCATTGTGACATGATGCGTCATACTGTAAATATGACACATCCAGCATGTCGCAAGGAGGGTGCGATGAAAAGTGACGCATCGCTGTTTTCTCGCAGCGATACGTCACCTTTCATAAATGAGGCCCTTACTATTCATGTCTTTAATCATACATATATGTTCAAGATAAATAGATGTGAAGTTAAGAACGTAGGTAAAGTTGAACTTACCTAAATAATACTTAGTTTCATGATATTTTAGTAGTTAATATTCTGGATACAATATTTGGGTTGGATGAAATTTATATCTTGATACTGTAGTGGAGCAACAACCACCCCAAAACATAATAGGGTTACAAAAAAGCAATGTCATAAAATGACTCATGAAATGACTAATGCCTAAAGAAATGATATGCGCAGCAGAAAATTCGCCCTGGCACAAAATAAATAATAACTCTCAACAGTTCAGTTTCAACTATCATTAAAAGAGCAGCTTCTAATGTGTTGTGAATTTTTAATAAGTTTGTTTTCAATCCTCAGGATATAAGTGTCTCAAAATGCATGTTTTTTTCTGTCAAATAATCCTTTTTCATATTTGGATAACACACTCAAAAAATATTGTCTTTATCTGAAAAAAAATCTAAAGTCTTGCCTCAAAAATATGCTTTCATGCATGGTTGCCAAATGTCAGCTTGTGATTTCCCAAGTAAAAATGAATCATATAGATCTACTTCAGCTCCCCTGGTATTGCCATCACATTGCAACGATATCCAACATATTATCAACAATACCTACATTATGCCAATGTTGTGCACCATTATATTATTGCCACTATTTTGCCATGACTGCCCAACATAATGATAAGAACCTCAACATTATGTCAATCACGGACATTATTATTTCAAGAATAGCCACAATCTGAGCTAGATGACCACATTATTCCCAAACATACTCATTATCTGGGAAGGACAATGGTCAATATACCATGGTTTGTCAAATGGTACCCAAAATGTGTCAAGATTTACCATTAATGTGTCAGTACCAACATCATGTGAGGAATGGTATAATTGTGTCAGAGATGAACCTCGTATATTGGGGCACCAGGTACCATATGCATTTGGTGTTCCCTGACCAGGAATGATTTCAAGGATGGGTACAACAGTAGCCCAATACAAAATATACATAATAGTGCAGGTATGCACACAGACACATTTACACAAATACACATACACACAAGCAAACACCCCTGCCACCATCTGAAACAAACAAGGCTATCATGTGTCTCCACTCCCAATCCAGCCTCTGTTCTCATTGGTTACAGGGTGGATAATGCATGGAACCCTGCCATTGGCCTTGGCTAGGGATCATGTTAAGGATACATAGATGTGTGGGGCTGCTTTCTTCAAAATGGCTAGATGCTCTGAATTTTATGCTGTGCTTGACTGTTCTTCAGGGGGCTACTTCCATGTTAGTGGGGAGCTGGTATTTGCTCCTGAGGTACCTGATGAAGACTCCTGACATAGATTGTACACAAGTATGGGAGTATAGGTTCAACACCCACAAAATGCTGAATGACACCAGTTGTGTAGAGCATTACCTTTACCTTACAAATCCAAAATCACCTGCTGATTCCTCTCAATATTGTCAAGATGATACATTATCTGGGTATACACGGTCATTTAAGATTCCATGGACAACCTTCTGGCAGAATGGAGGCATCTCAGATTCTGTATCCCATGAAGTAAGCAAATTATATTGAAAGGAAAGGTCAGCAGAGAGGTTCCAGTATTAAAAATGAACTGCTGCTGCAGCCCTGTGAATTTAGGGAACTTCTACTCACATCCATCCAACCGAGCTGAAGCACAACAGCTTCCAGATGCCCTGGGCAAGGGGCCTGTCTCTGGAAGGTTACTCCTGTAGAATGGACGTACAAAGGCACACACACCCACACACACTCACACACATGCGCACACCCACACACACACACACACACACACACACAAACACACACACACACACACACACACACACACACACACACACACATACTGTCCTATATTGCGTTGCTATACCTGCCCACGCAAGCAAACATCGCTCAAGCAAATGAAGCAAACAATGGGGTGCTGACATTACTCTAAATGGTAGTGAAATCACACAGATTCTTCAAGAAGTACCTATGTCAACTAACTATCAGCACTGCTCAAGCAATTACGTGGTTGAGTATGAGTGTATCTTTCCTTTTCATGGTCTTGTTTTTAAGACATTTTGCAACACTAGCTGGGATCCTGTTGATGTATGCTAAGGTGGGAACCTTTCAATAGGTACTACCTGGTTCACGGCTGTTCCTTGTTCACCATGTTCTACAATGGCAGCTCATTCTAGCAATGGTCAGGCATATGGGCTTGGGAGGAGTTTACCATCATTCACAGAAAAGATCAGGACAGGCAGTTTGTATGCCTAACTGGTAAATAGATGTGATTTATTATAAGTATTCCTCACTTTCCACATTTACCTTCATCCACTGTGGCCATGTCACTACCATGAAATAAATCAAGTAAATTAAAACCTGGCTGCAACCTTCCGCAAGACTTCCTGGTCAGCATGCTCATGTGCATCTTGGCGTCCTCAAGTGTCTATTTGAAGGGGGATGGATCTGAAATAGCCCGACTCATTCCCATTCTTGCTTTTATTTTCAGCTTTATTTGTGAGGCTGCAGAGGCGGCAGGCATCAATTAGCCTGAAAGAAATACCCTTTCTTCATAAGGCTAACGCATCCCTAAAGATCTGACTCAACATGAAGATCTCCCCTGTGTTCATATAAACAAATGGGTCTAAAGCAGTGTCACTTGAATTTATGACTCTAACATGAGCACTGATTGTTTAGACGTCAGTTGCCACCTCCCATGTCAGTAGTTTGTTTGATGTATTCACAGTGAATCCATTTTGGCATTGATCTCTTGCAATTCATGCCTATAGACAAGGCCCATTTTGTTTCCTTCCATGCAACCCTCTCGCATATGTCCCACCAAGCATTGGTTTTGCTTTTTGTTGTTGTTTTTTTAGAGTTTTATATAGCGCAAACTAGACCAGAGCCATCGCGTATCAGAGTGCTTTACATGAGCACCAGATTCGTTATAGATGGACACATTCATTTATTTTTTTGCTAGGCACGGGGAGATTAAGTGATTTACCCAGAATCACAGGATATTGAGCTGTCGTTTCCGAGACTCGAACCCGGTTACCCAGCTTCAAGGTCGACCACTCAAGCCCTAAGGCTACATCCTCTCCCTCTTCTTGCATCAGTATCTCAAAATCAGCAGTGGTCCATGCAGGTAAGCGCCATGGGGCGAGGCGGGGGGAGGAGTCGACAGGGGAACTTAAATAAATAAATAATTCCTATTCCGTCATCTGTTGACAACTCCCTGCCGCCCTGCCCCATCGCGCTTACCTGTATGGACCTCTGCTGCTCAAAATTATAAAGAACATTTGTGGAAAAATATAAGCAACAAAGCTGGTGAAAAGGACCAAACTGTATGTAGGTACAAGGTGTGTGTTGGTTTCTTTTATTC
Organism: Lissotriton helveticus; assembly: GCF_964261635.1. Taxonomy (NCBI): domain Eukaryota; kingdom Metazoa; phylum Chordata; class Amphibia; order Caudata; family Salamandridae; genus Lissotriton; species Lissotriton helveticus. The sequence continues at coordinate 701,850,238 of NC_136068.1, read as the reverse complement.
TTAGAAAATTCAAAGCTGAACTGATGGGTGCTTCTAAAGGAAATGGCAATTTGAAGTTAGAGCTACATGGAATAGGGGAAGAATCAAGTTAACAAGATGGCCTTTCTCCTCAGCACCCCTGCTAACCTACCCAAACTAAACATAATTTGGGTTTTTTCCTGCTCCTCAATGGTCCCTTGAGGGTGAGGCTGCTTTGCTGTGAGTGTTCATACCATTACTGACATCTATTTAGGAGCATCTTCACCTTAATACAGTTCAATTTCAAAAGGGTAGCCTCAGCGATTAAAAATACCAATTAGTATGCATCATTTTAAAAACTATTGGCCAGATGTAGGAAAAAAGCATTTTGCGATTCTCAAATAGCGATTTTTACGAATCACTATTTGGTAATCGTAAAATGCAATATATGGAAAAAGTTGCACAAAAATACTGTCACTGTAACATTTGCCTTAGCAAAATGTGGAGAGAATGTGTCCTAACTGCTCGGGTGGTCAACCAAGGAGCTAGGGATCCGGGTTCGAGTCTCGGCAGGGACACTCAACATTCTGTGATTCTGGGCACTTAATCTCCCGTGCCTAACAAAAATGAATGTGTCCACCTGTAACGTAACTGGTGCTCATGTAACGCGCTCTGATACCTTCGGGTCTAGTTCGTGCTATATAAAACTCCACAAAAAATACAGCTTGCCAACTTGAGACTCTCAAATTAGCAAACTTGCAATGTAAAGAATTGCAAAATTGTGAATCTGCTATTTCAATGCAGCATGATGACCTCACCACCAAGAAGTGAGGCAACCTGTTCTCACACCTGTGTTCTGAGTGAGAGGAGGGGCCAGACTGCAGGAGCACAGCACCTGGGAGCCTGTTTGGAGAGCTGAGCCAGTGGAATACAATAACCATGGCAACTGAAGACAGTGGGACGGGGGCAGCAATGCGCAAAAGGAAAAAGAAAATTCAGTAAGAAGGAGTTAGAGGTCCTGACTAAGGAAGTGGTCATGCACCATGACAAACTGTTTGTGAAGTAATCACTCCATGTTCCTGAGTGTGAAAAGAGGAACATATTGCAAGATATCAAACAACCAATTCAGTGCATTGGGGGTCACATGGCACTCCATGGAGGATCTTTGCAAACACTGGTATAATCTGTGCAACAGGGCAATGGAAAAGTTCGCTGCAAAGCTTGCAGAGGCAAAAAAGACTGGGGGAGGTCCACCCACACAAACTGGTTCCACACCCTTGGTGGACTTGGTGGAGTCTACCCTTCAGCCTGAAGCAGTGATATGAGTGACTGAGATTGACATCTCCGTGGGAACATTCATCTTACCTCCCAAGGTAAGATGAATGTTGAACTACATGCGCATGGTATGTGTAACAAATTCCCCAATTTCAGAGATCAGGCAGAAAGCTTCTAATACAACTCCAGTCCACCTTTGTTAAACATAGCATTATGGTAGTTGTAGTTTGTGGTCACAAGGGGAAAGGCAAGGAGGTATGACCAAGCAGCATAGGTGTATTTAAGTAATACAAGCAAGTGACATTAACACACACTGGGTGATGCTAAACACATTTCATTTAACAAAACAATGTGAAATGTGCCATACAAGTTAAAGAATATTTACACTAAATGAGTACTGTTTAATTTCAGATACTCCAGTGCAAGAGCTAGAAGGAGTCCATCCAATGACCCTGTGAAGACTCAGGAACAGTCAGATGTTTTTCACAAAGAGGTCCCCTCAACCCAACTCCTGCACCTACAAGACGCAGGAAGCTGGTGGCACCACTACCTAGCTTTGATGTGGAAGAAGAGGAAAGCCAACCTGACCTGCCCACAACACAGGTAGAGCATACATCCCCAAAGAGTCCCTGTCCACATTCGGTGCCACAACATCCGAAGAAGAAGCTCAGTACAGCAGTGGTGGAAGGGCAGAGAGAGAGTTCAGACAACTTCAGGCACATGACGGATGCCATCAGGGAACTCTACAATGTCCTGAAGGAAGACTATGTGTCCCACACAGAAGTCACCGCCAATTATTTGGCAGTTTAGATGGCTGTACTAGGGCCATCAACTGCATGAGTAACACTACCGCAAACCTGTCTCATTGTGGGCGGGGCCACAGACATGATGGCCGCTCGGAGTCGAAGGTCCAAGATGAACCCGCGCACCGGCATCCAGAGCGGCGTTTCGCCGTGCCCTAATCCACATCAATCGGAGCACTGGTGGATCATTCTGAATGCAAAACCGCCTCTCTGCGATCCCGCCTCGCAGAGATATGAACCGCAACAGCCCTGCCTGGAAAGGACTAAGTATGGGCGGATCTAGCGGAACTCGCGTACGCGAATTTGCGTATTTACGGATTCGCAATCCGCAAAATCCGCGAACTCTCGCGGATTTGCGTATTTTTGTGTTTTTTGTGTTGGCGAGCGTTCGCGAGGATTTGTGGACCATTTCGCAATTGCGAACTTACTTTTCGGCTCGCAACGGCCGCGACTATGTTGTTTCTACGTCTGGTTTATCATCACAGGTTCACAGCACCCTCTGTTTCACCACTGCCACCCTCTGGTACACCCATGCCACCCTCTGGTACATCCTCACTGCCACCCATTAGGTTTGTTTATCACTGTAGATTATGGGGGTGAAAAAAAGCAAGCACACCTGCCCTGCTTCAACTGCCATGAATTAATTTGGGGTTGATTAATGTGTCAGTGATTTTGAAACTTCCAGTCTGGCTGGCACCTGCTTCCTTCCTTATCTGTAATTTGCTTTCTGTTGCAGTGAAAGCAAGCACACCTGCCCTTCTTCAACTGCCATGAATTAATTTGGGGGTCATTAATGTGTCAGTAATTTTGAAACTTCCAGTCTAGCTGGCACCTGCTTCCTTCCTTATCTGTAATTTCCTTTCTGTTGCAATGAAATTTTTTTTCACAGGACCTTTATGGTCTACTTGTAGCTATTCTATGAGCCTGCTGTTTGGGTCATAGCAGGGTCATAGAATAGTTGCAAATAGGCAACTGAACTCTGGAGGGGCCCCTCAGGAAGCACTAGAGTGAATGGTTACTAATGTTAAGTTTGAACTTTTGCACCTGCTGATTGCTTTCAGTTTAGCAAAAATCGTTTTTCTGCATTTTCGCGCCATTTGCAGGGCGCGAATCCGTGCGAGATCGATTTCGGAAGCCGCGAATGCGTGCGAATACACTATTTATTTTTTTGCGGCGTGTATGTTCGCGTGATTTTTTGCATGTTCGCAAGGCGCTTGTAGCGATACGTTTGCTAAGTTACCCTAACGGTCGTACACGGGCGCGGCCATCTTGTTTGCGTGACGTAATTCCGTTTCCGGCTGCTATGTGTAATCTCGCAAAGTGTGCTGCTCGCTAGTACAATTTCGCGCGTGATCGCGAGGAAAATCTCGTGCGAACTTACCCATGCGGTCGTGAACGGGCGCGGCCATCTTGTTTCTCATTCATTGCTATGGTTCTGGGCATGCTTTCTGTATCCTCTCTGAATCTCTTCCATCCTTTGCTTGTTTGAAGTTTTTTTGATCTATTTTACTTATTATCTATCCCTCTATTTTCCTAGCTCTATATTTTTGTGTTTTCTGCTACTTTTTGTTAATTTTAAACTACTTTTTTAAACTCTTTCCTTTTCTTCTTCCCTATTCTATTTCTTCTTTATTATTTACATTCATTTCTGCCCAGACCATGGTAAAGGGAGCCGGGAAGCACCCTGAGAAGGGGAAGGGTCCCGCACCCCGTGCCCGGCTCCCGTGCGGGCGTTTGAGGGGGGAGCTAGTGATGCCACGGGAGATCTTTAGCGCGGAGGAGGTGGCCGCACTAATATTCCACGTCCAGCGCCGCCTCCCCAAGACCATCCTGGGAGGCGGCAAGATCGCAACCGGCTATGGCATCCGGGAGCGCCGGAAGCGGTGGGAGAAGGTGTGCCGGGCCATGTTTAAGCTCTCTGGGGTCCGGCGCACCTATAACCAGGCCACCCACCGCTGGACGCGCTCGGCGTAGAGGTCCCCGGGCTTGGTGAGTAGTAGTAGCTATTTCTAGCTATTTCATCACTACTCTGTTTTATCCGGCTCTGTTATTTGCAAATCTTTGTTCTTTACCAAGAGCAATAATGCTGCCAATTACATTGTAGGTAAATTATATTTCAAAATCTTCTATGCATTTCAGGTGCACTGCTCTCCTTCTCAGTAGCCTTGCTTGCTACTATGCTTATTTGTTTTGTATTTTGTGATCATTTCATTGGCCTGAGAAATTATGTATGAGTGTAGTGTAAAGAACTGCGTAATGCTAGACACTAAGGGTCATATTTTCAATTACCGGCGCACCCCTGCAAAGTAGCAGGGATGCGGCAGTAATTGTGCGCCATGCCACCACCACCACCCATGGGCCCAAAACGTCACAGAAGCCTTACGCATCTGTGCCGTAAAGGCGGCGCATTGCTGGAGTTGCGTGCCAACGATGGCGCAGCTCCAGCAATGCTCTGGGGTGCCCTATCTCCCCAATGCTGCATCAAGCCGAACGTCGGCTTCAAGCAGGCGCAGTGTTTCAGTCACGCATCATTGTCCTAAAAGTGACTGATTGACATCTTGTAGATTTCCCTCAGCCACTTTTAGGATTCGTTCCTGCGCAGGAACGCCCTCCCTTGCGCCGGAACGCCCCCTGATGGCGTAGGGCTTTACAACGTGATGCATCTCCCATATGCGTCATTTTTTTTTTATATACGCCGCACCATGGCGCCTCTTTTGTTCTGCCGCTGCGTCACAAAAGTCACGCAACAATGGAGTAAAATGAGCCGCAAGGGACTTCTAAATCAGCCCCAACAGACTGAAGTCCAGTACTTCCTTTAGACACATGGCTATAAGAAGAAATAGTGGTGGTGGTCGGTGGATTGATAGTTTGAGTATTCACTGATCTGCAAGCACGATGGACTTTGTCTGTCACTTCGCGTGCTGCGGACTGCTGCCTGCCAGGTCTAGGCAAACCTTTTTAGTAGTCTGTTTAGTGAGTTACATAGGAACTTTCAAAGTCAACGGTCTGCAAATCAGGCAATACGAATAACGTAGTATACCAAATGAGATTGGTCAATTTATCCTGTGGAATAGTTGTCTATCTATTTGCTATTTCTTCAAAATATTTTGTTATTGTTCTTTTGAAATGTTTGATTTGGTTGACAAATCTCATCCATGTTTTCTGGTCTTTCTTTCTTTCATGTTGTATATCAGCTCCCCCCAAGGGCAAGAGGACACAGGAGGAGGAGGAGGGTGCTGTTCAGGAGGATGCAGGCCAGGATCGGGCAGGCGAGGGCTCCTTTGCTGGCCCCAGTAAGTTTTAATTTTAATATAGAGTACCTATTATTCGATTTTTTCTAAATCGTCTTTGATCTTCTTGTAGACTGGATCTAAATTCTCATCCTGCCTCGACTATGACTCCCTGTGGTATTACTAGATTATTCTTATTAGTCTGTCTGTGTAGCTAACTAAGATTGCACATTTGGCAATTCCATTGGACTCCCATTCTAGTCAGCAATAGCTCTATGCACTGAGTGCAGTCCTCTGGGATTGTCCATAATGTCTTTTCAAGTCTTCTAAATGTTTATGCTTTGACAATTGCCAACAATAAAAAGGTGAATGACCACCAAGAAAGAATAAGATACTACTTTACTTTTGGTTTGGATAGGAGGACAATCCATTCTACTACTGTTGCAGGGACAAATCTGCACAAACCGAACTATGAACACTAAATAGTGCATTGTTTATCAATTATAATAGGCCCAGGTAGACTTTCTTTCCACATAACTCAGTGATATCAGACTTTGAAGAACCCCCAATCTCCTTACTGACTAGATAGTGTGGCAGAGTCCTTTAGCTCCCAAAGTCACCGATGATTGATCCCCAATGATGATTAGATTATCCAACGCAGGACAAGAGTATGGAGTCAGTCAAGAAGTGTCAGAGGCACTCATGCTTGCAAAAATTCCAAAACCTTTAGCTCATCCACTCTAGTCTGGAGGACCAAAAACCACAGAGTCTATTTAAGTTTAAAAGCTTTATTAAAACTAAACACATTTATTAAAATACACTTTGTCATAAAAGTAAAAGTTTAACTGAAAATGGAAAAGTGCTTAGTGCTAACGATTAATTGGACACATTTCTTGTGGTCGAGCTGAGCTCTCACCTGGTTTGAACTTGAGCTTGACCCTGATCGTGTTCTTAGAAGTCAAGCTTCTGTTAGGAGAAAAAGTGGCGTGTGTTAAAAATAAAAAGCAAGCATTCATCAGTTGTGCCAAAAAGTGCAGCAAGACAACAGCCTTCCCTGGAAAAAGGGACATTTTTACATTAGAGTATACAGTTACAAATTATTACATTGTATTTCGTTTGTTTAACATTTCTTTATTCCTCCTAGACCAAATATTATATAGTAGTGAGTGGTGTATTTCTAACATTCTTAAATGTACTTTGTAGGTGTAACATCTGGTGGCGGGGCCAGCGCGGAGGTGGTGGTGTTGGACGAGGACTCTGGGGAGGATGCGGTGCAAGTGCCGGACGTTCCTGTGAGGGTTCACACGGTGGTGGCGGGAAGAGGTAAACTATATATTCCTTACTTATTGAGATTGAAGACTGCATAGTGTGCTTTCTGCACGGGTGTATAATAAATCAACCAGGTAGTAGCCTCCTCTAAATGTACTTCGACTTAGCTGTGAAGTTTTTGGTGAGAAGAATCCCAATAAGATCTTAGATGAACTTGATGGATGGGATGAACGAAAAGCGAAAGAAGGGTGTAAGTAAGTGTGGAAGGACGAGAAATTTTATGACGGCTGGCAAAGAAGAATGATATGTGTTCGCTTGGTCCCCGAGGTGGCTGGGAAGGAAAGAATATGGTATGGTGCATGGCTGGGTAAATGATGAAGCAAGGATGGGTGGAAGGAGAACAGCCTGGGTGGGTGAAACAGAAACTGTATGTGTGCATATACTTTGAATGGATGGATGCCTGGAGCATGGTATTATCTGACTCTTAGATAGCATATGTGTATCTAGAGAGAGTAGATGGTCACTGGATGAACTAAGTGTTACCTTGAAGAGCATGTAACACCGCACCCGCACGTCCGTTCCAGTGTAGGGAAGGCAACTGGCAAGGAAAAGAAATTGTAAATTTGTCCAATACTACCATGAATAGTAGCAGTAGTTTGTATTGCAACTGCAAGCACAGCATATATCCGGTTATTACGGTGGACACTCCGTACCTCTCTTAATAACTTTAGTTTAGTAGTAGTACGTCATTCATGTGTGGGTGTATCACTGTTCACTCAATAATAAGCAAAGCACCTAAAGTCATCCCATATGTCATCAAATACATCCCATGCGAAGTGATAGATAATCAAATTATTTAGCTTCTTCATTTTCCTTTTCTAGTACTCATTTGCACTGTAGGGTGAAAGGTAAATTAATTAAGCAGTAGCCCTTGTAACAGAGTATTCTCAGTGCCACCCGTAATAGAAAAGTAATAGCTTCACCACCTGCATGTACTGGACCGGTACAGTAACGCAAGTCTGTCTCACTCATCATGGTGTGCGTCTGTTTTTCTCGGGTGCAAGTTCACTGCGCTGGCATTCTGCCGGCTTGCATAAGATAACGTACCAATTTTCCTAAACAAGAGAGAAGAAGAAGAATAAGACTGGTGTACTGTCATAGTCGACTGTAATGGAAGTCCATAGTGGTCGTAGAATTTGTTCATTAAACTACCACTAATGTTAGAGCAAGGATGCAGAAGTGGGAGGTTAGATAGATACTGTCCTCAATAGTTATGTACTGTGCTTTCAATTTGCTACTTGTACTGTGACACAACTTTCGGCTCAATCACTTTGTGTTATTAATGTTAAGGAGCATTGGTTACAGACTATGTCTTTCTTTCTTCATATAGTTGCTCCTTCCAAATCGACATCACGGAGGGAGCAGGCTCGAATGGAGTAGTGTAGTGTCCCTTGCCCTTTTTTTAGAGACTTTTGGGGGGTGGGATTTGGGAGTTGGGTTCTTTTTGGGACTTTTGAAAGACAATCGTTGGGGTTAGGGAGGGTCTTGAGGGAGAATATTTTGTTAGGGCTACATGAATATACTTTTTTAAACTTTATCTGACCATACCTGTTTTTTACTGCTTTTGAGTCTGGTGGGTGGGGGTTTAACAGTAAGTTTGTTTTCCTGAAGAGTCCTAGGACTTTAGTAGTACTACCGTCAATCTCTCGTCTAGTCCTAATACTCCATTATACTACCTCCCACCAAACGCTTATCTTACCTGTAATTTGTGTTTGAAATTAGGGCTAGGCCCAGGGCTGGCTCCACGGGAAATGGGGATTAAGGTTGGATATCCTGGGCGGATGAAATGTCCTCATTGCGGTGGTACTAGTGGTGTGACACAGTGGCAGTTGCATGCCTATGGAAAAAAAGAAAACGAAACCTGGTTTGTCCTTACTGTAGCATTACAACGGTTACGGTACGATAGAGAATATAGCAGGTGACAGTACACTAGAACAGTGCCACAATGTAGCCTAACAAATGGTAAAGTATTGCAAGTATAACTAGTACTTGCGTTGAATTTATTTGGCATTGGCTCCTACTACTACAAGAAATAGTACTGAAGCTGAGTAAGTCTAGAATATATCCTCGGATTCCTTCACCAGCCTGTTGCTATGACCTTATCCTCCCCAGCAAGTGTGTGGAATTATTGATGTGATTTAGTCACACATCAAGCAAAACCTCACAGCCCGGGGGAAGAGGGTTAGGGTTTGGAAAATGGATGGGAATGGGGGTTTCTTTTTGGGTAGGTTTTGTTGAGAGAAGAAAAAAAAAGCACAGCATGGACAAACAATAATTGAAGATAAAGAAATCTTTGGGTACAAACTAAAGCTAACCACAAATCTTTTAAGTGACATAAAGGAAGTGCATGCCCTACTGCATGCATTGTTACTGAAAAGTAAGTAGTACTAGAATGCGACAGTACAGGGCTGCAGCGTTTTGACTAGCCTATCTCTGTACTCAGAGAAACACTTCTTACATTAAATTAGGTTTAAAAATTAGCCGAATGAAAAAATATAGAATGGCTGTAGGGATCAATTTAGAAGCAGAGAGAGATCCAAAAAATGCAGTCAGACTCATAGAAGATAACAATGGATACTGCATCTGTATGTTGTTGGAGTTGTCCTGTTGAATTTGGTAAGTAAGTTGCATGCAGCAAACAATTCCTCTTATTAGCGGCACTGCTCCATTCCAGCTGACGCTTCGTCCATCAATGTTGGTGACCACTGACAGAAGACACCCTGTCCACTGCCTGCCTGGCGGATGTTGACTGAAATCCGGCCTGTAATTATTGAAATGAAAACAGGAAGTACTATTACAATATCACTGATAAATAAATATAAGGTATGTACGCTGTGTGGTGCAAAAAGTCACACTTTGATTTTCCTAATAGACAGTACAATATTTTTGAAATTGCGTACTCTGTCTGAGTCACCTTTTGAAGGATAAATAAGTATGGCCAAATTAATTTAGTGGATCTTTCCCCTCAAGCTAGGTGTACTGTAAACTGTGTTTTAGAACAAAATTAGACCTTCCCAGCAATGCTCCCACCAAGACCCTTACTAAAGCCAGTCGCAAAAATGTAGAAGACCCCCAATCAGATCTCAAAAAACGAGGCCTAGCAGAAAAATGGTGACAAAACGTACTTTGAAAGTAAAAGTAGGCCCAAATACCCCCTTACCCACCGTGGATTGTATTCAAACCACTTGCAAGCAAGCAAAAGTATCCATAGCCAGTTGCAAAAATCTAGAACACCCCGAAACACATGCAATCCTGCTGCTAGGGCTAACCCTAACGAACCTTAAGTTACAAAAAGTGCCAAAAGGCTTTTCCTTATGGATTTTGTCCAAACCACTTCTATCCGGTATTAGACCTTCCCAGGAATGCCCCAGACCCGCCAACCCACCCGCAAAAAAGCACGCAACAACACCCCCAAACAGCCAAAAAGCAAAATCTCATACTTACAATATCTCTCGGCCTTCGGTCCAAACGCGCTGTGCAGCTAGGTCATCATCATAACTCCTGTTTTCCACCACGGATTTCCTGAAAAGCAAATGCAATCAAGATTAGACTGTCGCAGCAGTGCTCCGACAGAGACACCAAAACCCACCCACAAACACCAGGAAGCCCCCCAAACAGGCCCCCGAAAACGCTACATTGAGCAAGATGTCAGAAGAAATAGCAAAAAAAAATTCTGCATGGATTTAGTCCAAACCACTTCTATCCGGTATTCGACCTTCCCAGGAATGCCCCAAGACCCGCCAACCCACCCACAAAAAAGCACGCGACAACACCCCCAAACAGCCAAAAAGCAAAATCCCATACTTACAATATCTCTCGGCCTTCGGTCCAAACGCGCTGTGCAGCTAGGTCATCATCATAACTCCTGTTTTCCACCACGGATTTCCTGAAAAGCAAATGCAATCAAGATTAGACTGTCGCAGCAGTGCTCCCAGACCACAAAAGTCACCCACAAACACCCAGAACCCCGCCAAAGAGCACCTCAAAGGCAAGCAAGTCAGCAAAAACTGCAAGAAATTTCCGCCTCATATTTGGTCCAAAACACTTTTATCCGTTATTAGAGCTTCACAGCAATGGGCCCAGAGCCGTCAACTCACCCGCAAAGAAGTAGAACACCTCCACAAGTGCTGAGTCTTTCTTCATTGGGCGTAATCCAGCCCTCTGCTTTGAGGGAAATAGGAGTCTGGAGGAGGAGGATAGAGGAGCATGTTCTTCTGAACTTGTGAACCTGAGGAATGTAGACTGCGGCACCTTCAAATCAATGAGCAAACAAGTGAAGACAGTTCTGCTGATGGGCTTGTTTTTGTGATTAGGTGATTAAAGTTTGAATTAAATTAACTGTGCAAAACAAAGAAAGACAGACACACAGGAATAAAAGTGAATAAGGACGAAAAAGAAAGTTATTGATTCATTGTCTCATTTTCAGGGCTCGGTGTCAGGGAATAAGAATAAGAGTTCGTCATCATACTCTGCGAATTCAGGCAGGATGAGGTCAGCGTCACGAACAGAGAACAAATTCCCTCATCTACGTTGCTGTCCTCCTCGTCTTCATGCGGCGTGCTTTCTCGTACATTGTAATCTGGTGGTATGAGGTGCTGATTCATCTTGATCATTGTTAGCCTCTCCACATTTTTGGGCGAGAGGCGGCTCCGTTTGGGAGTTACAATGCCACCAGCAGCACTGAAAACACGTTCAGAAGACACACTTGCGAGTGGGCAAGACAAGTAGTTTATAGCCAGGTTGGAGAGCTGTGGCCACAATTGTTTTTTTTTCATGCCAATACTGCAATGGCTCATCATTAAGAAAGACCTCTGTTGAGTCATTCAGATAGTCCTGCACCATCGACTCAAGGTCCTCAACGGTTCCTCCACTTTGCTTACTTTTTGCTGTGCTTGTGACCTTTTTTCGAGAACCATACCCAAGCAAAGTTAGCCAATCCTCTTCAGCAACCAATGTTACTCTTGTGTGTGGTGCAGATGATCCGGTTGCCGGTGTCTTTAACGGCTGAGAGGTCACTTGTGCCACAGCCACAGGTGCAGAAGTGGATTCTTTTGACTGGGGATGGCCTGCTGATGCTGATGCTGATGTACTGCCTTCTCCTTCAATATCCTGCCGTTCTTTTTCAAACCTCTTGGCTGACCAGGCTAGCCAACGTTTGTACTTTTTAACATCTTCATCAGCAAAAGGAAAGAATGCTTGGCCTGCCAGCGCCTTTTTGTAGCGTGGATCCAGAATAGTAGCACAAATGTAATGCTTTTCTGAGTTGATCATTTTAAGACGTTCATCACCACGTAGGCGCTCTAATAATTTCTCCTACAAAACAAAAGGGTCTTTGTTTTTTTCATCTTTTTCTAACTCAGAAGACACCGCCTTCAGTTGGTGCTCCACATGCACAACAATGGGATAGCTTTTCCCAAATTACAGTCCTCCTTGCTGACTGCACGCGTGAAGACCTCAAAAGGACGAAGCATTTCTGTCAGGCTTTTAACTATTTCCCAGTGCGCCGCATCCATCCTCAGGTCCTTCTGAGCTGTACCCAGTGTTAAGAAATAGTGATCGAGTACCGTATACTGCTCATACAGACGCTCAAGCATGTAGAAGGTTGAGTTCCAACGTGTTGCCACCTCCTGGATGAGTGCTTTCACTGGCATTCGACGTTCATGTAGCAGGCTCCTCAGATGCTTCCGGGCCTTAAAAGAATGGCTGAAATGGTTGCACATTTTTCGGCAGGTGGCCATTACCTCGCACGCTGGACTGTCTTTATCACTCAAGAATTTTTGAACTACCAGGTTGATACAGTGCGCCAAACACGGCACTCTGAAATAGTCACCCAGCACCATGGCCTTAACTACATTGGCGCCATCATCCGTGGAAACATAACCAATCTGGCGTTTTTTTGGGGACAGCCAGTGAAAGACCTTTTTGTTAAACTCGTCCATAATGTTTCGTGCTGTGTGACTTTTCTCCAAGCCAAACATGGCTAGTGTTGCATGTTTCCGAGCAGCTTTAAAAACTTGGTCCGGGTCAACACCTGCGTTTAGCTTTGCTTTAACCCCTGAAAAAGAGACCCAGTGTGCAGTGATGCACATGTAATCAGCGCCTGAGCCACTGGTCCACATGTCTGTTGTCAGATGTATAGTGTGAACAGCACTCTTCTGCAAAGCTGCCCCAATCACCTCCAGCACATCTTCATGTAGTGCTGGAACCGCAACTCTGGCAAAATAGAACCGGCTAGGAACCTTCCATTTAGGGCAGAGCGCTGCCACTAATTCTAGAAAACCTACCGCTTCTACAAAAGAAAAAGGGAGAAGGTCCACAGCTAGCATTTTAGCCAGCTTCGTGTTATACAGACGCGTCAGTGGGTGGTTGCGTTCATATGGCGCGTCTGAACAAAACATGGTTCTAATGTTGCCCTGGACCAAGCATTTACGGGATGATAATGACTTCTTTGACCCAATTATGCTCGCTGGTGAACTTTTTCGCGTTGGTGTCTCACTCGCTCCAACACTCTTAGTGTGCCTCACATGGGGTGTGCTGCTGACAGGGGTACTGGGTGTAAGTGAAGTGTTTGACACGTCTTCTTCCTCCTCGTCATCATCAGATGAAACATCAACGTTTTCTTGACTTCCAATTCGGGCTTCCTTGATCGCCTTTAGGTGCGCAAACCATTGGACAGTGTGCTGTCTCCTAAGATGACCTCTCTGGCCTCCGGTACCATAGTTGGTACCAAACTTACCACGACTAACTGTAACCTTACAAATGGTACAAATGGCGAACTTTTTCCTTTTTGGGCAAACAGTAAAGAAGTCCCAAACTGGGGACTTGAAGTGTCTGTGGGGGCCGGAGGAGGCGGCGATACTGGTGGTGGTGGTCATGCTGCTAATGCCAGATGAAGTGGAGGATCTGGATTGCCCAACTTTTGTACGTTGTGCACTTTCACCGCCACTAATTAAGGTTGAGGTGGATGGAGGTCCCTTCTTGTGAGAAAGAAATATGGAAGCGGTACGAGTTGGTGTACTACTTAACTCCAATGATTGTGGTGTTTCCACTGCCTCCTCGTCGACAACATCATCATCATCACGCTCAGCAGCTTTTCGGGCTAGGGTCAAAATGTCTGTTTGCTGCATGCCCGCTGGGGCTGCAGTGACCTTTATGATGACTGGGTCGTCGTTGTCAGAGTCTAGATCAGCAGCAGTATCCGCCACTTCTTGTTGAGCCTCATCATCACACTCCATAACTCTGAGACTTTGGACGAGCTTCCTTTTACGCTTAACTACCTTTGTCAGATCATGTGCCTCACTCTCAGACAGCAGTGGTGCTGGTTCCCAATTTTGATCCGTATCATCAGAAGGAGGTGTGCTTGAAGAAGATGTAGACACCACCCTTGATCTCTTCCTTGCTAGGGGTGTGGAAGGCAATGAATGATCATCAGGAGGAGTGTCTTCCTCAAATGATACTGCGCCTTGATTGTCGATTTCCTGATGTGCCCCTACTTCGGGAGGAACAACTATTGTGGGCACTTGTGACCCTCCATGCACCTCTGCTTGCGCATCTCCTTGCGCTGCCTCTCCTTCCACATGTACTTGGGCTTGTACTTGCACATGTGGTTTTTGTTGCGGCTGTGGTTGTTCAACACTCGTCAGATGAGTTACAACAACCTGTGTTGATTGAGGGACATTGCTGCTACTTTCTTGCGATGAGCCAACATCACTGATCGATGGTGATTGAACAACTAGACTAAGTGCCTCTGCAGCAGTGAAGGGCTTGGACTTAAGTTGGCGTGGTGGTGGTGGTGGCACTGAGTCCAATGGAGCGGGGGTGCTGCTCCCAGCTTGGCCCCCAGCAGATCCCGCTGCTGCTGCAGGCATACTTTTTTTTTCCTCCCAAAAAAAGGGGCGGCCGGCACACCAGTCTCCTTGGTAACTTGCTTCTTCTGCTCCTTACTGGCAACTTTCTTGCTAGAGGAGCTACGGGTAACTTTTTTTGGGGCCATCTTCTTCAGAGCAGGTCAGAACAGCAGGCAGCAGTTGCACGAGTTGCAGAGTTGTCTGTGTCCAGACGTGACGTCGCGTGACGTTATGCTGCACACACACACCGCTGCAGGACTTCTTCCTGGCACTGGTGGTTCTCTTGAGTCTTGTGCACCTAAAAGCAATGGAAGACAGAGGAACATCAGTTCAGTTATACACCCCAAAAAATCGAAATACACAGAAAAATCAGCACAATCCCATGCCATCCATGATGTTTACATTCAAGACACCCCACAGAAAGACTAGGCCCATGCAACACTCACTACCCCTGGGCATAATGGATGAAAAGTAGGCAAAATAAGTGCAGGCCTCAGACACTGCCTCTCTTCAAAATGGCCCCTTGCACCCCAAGCACATGTTGCCTGTACCAGCCAGCACTCAAGATGGCCACCACCACCACCCACATGGCCAGTCCACATCAACAGTACACCCCAAAAAAACCGAAAAACACCCAAAAATCACCACAATCCAATGCCATCCAGGATGTTTACATTAAAGAGAGTGAGACCCCACGGGCACACTCAGTCCATGCACCACTACCCCTGGGCAAAAGGCCACACCAGCAGCCCCAAAAAACCGACGAAAAACACAAAAAACAGCACAATCCCAGCCCATCCATGGCCTCAATGGTGTTTAAATTCAAGACGACACCCCACAAAAAAACTAGGCCCATGCAACACTCACCACCCCTGGGCAAAGGGACCCACCAGCAGCCCCAAAAAACGTCAAAAACAACAAAATTCAGCACAATCCCAGCCCATCCATGGCCTCAATGGTGTTTAATTTCAAGAAGACACCCCACAGAAAGACTAGGCCCATGCAACACTCACTACCCCTGGGGATAATGGATGAAAAGTAGGCAAAATAAGTGCAGGCCTCAGACACTGCCTCTCTTCAAAATGGCCCCTTGCACCCCAAGCACATGTTGCCTGTACCAGCCAGCACTCAAGATGGCCACCACCACCACAACCCACATGGCCAGTCCACATCAACAGTACACCCCAAAAAAAAAGAAAAACACCCAAAAATCACCACAATCGAATGCCATCCAGGATGTTTACATTAAAGAGAGTGAGACCACACCACAGGCACACTCAGTCCATGCACCACTACCCCTGGGCAAAAGGCCACACCAGCAGCCCCAAAAAAACGACAACAAACACAAAAAACAGCACAATCCCAGCCCATCCATGGCCTCAATGGTGTTTAAATTCAAGAGGACACCCCACAGAAAGACTAGGCCCATGCAACACTCACCACCCCTGGGCAAAGGGCCCCACCAGCAGCCCCAAAAAACGACAAAAACAACAAAATTCAGCACAATCCCAGCCCATCCATGGCCTCAACGGTGTTTAAATTCAAGAAGACACCCCACAGAAAGACTAGGCCCATGCAACACTCACTACCCCTGGGGCTAATGGATGAAAAGTAGGCAAAATAAGTGCAGGCCTCAGACACTGCCTCTCTTCAAAATGGCCCCTTGCTCCCCAATCACATGTTGCCTGTACCAGCCAGCACTCAAGATGGCCACCACCACCACCACCCACATGGCCAGTCCACATCAACAGTACACCCAAAAAAACAGAAAAACACCCAAAAATCACCACAATCCAATGCCATCCAGGATGTTTACATTAAAGAGAGTGAGACCACACCACAGGCACACTCAGTCCATGCACCACTACCCCTGGGCAAAAGGCCACACCAGCAGCCCCCCAAAAACACAAAAAACAGCACAATCCCAGCCCATCCATGGCCTCAATGGTGTTTAAATTCAAGAGGACACCCCACAGAAAGACTAGGCCCATGCAACACTCACCACCCCTGGGCAAAGGGCCCCACCAGCAGCCCCAAAAAACGACAAAACCCACAAAATTCAGCACAATCCCAGCCCATCCATGGCCTCAATGGTGTTTAAATTCAAGAAGACACCCCACAGAAAGACTAGGCCCATGCAACACTCACTACCCCTGGGCATAATGGATGAAAAGTAGGCAAAATAAGTGCAGGCCTCAGACACTGCCTCTCTTCAAAATGGCCCCTTGCACCCCAAGCACATGTTGCCTGTACCAGCCAGCACTCAAGATGGCCACTACCACCACCACCCACATGGCCAGTCCACGTCAACAGTACACCCCAAAAAAACAGAAAAACACCCAAAAATCACCACAATCCAATGCCATCCAGGATGTTTAAATTAAAGAGAGTGAGACCACACCACAGGCACACTCAGTCCATGCACCACTACCCCTGGGCAAAAGGCCACACCTGCAGCCCCAAAAAACGACAAAAAACACAAAAATCAGCACAATCCCAGCCCACCCATGGCCTCAATGATGTTAAAATTCAAGAAGACACCCCACAGAAAGACTAGGCCCATGCAACACTCACTACCCCTGGGCATAATGGATGAAAAGTAGGCAAAATAAGTGCAGGCCTCAGACACTGCCTCTCTTCAAAATGGCCCCTTGCACCCCAAGCACATGTTGCCTGTACCAGCCAGCACTCAAGATGGCCACCCCCACCACCACCCACATGGCCAGTCCACATCAACAGTACACCCCAAAAAAACAGAAAAACACCCAAAAATCACCACAATCCAATGCCATCCAGGATGTTTACATTAAAAAGAGTGAGACTACACCACAGGCACACTCAGTCCATGCACCACTACCCCTGGGCAAAAGGCCACACCAGCAGCCCCCCAAAAATGACAAAAAACACAAAAATCAGCACAATCCCAGCCCATCCATGGCCTCAATGATGTTTAAATTCAAGAAGACACCCCACAGAAAGACTAGGCCCATGCAACACTCACCACCCCTGGGCAAAGGGCCCCACCAGCAGCCCCAAAAAAACGACAAAAACAACAAAAATCAGCACAATCCCAGCCCATCCATGGCCTCAATGGTGTTTAAATTCAACAAAACAGTTGTATCATGCACCCATAACCAACCCTGGTCCTACTGGATACTGTGGCTACCCACAATATATTTTATTTAATGTTCTGAAAAAGTTCCAAAAGTGTAGTTGCAGAAACTGTAATGCCCCAAACAAACTTACTTGTGAAAGTTGATTTCTAATCCAAAAGTGATCCAAAGAAAGTCAAAAAGGCCTCAAATCCAAATATCCAGCAGCACCCACAAAAAGTAATCCTTCCAGGTCAAGGTCCAAATGAAAGTGACCAGCACATGAAGAAAGCACTGGGAGGAGCCTGCTGGACAGGAACAGGAAGTTGGAGACTGTGGGGCACTTCCTTCCCCCCCCCCCCCCAAAAATGGATTCCTGGCAAAAAAAAAGGCCATGCAAATGTCAAACTGAGGAGTGATTCTGATAAAAATCATCATTTTCTGAAGGTTTATCCTGTTTGCTGGTGGATTTCTTGTGCTGAATTGCAAAATCTCTATTTCGCGAGTGCGAGATTGTTCCTGTCCGCCGCAACTACGTGTTCGCAATTGCGACCTCTCGCGAGGCGTGCTGTGCAAGGTGGCAAGCCGCGATTACGTATTCGCGGGCGCCAAACTCCCGCGGGATCCCGCAGCAAGATCCAAAATGGCGCAGCACTCGCAAAATATGATCGAGAAAAACAACTCGGCAAATGCTTAATGACGGAAAGTGAACGCCGTGCACCACGCCGCGCGCCGCAATATTGTATCACCAAGCAAAAAACCCGCTGCGAGCGAATTCACGGATTTTCGACAAATTCGCGAGAGTTCGCGGATTGCGAATTTGCCGAAAATCCGAAAAATCCGCGAGCGGAACGGATTTTACGCCCATGCTTAGAAAGGACCCAAGATGGCATCCGAGGAATTATGTGAAAACACCCGGAGGCTGAGAGAAGTAAACCGCGACGCCGCCGGCCGCCGCTTTAACCACCGATAGGGCCTCCCCCCTGCCCTCTTCTCGAAGCAGGGTCTCGGCAGTGGGCCCCCTTGGGGAGAGAACTCCTTGATGGGAAACTGCTTGTCTGCACCACCAGGAAGGTACAAATGTAGTCTGGTTGTATTCCTGTCCATATGCAATGAGGCATTGGAGACCATTTCTAGACGGCACCTCAGACACCGGAAAGATCAGCGAGTAGATTAGCAGTGTATCTCGCCTGTGCAGGTTCGCTAGCCTATAATAACATTTGAACTGGCTGCAAGCTGCGACTGAAGCCGCCATTTTGGGCTGTGCAAAGAAGTCCTAGAACGGAGGATGATCTGAGTCGGCAAAAAGTGGGTCCCCAGAAAACAAAGTGGAGTGACCACATCTGGCCTGCTAAGCACATCACAGATGGGCATTATGGGGTACCTCTCTCTCTCTAGCAGTGATCGCCCTGAGAGTGATGCGTAGCAATAAGATGGCAGCAGCCCGATGCTGCTGCCTGAGCTGAAGAACCCTTGCAGACGGTACGCTCTGAGTCCTGCAAGCCACGTCGGATCTCTCGCGGCTTGGTGCAGGCCCTCAAGGTGAGAAGTGATGGCTGGGGCAGAGTACTGAATTGGCCTGAGCGAGTGTCTCAGACAGGGGTAGCCTAGCGATGTGAGAGGAAGAGAGTGCCTGGGAGCAGAGCCAACTGCGAAGACGTGTGAGTTGTGCTTGCTGCCTGAGTGGGCACTGCAGGAATCAGCTGTGAGGAAGGCAGCAGTGTGGTGATCGCTTGAGTATCCTTGAGCTCTGGGGGTTTGCTACGAACCGACTGGAGGCACTAGACAATGGAGCCTATGGAAATACGTGAGGCCTGCAGGACCAGTCCTGCGTGTGTGGAGCTTAAGGAAATGGCCCACAGGAGTAAGAGGTACTTTTTTCCCAACAGCAAACTTTTGTTCCCAACAGTGGACTTCCGCCCCACGGCAGTATATAAGAGGGCATACAGTAGTCAGTGCAGATCACCTAACGAGGTGATTGAATTTGGCACTGGACTTAGTGACTATGTGACCCCATCCGGGTTTTTGGGCCCCCTTACTCTATCCTTTTGGGCCCCCATAAGGTACTTTTCTCCCACTGCCGGTCTGCCAGAACTGATCTGCTTCCCAGCCCCCTGGTTACACTCCCCTCCCCCATTTCCTCTATTGCTCTATTGGGGACTTGTACTTCTGTGTTTGACTATGCAACTGTAACTAATGTAACCATGAAAAATCTGTTATTCATGTTATTCCTGACCGCTGAGACCTGAGCAACATGGCTGATGCCCAGTGGAGCTGCTAGGCAGCTATAGAGGAGATAGGCCCTGGTTCACCCCCTCGGCCGTCACCTACCCAGTCGGACATTGGGCACAGTTCTCCCCTTCTCCCCACTGTGTCCCCTTCCTCCCCGCCGACGAATTCTGTAACACTGTTTTTTTGCCTGTATTTTACTAGGCACTGGTAACGAACGTAATTTGTAACTTGTAACTCAACGATCTTCATGTAAAGCGCTCTGATACCTACAGGTCTAGCCCGCGCTATATAAAACTCTTCAAATAAAATAAATAAATAAACGTGCAGGGACCATGCAAGTGGAAATGGCACGTTGCAGTGGTGATGTAACCAGGGGTTTGATTCAGATCACAAATGCTGTAGAGCAGTAACAAACTGTTGGTGATAGCAATGTACTGGGTGGGGGGATAGTGAGGAGGCATCAAGCCTAAGCAGTATCACACTACTAGTTACTGAATGCAGAAGGCGCAGTTACAGACATGCCTCTGCCGCAGAGGCCTCATCAAGGGAGGCAACAGAGCACACAGACCGGTCCAACGGAGTGTGTGGCGACAAGAAATAGAATGACCTTGAACCTTGACAAGCAATTTGGTGATGTAACTTCTATCATTCAGTTGTCATGGCAGACAGTCAAGTACTGTGTAAAATGTATTTTTTTGCATAATTATTTTTCATTTATTATCTTTTACTTTGAATGTGTGCATGAACACAACTTGGATTTAAAGATGAATACAACACATTAACAGTTGAACTTAAGTAGTGCATTGACTCATCATTACTTAATGTTAAAAAAGGTTCTGGGTTATTTTGGCTTGTCTCTGTCTGTCTTCTGCTGCCCTTGCACCGTCTGCTACTCGGTGAGATTGATGTGGATCAGCCTTTTCATCAGACTCAGAATCTGTCAGGTTCAATGGTATGCCTTTGATTCTTGCAAAGTTGTGCAACATGGTGCAAGTGGCCACAATTCTACAACATATGTCTGGCCTATACTGCAGTGCACCTCCACTTTTGAGTAGGCATCTGACCCTACTCTTTAGAAGGCCAAAGGTCCGCTCTATCACCTTGCGTGTAGACTTATGCACAGCATTGAATTTCCTTTCACTTTGATTGGCAGGATTCAGGTATGGGGTGAGTATGAAGGAGCACGCAGCATGTGCGATGTCACCTACAGGGTACAAGGCAATAGATTAGTTATTGTACTGTTTCACCATATCAGAGAGTCTGCCAGACTGTGTTAAATGCATCCTAGCAGGTATCCTTCGACAAATCTACCCCCAAGGAGACGTGTGTATAAAAACACTGTGTCTGAATATGAAAGAATTGTGCTTACTGCCAGGGAATGCTGTCACTATATCAATTACTATGTGTGAGGCATTACATATGACCTGGAAGTTCATTGAATTAAAGGATTTCCTGTTCCTGAACATGTACTCATTACCTGAGGGAGGACAAATGGCTCCATGTGTACAATCAATGCACCCAATTACATGGGGGAATTGGGATATCTAGTAGAAATCTATTTTGGTCTGCTGCATTTCCTGTGATGTAGTGGGGAATCTAATGTAATGGTGTAAACTCTGGACCATTGCATTCACGAAGGCATTAAAAAAGCACTAAAGAGCACTTTGGGAGACCCCTCCTGCTGCTGCTATCACCCACTGGTAGCTCCCTGAAGCTAGAAGGTGCAGTGAACATAGGACCTGCACATGTGTAGGAATTGAATTGGTCCTGCGAGTATGATGCTGCAGTAGTGGATGCAGTTTAGCTATCAGGTCATGGATTGAAGCGAATTCTAATCTATGTTTGTCATAGATTTCTTCTTCTGTCTGTTAAAACAGTATTAGGCACACTCTAAAAATGCATTCTTGTTTCCTCTTCCTTCTCTGTGCTGCTGCAAAAATCCTTATCCTTGCTATGATGTACAGTGCTGCTATTGTGAAACATTCTGAGGCCTCTGGGCCTGTTGAAATAGTTTTCATACATTTGTCTGCGATTACCGATTTGCGAATTCACAATTTGAGATTCACAAAATCGGTACTTGTAAAATAAGTATTCACTACTTATGCGATTAGCAATTTAACAAATGTGAACCCTTTCATACATTGGGAGAGGTAATTTTGCATTCGCAAACCGATGATTTTGGTGAATCGCACCGTTTGTGAACGCAGAAGAATTTTACACATCCGAACATATATTCTTGGCATCCTGTGTCTATTTCATTTCAGTAGTATACTGTTTTCCATGAACATACATGTGTTGGGGTTTGTGAATGGTGGATGTGTGTGTGCACGCTTGTGAATGGATGTGTGTGAATGAGCGTGCATGTGGATGGCTGTAGGTATGTTCGTGTGTGTGGACGGGAGTGTGCATGTGTGTGCCAAACACACCATTCCTCCACATTGTGGACTGCCACTGCTTAGGTTTGGGTTTGCTGGAAAAAATCAGATTCCGATGCGCCAGTCTCCCATCACTTAAATCCGGCCAGTTTGTAATGATTGTAATGTTTTAATAATATTTTAACTATCACTGAGTGAAACGTCTCCTATGGATTAAACACATACATGTTACTCATTTGACCAGTCCGAATTAAACAGTCATGCTACTGAACTGATTAGCAAGGCGTATTAGAACTGGGTAGCTGAATTCTCGTTTTAAGCCATCCCAAATAGTTCACAAATATAACATTTTAAGATAAGGGTCTGGACGAGAGAGGTTTTGGGATTATATTTGCCTGTTAGTCCTTGCATTTTGCATGCTAAGGATAGACTAGGTATTATGCCCATTGGCCACAGGATGAATTTCACTGGATGTGTCCAAAGCAGGGACATTTGCAATTTTTATATAGCATAAAAGAAACACACTAGTTCAAACTCTTCTGCAAAGGTTTCCAACGTTTTCTGTATTAAGAGGAACTTATATTCAATTAACAGAATACCAAGCTACTCAGTATCAATTCAGCTTTTTCAATTTCCTTTAAAAACCATAAAAGCACAATTTACAGTAACAATTTCCAACTTATCAGAGAATTTTCTGAGACGTTTAAATTATTAGCATGAGTTGATATTTCTATTTCATCTCCATTATACAGTATAAATAACATATTTTTTTTAACAGTAATCACATAATTCATAAAACTATAAATAGTTAAAAAGGGGACAAAAGCCAAGCAGCAAATTTCCGTATCAGATATTCCTCAAAGATGCTTTCTACTTCTAATGATACTTTTTAAAAATTGTGCAATATATCTTGTATAACAGTCCGTATCTAACAATTGCAATGCGAGGTAAGCTGGACGACATTGTCTTAATCCCCATATTTTGAGTATTGGTTTTATCCACTTTTCCTTTGTTCCTCAACATATTTACAAAACAAGATTGTATGCATAGATGTTTGGGGTGAGACCATATCGCAAAGGCAGTTTCGCAGGATTTTTGCCCAGTCATTCGTTGTCGGAAAGCTTACCAAGCGGTGAAATATATCAAGTCTAAAACTTGTTAAAACGAATCTATCAAGCCTGCTTAAAGTGTATATTAGATAGGATTGGGTGCCTATTGTAGACGGAATCATTTGGTTATTTTGTACTGTAAGTTTATTAGCTTCGGAGGCGAATCTATTCTCCTCCATGTGGGTCATACACATCTTTTTAAAAGTTTTTCTATGGATACAGCCTATCGATGTGGGGTTTTTATAATAATCAAATATACCCAGATCAGTCAAAAAAAATGTTGTAAATATTTTTGTCCACCCTAAGCGTGGAAGGGTATACTCAGATGTGAGTCCCTTGCTCATTGCACCATCAGGATTCAAGCAAGCCGGGCCGAAGACGGCTGAAATGCCAGAAACCGGTCCCCGGAAGCTTGTTTCCTTCCCAGTGTAAGAATTGGCTTTTGTAGTCTGGTCTGCCCTGTTCCCATGATGCACTGGGCCAGGGACAGACTAATTTGCATACAGCCGGGTTCTGAAACTGGGATGGTGCAATGAGCTAAAAAACGGTGTTGGATCTAGCCCTGATCTCTTGACTGGGTCAGAGTATTCTGCTTAATTCAGAGACTCTGTCCATCACCACCCCTTGTTGTAAATATTTTTGTCCACCCTAAGCGTGGAAGGGTATACTCAGATGTGAGTCCCTTGCTCATTGCACCATCAGGATTCAAGCAAGCCGGGCCGAAGACGGCTGAAATGCCAGAAACCGGTCCCCGGAAGCTTGTTTCCTTCCCAGTGTAAGAATTGGCTTTTGTAGTCTGGTCTGCCCTGTTCCCATGATGCACTGGGCCAGGGACAGACTAATTTGCATACAGCCGGGTTCTGAAACTGGGATGGTGCAATGAGCTAAAAAACGGTGTTGGATCTAGCCCTGATCTCTTGACTGGGTGAGAGTATTCTGCTTAATTCAGAGACTCTGTCCATCACCACCCCTTGTTGTAAATATTTTTGTCCACCCTAAGCGTGGAAGGGTATACTCAGATGTGAGTCCCTTGCTCATTGCACCATCAGGATTCAAGCAAGCCGGGCCGAAGACGGCTGAAATGCCAGAAACCGGTCCCCGGAAACTTGTTTCCTTCCCAGTGTAAGAATTGGCTTTTGTAGTCTGGTCTGCCCTGTTCCCATGATGCACTGGGCCAGGGACAGACTAATTTGCATACAGCCGGGTTCTGAAACTGGGATGGTGCAATGAGCTAAAAAACGGTGTTGGATCTAGCCCTGATCTCTTGACTGGGTGAGAGTATTCTGCTTAATTCAGAGACTCTGTCCATCACCACCCCTTGTTGTAAATATTTTTGTCCACCCTAAGCGTGGAAGGGTATACTCAGATGTGAGTCCCTTGCTCATTGCACCATCAGGATTCAAGCAAGCCGGGCCGAAGACGGCTGAAATGCCAGAAACCGGTCCCCGGAAGCTTGTTTCCTTCCCAGTGTAAGAATTGGCTTTTGTAGTCTGGTCTGCCCTGTTCCCATGATGCACTGGGCCAGGGACAGACTAATTTGCATACAGCCGGGTTCTGAAACTGGGATGGTGCAATGAGCTAAAAAACGGTGTTGGATCTAGCCCTGATCTCTTGACTGGGTGAGAGTATTCTGCTTAATTCAGAGACTCTGTCCATCACCACCCCTTGTTGTAAATATCCAATTTTTAAGGCATTTTCCAAACCAAGGCTATCTCTCAAGACTTTTTGAATTAATGTTGTTCTTGGGGACATCCAAATCCGGTACCATAATAATACCGGGTGGGCTTTTATTATGTCTGTGATATAGGGTATCCCAACTCTGTGTGACAAACGTGTTGAAGTAGCTTATGGGACCGCCAATAGTTATCTTAAAAAGGCGTTCTCCACTTTCTGAATGTATTTTACGGTACAGTATCCCCAGACCCCAACCCTGTAGATCGCTGTACTAACACATTTGGCTTTGTAGATTTACTACATATTTTAAGTGTGCTAATAGTGGCCATATCAGACAAGATTAACATCAGTGATAATCTCAGTCCTTCTGACATGGTTGCCAGCAGTAATGTGAAGAAGGCTTTATCAATTTAGAATGCCATCTTTCACGTGGCTGAAACATGATAGCCATAGCTGTAATGCCTCTGGCGTGATGGTAATCTTACTAGTAATGTTTCCCCCTACTCCTCCAGATTTATAATTCAAATATCACTTTTAAATATATTTTAGAAATTCAACAATTTCTCTTCAACCATCACCTTCTGAGTTCTGAAAATAGGCACACTGTAATCCCGAATACACACCTTTCCGTTTTTGGATACCCAACCAATGTAAATTCTAGCAAGAAAAAGTTTGAAGATTAGGCTGAGCTTAGCTGCTCACACGATAGCTGCTTAGAGGTGGCTGGAGAGCTGCCAGTAACTCACGGGCGGCTCATACGAGAAGCCTGCTGTACTGGCATTATTTTCAAATAAGAGACAGCCAAGTTGAATTGCTTTCAGCAGACGTAAAACCACTACTCACACTTTTGGGGTCAAAATATTTGATTAGAATTTGTGTAAAACATTGAGGGATGATGTCCTGGTTTCAAAGGTGGATTTTAATTATGGTACACATTTGGCTTTTCTTTAAATGACGATGAATTTCTGAGAAATAAGTTTTATTCAAATAATGTATTATATTTTCTTCTCACTTACTTAAATCTTTCTTTCTTTAAACATTTATACACCTGTAGTTTTAAATTCTTGCTAGTTGCACATTGCTTAAGTATATTTTAAATGCGAATTTACGATGTATTTTTGCTGCACCCTCAGTCTATAATTAATAAATTTGGCAAAATCATTAGAAAGATCCAGTGTGGTCGTGCTGGATTATGTGGTGTTTGGGTATAAATAACCTCTTGATCGTAGTGGATCACGATGCCTTCTGACAAACTTCCAGAATGCTACCCCTCCTCAGTTGAACCCATGTGCACAGTGTGAAGGCAGCTTGAAAGGCCTCTTTTTAATTGACTGTGTTGAATTTTTCGGCGAAATGTCATCTGGTATCATTTTACTCTTATTGGGTGGACCACCCTAGGCTTCAGGAATTCCATTGCTTCATGGAAAACAGTACGCTACTGAAATGATGAGACCTGAGATGCCTGGAATATAGTTTTAAAAATGATGCAGACTAATTGGCATTTTTAATACCTGGGCTACCCTTTTGAAATTGAACTCCATTAAGGTAAAGATTCTCCTGGGTAGATGTCAGTAATGTTATGAACACTCATGGCAAAGCAGCCTCAACCTGAAGGGAGCATTGAGGAGCAGGAAGAAACCTGAATTATGTCTAGTGTGGGTAAGCTAGCAGATGTGGTGATGCGAAAGGCCATCTTGTTATTCTATGCAGCTCTAACTTCAAACTGCCATTTCCTTTAGAAGCACAGCAGTTCAACTTTGAATTTTCTTAGAATAAAGGCAACTAACACTCAGTTTGCACCTACATACATTCACAGCAGGCATACACAAATATGCAAACATTCATACATACACACATGCATGCACCCAACATAAAACAAATGTGCTGGGCTGATGCTCTCCGCATTCAGGACTGAGATCAATCGCAAGGATCGTCCCCGGGAACGTGGCAGCTGAGAACTGGCCAGCTGGGGTGATCCTGGGGTTCCACACAAGCGGTATCTTGCCCTGGGAGGAAAAATGGTGCAGTGTTAACACCCAGCATCTGGCTGTGCTAGATAGAAGCTACCAAGATGTCCGGGGCCTCACTGCGGGTGCTTGAGCCAGACGGGAGACCTGACTTTGTGGCACAGTTCCACCTGCCATTGAGTGCCCTCCTCTTTCCACAAGATGAAGCTCAGCATGACCTCAAGATCAGCCCGGGAATCCAGCATGCTGCTTTCCCCACCACCATCCGGCCTTCTATCCCTATGGACATTTCCAACTCTGGGATCCCTCCAGTACAAGACCACCACCCTTGAGTGCAACACCACCTGAACATCTGGCTAAATGATGACAAGAACTTCCTGCTCTGTAAATATGCAATATATAATTGTCCAAGCCTAATCGCTGTTAAAATGTAATCTTGAGTGAATTTGCAATTTGTATATATATTTATCTCAAACCCCTAGTATATGTAGTAGACCTTTGTACTTACTAATATTCCTATGTGATTTTAGAGTTTATCTGTTTGTGTCTCTTCCTTGAGTGACTTTACAACTTGTACATTTGCAATTTTTTTCCTGTTTACATCTCTTATGTAACTCATGTAATCCAAAGTCCTTATGTAAAGCAACTGGTTCTTTTGTAAAGCGCTCTGACACCTTCGGGTAATGTTCGCACTATATAAAATCACATTAAATAAATAAATACATAAATAAAAATGGTTATTTAAGATGGCAAGAGGGAATCTTTGGTGGTTCCTGCAGGCTTTGGGAAAGAGAAAACAGGAAGATCCCTCCTCCTGATCTCATTGGCTGACCTTGTCATGGGTGAGTCAATGAGAGGAGGACCCTCCATTACTTGTCACAGACTGAGATTGCGTCACTGAAAATTGCTGACCCCACTCTGCGATGACTGTTTATGATGGGCACTCAGTCTGGACTCTTCAGGGGCTTAAAACTAAAGGGCCCAGGTCCAAGTCTGTCGATAATGCACCCCTTTGTCATGAAAGGGAGGACCTTGCAGTGCTTTACTGGGATGAGGAGGTTATGCCCACAGGGCTGTGAAATCATCAGCCCTCCAAAGTACAGCTCAGGCAGCCAAACACCTGCGCATTTAGCATATGTACAGTGCCTAGCGGCCTGACCCAAGCACGATGAGGGTCAGTCAGTCTGACCTTTACTCCGCCTGACACATACTCTTCATGCATTGGAAAAGGGGAGGGCTCAGCCCATAACAATCTACCTGCTTATATCCCTAGTGACCCTAATTGGTAACGGAGAATTAGTGGTAGATTAAAGCCCAAGGAAGCTCAACTGATGTATGCCAAACATCAATATGCAGATATCTGAAAGACAAAGAAAAAGCCAATTTTTATAAGGAATCCCCAAACCTGATCATCAAATCCTTCTTAGGAGAATTTTAAAAAATGAACTACACTGCTACCACCAATGTCTTATGCCCCACCATTTTTTTCGAGGGGAACTAGAAGAAGCCAGAACCAACCAACTACAAAAATAAATACCTAGGAAGACAGATAGGCTGCCAAAGCATCAAGGGCACCTAGCCCCTTTTAACTACCGGTCGTGCTGACATCAGGCCGAAGGAAAAGCAGAGAGAAGCTTTAGAGACTTGTGAAGCTTCTGATGGCTTGAACTATGGAGACAAGCATCCATTAAGATTCATATCTTCATGTTACCACCCAATAACCTGGGGGAGATCAGAGAAATTAAATATGAGAGAGCCCCTGGATGAAATTCACGTTTTTGTTGAATATATGTTCATATTGCTTGATATTGGTACAAGCTCCATGTCTCCTCTTCATTTTGGGGAAACAAAGAAAATTGCATTCCAGGTTATTAGATGCTATATCATTTGAACACAGATATCTTTTTTAGGAAATGCTTTATCCAGTGGCTTCCTTACAGCTTCTTCAAAAGCATGTGATTCCAAACTGCTTGCATTTAACTGTTGTATGACAAGCACAACAATATGAGCTCAATACTTGCACCCTGCTGCTCCACAAGGAAGAAAAAATTAAGGCATATATACAACGAAGTGATGGAGCGCGGTGTTAGCCTTCCTGGCTTAACGCCACATTCCGACACTTCAGAAACGCAGTGCTACACCATATTTACAACAACATGGTGCAGTCCTGCATTTCCCCCTGCACTGGCGCTAAACTTAGCAGCCTAGCACCAACACATAATGCAAGGGTGTCTGCATTGAGGGGAAGATTGTTTATGTGCAGGAAGGTCTACCTTCCTGCACATAAACAATCTCTAAATGACGTTTTCTAACTTTTATGTGTGCTGCTTAATACAGCAGACTTAGAAGTAGCAAAATGTCATTTCTTTTTTTTAAATTGTTTATGTGCAGTAAAGGTCAACTTGCTGCACATAAACAGTCAATGGTAGTTTGCTGTTTCTATGTGTGCTGCTCAATGCCTTATTTACAAAGCATTGTTAAGCCACGTTAAATAGCTTAACACTGCCTTGCAAATAAGGCAAAGTCCCTGTCGCCATCAGAACGTTACTGAAAGTGACGTGGTGGTGGAGATAAGAGCTTGTAAAATGATCCCAATGTGTTCATGGCCCGCTCATGGAAACTGGAGATTTGTATTCTATGGAAATATAGGGGATACTGAAGTTACTTTCCAAACAGTGGTGAATCTTTCCATTGATGGAGCGAGATAGAAAACAAAATTTTGTTTAAACTCGCAAAGTCACATTTCCATAACATGAATAAAATTATTAATGATTTGTGATATGTCGTACTAATACAACTTAGATTAAACTTTACACGTGGGGGGACTAACATGTGCGCTCATAAACGTGCATATTTGTTGCATCTTTTTGTTCGTGCAAAATAATAAAATAATTTATTGTTTTCGTTTTTGTCATTACTAACTGCTGCAAACTTAAAATAAGCATGTGCTTGTTTTGCTTTTCCTTGTCTGTGTGATGTCATTTCTACTATTCTAGGTGCATATGGGTCTCATAGAAAAACGGAGACTGGTAAATATAAACGCTGCTTTATTTGTTTGCAATGGCTAGGTAACATTTTGATTAATCGGGTGGGTTAATTAATTAGTAAACCATGGGGTGGATACAGAATCTACATTATTTCTTACATTAATACTTTTCTTGTGTTTGTTTTATACTAGAAAACATAAGTTGCCTGCTTTTGGGCCTAGTTATTTGAGCCGCAGGAAAAGAGCTGATCTATAATTCTGCAGAAAGTCACGAGACGCCCATTCTGAATTAAAACGTTTATTGAAGCTGCATTCACAAAGCAAAAACTGATGAGCTGACATCATTCTGTCGGACATGGCCAAGGTCGAAAGTGAACTTTTTGTCAGTCCTTAACTTGGCATCCGCGGAAGTTGTACTGAAAGGCTATGGAAGCTGCGAGGATGACTTAATACAAAGTTGCAATCGCAGGAAGTTTCTGGCTTCACGTGGAAGAGACAATGGTCTTTGTAAGACATGATTTTGTGGAACTTTTTAAGAATCGGGTGACATGTCACTTGTCACTCTCAGCCAATGGGACGTCGAGGATTTCTGAAAATTTTCCTTTGCTAGTTTAGTTAGCGTAGAAAGGTATAAAAAGTCATGCCCTTAGGGTTGGGCTGGCTGCTGCTTTCTGACTTTCCGATGAGGGTGATATGCTGCTGGACTTTGCGTGGAGCACGTAAGAATCCTCAAAAGATCTTTACTTTAATTTCTGTCTATTTAGCTGAGTTAGGGAAATAGGTTTTAGAAATGCTAAACTTTATATAATTTCTTTAAATTAATTCAATTGCTTAAATTGTATTTTTCTCATATTTCTTACCATCATGCTTGCTATATTGCATATAAATTTCATTTATAAAACTTTCAACTTATATACCATAAGATAGAAAATAAAATCTTACTTTTGACAAACAAGCTGGTCTTGGTTATTCAGAAGTGTAGGTTACCTTTAGCTAGATTACGTCGCCTATGGTGGTCGTTTAAATGATTGGGTTTTATTCTAATGACAATATTCTTTCTGCAAATGTATAAATATGTATATAGTGTGTAGATAATGTGTATATAGATTTATTCTGACCACCTGATTCAGTAGGCCCAAAATATATCAGGTTCATAAATGGGTCCATATTTAGTATAGAATTTTGTTTATAGGTTATGAAGTTGGGTAGCGTAATTTATGATATATTTTCTATAGCCCGCTGGATCAATTCTCTGGTAGCAGAAATTGATGGTTGCTAGGAGGTAACCAAGGTAATATGTTGGTTGCTAAGAGTCACGTCATGGTATGAAAATAGGATCGATGTTTTAACACATGTTAAGTTCGTTTTTCGTGCCTATCTGTAAGCTATACCGGTATAGATTGTGTGGCGAGAATTTAGTCACGCAAGCCATCTGTTCAGTTTGTAGTGCTATCGCCGAGTATCACAAGAGGTATCGCCGTGTACCATAGTGTTGTCGCCGAGCAGCACAGTTATAGGGCTAGGTCTGAATCTTGTATAGTGAGGATTTTCTAAGAAATCAAAGCAGCATGAGAATAGGGACAAAGTGCCTTCCATAAAACTCACTGTGATGAGAGTATTAGTTATATCCGAGCTTGAGTGAAGGGTAAAATTAACGTCGGTGCATGATTATCTATAAACAGGTTAGAGTCCTGTACGGGTACATGTTTCATATCTATAGACAGGTGAGAGCCCTGTACGGATAACGTCGTTGTTTTGCTAACGGTGCATGAATTCTATAAACAGGTGAGAGTCCTGTACGAATTTCATGTGTGTTTGAATTTAGGGAAATTTCCGTGTAAAAGTGCGAGTTTGAATTGTATTTTATGTTCAAGTGGAACTCTTAGAACTTTCACTTCGCGGTGGGTTCAGAGCAAAGCGAGTTCATAATTATACGTGTTAGAAGGGTGGGGTAAGGTTACTCTACTGACAATTGAATATTATCCTTAGTGTGAATAGCGCCGTCTATTCCGAAGTGTGGATACTTGAATGTATGTAAACTATCCTAATTAGTGAAACGAACAGATGTTGTCTTTATAGTCATTGTTAAGAATTAATTTACACTGAAATTATACTGAAAAGTGTCCTTAAAATGGCGCTGTGAAAAGATTCTGTGAAGGAGGGGTAAGCGCCAGGAGTGAGAAGCGAGAAACCGCAGCTGCTGTGTACGTCACAGAGCCGCGCTGGGATTGGGTGACCTACGTCACAGGTTGTATTCTGATTGGCTCCTGAGTCTCTGACGGCCTGTGAGCTGATTGGTCCTTCGAAAATTCTCCAAATTTATCGGTCGAGCTGAAAAGTGACGTAGCTCAACTGCCATTGGCTTGTTAGTGTGTTTCGCGCACGGATTGGTTGTTTCGCGGAACATCCCGGAAATATTTTACGAACAATTTTGTGAATTAAATTTAACTTTTAAAGATGAGTTATCATTTTAAACATGTTGAGAAAAGGACAACATTATTTCAGAAATTTAAGAATTTATTTTCACCCGACAAGAAAATCGAAACGCGAGGTGGTAAACTACTTCATAAGTATAAAACACCTGCAGCGTACATGGAAGGTGAATACGGATATCATACTGTCTTATGGTTCGACAGTTGGAAACGTTATACTAAAAACGACGGTGTTTTAGCTTGGCCTGATGATGGTTCATTTAATGTAAGAGTTTTAAGAAATTTACGAGAGAAAATGAATGCTCTTGTTCCAAAACCGAGACCAACTCAATTTGAAGCTTTAGTTGAGTGGGAAGACGAGATGTATCAGTTACAAAGAGAAGCTAGTGGAATTAAAAGACCTTCTAAAAATCCATCATGGAAAAGAGAAACTCATGAAGATAGATTGCGAATGTGGAGACAGGGAAACATGAGTGAAGGATTGTATTTAATTCATGAAATGGTAATGGGTTCTCCTACAGGGAAATCTATGGAAAGTGAATCTGAGGATGCAGTTATGGAAGAAATATATACAACTGCTAGAAAGAAACAGCCTAATCAGCCTTTGAGACCTCCTAGATCATGGTCTACTCCGGTGGTTTCTACTGAAACTTCACCGAGTGCACCTCCAATTAGTGAAGCTCCTAAACTTTATCCAAATAATAGTGAAATCACTGAAACACCTAGAAGATCAGAATTTGAGAATGCTCGAAATGAAGGCAGACAATTTTCAATGACTCCAAGAGCAAGGGAACCTCCAAAAGATTATGCAAGAGAGACAAGAAATGTTGAGGATGTTGATTATAATGAATATTTAAGGTCTAAAGAAGAATTAATTAAAAGAATGACAAAAGGCATGGAAGCTGTCACAGTTCCAGTAACAATAGGTCCTGTTCAGCCTGTATTTGATCAAAGAGATACAAACAAAAATGGATTAACTATTCCTTTAAATACAGAAATTCAAAAGCCTACTGAAAAATTTTATTCAGACTTGACTGAATTAAACACTTCTAGATCGAGAATG
Organism: Lissotriton helveticus; assembly: GCF_964261635.1. NCBI lineage: Eukaryota > Metazoa > Chordata > Amphibia > Caudata > Salamandridae > Lissotriton > Lissotriton helveticus. The sequence continues at coordinate 701,816,866 of NC_136068.1, read as the reverse complement.
CCTGATTTAACCTTTAATGAGGAGTTATCTCCAAAAACACCAATGGGTGCTATGTCAGATGTAGGAAGTCCTGAAGTCAGGGTAACCACACCAAAACTTGATGTGGCCAAATTAAAAGCGAATATAGAAGAATTAATAATTGGAACAATTGGTCCAGATAGTTTAAATTACTATCGGGATGATGAACTACTATTCATTTGCAAAAGTATTCAGTGGAAAACGAAAAATAAATATGATCAATTAGAGGATCTAGCTGCAGAACTTGAAATCGATATAAGTAAACAAAAGAATTTTGCAAAACATTACAGATTAGATTTTTCAGAAAATGACATTGAGAGTTTGAACTCAATGGGAAGAATAGTTCACATTAAAGATTTGATTGTCTATATCAAAAAGCTAGGAGAACTGAACAAATGGAGAGTGAAATGGACCAAAAGGAAGGAAGATGAAAGATTAGAAAAATTGTCAAAACAATTTCCAATGAGAGAAGTTGCAGGTGGAGGATATGTTCATGTCCCATGGTCGAGACAAGACATTCTGTTATTCACAAATGACTTTCCAAAATTAAGAGAGAAACCAGTTGAGTGGTACAGGCAAGTCGATAGATTTATTAAGGTGTCAAAAGTTCTGTGGATTGATTTGGATGGATTTTTTGACATTGTAGTTCCATCTGATCTTTGGACAGAATGTAAAATATCTATTAGTTGGCCAAAAGCAGAACCTGAGCGAATTAAAGAAACAGGTGCCCCAAATCCACTTGTAATGGATTTCTATGAGAAAGTAATTGTTTGGATGAAAAACAAAATTCCACCCAAAGAAGTTGATTGGGTTAAAATAGAAAGAACAGAACAGGAAACAAAAGAATCAGTTCATTCTTTTTATGAAAGACTATTGTTAATCTTTAAACAATACAGTGGATATGAAAAATTAGATGAAAAAGACATGAGTCATTTTATCTATAGATTTGTTTATGGACTAAAACCTGAAATTGGAGAAATGATCAGAACTAGTATTGTCGGATGGCAAGCACTATCTGTAGATGATATACTAAGAAAAGCAAAATATTGTAGCGATGAATTAGAAGTAAAACAGAAGAAGCTGAAGGAGAAAGCCATGTGGGCTCAGGTAAAGGTGGCTGAGCAACAGATTGCCAGCATGGGAAATAAGAACACTAATTTTGTTCAAACTGGAAATACAAACCAGATACAAGGAAAGTTTAAAGGTAATAATTTCCCAAAGAAATTTAGCCCAAAGATAGAAGAGCTGAAACAAAGATTACCTTGTTTTAATTGTGGCGAAATTGGACATTGGAGGGACGAGTGTCCTCATCCTCCTAGAAACTCAAAGAATCCCTTATTGAATCCACAGATGCAGAATGGTGTTAACCTGCAGCAACAGCTACAGATGCAACAGGGGTTAAATGAATTTAATATTCAGCGACAGTTACAACAACAGCAACAACAACAGGTGAATAATCGTCAAGACCAATTGCCACAACCACCTTTTCCGAATTGTGGGGGAGTTCAAAAATATAATCCAAACGTGGGATTTCAGGGATGTGAACAGGTAATAAAACCACAAAAACAGCAAAAGCAGCAAAAGGTTCAAATGCAAAATGCTTCACAACAATTTTTATTAACAGAAAGTCAAGACAGTGATTCTGATAATTATTGCTGACGGTGCCCGAGAGAGGAGGAAGAGTGTGTTGTTGGAGCCACTCTTGAGGTTGACCAGTCTGGTCCTTATGTAAACGGGAAAGTTAATGATGTAGATATCACTTTTCTAGTGGACACTGGTGCTACCCGTTCTACTGTTAGATCAGTGGAAATTGAAAACCTACCTCTCTCTGGGGATACCATCCAAGTTGTGGGAGTAAGTAATCAGCAAATTAAAACAGACTTAACTGATCCAGTACCAGTTGAAATTGGAAATTACAGAGACAAACACAGATTTGTGGTTTGTAATAGTAGTCCAGTAAATCTATTAGGTAGAGACATCCTATGTAAAATGAATTGTAGAATATATTGTTCTCCTGAAGGAGTTGAGTTACAAACAATGGAGGAAGATGGTTTGTATAGAATGACAATGATGATGATGGAAGCAGAAGAAACAAAATTGTTTCCTGCATTTGAAGAAAAGGATTTACCTGAAGAGCTAAAGGAAACAGTGAAATCTGAAATATGGGATTTTACTGGGAATGAAATGGGTCTGATGAAAAACGTAGATCCTGTTAAAATTGCATTGAAACAGGGAATAGAATTTCCAAACACTCCACAGTATAAAATGAAAACAGAGACAATTGAAGGTATTACACCTATAATTGAAAAGTTAATCAAGCAAGGTGTATTAAAGGAAATGAAGAGTAGCTCTTGTAATTCACCAATTATGGGAGTTAAAAAGTCTAACGGAACATTTAGGATCGTACAAGATTTGAGAAAGGTTAATCAAATTGTCATTCCATGTTGTCCTGTGGTTCCAAATCCAGCAGTAATTCTATTTCAGATTCCACATGATGCTGAATGGTACACAGTTATTGACCTTTGCAATGCATTCTTTACTGTTCCTTTACACCCAGACAGTTATGAAATCTTTGCTTTCAGATTCCAAGGTAAGACTCTTGGATGGACAAGAATCCCTCAGGGCTATACAGAAAGTCCTTCAATCTTTAATGAATTGTTAAAAAGATCATTAGAAGATTTAGACTTACCAGGTAGGTCTACATTGGTGCAGTATATTGATGATTTGTTAATAGCTGCAAAGACAAGAGAAAATTGTGTAACCGACACAATAATTCTGTTAAATCGCCTTGCAGAAGAAGGACATAAAGTGTCCCCAGCAAAACTACAGTTTTGCAAACAAGAAGTAAAATATCTTGGTCACAGAATTGCAAAGGGAAAAAGACAAGTAACAATAGAGAGAATAAAAATGATTCAAGCAATGTTACCACCAAGAACACAAAGACAGGTCAGAATGTTCCTGGGAATGGTAGGTTACTGTCGACAATGGATAAGTGGATTTTCAGTAATTGCAAAACCACTACAAAGACTGACCAAATCAGATGTAAAAGATCCAATTATTCTCAATGATGCTGAGATGGAATCTTTTGAGAACCTGAAAAAGAGCTTATGCCAAGCTCCTGCTTTGGGTATGCCAAATTATGAGAAAGATTTTGAACTGTATTGCAGTGAGAGAGAAGGATGTGCATTATCTGTGTTAATTCAGAGACATGGAAATTTAAAGAAACCTATTGCATACTTCTCTGCAGTTCTTGATCCAATTGCAAAAGCATTACCAGGTTGTTTAAAAGCAGTTGCAGCTACAAGTATCAGCCTTGAACAAAGTGAAGGAATCATTATGGGATTTCCTGTGAAAGTTTTTGTGCCTCATTCAGTTGAAATATTACTGACAAGAGGTAAGACTCAACATTTAACAAGTAGCAGATTGACAAAGTATGAGAAAATCATACTGGGAGCAGATAATGTTTCGATTTCAAGATGTTTGAATCTGAATCCTTCTACATTACTGCCTGATTCCGAAATTGTTGATGACATTGAGACAGAACATGAATGTTTAGATGTCATGGAATTCTGCACTAAACCAAGAAAAGACATCAAAGACAGACCTCTGTCTGAATCGGATTTTGTCTACTTTGTAGATGGCTCATGCTTAAGATCCGAAGGAGGTGTCTTGAAAGCTTCATACTCAGTTTGTACAGTTGAAGATGTTGAAGAAGCATCATGTCTTGAAGGAGTTCGTTCAGCACAAGTGGCTGAATTGATTGCTTTAATTCGTGCATGTGAAATATCAAAAGATATAAGAGTTACCATCATTACTGATAGCCAGTATGGGTACGGAGTTGTGCATGATTATGGACAACTCTGGTCACAGAGAGGATACATGACATCAACAGGATCGCCAATTAAAAATGCAGTTTTCATTAGAAGATTAATTGAAGCAATACAATTACCAAAAGAAATTGCCATAGTCAAGTGTGCAGCGCACACTAGAGGAACTGATTATATTTCCAAGGGAAATGCCTTCGCAGATGAAACAGCAAAGTACTGCGCAAGGAAAAATTATTCTTACAATCGGAATAGGAGTAAAGAAACTGATTCAAATTCATTAATGCTAACAACTGTTGTAGAAACATGGCATGAGATTAGGGATTTACAAAATGAAGCAGATGATGAAGAAAAAGACCTATGGTTAAGATCAGATTGTAGACCACGTGAAGAAGATGGAGTGTGGGTTTACAAAGATGGCAGAATAGTCTTACCAAATTGCTTGATTGCTGACATGGCCAGATTATATCATGGTCCTGCACATTTAGGAAGAGATTCTATGGTCAGACTTTTTAGAGAAACATGGTTCAATACAAAATTTAGAACCATTGCAGAATCTTTTTGTCAAAGGTGTTTGTCATGCCAACAAATGAATCCAAACAGAAAATCAGTGGTGGGGACAGGAATAATTGGTCGAGAGGGTGGTCCCTTTACCAGGTTACAAATAGATTTCATTGAAATGCCCTTACACAACTGTTTGAAATATGTACTTGTAATTGTATGCTTATTCTCAAGGTGGGTAGAGGCTTTCCCTACAAGACATTGTGATTCAATTACAGTAGCAAAACTAATGCTCAGAGAAATCATCCCAAGGTACGGTTTTCCAGTCACTATTGAGAGTGATGGAGGAAGCCATTTTGATAACAAACTGTTGAAGTTAATTTGTGAAGCTTTGAGCATTGAGCAAAAAATACACTGTGCATACAGACCAGAGGCATCAGGTGTAGTCGAACAAATAAATGGAACTATCAAAAACAGAATTGGAAAAATGTGTCTTGAGACAGGTGTTAAGTGGACTGATGCTCTTCCACTTGTTTTGATGTCATTAAGAAGTACACCAGATAAAAAGACAGGTCTGAGTCCTCATGAAATTATAATGGGAAGAGTTATGAGGCAAGCTTTTGTACCTGTAGGTAAACTGTTGAGCATAAATGACAGTGCAATTTTGGATTACTGTAAAAGGTTATCTGATATGGTAACTTCTGTGTCTAATCAGGTGGGAACTGAAGCTCAATCAAATGACAAAGTTTTGACACATGATCTGAGACCTGGAGACTGGGTCAGAACGAAAGTACATCGGAGAAGGAATTGTCTATCTCCTAGATGGCAGAAACCTAGGCAGATAATTTTGATCACTACTAATGCTGTAAAGTGCAGAGGATTGAAACGCTGGATTCATCCAAGTCATACTATTCCAGTACCAACTCCTGAGAGTTCTGATGTTGAAAGTGATACCACAGATGATTCTGATTCTGAAGCAGAAGACAGAACAGAAGGTGAAGTAATTCCAGATTCTGAAGATCGACAAGAAAGTCGACATCTGGAAACTGTGCCAGTGAATGGAAATCTGACAAGAAAAGACTTAGAAATAATTGAAATAGATTCTGAAGGAGAAGAGAATCTGTTAAAAGGAAAGATAACTGAGGATTCGGTTGTCTCTATTGAAGACAAAGAAGCTGAACCAAAAGAAGTTTCAGACCAGGAGAGTATCGAAAGGCAGAGAACAAGCTCTGAAGTAAGGAACAGAAATCCAAAATCTGGGAAGTTAGAGGTAATTGAGGAAGAGGAGGAGAACGAATTACCGAGTACCAGTGATGGAAGACAAAGTGAAGTTCCTGAAAGAGTGAAATTGCCGAATAGAGAAGTTCCTGAGTCAATTGAAATTTCAGACTACGAATCTGAAGAAAGTGACGTGGAAGGTGGAAGTGAAAACGGAAAGAAAAGGACTTGGAAGTCAGAATCAAATAATTCTGAACCAAAGAAGAAGTACGTGAGAAAAGCAGACTACTGGCCTGGTGGAAGATTGAGAGTCAGATTGATCAAAAAGCCAATAGAACAAGTTGAAGAAATAAGTAGTCAAAAGAGTCCAGGAAAAGAAGTTGGAGTTGGAAGAAAAATTGAAGTGATATCGAGAAAAGGGAAGAGAATAATTAGACCAAACCAGAAATATAAGTCTCCTGAGTGGACTTACTTAGTAATTCCACCTGTTATTGACATATATGATAGTAGTGAAGAAGAAAACGAAATCCAAGAAATTAGTGACAATGATTGAAGTACAGAATTATTGAATTGGCAAAAGGCTGAAGAAAATCTGTTAGTTGACACAAGGTCGAAGAAAAACTGTTTAGTTGAAGAAAACTTATGTATGACATAAGGTCGAAGAAATCTTGTTTAGGGTGATAAAAGAAAAATATATTTTAAAAGGGGGGTGTATATAAATTTTAAAATTTATTTTTATTTTTGAGGCTAAAACTAACCTAAAAATGCCTTATGTTAAGGAGAGCACTTCAAAATGTTCTGTTTTTAAAAGATGCTGTAAGATGACTCTGGTGTGTCTGCTCATTTTAGTTCTGCTCTGGTTAGTACTAGCTGTGATTATCCCTTTAGAAATGAATAGAGAATTACACAAAGTTAATATAACAAGCAAAGCTCTGGTTAGCCAAACTAAACATAGTGCATCTGCAAAAGTAATTGATCATCAGCCTAACATCCATCAAGATAAATCAATAGGTGATTTTTCAAGCAATACATTCACAAAGCTTTTGAGTGAATATGTAAAGGTAATGGATGCAAAGGACTGTTATGTCTGTGTTAAGTTACCTGCTTCTGTTTCTGAGGGAGTAACATATAATATGCTTCCTCTCACTTATGCTGTAACATGTAGTGTATTAACTAGTTTATTTTATCAAACTGGACGTTTGGAATATTACTATTCAAATTATGATGAGATTTTTGCTAATGTTAAGATTGATAATGCTTTAAATAAGCATAAGAAAGCAAAACAATTGAGAGAATATTTCCTTGTTACTAACGAACTCACTTACGAGTATGCTTACAAGAATAATCTAACATGTAAATTAAGTGCTGAAGGAAAGACATTTTTGAATATGGTTGAGGAGAGGAGAGCAATTTATAAGAGAAATGAATTAGTCAAGCAGACTAAGTCATCCTTCTGGCAAAAAGAGGATGAGAAATTAAATGGCAAAATGCTTGAAAATATTGCAATTCACATAGACAAACCTGTTAGTGGAAAGCTTTGCATTAGAAGAGATAATACACTTTTTGATAATTATTTTGTAGGTGCAAGCAACTGTGAAGATACTTATCAGATTATGGGAGGTTGGGGATTTAAAGGTGGAAAAGATCCTATATTTCCTGGAATTTATTTTGTTTGTGGTGACAAAGCTTACTATAATCTTCCAGACCATTGGTATGGAACTTGTTATGTGGGAATTGTTTTTCCTAAAGTGTTTCATGTTGACAGAGATTCAGAAGGATTGTTTAAAATTCATAATTATGTAAATAGAGCTAAAAGAGAAACTTTTACTGAAGTTCTGGGAGATATTTTTCAAGCTGTAATTCCTTTTGTTGGTATAACCCTAAATGCAGGGAGAATCAGAAAATTGTCCACTATAGTTGATAGATTATCAACCGACACTGCTGATGGGTTTCAATTAGTGAACGTTGAAGTTATTGCAATTAGATCCATGGTAATTCAAGATCGCCTTGCTTTAGACATACTCCTAGCAAAAGAAGGAGGAGTCTGTGGCATTTTACATGTCCAACATTGCTGTACATATATACCGGATGAAAGTAAGAATATTGAAATGTATATTAAGAATATTACACAAATGCATTCAGAGATAATTCCTTTAGAAGAAGAAGATTTTACAGGGAAACTTTCAAAAAGGTTTCAAGCAATTAAAAACTGGTTTCATAATATCGGAAGTTCAATTCTTGGCAAGATTTTGGCACCTTTGATTATAATATTTTTCATTTTTATTTTGACTAAAGTAGGTTGTTTGTTACATAAAAGAAAGAAACAGTTAAAGGAAAAGAAGAGAATTTATAAACTGAGAAAAGAAGAGGAAAGGGAGATCGAGTTACAGGAGTTACATAGAGAGCGTCATGTTAATTGCAAAGATTATGCTGAAACAGATTTTTAGGTTTACTAAAATAATTGAATTTGAATCGATTTCTTAAAAATTTAATTTACCAAAATTTTGAGTGCTGGTGTGGTGATTTGTTAATCACCAGATGAGGGAGTTGATGGAGCGAGATAGAAAACAAAATTTTGTTTAAACTCGCAAAGTCACATTTCCATAACATGAATAAAATTATTAATGATTTGTGATATGTCGTACTAATACAACTTAGATTAAACTTTACACGTGGGGGGACTAACATGTGCGCTCATAAACGTGCATATTTGTTGCATCTTTTTGTTCGTGCAAAATAATAAAATAATTTATTGTTTTCGTTTTTGTCATTACTAACTGCTGCAAACTTAAAATAAGCATGTGCTTGTTTTGCTTTTCCTTGTCTGTGTGATGTCATTTCTACTATTCTAGGTGCATATGGGTCTCATAGAAAAACGGAGACTGGTAAATATAAACGCTGCTTTATTTGTTTGCAATGGCTAGGTAACATTTTGATTAATCGGGTGGGTTAATTAATTAGTAAACCATGGGGTGGATACAGAATCTACATTATTTCTTACATTAATACTTTTCTTGTGTTTGTTTTATACTAGAAAACATAAGTTGCCTGCTTTTGGGCCTAGTTATTTGAGCCGCAGGAAAAGAGCTGATCTATAATTCTGCAGAAAGTCACGAGACGCCCATTCTGAATTAAAACGTTTATTGAAGCTGCATTCACAAAGCAAAAACTGATGAGCTGACATCATTCTGTCGGACATGGCCAAGGTCGAAAGTGAACTTTTTGTCAGTCCTTAACTTGGCATCCGCGGAAGTTGTACTGAAAGGCTATGGAAGCTGCGAGGATGACTTAATACAAAGTTGCAATCGCAGGAAGTTTCTGGCTTCACGTGGAAGAGACAATGGTCTTTGTAAGACATGATTTTGTGGAACTTTTTAAGAATCGGGTGACATGTCACTTGTCACTCTCAGCCAATGGGACGTCGAGGATTTCTGAAAATTTTCCTTTGCTAGTTTAGTTAGCGTAGAAAGGTATAAAAAGTCATGCCCTTAGGGTTGGGCTGGCTGCTGCTTTCTGACTTTCCGATGAGGGTGATATGCTGCTGGACTTTGCGTGGAGCACGTAAGAATCCTCAAAAGATCTTTACTTTAATTTCTGTCTATTTAGCTGAGTTAGGGAAATAGGTTTTAGAAATGCTAAACTTTATATAATTTCTTTAAATTAATTCAATTGCTTAAATTGTATTTTTCTCATATTTCTTACCATCATGCTTGCTATATTGCATATAAATTTCATTTATAAAACTTTCAACTTATATACCATAAGATAGAAAATAAAATCTTACTTTTGACAAACAAGCTGGTCTTGGTTATTCAGAAGTGTAGGTTACCTTTAGCTAGATTACGTCGCCTATGGTGGTCGTTTAAATGATTGGGTTTTATTCTAATGACAATATTCTTTCTGCAAATGTATAAATATGTATATAGTGTGTAGATAATGTGTATATAGATTTATTCTGACCACCTGATTCAGTAGGCCCAAAATATATCAGGTTCATAAATGGGTCCATATTTAGTATAGAATTTTGTTTATAGGTTATGAAGTTGGGTAGCGTAATTTATGATATATTTTCTATAGCCCGCTGGATCACCATCCATTGAAAACTTCTAGTCTTTTCCCATTTACAGTGATAGAACCACAGTATTACCCATGTAATACGATAGATATCAAATCTTTTTTCCTGTAAAATATTACTAGCCCTACGAGTGACCAAATATTACAGAATGATGAATGGTAACAATGATAAATGGATTTATAAAGCGCAACTATTACCCTAAAGAAGATATCCTAAAAAGACTCAATGGACGAAGGACCTATGACTCAAAAGTGTTGAAATAGCCATGTTTTCAATCATTTGCAGAATTTAAATAGGTTTTCTCCCGTCTTAGTTGAGGGACATGGTCATTCCAATGTCTTGGGGCTAAAAACGAAAAGGCTCTGCTCCCTTTCGTATCTGCTGTATTTGAGGAACAGTAAAAGGGAAGCATTTGTGGATCATAGTGAATGACTGGGCAGAAAGCCCTTAAGTTTTTCAGTAATAACTTCTGGCCTCGATGGTATGCTTCGTGGGCCATATAAGCAAATTTGAATTGAATTATTTCATCAACTGGCAGTCAGTGTAAGGCTTTCAGCATGGGAGAAACCGACTCATTGCGTTTTATCCCTACAAGGGGTCTCGCAGCCCAGTTCTGGATTCTCTGCAACTGAATTGTGGTTGTACTTGATAATCCTAAGTATAGAGCATTACAATAATGAAGTCTTGATAAAATGGTTGCTTGGACTACCTTCTTCCTGTGGATCTGTTTAGGCAGGATTGCATGAATTCTAACTAACCTCAGAAGATACAGAAAGTATGATCCAAATTATTTATTTATCTCTGTATCCAAATTTAGGTTATTATAGATCGCTATTCCAAGATTCTTAGCATGTCCTACTGGAGTGGGGTGATCACCCAAGTCAGAAGACCATCAATTTAAAGTATTGGTGATTGGTTGTTGGCCAAAACACAGCTGTTCTGTCATATCACCATTTAACTTGTTGGACTGGTATACAACATCTGATCTGAAGTAACTCTATCATCTAGGCCACATAATCTTCTTTACAACAACAACACACGTGTTAGGCCACTATCACTCCTTCTGCCAAGACCCACACATATGATAGTGTCTTGAGTAAGTTATAACATGCAGGGTTGATGGTTAGCTTTGAGAAGTGCATGTTTTGGGTATGTCAAGTGGAGGATTTGGGATGGTTTCCCATCCAAAATGAAATTAATAGAGGCCATTGAGAAGATGCCTTTACCAGCTGATAGGGAACAACTTAGTTATTTTCTGGGTCTGAATACTTTTCTAAGTTAGTAGAACATTTCTCTGACAAAGTGCATGTGTTACGTCAGTTGATGAAAACGGCAATGAAATATGAGTTGTCACATGAGTGTCAGTTGGAAATTGAAGTCATTTATCAAGGCATTGTCAATGTTGTAGTTTTAAAACCGTTTCATCCGCAAGACAAGACCATAGTTGTTGTAGATGCTAGTGCTTATGGGCTTTGATCACTGTTGATATAAAAAAGGGTGATCAAGAAAGGGTGGTTGTGTTCGCATTGTGGATGCTAAAAAGAGATAAAGGCATGTATTTAGCTATACAAAAAGAGGCATTAGTGGGTTGGTGGGGTGTGCAACATTTCAAAACGTATGTGTTGGGAACTGTATTTGAGGTGCGCACTGACCACAAACCTCTCATAGAATTGTTTTCTACCAAAGGGCAGGGAAAGAGACTCCCAGAATTGTCAATTGGCTGTTCTGGTTGCAAGAGCACAATGTTCCAGGCACCGCTAATGTGAATGCAGATTGTTTGTCTCATTTACCTATTCAGGATGGGGGTTCTGTAGAGGATGATGGTAGTGACTGATGTGGGGAAATCATGCAGTGGTGCCATTTGTGATGAAGAATGGGGGCAAGTATTGGCTAGCGATCAGACTTTGCAATCACTTATAGCATGAAATCCCAGACTAAAGGATGAACCAATGAGGAGAGGCCAGATTTGTGTGGTCAGAAAATGGTATGGTGTGAGTTATCTGTCTTACATGGTATAGTCGGGAGGTGTGGTCGGTTGATGCTACACATTGGTGTACATTCTCAGTTATTGGAATCGTTGCATGAAGGACACTGAGGAATGTCGGCTATGAAAAGGAAAGCACACATGGATTTCTGGCAGCCAGGAATCGACAGATGATTTGAGAGATTTTTGCATGTTTGTACTGCATGCACATGCAGTGACAAATCTTATACTGTCAATGAAATTCCCATTGTGGTCAATCAATCAACTAATTGTAGAGCACTGCTTATCAACCATGCGGGTATCCAGCCACTGGGGGAGGGGGGCTGCTACTGGGAGTTGTCAGTCGAACATCCACTTTTTTAGGCTATCTCTGAACATCTGCAGGTTGGAGTGGGAGGCCATTCCGGTTCTTGATGGCCAGGTAGGAGAACGTGCGGCCTCCGCTTCTGCTTTTGTGGAAGCAAAGCGTGTGGGCGAGGGAGAGGGAGGCGGAATGTAGTTGTCTGCCAGGTTGGTGGATGTTCAGTTTGTGGTGGAGGCAGGCTGGTCCTTTGTTAGGCAGGGCCTTGTAGGCATGGGTCAGCAGTTTGAACTGGCACTTTGTTTGGACCAAAAGATAGCTCTGAGGAGTGGTGATGTGGGCTCTTCTTGGGAGGTCGAGGATGAGCCTTGCTGTAGCATTTTGGATGGTTTGCAGCCTGCTCAGTAGCTGTGAGGTGATGACCACGTAAAGGGAGTTTCTGTAGTCTAGATGGCTGATGATGAGGGCTTGGGTGATGGTGCGTCTGCTGGTGATGGGGAGCAATTTGAATATTTTCCTGAGCATGCAGAGGGTGAAGAAACAGACTGAGGTGACAGCCTTTATCTGCTTCTTCGTGGTCAGCTTGTCGTGGAGTATGATGCTGAGGTTTCTGGCGTGGTCTGTCGGAGTGGGCGAGGGGCCCATATCCGCTGGCCACCAGGAGTCATCCCATGGGGAGGTGTTGCTCCCAAAGATGAGTACCTCTGTTTTGTCGGTGTTGAGTTTGAGACATTTGTTTTGCATCCAGTGTTAGTGGGGTTTGAGGATAGGGAGAGGATGAGCTGAGTGTCGTCAGCACATGATATGATGTTCCTATCATAGGATTTGACCTGCGTGGCCAGAGGAGCCATGTATGTATTGAACAGAGTTGGAGTCAGTGAGTACCCTTGGGGAATGCCGCAGATGATGTTCTTTGGGCCGAGGTGGAAGGTGGACACTCTGGGTTATTACAGTGAGGAAGGAAGCGATCCATTTAAGGGCATTTCCTTGGATTCCCATCTAATGGAGTCCGTGTAGAAGAGTATAGTGTGACATGATATTGAAGGTTGCGGAGAGGTCGAGGAAGATCAGAGCTGTGGTCTCTTTCTGGTCTAGGAGAGATTGGATGTCATCTGTGGCTGTGATTAGGGCATTTTCTGTGCTGTGAATAGCGCAGAATCCCGATTGGGATGGATCCAGGAGGTTGTTGATCTCTATGTGGTAGGAGAGTTGTTTGTTTATTGCTTTCTCCGTTACTTTAGACAGGAAAGGAAGCAGGGAGAGGGGCTGGTAGGTCTTGAGTTCTTATGGATCAGCTGTATGTTTTTTTAGTAGAGATTTTACTTCTGCATGTTTTCATCCATCTGGGAAGAGGCATAGGTGATGGATGAGTTGAGGATGGTGGTGAGTTCCTTTCTTATGAAGTTGCTCCCCAGGTTGAACATGTGGTCGGGGCGGGGGTCTCTCTGTGCTCCTGAGTGGAAGGAGCTCATGATGGTAGCAGTGGTTTGTGTGGTTAGTTGATCCCACATTGTGATTATAGTGTTTGAGGTGGAGTCGCTTCAGTGTTGGTGGACTATTTCTCCAAGTGACCGGAGGTAGTCTCAATGAAGAAGATTAGAGCGTCTAATGTATTTATGTCTGCAAGGAGGTTTTTAGAAGAGAGGGCTGTCCTGGGTTGGTAGTGTCAGACAATGGTTCGCAATGTGTGAGGGAGTTTCAGCAGTTCTTAAATAAGGAGGGAATAAGGCACAACAAGAGTGTGGTGTATCATCCTCTAGTTGAACGTTTTAATCGTAGTTGAAGGAGTGTGTGCAGTTGGTGGTAGAGAGTGGATTTGGTTGCAAAAGAGAGGTCAAGAATATGTTGTGGAGTTACAGGAATACACCACATTCTGCCACCAGAGAAACACTTTTCTTTTTGCTTAAGGACAGGATTGCATGTACAAATGTGACGCCACTGTGGATGGGTACCGTGTGTCATCCTGGAGTGAACAAACCTGGTTTGATGGAGAGGGTGGAAAGATATCAGAGAAAATGCGTGGAGAGGCACAATCACAAGCTGAGGGGAAAACAGTAAGAGTTTAAAGTCAGTGATTTAGTAGGAGTATTTGTGGGTTTGAATGGTAAGGGGGGTTCTTTTCAGTGGTCCAGTCCAAAGAAAATAATTGCTGTGAAGGGCAACTCAGTGTGGTGGAGGATGGAAGAAAGTGGAATGCCAGAAGTTTGACTAGGTGTGATGATGTTGAAAGTCATGTCTAGTTGGAAAATGAATGCATGAAGATGATGCCCAGAATACTATAGAAAGCAAGGGAATGCGAGCTAAGAGGAGACCATGTAGATTCCATGATTGTGTGTTCTTAATCAACATAGTTGTATTGTGTCAAATATGTTCTTAATTACTTTTTGTTTTGTATTCATTTTATATGGATATGTGTTGTTGAATTGTTTAATATATTTAAAATTGTTTGGAAGGGGGATATGTTATTTTTTAACTTGCAGTTGTGTTGGCAATGTTGCATGGAGAAGTTGGGATTCCAGAGCCTTGAGGAAGTGGGGCTCCCTGCCATGGGCTGGATGGCTGCATCCTAAGATCTTCAATAGAGATCTATGTTTAACCAGTCCTTCGTGCTGTTATCAAAACTTAGTTCAGCTCATCCATCTCTAAAGTGTATCAGTGCTCGAGAACATCATCCTAGGAAACACCACCACTTCCTTCCACTAACATGGAAAAGCTGGGTAGATGAGTCCAGGGCTGAAATCACACAAACTGAACAATAGATTGCTGGAAAGACAGTGGGAAAGGGCAACCAAAAAGACAAACTGACACTGCAACACCACTGTAGAAACTACAATGTTGCAGTCCTTAAGGCTCAATTACTGCTGTTATGAAGCAATATACCAACCAAGGTCCGATTTGCAGATTCAGGCTGTTTGCAACCACAAAAAAAGTGTTTCTGTATGTATAAACCACGAGTTGAGGTTCTGTAACTTGTTGCTGAATCACAGTTTGGGTTTGCAACCAAATACCGATTTGGCATTTGTAAGGGGCGTATTTAGAGTGTTCCTTCAAAATATCGAATTGCACTTGTTTGTATTAATGTTTTGCAACTAAATAACCGGTAGCAAAATATTAAACATTTAAGCAATCCGCAAACTGAAAGGAGTCCACAAGGGACCCCTTCCCCTTTGTGAAGTTGACAAAAATATTTTTTGAGTGTAGGCAGAATAAAACCTTTCTTTTTTAATGCAACTCGTTTTCCTTTAATGAATATAGGTTGCATTAAAAAAATGCTTTTTTTAAAGCAATCACAGACATGGTAGTCTGCGGACCTTACATTGTGATGGCTGCAGTTACTAGTGGGTCACAATTTGCAACCTACCTCGTTAACTTTCATGATGAATTACGGCACACTAGGAAACAGTAATTTGCGAACCGCCCTATTAGTACATAGGTTGGTTTGCAAATTACCACACTGGCCATAAAAATACTGGTCGCAGTTTGTGACCAGTATATTGCAACCAGTTATTAGAACATCTGGCCCCAAGGAACTTCACAAGATAAGCCAAAAGCCTTGAAAGATACCAAGGGTGAACAACACTTACAACGCAACCATTACAACGCAAACTATTACAACGCATTGCTCTGGGGGGCGCTCTAGGATAGGGAATAGGTTAATTTACTATCCAATAACCTTCCCTAGTGTCCACGGGGACTGGAGTTGGAATAGTAAATTAAACTATTCACTATCCAGCACCCCAAAGCACTATGCGTTGTAATGGACTGCGTTGTAATACTTACGTTGTAAAGGCATGCGATGTAAAAGCATGCGTTGTAATGTCATACATCCGATACCAAGAGTTCAAGCCAAACAGAACCTTCAGATCACCTTACACAATGGCTCAACCCCTCAAACAATGCTGTGACACAAAGAATCCAGTATCTCTCAACCCTTTATCTTATGATGACTTCACCAATCTAATAACAGCTAGTGGTGCAATGGGATCATCAGCTGGTCCCTGTCCAGTAACATCTTCACAGACATGCTCATCAGAGCTCGGCTACCACCCTGAACACAGATATCTTTGATACTCCTTGGAGTTTAGCATATTCCAGAGTCACTCACGACGGCCTTTACCTAACTTATCGTACATAAAAAGGGGCCCAGCTCATTGCTCCCATCTAACTATGTTCAGACTTAAATGGGCCTCTTTTGGGCAAGTGGATTGAAAATGTTGACTACATACAACTGTCCGATTACATAGAACACACTCACCTACTCTCCAATAACCAAACAAGATTCTGCTGGTGTAGGAGCACAGCTTTTGCACACTAATTACAACATGGGATGACATCAGGACTTCAGTGGGCTCTAATGGGATAGTAGAAATACTGCTATTAGATCTATCTTCCTCCTTTGACATGCCCACTATCCCATCATTCTTAGGACAACAGCAATTCAAGGCACTGTTGTACACTGGGATATTTTCTTTCTAACGAGCAGATTTTACATTCTACCTCTATCGTCGTTCTGCTCCACCCATTCTAGTAAAATGCTGGTGTCCCTGGAGAATGGGTGGAGCAGAAAGATGATAGAGGTAGAATGAAAGATCTGCTTGTTTGAAAGAAAATAGCCCAGTGTACAACAGTGCCTTGTATTGCTGTTGTCCTAAGCATTATGGGATAGTGGACAGCCTAACTTTGCTCCTCTTTAACATATTTCTAACACCACCTCTGAACCTCATCAACTTCCTCAGACTCAATTTTCTCAACTATGTGGAGGACACTCGAGGTATACGAAAACTTCAAAGCCTTTCTGAGTTGGATTCTTGTGCCAATTGAAAATCCCTCCTACCTTTAGATCACTGGATGCAAAATAATTACTTCCAACTGCACACATCAAAAACAGCGATTCCACCCTTTTGTAAGAGGACCACCTACCACCCATACACCATCTGACCAATAGACCCTGGGCAACAAAATAAACCCATCCCTTCAAGTAAGGAATCCACCTGAATAAAAATCTAGATGCTTAAAGTGAACTAAATAAAGAAGAGATTGTTCTACATGCTGACATGCCATTTCGAATCTCCTCCTACTTGGTCTTCCAGCGAAAGTTACAACCTACATACTGCATAGCTGTCATGTTTCCCAGCTGCATGCATGGTGTGCTACTCCAGTCCAGGTTTTTTTCTTCAAATTCTGGGTCTTGGAGTCCTGTTTCATAATGAAATAAATGGGACTATAAGTTCCAGAATTCAAAGAAAGCAACCTGGACTGGAGCCAAATATCATGCACGGTCCTGGGAAACTTGGCAGAGCTGCATCTGTATATTACTCTCCATTCCATAGTACAGCAACAATATATACCTGAGGGCATTACACCAAGTGATAAAGCTACAGAAAATCTGAAAAGCATCTGCGAGAAAACTGGATTTCTCCTGCACTTTAATTCCTACACTGGCTCCTGGTGGCTAGATGTATCACCTTTAAAATGAACTGCATAGATCATCCTGCTAATTAGGCCACACGATTTTGCTTCCTTCAACACAAACTCCATACCCACCATCAACCCAGAGCACTATATTCGAGGCTAGCTCATCTGCTATCATTCCCTTGGAGCAGAGGAGACTCCATATGAGTCCTTGTGATTAAGCCATGCAACGTTTTCCTTGCAAGATTTAAGAGTAATTTGCAATTGTTTTGAATTCTGGAGAGCACTTAAAACCTGGCTTAAAACCTGGCTTATTCCACATTTAAAACTACTATGTTGTAGTAAACACTAAAAGTGTGGGTATATGCTGGCACAAATGCAGCTTTTTCTTTACAACTCAAACGTATCTGCTGTGATGTAGCAACTAAGTTTAGAGTACGACTTCAAACCTCATGCACCTCACCAGTGATGGCTCCTCCACTAAGGCGAAGAAGCGTCGCCACACTGATTTGCAGCAGTGAAATAAAGGAAACATAAAATGATAATAACTCAATGTTATTATCATTTTATGTTTTCCTGCTGCTGCAGCTTTGCGGGCGGTGTGGGAGGGGCTAGGCTACTCCACAGGAGCTGGGGTAGGAGTGGTTTACCCACTCCAAGTTGGTTTGAATGTTTGGCCGGCCGTGTCGGGACGGTCAAACATTTATGCACACATTGCATGTTCTCCACCCAGGCTACATTACAGCCTGGGTGGAGAACATACCCAGACTCCCACTCCGAGCACCGAACCACGTCACTCATACCAATCACAACACTGCATTTCAGCATTGTGATTGGTTATGGGGAGCTTGGTGCTTGCTGTTCTGGCCGGGAGAGACGACGGAGGGACGACGGAGTGGAGATGCGTCAATCAGGTATGTTTTTTTTCTTTTTTACACCTGCCCCCACCCCGATCAGTGCCGGCCGCCATTGCACCTCACCCAAAAACTAACATGTAAGTCAGTCTACAACTAACACCCTCGTTCAAGCATGCACTCTAAATAGGTTCCTTGGGATCCAGATGCAAATTAGACGCTCAACAAAATTCCATTACTGCACAAATTTTGTGTTACACTTCTTAAGGGAAACTCATACAATGACGCCATTATACCACCTGGGCGCAAAATTTTAGCATGGGATCAATATGAAAGACCATAATGTGAACAGCTGTTGTTCTTGACCCCTGTGGTATTTATTCTATATGTTTTACCACAAAATGTATTCTCGTGTCAAAAATATTGTTTTTGCCCTCTGTTCAATTTCATGTAATTTCAATAGCATTTCATGCAATTACGCGAAGGCAAATTTCACAAATATCACAAATCCCTAATTTGCAAATTGAAACAGTTGGCGATCATCTCAATATTGCGGAATGCTCATTAGTTGCTACAATATCATTTTATAAAGCAGCAGAGCTCTTAGGAAATTGTGCTTCTGACCTCCTGTTTAATACAGGTAAATCTTAATTCCAGTTTTGTTTGCCCCTTTTACAATTCCTATACTAAGAAGAAAGTAAGGCTTCCAGGGCAAAATCATTGTGGATTGTTTAGAAGCTTTCTGGGAGGGAGGTGAAATTAATGTTTGTTTATGTGAATGATTCCACACTACATTGAGTTATGACTCTCACAATGAAAAATGAAAGCAAAAATTACGAAAATCTTTGCGTGGTGGAAGTAATACATTTCAGCATTAAACAGAAACATATATTTTCCATCCCTAATCAAAATCAGCTGTGTGCAATTTGCAGGATAGTAGATTACCGGCATCACACAGCCACATGATCGCATGGACCTTTTTAATCTCTCTCTCTCTCTCTCTCTCTCTCTCTCTCTCTCTCTCTCTCTCTCTTACACGCACACACACACCCACACACACATACTGTTCTACACACATTCTGTTCTCTGTAAGCAACTACATTTTCCTTGAGTACAGGTACACTTCAACCCCAAGGTTCAACTGCCAATCTCATCTATCATCCATGCACTCCTTTCTTTTTTACTTAATTTTTGTGATGACTCATTTTTTACTTACGGTTTTGTAAACATACGCACACCACCCTTAGGTGGCTTTGCATTTTTATTTTCAAATTTGTATACCCCTAAGAGATTATTGTCTAATACATATATTTGCAATAAAAGTAAATACATTTGGAGGCTTGCCAAAACCGGGGCATCACCTTTGCCAGCGCTTGTTACATTTAGTGTAACATTTCAGGTTTGCGTTTGTAGTCCAGTGTTTTCGAGACAGAAAAATACTTTTTTTTAAATCATCATGCAGAGAAACCAGCACAGTAGATTAAACACTTACGACTGAGACCTGTCTGCAAAGTGCATAACCTGGGTTCAAACACTAGCGAGAATCATGGACCAATAAAAAAAGAGGGCCAAGGAGCTGGGCAGTGATGTCTATAATTCACGTCCTAAATCAACGAGTTTGGGTGCGCGCTATTTAGATGATCCATGTTGTTACTCGTAAGAAGCGTCAATGGTCCAGACTAGATAATAAACTTTGAATTTGTTAACTTTAATTGGCATTGGAGTACACCTTATTATCCTACCAAAGAAATCTCAGTCATGTCACAATAGTTACATAATATTCATGTGCCTATTTTTGTTGCTTTCCCATTACATGGGTGATGCACTTAGTGGCTTTGTTACTAATGTATGTTGTTTCTAAGTTGCTGGGTCTGGATACGTGCTGGGTAGTAGGACTGTACGTATTAATAACGTTCTACTCGCCAGAACGCAGCCTGTCGCTCCAGGGGCCCTGTCAGTTCTTAATAGTTCAGAGTAATAAGGTGGGCTCACAGCCACACCATGCCTTCTCTCTTAATGACCACCTTTGCTATAATCATTTCGGGATTACTGCATACCGTGTCTAAATGTGGGAGGCACAGGTCACAGGTCACGTGCGTTCGTGTTTGCAGTGAGGTTAAAAGCCCTTGTTAATAAGTTCGGGTATTTCGGAAAAGCTTCTCCAAGCTGAACATTTCACTTAAAATGCTGCTTTCTAATTTCACACCAACGCCCACTGTCCTGCATTTCCACTTCGTTTCGACGCTCCTCCACCTGACGCTTCTGGTAACCTGCTTTGATGTGCCTGACCTTTGCAGAACGGAGAAAGCACTGTTTACCTGCTGGTATTGATGGGAGGTTGCCCTCCGTCTGAGAACTGGCGTTTCTTTAACACCGTTCCAAAATATGTCCCTACTCCTAAATTCCCAACTCCTCTAAATCCCTCATTAGGAGTAGGGAATTCCATGATGGAGTGATAACTTCGCGTGGAATTTTGCTTTTCGCAGTTATGAATATCCTGGTGTATCTGGGCCTTGAACTGTAAACTTCATACCGGATAATTCCAGGCCCGGAGATACAATGCCCTCTGTTTATGCTCCAAGGGCTATGGGCAGGAGCATAGGCCAGCCCCGCTTAACTCCTGCTGCAGCATAGGGGCGCAGACAATGTCCGCCCTGGTCAGGCTCAAGCCTGCTCAGACCCCCCAGCCCTTACTACATAGACCCCGTTGCCCCGACAGACCGTTCAACGACCCATTCCGCTTCTGAGAGCAGGTGAGAAATGTCACAATTTTTCCAGTATGACTGAATCAATTTAGTAATTCTCCGTTCCGGGGGCAGTATCGGGTGAAGGTTAATATCACACAAGACAGAGCTGAAAACCTTCAAACAGTAGCTCCACCTAGACGCGTCGAGATCTTAACACAGCCATAAATAAAACCCTTACAATTAAGCTGCCTCGCTCCCACGCTCTCACAGTGAACATTGTGCAGTGCTTTGAAGTGGCATTAGGAGCATAACACCTGCTTCATATTAGAGTGGAGGCTTGATGTATTATTGAGAAATATGGAGCAGAAATTACCTAAAATGTAATCGAGGACATTAGTATTGTGTATAGCTGGAACATTGATAGCTACAACTAGCCTTGGAAAAACAATGGATCTGGCGTTGCAAAGCTGGTGCAATGGTTAGTTTTTATTTATATTTATTGCAAACGTAGGTCACAAAAAAAATGTCAAAATCTTGTCACCAAAACGTGGTGGCAGTAAAAAAAATGTTATTACAAAAAATTAACCTTTGCATCTACTTTTAACAGAAGAGTACAGATGCCACGCTACCTACCAGGTAGGTGTTCTTAGCACAAGTACAAAAGCCCTTTGTAGTTTAAATACATAAGGATCTAAAACATACAAGGACTTCTCCCAATATAAAGGCAGTAGCCTTGGAGTTGGCAAACTTTGGTACCGGCTATTTGTTACCACAACACTTCTGCTTTCCTTTGGATTAAAAGTGAATTCAACTAATCATGAATTCAATTCTTGTTTATTTAGAGCAATTGGTATATCTACTAATACTTGTGTTAGTTCTAACAACGTGCTACATAAATAATAATTTCTATCCTTTTATTTAACAAACTATTTGTACTCTTGATACAACTCGGGTGCATCATAATCTCCTACAAACTCAACCAACACTGTTCATTTGTGGAAATTCTTTACATCTTTTGGTGCTCTTACTATTTAATCACCCACTAAGGAAATATCACACTATGGGCCTGATTGCGATGTCGGTTGGAGTTGCCTCCGACCGACAGGGAAACACCCATTACAGCGATGTCAATACATCGCGGTGCCATCGCACCGCGATGTTTACATCGCAGGGTAAATGGCATCGCATGCATTTACTGCGCATGCCACAACGGCGCGATGACATCAGCATCGCAGGCATGTACAACGCACATCGCAAAAGAGTTTCTGCTATCCGCGTTCTCTTTACTGTCTTTTACGATAAGAGTTTCTGCTATCCGCGTTCTCTTTACTGTCTTTTATGGTAAGAGTTTCTGCTATCCGCGTTCTCTTTACTGTCTTTTATGGTAAGAGTTTCTGCTATCCGCGTTCTCTTTACTGTCTTTTAGGGTAAGAGTTTCTGCTATCCTCACTTTGATCCGCTATCCACGGTGAGAGTTCCTGCTATCCACGAACCACCCCGATTCTAGGGTTCAGGGCAGGTATTAGATTTGCATTGTAGCATGCGACGTGTTGGTATGCGGTGTTAAAGTCTTTTGCATTGTTTTCAATTGGGATGCGGCGTGATTGGTTGCGTTGTCATTGCTTGCGATGTAAAGGGACATGCGATCTAAAAATGGCGAAGTGAGGGCATGCAATGTTACCGTTTGCGATGTGCCGTCATACAACCGACCGACACCATTTCGGTGGGGGTACTGTCCAACCATAGGATGGTGGTTCTGCACACCTGATTACAATGGCATCACACATGGTGTGGCCAAAAACTCCCATTTCTCTATGGCAGCTAGAGCAGCGGACAGGAACCGCCCGCAGCACAAGCTCCCATTGGGAAATGGGAGTTTGTGAAAATCCCTGCTCCGTATGGCAGGCACCTCATGGTGCCTGCCACACGGTGCAGGGATTTTAATGGTTGCCCCCAGGTCACTAAGCAGAGGGTCAGGGGGGAAAAGGGGGCCCTGCCAGGGGCCCCCAAAGTTGCTGTCCTACTGCTTATTCATGTATTAAAGGCCGACTTGGAAAGGGTGTCGGAAACCGACATCATAATCCCGACGGCGGATAAACCGTCCTTAAGAGATTATGAGGTCATTCTGACTGGCCGGCAGGCTCTTTGAGCCAGTCAGAACCGCTATGGAATGACCAGCCAGTTTAAACTCTGACCACCGTTATTTTAATACCGTCGTCAGAATTTAAACCTACCATGTTGGTCGGAAAGCCTGTGACTTGCGGTCGGAGGCTTCCCAACCGACATCATAGACAGGCCCTATGTATCTTACCTTTGGGAATCTTTCAAACCTCCTGACACTCCTACCATTAAATCACAAACTAGGAAAATATTGTAATATGTAATTTCCCTTTCTGTATAGTGGATCTCAGCTCTTTTAACATAGTCCTGTCATCATTACATCTGTCACTTTCTTTATGGTTTCGCATGAGTTTAATATCGATTCTGTATAAACACATATACTGCAATTTATCTCTGGAGACTACTCCTGATGTATAGATATTGTATTACAGCCTTGATAACGTTCAGTGTGGATTTTTCTCTAATTTGTTACATCATTCCACTACCTGTATAATCTCTTCATCCACTGAGGAATAATATAAGCATTTATGGATATATTCATCAATTGAATGAGTACTCATTGTTAAATTGTTTTATTACTTTGATACCTACTTTGGCGTATGCTCCAATCATCTTTGCACGTCATTATGGCTGGCTCCCAGCTTTTTTTGGGCCCACATACAACAGGTAAAGGTGTTTTTTGGGTTGACAGAGGACCATACAGCCTTTCAAACAGCAGACTTTTCATTATACTTGTTGTTTCTCAAATTTTAACAAACAATCTGGGGGTGAGCAACTGTGCCTATTCACTGCTACAGCTGTTCTAATAGTTTAAATTAATCTCACAGGGAAATATGTTTCTTTCTGGTGCAAAGAAAAGGTACTATTGGCTTTGTATTACAGTAGCATGGAGATGTAATTTAAACACAAGGATGAAAAAAACCTAGATAAATAGTAGAAAGAAACAAACATTTGCAAAGTAAGGCATTGGCTCACCAGCCTTTGCTCTGAAGTTCCAAAAATGTGTATAGAACCCAGGCAAGCAAACCTAAAAAGCCATATTAACCACGACATTGACAGCCTTTCTAAACCCCCCTTTAAGTTACAACTGATGGTAGTGCAATGTGGAGGGTAAAATATTGTGTATGAAAAATGTGGCGGGCTAATTTCAGAGTGAAAAATATATCATATCATTATGAGTATAATTCAAGGAGGATTAGTACAACAGGCACAAGGACAGAGAAATGTGACGCATATTACAGAGCACGGATAAATAAAGAGGCTTTAGCACATTAAGTACTAAAGATAAATAATAACGAAGCATGATTACCATTATTATGGAGACAGAACTGCTGATAATGAGCAGTAATGAGGATATATAATAACGAAGCAGGGTTAGCGGTATTTTAGAGGCAGAAAATTGCAGCTGATAATGAGCAGTTATACCATGGGATAGGGGCAAGGCTGCTGAAATACATGGGCGTAATACTGGTAGAAAATTAAAACAAATAGATGATAAACTAGATCAGTAGGCTATGCACCCGATCAACGACCTACAATTTAAGTTTTCACATTCTTGACATCGCCATGCTTTAATTTTTCCATGGTCGACAACACTGGCACTGATTAGTTGTATCATAAATACCACCTATAATACACTGGAGCCGACAACCCCTCTATAAAAGCCTGCCTTTAATTTCCATATTTAAGTCAAGTTGTGATGTCTCTAGTCAATTGTGATCACGAAATGATGTAGCTGCTCAGCTGTGTGAAAGATCTCCATATTGCACTATAGACACAGGGGTTCTACTCCCAACCCTGGTGAGGTGTAGAATCCCTCGCACACCAGGAGGCCAACTCAATGTGCATTGGAAGTGTAGCCCTGCAGTAAGATGCCATCTAAAAGAGAAGACCACATCTCTGCAGGAAGGACAAACACTCACACCAACTTTGGGGGTTTCAGGGGGTGGACCGACTGCATAAGGGATTTTAGTAGCCTGTCCATCCTCAAAACTGTTTCTCTTGTTGCTCTTATGGGCTTGCTCAGTCCGGTTTCCCTGACCTGGAGTGTTTGGTGCTTTTTCCAGTGCTTTCAAAATCACAGTAGAAGACCTTGTGTGTTTGTGTGTGAGCATGTTTTCAGGAAAGAAAACACTAAGGGGCTTATTTTGATGTTGGGTAGACTTGCATCTGTCTGACAACGTTGCAGAAGCGGGACCAACCGGCCTCCGGTCGGCGATCCCAACCACCTAATCTGGATGAGACCACATATAGTGCGGTCGCATACTCCCATTCCTCTATGGGAGCTTGTGTTACGGCTGTTAACTGGCTATAACACAACCTCCCATAAAGGAATGGGAGTCTGTGTTCAGCCCTGCAACCCATAGAAGGCACCTCAAGGTGCCTGCCACAAGGTGCGGGGATCAACGAGGAGGAACATATGGCACCCCCTCAGTCCCCAACCGTAGGACAAAAACAGAAGGGGGCCCTGCTAGGGGCCACCAAACAAGCTTTCCGACAGGGTTTCCATGTCAGAAAGGCTGGCATGGAAACCCTGACAGAAACTGTGCATTGTAAACCAGAAGGCGGAAACGCCTTCATTTGGATTACGGGTCGCTCTCCGATTGGCAGATGGGCTCCTGGAGCCCATCGGAAGCCAGCCAGAATGACCGGTCGGTTTCAGTTCCATCCGGCTGTATTGTAATCAGCTGGTCAGAATTGAAACCAACCATCTCGGTACTAAGGCCTCCGACCTTAGATCATAGGCCTTTCGACCGACATTATAATGGGCCCTTACTTTCTACTTCCCTGGTGTGTATCAAAAGCCATGTTGTCCATGACTATAGAAAGTGAGGGATTTACAGTAAAGTACCATATAATAAAGTTGGTAGCCAGTAGCCTATGGCTTGTGAAAAATCCTTTAGAAAAAGTCTGCATGTAGGGTATGATTTCTATTTTTTAGAAACTTGTATTTGAAACTTATCAACGGCAGCCTATTGATTGTTATGATTTATAGTCGAAGCCTATAGACATTGCCTTAAGATTGTTTATTGTGCAAACCTGTATCACATTGTGTGCTGTTTTTCTGTGTTCATTTATTTTTTTCATGAGCAGTACTTAGTTACATGTAGAATACATTATTTTTTATTTTTTAAAGTAAAAGCACTTGATTAAAGGAAGCATTGTTGAGTTTTATTTTAGCCTCCGCTGCGTTCTTAGTTTCTCTCCCACACCATCTTCCCATGTAAACCTTGTTTCACTTTTCCTCACTATATGTGACTCAAGTTCTATAGAGGGACCCCTTCCTACTTGCCAATGAGTTACCACCTACTTGAAGTAGGCGGTAAAATGCAAATATTTTGCAACCGAATTTCGATCTCAAAACATTAACACATGCCACTGCAATTCGGTATTAGGAAGGGACAAACTAAACACGCCCCTTCCTAATACTGAATCACAAACCCAAATTGTGATTCAGCTACAGGTAACTGAATCGCAAACTGGGCCTTTGCACGTTAGAAAAATGCCTTTTTTGAGTTTGCAATTACCCCGATTCTGTGAATCAGACCGTTTGCAAATGAAAAAAGCCTTCGTACATCTGTCCCTTAGTATTCATTTGTTTATCCAATTGTAGGGTGTCACCAGAGGTCCAAAGGCTCCAATTGAGATAATTGAAGCACTATAACATCTGGTTTCCTGAGGCCCTTCAACTCAGTTTCCAAATTAAGTGACTCATTTATGGGGATTTGGTGTAGGGCAGCGCAGCAAGTCACCTGGTTGGTATGCCCTACATCAAAGTGAAAGAGCAGGAATGCACCATATTTATCTGTTATGGTGAAGTTGTGTCCTTTCCCCAGCGCTGGTGCCATTTTGGCAACCTAGCGCCAACACATGCACACTTGCGCCATTGGTGCAAGGGTGCCTGTTAAGCATGGGCGTAAAATCCGTTCCGCTCGCGGATTTTTCGGATTTTCGGCAATATTCGCAATCCGCAAACTCTCGCGAATTTGTCGAAAATCCGTGAATTCGCTCGCGGCGGATTTTTTGCTTGGTGATACAATATTGCGGCGCGCGGCGTGGTGCACGGCGTTCACTTTCCGTCATTTAGCGTTTGCCGAGTTGTTTTTCTCGATCATATTTTGCGAGTGCTGCGCCATTTTGGATCTTGCTGCGGGATCCCGCGGGAGTTTGGCGCCCGCGAATACGTAATCGCGGCTTGCCACCTTGCACAGAACGCCTCGCGAGAGTTCGCAATTGCGAACACGTAGTTGCGGCGGACAGGAACAATCTCGCACTCGCGAAATAGAGATTTTGCAATTCTGCACAAGAAATCCACCAGCAAACAGGATAAACCTTCAGAAAATGATGATTTTTATCAGAATCACTCCTCAGGTTGACATTTGCATGGCCTTTTTTTTGCAAGGAGTCCATTTTGGGGGGGGGGGGAAGGAAGTGCCCCACAGTCTCCAACTTCCTGTTCCTGTCCAGCAGGCTCCTCCCACTGCTTTCTTCATGTGCTGGTCACTTTCATTTGGACCTTGACCTGGAAGGATTACTTTTTGTGGGTGCTGCTGGATATTTGGATTTGAGGCCTTTTTGACTTTCTTTGGATCACTTTTGGATTAGAAATCAACTTTCACAAGTAAGTTTGTTTGGGGCATTACAGTTGCTGCAACTACAATTTTGGAACTTTTTCAGAACATTAAATAAAATATATTGTGGGTAGCCACAGTATCCAGTAGGACCAGGGTTGGTTATGGGTGCATGATACAACTGTTTTGTTGAATTTAAACACCATTGAGGCCATGGATGGGCTGGGATTGTGCTGATTTTTGTTGTTTTTGTCGTTTTTTTGGGGCTGCTGGTGGGGCCCTTTGCCCAGGGGTGGTGAGTGTTGCATGGGCCTAGTCTTTCTGTGGGGTGTCTTCTTGAATTTAAACATCATTGAGGCCATGGATGGGCTGGGATTGTGCTGATTTTTGTGTTTTTTGTTGTTTTTTGGGGCTGCTGGTGTGGCCTTTTGCCCAGGGGTAGTGGTGCATGGACTGAGTGTGCCTGTGGTGTGGTCTCACTCTCTTTAATGTAAACATCCTGGATGGCATTGGATTGTGGTGATTTTTGGGTGTTTTTCTGTTTTTTTGGGGTGTACTGTTGATGTGGACTGGCCATGTGGGTGGTGGCCATCTTGAGTGCTGGCTGGTACAGGCAACATGTGCTTGGGGTGCAAGGGGCCATTTTGAAGAGAGGCAGTGTCTGAGGCCTGCACTTATTTTGCCTACTTTTCATCCATTATCCCCAGGGGTAGTGAGTGTTGCATGGGCCTAGTCTTTCTGTGGGGTGTCTTCTTGAATTTAAACACCATTGAGGCCATGGATGGGCTGGGATTGTGCTGAATTTTGTGGTTTTTGTCGTTTTTTGGGGCTGCTGGTGGGGCCCTTTGCCCAGGGGTGGTGAGTGTTGCATGGGCCTAGTCTTTCTGTGTGGTGTCCTCTTGAATTTAAATACCATTGAGGCCATGGATGGGCTGGGATTGTGCTGTTTTTTGTGTTTTTTGTCGTTTTTTGGGGCTGCTGGTGTGGCCTTTTGCCCAGGGGTAGTGGTGCATGGACTGAGTGAGCCTGTGGGGTCTCACTCTCTTTAATGTAAACATCCTGGATGACATTGGATTGTGGTGATTTTTGGGTGTTTTTCTGTTTTTTTGGGGTGTACTGTTGATGTGGACTGGCCATGTGGGTGGTGGTGGTGGCCATCTTGAGTGCTGGGTGGTACATGCAACATGTGCTTGGGGTGCAAGGGGCCATTTTGAAGAGAGGCAGTGTCTGAGGCCTGCACTTATTTTGCCTACTTTTCATCCATTATGCCCAGGGGTAGTGAGTGTTGCATGGGCCTAGTCTTTCTGTGGGGTGTCTTCTTGAATATAAACACCATTGAGGCCATGGATGGGCTGGGATTGTGCTGAATTTTGTGGTTTTTGTCGTTTTTTGGGGCTGCTGGTGGGGCCCTTTGCCCAGGGGTGGTGAGTGTTGCATGGGCCTAGTCTTTCTGTGGGGTGTCTTCTTGAATTTAAACACCATTGAGGCCATGGATGGGCTGGGATTGTGCTGTTTTTTGTGTTTTTTGTCGTTTCTTTGTGGCTGCTGGTGTGGCCTTTTGCCAAGGGCTAGTGATGCATGGACTGAGTGTGCCTGTGGGGTCTCACTCTCTTTAATGTAAACATCCTGGATGGTATTGGATTGTGGTGATTTTTGGGTGTTTTTCTGTTTTTTTGGGGTGTACTGTTGATGTGGACTGGCCATGTGGGTGGTGGTGGTGGCCATCTTGAGTGCTGGCTGGTACAGGCAACATGTGCTTGGGGTGCAAGGGGCCATTTTGAAGAGAGGCAGTGTCTGAGGCCTGCACTTATTTTGCCTACTTTTCATCCATTATCCCCAGGGGTAGTGAGTGTTGCATGGGCCTAGTCTTTCTGTGGGGTGTCTTCTTGAATTTAAACACCATTGAGGCCATGGGTGGGCTGGGATTGTGCTGAATTTTGTGGTTTTTGTCGTTTTTTGGGGCTGCTGGTGGGGCCCTTTGCCCAGGGGTGGTGAGTGTTGCATGGGCCTAGTCTTTCTGTGGGGTGTCCTCTTGAATTTAAACACCATTGAGGCCATGGATGGGCTGGGATTGTGCTGTTTTCTGTGTTTCTTGTCGTTTTTTGGGGCTGCTGGTGTGGCCTTTTGCCCAGGGGTAGTGGTGCATGGACTGAGTGTGCCTGTGGGGTCTCACTCTCTTTAATGTAAACATCCTGGATGGCATTGGATTGTGGCGATTTTTGGGTGTTTTTCTGTTTTTTCGGGGTGTACTGATGATGTGGACTGGCCATGTGGGTGGCGGTGGTGGCCATCTTGAGTGCTGGCTGGTACAGGCAACATGTGCTTGGGGTGCAAGGGGCAATTTTGAAGGGAGGCAGTGTCTGAGGCCTGCACTTATTTTGCCTACTTTTCATCCATTATGTCCAGGCGTAGTTAGTGTTGCATGGGCCTAGTCTTTCTGTGGGGTGTCCTCTTGAATTTAAACACCATTGAGGCCATGGATGGGCTGGGATTGTGCTGAATTTTGAGGTTTTTGTCGTTTTTTGGGGCTGCTGGTGGGGCCCTTTGCCCAGGGGTGGTGAGTGTTGCATGGGCCTAGTCTTTCTGTGGGGTGTCTTCTTGAATTTAAACATCATTGAGGCCATGGATGGGCTGGGATTGTGCTGATTTTTGTGTTTTTTGTCGTTTTTTTGGGGCTGCTGGTGTGGCCTTTTGCCCAGGGGTAGTGGTGCATGGACTGAGTGTGCCTGTGGGGTCTCACTCTCTTTAATGTAAACATCCTGGATGGCATTGGATTGTGGTGATTTTTGGGTGTTTTTCTGTTTTTTCGGGGTGTACTGATGATGTGGACTGGCCATGTGGGTGGCGGTGGTGGCCATCTTGAGTGCTGGCTGGTACAGGCAACATGTGCTTGGGGTGCAAGGGGCAATTTTGAAGGGAGGCAGTGTCTGAGGCCTGCACTTATTTTGCCTACTTTTCATCCATTATGTCCAGGCGTAGTTAGTGTTGCATGGGCCTAGTCTTTCTGTGGGGTGTCCTCTTGAATTTAAACACCATTGAGGCCATGGATGGGCTGGGATTGTGCTGAATTTTGAGGTTTTTGTCGTTTTTTGGGGCTGCTGGTGGGGCCCTTTGCCCAGGGGTGGTGAGTGTTGCATGGGCCTAGTCTTTCTGTGGGGTGTCTTCTTGAATTTAAACATCATTGAGGCCATGGATGGGCTGGGATTGTGCTGATTTTTGTGTTTTTTGTCGTTTTTTTGGGGCTGCTGGTGTGGCCTTTTGCCCAGGGGTAGTGGTGCATGGACTGAGTGTGCCTGTGGGGTCTCACTCTCTTTAATGTAAACTTCCTGGATGGCATTGGATTGTGGTGATTTTAGGGTGTTTTTCGTTTTTTTGGGGGTGGACTGGCCATGTGGGTGGTGGTGGTGGCCTGGCCATGTGGGTGGTGGTGGTGGCCAACTTGAGTGCTGGCTGGTACAGGCAACATGTGCTTGGGGTGCAAGGGGCCATTTTGAAGAGAGGCAGTGTCTGAGGCCTGCACTTATTTTGCCTACTTTT
The DNA here is from genome assembly GCF_964261635.1 of Lissotriton helveticus. NCBI lineage: Eukaryota > Metazoa > Chordata > Amphibia > Caudata > Salamandridae > Lissotriton > Lissotriton helveticus. The sequence goes on along the minus strand of NC_136068.1, from coordinate 701,785,763 downwards.
CATCCATTATGCCCAGGGGTAGTGAGTGTTGCATGGGCCTAGTCTTTCTGTGTGGTGTCTTGAATGTAAACATAATGGATGGCATGGGATTGTGCTAATTTTTCTGTGTTTTTCCATGTTTTTGGGGTGTATAACTGAACTGATGTTCCTCTGTCTTCCATTGCTTTTAGGTGCACAAGACTCAAGAGAACCACCAGTGCCAGGAAGAAGTCCTGCAGCGGTGTGTGTGTGCAGCAGCATAACGTCACGCGACGTCACGTCTGGACACAGACAACTCTGCAACTCGTGCAACTGCTGCCTGCTGTTCTGACCTGCTCTGAAGAAGATGGCCCCCAAAAAAGTTCCCCGTAGCTCCTCTAGCAAGAAAGTTGCCAGTAAGGAGCAGAAGAAGCAAGTTACCAAGGAGACTGGTGTGCCGGCCGCCCCTTTTTTTGGGAGGAAAAAAAAAAGTACGCCGGAAGCAGCTGCGGGATCTGCTGGGGACCAAGCTGGGAGCAGCACCCCCGCTCCATTGGGCTCAGTGCCACCACCCCCACGCCAACTTAAGTCCAAGCCCTTGACTGCTGCAGAGGCACTCAGTCTAGTTGTTCAATCACCATCGACCAGTGATGTTGGCTCATCGCAAGAAAGTAGCAGCAATGTCCCTCAATCAACACAGGTTGTTGTAACTCATCTGACGAGTGTTGAACAACCACAGCCGCAACAAAAACCACATATGCAAGTACAAGCCCAAGTACATGTGGAAGGAGAGGCAGCGCAAGGAGATGCGCAAGCAGAGTTGCATGGAGGGTCACAAGTGCCCACAATAGTTGTTCTTCCCGAAGTAGGGGCACATCAGGAAATCGACAATCAAGGCGAGGTATCATTTGAGGAAGACACTCCTCCTGATGATCATTCATTGTCTTCCACACCCCTAGCAAGGAAGAGATCAAGGGTGGTGTCTACATCTTCTTCAAGCACACCTCCTTCTGATGATACGGATCAAAATTAGGAACCAGCACCACTGCCGTCTGAGAGTGAGGCACACCATGATCTGACAAAGGTAGTTAAGCGTAAAAGGAAGCTCGTCCAAAGTCTCAGAGTTATGGAGTGTGATGATGAGGCTCAACAAGAAGTGGCGAATACTGCTGCTGATGAAGACTCTGATAACGACGACCCAGTCATCATAAAGGTCACTGCAGCCCCAGCGGGCATGCAGCAAACAGACATTTTGACCCTAGCCCGAAAAGCTGCTGAGCGTGATGATGATGATGTTGTCGACGAGGAGGCAGTGGAAAAACCACAATCATTGGAGTTAAGTTGTACACCAACTCGTACCGCTTCCAAATTTCTTTCTCACAAGAAGGGACCTCCATCCACCTCGACCTTAATTAGTGGCGGTGAAAGTGCACAACGTACAAAAGTTGGGCAATCCAGATCCTCCACTTCATCTGGCATTAGCAGCATGACCACCACCACCAGTATCGCCGCCTCCTCCAGGCCCCACAGACACCTCAAGTCCCCAGTTTGGGACTTCTTTACTGTTTGCCCAAAAAGTGAAAAGTTCGCCATTTGTACCCTTTGTAAGCTTGCAGTTAGTCGTGGTAAGTTAGGTACCAACTATGGTACCGGAGGCCAGAGAGGTCATCTTGAGAGACAGCGCGCTGTCCAATGGTTTGCGCACCTAAAGGCGATCAAGTAAGCCCGAATTGGAAGTCAAGAAAACGTTGATGTTTCATCTGATGATGACGAGGAGGAAGAAGACGTGTCAAACACTTCACTTACACCCAGTACCCCTGTCAGCAGCTCACCCCATGTGAGGCACACTAAGAGTGTTGGAGCGAGTGAGACACCAACGCGAAAAAGTTCACCAGCGAGCATAATTGGGTCAAGGAAGTCATTATCATCCCGTAAATGCTTGGTCCAGGGCAACATTAGAACCATGTTTTGTTCAGACGCGCCATATGAACGCAACCACCCACTGACGTGTCTGTATAACACTAAGCTGGCTAAAATGCTAGCTGTGGACCTTCTCCCTTTTTCTTTTGTAGAAGCGGTAGGTTTTCTAGAATTAGTGGCAGCGCCCTGCCCTAAATGGAAGGTTCCTAGCCGGTTCTATTTTGCCAGAGTTGCGGTTCCAGCACTACATGAAGATGTGCTGGAGGTGATTGGGGCAGCTTTGCAGAAGAGTGCTGTTCACACTATACATCTGACAACAGACATGTGGACCAGTGGCGCAGGCGCTGATTGCATGTGCATCACTGCACACTGGGTCTCTTTTTCAGGGGTTAAAGCAAAGCTAAACGCAGGTGTTGACCCGGACCAAGTTTTTAAAGCTGCTCGGAAACATGCAACACTAGCCATGTTTGGCTTGGAGAAAAGTCACACAGCACGAAACATTTTGGACGAGTTTAACAAAAAGGTCTTTCACTGGCTGTCCCCAAAAAAACGCCAGATTGGTTATGTTTCCACGGATAATGGCGCCAATGTAGTTAAGGCCATGGCGCTGGGTGACTATTTCAGAGTGCCGTGTTTGGCGCACTGTATCAACCTGGTAGTTCAAAAATTCTTGAGTGATAAAGACAGTCCAGCGTGCGAGGTAATGGCCACCTGCCGAAAAATGTGCAACCATTTCAGCCATTCTTTTAAGGCCCGGAAGCATCTGAGGAGCCTGCTACATGAACGTCGAATACCAGTGAAAACACTCATCCAGGAGGTGGCAACACGTTGGAACTCAACCTTCTACATGCTTGAGCGTCTGTATGAGCAGTATACGGTACTCAATCACTATTTCTTAACACTGGGTACAGCTCAGAAGGACCTGAGGATGGATGCGGCGCACTGGGAAATAGTTAAAAGCATGACAGAAATGCTTCGTCCTTTTGAGGTCTTCACGCGTGCAGTCAGCAAGGAGGACTGTAATTTGGGAAAAGCTATCCCATTGTTGTGCATGCTGGAGCACCAACTGAAGGCGGTGTCTTCTGAGTTAGAAAAAGATGAAAAAAACAAAGACCCTTTTGTTTTGTCGGAGAAATTATTAGAGCGCCTACGTGGTGATGAACGTCTTAAAATGATCAACTCAGAAAAGCATTACATTTGTGCTACTATTCTGGATCCACGCTACAAAAAGGCGCTGGCAGGCCAAGCATTCTTTCCTTTTGCTGATGAAGGTGTTAAAAAGTACAAACGTTGGCTAGCCTGGTCAGCCAAGAGGTTTGAAAAAGAATGGCAGGATATTGAAGGAGAAGGCAGTACATCAGCATCAGCATCAGCAGGCCATCCCCAGTCAAAAGAATCCACTTCTGCACCTGTGGCTGTGGCACAAGTGACCTCTCAGCCGTTAAAGACACTGGCAACCGGATCATCTGCACCACACACAAGAGTAACATTGGCTGCTGAAGAGGATTGGCTATCTTGGCTTGGGTATGGTTCTCGAAAAAAGGTCACAGGCACAGCAAAAAGTAAGCAAAGTGGAGGAACCGTTGAGGACCTTGAGTCGATGGTGCAGGACTATCTGAATGACTCAACAGAGGTCTTTCTTAATGATGAGCCACTGGAGTATTGGCATGGGAAAAAACAATTGTGGCCACAGCTCTCCAACCTGGCTATAAACTACTTGTCTTGCCCACTCACAAGTGTGTCTTCTGAACGTGTTTTCAGTGCTGCTGGTGGCGTTGTAACTCCCAAACGGAGCCGCCTCTCGCCCAAAAATGTGGAGAGGCTAACAATGATCAAGATGAATCAGCACCTCATACCACCAGATTACAAAGTACGAGAAAGCACGCCGCATGAAGACGAGGAGGACAGCAACGTAGATGAGGGAATTTGTTCTCTGTTCGGTGACGCTGACCTCATCCTGCCTGAATTCGCAGAGTATGATGACGAACTCTTATTCTTATTCCCTGACACCGAGCCCTGAAAATGAGACAATGAATCAATAACTTTCTTTTTCGTCCTTATTCACTTTTATTCCTGTGTGTCTGTCTTTCTTTGTTTTGCACAGTTAATTTAATTCAAACTTTAATCACCTAATCACAAAAACAAGCCCATCAGCAGAACTGTCTTCACTTGTTTGCTTATTGATTTGAAGGTGCCGCAGTCTACATTCCTCAGGTTCACAAGTTCAGAAGAACATGCTCCTCTATCCTCCTCCTCCAGACTCCTATTTCCCTCAAAGCAGAGGGCTGGATTACGCCCAATGAAGAAAGACTCAGCACTTGTGGAGGTGTTCTACTTCTTTGCGGGTGAGTTGACGGCTCTGGGCCCATTGCTGTGAAGCTCTAATAACGGATAAAAGTGTTTTGGACCAAATATGAGGCGGAAATTTCTTGCCGTTTTTGCTGACTTGCTTGCCTTTGAGGTGCTCTTTGGCGGGGCTCTGGGTGTTTGTGGGTGACTTTTGGGGTCTGGGAGCACTGCTGCGACAGTCTAATCTTGATTGCATTTGCTTTTCAGGAAATCCGTGGTGGAAAACAGGAGTTATGATGATTGATGACCTAGCTGCACAGCGCGTTTGGACCGAAGGCTGAGAGATATTGTAAGTATGGGATTTTGCTTTTTGGCTGTTTGGGGGTTTTGTCGCGTGCTTTTTTGCGGGTGGGTTGGCGGGTCTTGGGGCATTCCTGGGAAGGTCGAATACCGGATAGAAGTGGTTTGGACTAAATCCATGCAGAATTTTTTTTTGCTATTTCTTCTGACATCTTGCTCAATGTAGCGTTTTCGGGGGCCTGTTTGGGGGGCTTCCTGGTGTTTGTGGGTGGGTTTTGGTGTCTCTGTCGGAGCACTGCTGCAACAGTCTAATCTTGATTGCATTTGCTTTTCAGGAAATCCGAGGTGGAAAACAGGAGTTATGATGATGACCTAGCTGCACAGCGCGTTTGGACCGAAGGCCGAGAGATATTGTAAGTATGAGATTTTGCTTTTTGGCTGTTTGGGGGTGTTGTTGCGTGCTTTTTTGCGGGTGGGTTGGCGGGTCTGGGGCATTCCTGGGAAGGTCTAATACCGGATAGAAGTGGTTTGGACAAAATCCATAAGGAAAAGCCTTTTGGCACTTTTTGTAACTTATGGTTCGTTAGGGTTAGCCCTAGCGGCAGGATTGCATGTGTTTCGGGGTGTTCTAGATTTTTGCAACTGGCTATGGATACTTTTGCTTGCTTGAAAGTGGTTTGAATACAATCCACGGTGGGTAAGGGGGTATTTGGGCCTACTTTTACTTTCAAAGTATGTTTTGTCACCATTTTTCTGCTAGGCCTCGTTTTTTGAGATCTGATTGGGGGTCTTCTACATTTTTGCGACTGGCTTTAGTAAGGGTCTTGGTGGGAGCATTGCTGGGAAGGTCTAATTTTGTTCTAAAACACAGTTTACCGTACACCTAGCTTGAGGGGAAAGATCCGCTAAATTAATTTGGCCATACTTATTTATCCTTCAAAAGGTGACTCAGACAGAGTACGCAATTTAAAAAATATTGTACTGTCTATTAGGAAAATCAAAGTGTGACTTTTTGCACCACACAGCGTACATACCTTATATTTATTTATCAGTGGTATTGTAATAGCACTTCCTGTTTTCCGTTCAATAATTACAGGCCGGGTTTCAGACAACATCCGCCAGGCAGGCAGTGGACAGGGTGTCTTCTGTCAGTGGTCACCAACATTGATGGACGAAGCGTCAGCTGGAATGGAGGAGTGCCGCTAATAAGAGGAATTGTTTGCTGCATGCAACTTACTTACCAAATTCAACAGGACAACTCCAACAACATACAGATGCAGTATCCATTGTTTTCTTCTATGAGTCTGACTGCATTTCTTGGATCTCTCTCTGCTTCTAAATTGATCCCTACAGCCATTTCTTTATCTTCAATTATTGTTTGTCCATGCTGTGCTTTTTTTTTCTTCTCTCAACAAAACCTACCCAAAAAGAAACCCCCATTCCCATCCATTTTCCAAACCCTAACCCTCTTCCCCCGGGCTGTGTGGTTTTGCTTGATGTGTGACTAAATGACATCAATAATTCCACACACTTGCTGGGGAGGATAAGGTCATAGCAACAGGCTGGTGAAGGAATCCGAGGATATATTCTAGACTTACTCAGCTTCAGTACTATTTCTTGTAGTAGTAGGAGCCAATGTCAAATAAATTCAACGCAAGTACTAGTTATACTTGCAATACTTTACCATTTGTTAGGCTACATTGTGGCACTCTTCTAGTGTACTGTCACCTGCTATATTCTCTATCGTACCCTAACCGTTGTAATGCTACAGTAAGGACAAACCAGGTTTCGTTTTCTTTTTTTCCATAGGCATGCAACTGCCACTGTGTCACACCACTAGTACCACCGCAATGAGGACATTTCATCCGCCCAGGATTGCCAACCTTAATCCCCATTTCCCGTGGAGCCAGCCCTGGGCCTAGCCCTAATTTCAAACACAAATTACAGGTAAGATAAGCGTTTGGTGGGAGGTAGGATAATGGAGTATTAGGACTAGACGAGAGATTGACGGTAGTACTACTAAGGTCCTAGGACTCTTCAGGAAAACAAACTTACTGTTAAACCCCCACCCACCAGACTCAAAAGCAGTAAAAAACAGGTATTTTTCAGATAAAGTTTAAAAAAGTATATTTATGTGGCCCTAACAAAATAATCTCCCTCAAGACCCTCCCTAACCCCAACGATTGTCTTTCAAAAGTCCCAAAAAGAACCCAACTCCCAAATCCCATCCTCCAAAAGTCTCTAAAAAAAGGGCAAGGGACACTACACTACTGGAGGGTGCTGGTGAATTTAGCGGCCAGGGCATCATACTCCTTGCGGAGGGTGGCATGGTCGAAGCGGAGGCCCTCCACCAAGTTCTTATAGTTATGGACCTCCTGCTCCAGGTAGGACACTCTGAGTCCTAGGCGGCGCTGGCGTGCCTTGCAGCTCCTGTGGGGGGCAGCTGGTGTCTTTGCTGCTTGGCGGTGGCGGTTGGCTTTGGTAGCCCGGCTCCGTACCGCTGGAGCACTGCGCTGGCTGGCAGCCCGTGGGGGCACGGAGGAGGATGCAGCTGTCCCAGTGGAGGATGTTGTGGTTCCACCGGTTGACTGTGTGTCCTCCTCCTCCAGGGCCACCAGCCGCCGATATTCGGCGACAGTGTCATCCAGCCTCCGTTGCCGGGCCATTCGAGCCTGCTCCCTCCGTGATGTCGATTTGGAAGGAGCAACTATATGAAGAAAGAAAGACATAGTCTGCAACCAATGCTCCTTAACATTAATAACACAAAGTGATTGAGCCGAAAGTTGTGTCACAGTACAAGTAGCAAATTGAAAGCACAGTACATAACTATTGAGGACAGTATCTATCTAACCTCCCAGGCTCCCACTTCTGCATCCTTGCTCTAACATTAGTGGGAGTTTAATGAACAAATTCTACGACCACTATGGACTTCCATTACAGTCGACTATGACAGTACACCAGTCTTCTTCTTCTTCTTCTCTCTTGTTTAGGAAAATTGGTGCGTTATCTTATGCAAGCCGGCAGAATGCCAGCGCAGTGAACTTGCACCCGAGAAAAACAGACGCACACCATGATGAGTGAGACAGACTTGCGTTACTGTACCGGTCCAGTACATGCAGGTGGTGAAGCTATTACTTTTCTATTACGGGTGGCACTGAGAATACTCTGTTACAAGGGCTACTGCTTAATTAATTTACCTTTCACCCTACAGTGCAAATGAGTACTAGAAAAGGAAAATGAAGAAGCTAAATAATTTGATTATCTATCACTTCACATGGGATGTATTTGATGACATATGGGATGACTTTAGGTGCTTTGCTTATTATTGAGTGAACAGTGATACACCCACACATGAATGACGTACTACTACTAAACTAAAGTTATTAAGAGAGGTACGGAGTGTCCACCGTAATAACCGGATATATGCTGTGCTTGCAGTTGCAATACAAACTACTGCTACTATTCATGGTAGTATTGGACAAATTTACAATTTCTTTTCCTTGCCAGTTGCCAGTTGCCTTCCCTATGCCTTCCCTACACTGGAACGGACGTGCGGGTGCGGTGTTACATGCTCTTCAAGGTAACACTTAGTTCATCCAGTGACCATCTACTCTCTCTAGATACACATATGCTATCTAAGAGTCATATAATACCATGCTCCAGGCATCCATCCATTCAAAGTATATGCACACATACAGTTTCTGTTTCACCCACCCAGGCTGTTCTCCTTCCACCCATCCTTGCTTCATCATTGACCCAGCCATGCACCATACCATATTTTTTCCTTCCCAGCCACCTCGGGGACCAAGCAAACACATATCATTCTTCTTTGCCAGCCGTCATAAAATTTCTCGTCCTTCCTCACTTACTTACACCCTTCTTTCGCTTTTCGTTCATCCCATCCATCAAGTTCATCTAAGATCTTATTGGGATTCTTCTCACCAAAAACTTCACAGCTAAGTCGAAGTACATTTAGAGGAGGCTACTACCTGGTTGATTTATTATACACCCGTGCAGAAAGCACACTATGCAGTCTTCAATCTCAATAAGTAAGGAATATATAGCTTACCTCTTCCCGCCACCACCGTGTGAACCCTCACAGGAACGCCCGGCACTTGCACCGCATCCTCCCCAGAGTCCTCGTCCAACACCACCACCTCCGCGCTGGCCCCGCCACCAGATGTTACACCTACAAAGTACATTTAAGAATGTTAGAAATACACCACTCACTACTATATAATATTTGGTCTCGGAGGAATAAAGAAATGTTAAAAAAACGAAATACAATGTAATAATTTGTAACTGTATACTCTAAAGTAAAAATGTCCCTTTTTCCAGGGAAGGCTGTTGTCTTGCTGCACTTTTTGGCACAACTGATGAATGCTTGCTTTTTATTTTTAACACACGCCACTTTTTCTCCTAACAGAAGCTTGACTGCTAAGAACACGATCAGGGTCAAGCTCAAGTTCAAACCAGGTGAGAGCTCAGCTCGACCACAAGAAATGTGACCAATTAATCGTTAGCACTAAGCACTTTTCCATTTTCAGTTAAACTTTTACTTTTATGACAAAGTGTATTTTAATAAATGTGTTTAGTTTTAATAAAGTTTTTAAACTTAAATAGACTCTGTGGTTTTTGGTCCTCCAGACTAGAGTGGATGAGCTAAAGGTTTTGGAATTTTTGCAAGCATGAGTGCCTCTGACACTTCTTGACTGACTCCGTACTCTTGTCCTGCGTTGGATAATCTAATCATCATTGGGGATCAATCATCAGTGACTTTGGGAGCTAAATGACTCTGCTACACTATCTAGTCAGTAAGGAGATTGGGGGTTCTTCAAAGTCTGATATCACTGAGGTATGTGGAAAGAAAGTCTACCTGCGCCTATTATAATTGATAAACAATGCACTATTTAGTGTTCATAGTTCGGTTTGTGCAGATTTGTCCCTGCAACAGTAGTAGAATGGATTGTCCTCCTATCCAAACCAAAAGTAAAGTAGTATCTTATTCTTTCTTGGTGGTCATTCACCTTTTTATTGTTGGCAATTGTCAAAGCATAAACATTTAGAAGACTTGAAAAGACATTATGGACAATCCCAGAGGACTGCACTCAGTGCATAGAGCTATTGCTGACTAGAATGGGAGTCCAATGGAATTGCCAAATGTGCAATCTTAGTTAGCTACACAGACAGACTAATAAGAATAATCTAGTAATACCACAGGGAGTCATAGTCGAGGCAGGATAAGAATTTAGATCCAGTCTACAAGAAGATCAAAGACGATTTAGAAAAAATCGAATGAGGAACGCTAGGAAAAAATAGGTACTCTATATTAAAATTAAAACTTACTGGGGCCAGCAAAGGAGCCCTCGCCTGCCCGATCCTGGCCTGCATCCTCCTGAACAGCACCCTCCTCCTCCTCCTGTGTCCTCTTGCCCTTGGGGGGAGCTGATGTACAACATGAAAGAAAGAAAGACCAGAAAACATGGATGAGATTTGTCAACCAAATCAAGCATTTCAAAAGAACAATAACAATATATTTTGGAGAAATAGCAAATAGACAGACAACTATTCCACAGGATATATTGACCAAGCTCATATGGTATACTACGTTATTCGTATTGCCTGATTTGCGGACCGTTGACTTTGAAAGTTCCTATGTAACTCACTAAACAGACTACTAAAAAGGTTTGCCTAGGCCTGGCAGGCAGCAGTCCGCAGCACGCGAAGTGACAGACAAAGTCCATCGTGCTTGCAGATCAGTGAATACTCAAACTATCAATCCACCGACCACCACCACTATTTCTTCTTATAGCCATGTGTCTAAAGGAAGTACTGGACTTCAGTCTGTTGGGGCTGATTTAGAAGTCCCTTGCGGCTCATTTTACTCCATTGTTGCGTGACTTTTGTGACGCAGCGGCAGAACAAAAGAGGCGCCATGGTGCGGCGTATATAAAAAAAAAAATGACGCATATGGGAGATGCATCACGTTGTAAAGCCCTGCGCCATCAGGGGGCGTTCCGGCGCAAGGGAGGGCGTTCCTGCGCAGGAACGAATCCTAAAAGTGGCTGAGGGAAATCTACAAGATGACAATCAGTCACTTTTAGGACAATGATGCGTGACTGAAACACTGCGCCTGCTTGAAGCCGACGTACGGCTTGATGCAGCATTGGGGAGATAGGGCACCCCAGAGCATTGCTGGAGCTGCGCCATCGTTGGCACGCAACTCCAGCAATGCGCCGCCTTTACGGCACAGATGCGTAAGGCTTCTGTGACGTTTTGGGCCCATGGGTGGTGGTGGTGGCATGGCGCACAATTACTGCCGCATCCCTGCTACTTTGCAGGGATGCGCCGGTAATTGAAAATATGACCCTTAGTGTCTAGCATTACGCAGTTCTTTACACTACACTCATACATAATTTCTCAGGCCAATGAAATGAACACAAAATACAAAACAAATAAGCATAGTAGCAAGCAAGGCTACTGAGAAGGAGAGCAGTGCACCTGAAATGCATAGAAGATTTTGAATTTTTTTTTACCTACAATGTAATCGGCAGCATTATTGCTCTTGGTAAAGAACAAAGATTTGCAAATAACAGAGCCGGATAAAACAGAGTAGTGATGAAATAGCTAGAAATAGCTACTACTACTCACCAAGCCCGGGGACCTCTACGCCGAGCGCGTCCAGCAAGTCGCGTTCCCGGTCCATGACATCCGTCCAGCGGTGGGTGGCCTGGTTATAGGTGCGCCGGACCCCAGAGAGCTTAAACATGGCCCGGCACACCTTCTCCCACCGCTTCCGGCGCTCCCGGATGCCATAGCCGGTTGCGATCTTGCCGCCTCCCAGGATGGTCTTGGGGAGGCGGCGCTGGACGTGGAATATTAGTGCGGCCACCTCCTCCGCGCTAAAGATCTCCCGTGGCATCACTAGCTCCCCCCTCAAACGCCCGCACGGGAGCCGGGCACGGGGTGCGGGACCCTTCCCCTTCTCAGGTTGCTTCCCGGCTCCCTTTACCATGGTCTGGGCAGAAATGAATGTAAATAATAAAGAAGAAATAGAATAGGGAAGAAGAAAAGGAAAGAGTTTAAAAAAGTAGTTTAAAATTAACAAAAAGTAGCAGAAAACACAAAATTATAGAGCTAGAAAAATAGAGGGATAGATAATAAGTAAAATAGATCAAAAAAACTTCAAACAAGCAAAGGATGGAAGAGATTCAGAGAGGATACAGAAAGCATGCCCAGAACCATAGCAATGAATGAGAAACAAGATGGCCGCGCCCGTTCACGACCGCATGGGTAAGTTCGCGCGAGATTTTCCTCGCGATCAAGCGCGAAATTGTACTAGCGAGCAGCACACTTTGCGAGATTACACATAGCGGCCGGAAACGGAATTACGTCACGCAAACAAGATGGCCGCGCCCGTGTACGACCGTTAGGGTAACTTCGCAAACGTATCGCTACAAGCGCCTTGCGAACATGCACAAAATCACGCGAACATAAACGCGCAAAAAAAAAATTGTGTATTCGCACGCATTCGCGGCTTCCGAAATCGATCTCGCACGGATTCGCGCCCCGCAAATGGCGCGAAATTGCAGAAAAACGATTTTTGCTAAACTGAAAGCAATCAGCAGGTGCAAAAGTTCAAACTTAACTATAGTAACCATTCACTCTAGTGCTTCCTGAGGGGCCCCTCCAGAGTTCAGTTGCCTATTTGCAACTATTCTATGACCCTGCTATGACCCAAACAGCAGGCTCATAGAATAGCTACAAGTAGACCATAAAGGTCCTGTGAAAAAAAAATTTCACTGCAACAGAAAGGAAATTACAGATAAGGAAAGAAGCAGGTGCCAGCAAGACTGGAAGTTTCAAAATTACTGACACATTAATGACCCCCAAATTAATTCATGGCAGTTGAAGAAGGGCAGGTGTGCTTGCTTTCACTGCAACAGAAAGCAAATTACAGATAAGGAAGGAAGCAGGTGCCAGCCAGACTGGAAGTTTCAAAATCACTGACACATTAATCAACCCCAAATTAATTCATGGCAGTTGAAGCAGGTCAGGTGTGCTTGCTTATTTTCACCCCCATAATCTACAGTGATAAACAAACCTAATGGGTGGCAGTGAGGATGTACCAGAGGGTGGCATGGGTGTACCAGAGGGTGGCAGTGGTGAAACAGAGGGTGCTGTGAACCTGTGATGATAAACCAGATGTAGAAACAACATAGTCGCGGCCGTTGCGAGACGAAAAGTAAGTTCGCAATTGCGAAATGGTCCACAAATCCTCGCGAACGCTCGCCAACACAAAAAACACCAAAATCCGCAAATCCGCGAGAGTTCGTGGATTTTGCGGATTGCGAATCCGTAAATACGCAAATTCACGTACGCGAGATCCGCTAGATCCGCCCATACTTAGTGCCTGTGTTGTTCGAAGGAATGTTTTTGTGCAGGAAGGGGCATCTTCCTGCACAAGAACATTCCTGGGAGGCTTTTTCCTCTTTCTATGTATTTTGCAGAATGCAGCATATATTGAGAGAGGAAATAATAAGGAGAGGAGGACGTAACGTTTTGGCACGTCCCTGGGTTTACATGGTTTTGTAAATCCGTGGAAGCATCAACATCCATGGGTGTTGTGTGGGGACTGCCACTGCAGTACCCATGGAATGCCTCACTAATGCAGAGTAAGGCAACACAGATATTTGTGCTGCCCTGCCTTACTTCACATCTATGAGACCATTCAAAGCCACGCAGAGTGGCTTTGTGTGACATCATAAATATGATTTTGTGATCTGAGCTGCCCGATCGTCATGAAAAGTGATGCTACGGTGGCAGAAGGGGCTCATAAATATGCCTTTAACTCAATAGAGAAAATAATCTCTCTCTAACATACAAATTCCTAAAAAGAATATTGATTATGCACAATTCTGCCATAACACTTTGTACAAAGGTGTACAGTAAGTAAGGTTTTATAATAAACAAAAACATTCAATCTTAAATTCAAAGGATTTAAACAATTCTTAAACATAAAATCATAAAGCCATTCTTCATAATAATTATATACCTGCAATGAAAGGAAAAGTGAAAAAGAAGTGTATCTGAAACAAAGATAGAAGCTGGAATTAGGCGCTCAACAGGGTGAAAAGAACATTTCTTGCAATTGACATCCTATGAAAATTAAGGATGAAGCAACCTACCTAACATATGATCAAAGGTGATACATTTACCATATCTGTTCTGTCGGGTATTATTTGGTCAGTTTTTTGTCAATTGAAATAATTTAACCAGAAGACCCTACTTGGACTAATGACATTTCAGTGCCCAGTAGGATTTCTGTTAAAAGAGGAGCGTATGTATGTCTGTATGTTTGTATGTTTGTGGTATATGTATCTTCAGCCTTTTCATGAATTGGAGAACCGCTTGGAGCAGTCCAGCAGTTGAGGGTGCAGGACCGCCGCAAGCATTGCAGGCGGTCTTGATTCCCGGGGGTATGGCGGGCAGACAAAAATCCGCCCGCAATACTAATGACCCCCTCAGTGTTCAACTAACAAGCCCAGAATTGATGGCTGATTAATCCCTATTCGGACATCCTGAACTCCCTCAGGTCAGAGAGATGTTAACTGTTACATGGGCTGTGTACGGCCAGACTTCCTATTATAAGTCACAAAGAAAGTCACTGACCATTTCATGAGTGATGTAATATGTGAGGTCATAAGCAGTGCATTGCAGGGGCGCAAGATATAGTTAACTCAGGTAAGTATGACGGCTGAATTTCTCTGGTTTTGTACAAGTAAAAGGTCAGCTTAACTATAACGTCCCTGTAACCTTTGTTTTTTAGTGAATTTCTAAGGTTTTTTAAAATTCTATTTGCTAACTATAACATCCCTGTAACCTTTGTTTTATATATATGTGTGTGTCTGTGTGCTGAAGGCCCAATATATCCATACTAATATTATAAAGAGAGAGCCCAAACCTTTGAGGCAGGTAATCTCAGTAACCACTGCACCAATCACTACACCCAATACAGCCTTGGAAAGGGCAGTTGCAGCAGAAGGACATAGGCTATACAGACGGATAAAAAAATGTTATAAAAAAATTGCAAAAAATCCATACTATACTATCCATATCCATACTAATATTATAAAGAGAGAGCCCAAATCTTTGAGGCGGGTAATCTCAGTAACCACAGCACCAATCACAACACCCAATACAGCATTGGAAAGGGCAGTTGCAGCAGAAGGACATAGGCTATACAGACGGAGAAAACAAATTATAAACAAAATTGGAAAAATCCATACTATGCTATCCATATCCATACTAATATTATAAAGAGAGAGCCCAAACCTTTGAGGCGGGTAATCTCAGTAACCACAGCACCAATCACAACACCCAATACAGCATTGGAAAGGGCAGTTGCAGCAGAAGGACATAGGCTATGCAGACAGATAATAAAATGTATAAAAAAATTGCAAAAAATCCATACTATACTATCCATACTAATATTATAAAGAGAGAGCCCAAACCTTTGAGGCGGGTAATCTCAGTAACCACAGCACCAATCACAACACCCAATACAGCATGGAAAAGGGCAGTTGCAGCAGAAGGACATAGGCTATGCAGACAGATAAAAAAAATTATAAAAAAATTGCAAAAAATCCATACTATCCATATCCATACTAATATTATAAAGAGAGAGCCCAAACCTTTGAGGCGGGTAATCTCAGTAACCATAGCACCAATCACAACACCCAATACAGCGTTGGAAAGGGCAGTTGCAGCAGAAGGACATAGGCTATGCAGACGGATAAAAAAAATTATAAACAAATTTGCAAAAAATCCATACTATACTAGCCATACTAATATTATAAAGAGAGAGCCCAAACCTTTGAGGCGGGTAATCTCAGTAACCGCAGCACCAATCACAACACCCAATACAGCGTTGGAAAGTGCAGTTGCAGCAGAAGGACATAGGCTATGCAGACGGATAAAAAAATGTATGAAACAAATTGCAAAAAATCCATACTATACTATCCATACTAATATTATAAAGAGAGAGCCCAAATCTTTGAGGCGGGTAATCTCAGTAACCACAGCACCAATCACAACACCCAATACAGCGTTGGAAAGGGCAGTTGCAGCAGAAGGACATAGGCTATACAGACGGAGAAAACAATTTATAAAAAAATTGCAAAAATCCATACTATGCTATCCATATCCATACTAATATTATAAAGAGAGAGCCCAAACCTTTGAGTCGGGTAATCACAGTAACCACAGCACCAATCACAACACCCAAAACAGCGTTGGAAAGGGCAGTTGCAGTAGAAGGACATAGGCTATGCAGACGGATAAAAAAATGTATGAAACAAATTGCAAAAAATCCATACTATACTATCCATACTAATATTATAAAGAGAGAGCCCAAACCTTTGAGGCGGGTAATCTCAGTAACCACAGCACCAATCACAACACCCAATACAGCGTTGGAAAGGGCAGTTGCAGCAGAAGGACATAGGCTATGCAGACGGATAAAAAAATGTATTAAAAAATTGCACAAAATCCATACTATACTATCCATTCTAATATTATAAAGAGAGAGTCGAAACCTTTGAGGCGGGTAATCTCAGTAACCACAGCACCAATCACAACACCCAATACAGCGTTGGAAAGGGCAGTTGCAGTAGAAGGACATAGGCTATGCAGACGGATAAAAAAATGTATGAAACAAATTGCAAAAAATCCATACTATACTATCCATACTAATATTATAAAGAGAGAGCCCAAACCTTTGAGGCGGGTAATCTCAGTAACCACAGCACCACTCACAACACCCGATACAGCGTTGGAAAGGGCAGTTGCAGCAGAAGGACATAGGCTATGCAGACGGATAAAAAAATGTATAAAAAAAGGCAGAAAATCCATACTATACTATCCATATCCATACTAATATTATAAAGAGAGAGCCCAAACCTTTGAGGCGGGTAATCTCAGTAACCGCAGCACCAATCACAACACCCAATACAGCGTTGGAAAGGGCAGTTGCAGCAGAAGGACATAGGATATGCAGACAGATAAAAAAAATTATTAAAAAAATACATACTATCCATACTAATATTATAAAGAGAGAGCCCAAACCTTTGAGGCAGGTAATCTCAGTAACTACAGCACCAATCACAACACCCAATTCAGCATTGGAAAGGGCAGTTGCAACAGAAGGACATAGGCTATGCAGGCGGCCACCATATACATTTAAAAGGTAAAAGAACCGTGCCATCAAAGTAGTCCCTTGTGGGCGTGTCTGCTTCTGCTGTGGGTGTGTGCTGGGTGCGTGACAAACGCTGGGGGCGTGTGGTACGTCCCTCCCTTGATGTCATGTGAGTCGTAATTGCGCCGCATCAAGGAGCACGCTGGGGGCGTGACACGCTGGGGCCGTGACAAACGCTGTGGGCGTGTGTCCGTGCTGTGGGCATGTGTCCGCCCTTCATGCCATGTGAAGCGCCAATTGCACCGCATCAAGGGGCACGCTGGGGGCGTTACAAACGCTGGGGGCGTGTGCTACGTTCCGCACTTCATGCCATCTGGGTCGTACATTAATCAGATCGCCTGCTGTAGCCGTGTGCTAGGGGCGTCACAAAGGCGTTCACCTCGAAGCATGGTAAGTAACCATTCGCAAGACTCCCTTGGGGGACTGCCCGTTGTCTCACACATACTGGGGTGCCGAATGCAGTGTGTGCCTTGGCCTGGTTGTATCTTAAAGGGCCGAACGCAGTGTGTGGCTTGGCCTGGGTGCGTCTAGAAAGCACTCGGGCCGAAGAGCGTTGGTGTGGGTCATAAAAAAATAAGAACAGCGGGAAACAATCGTTCAAGACTCACACAATTCTATTTGTTAGACGGTCGCTGATGGCCCTCAAGCGGGGGCACACGCGACTGAGCCTGTCTGCGGGGACAATTACTGCAGCCTCTCATGCGCGCTGTCACTGAACTATCACATTAAACCAAATTACACGCGCCTGCTAACATCAGCCAGGGCTGTAGCCGGGCTCAGGCGGCGGATCACTACACTAATTACATGCGCCTGCTAACATGAACCAGGGCTGCAGCTGGGCCTCAAGCGGGGGGACACGCGCCTGCTAACATCAACCAGGGATGCAGCTGGGCCTCAAGCGGGGGAACCCGCGAATGACTGTATCTGAATACAAACATTACACACATTCTATTTCATACCCGGACAACGTCGGAACGGGCTGCTAGTAATATTATAAAGAGAGAGCCCAAACCTTTGAGGCGGGTAATCTCATTAACCACAGCACCAATCACAACACCCAATACAGCGTTGGATAGGGCAGTTGCAGCAGAAGGACATAGGCTATGAAGACGGCCATCATATACATTTAAAAGGTAAAAGAACCGTGCCAGCAAAGTAGTCCCTTGTGGGCGTGTCTGCGTTCTGCTGTGGGCGTGTGCTGGGTGCGTGACAAACGCTGGGGGCGTGTGGTACGTTCCTCCCTTGATGCCATGTGAGTCGTAATTGCGCCGCATCAAGGAGCACGCTGGAGGCGTGACACGCTGGGGCCGTGACAAACGCTGTGGGCGTGTGTCCGTGCTGTGGGCATGTGTCCGCCCTTCATGCCATGTGAAGCGCCAATTGCGCCGCATCAAGGGGTACGCTGGGGGCGTGACAAACACTGGGGGCATGTGCTACGTTCCGCACTTCATGACATCTGGGTCATACATTAATCAGATCGTCTGCTGTGGCCGTGTGCTGGGGGCGTCACAAAGGCGTTCACCTCGAAGCGTGGTAAGTAACCATTCGCAAGACTTCCTTGGGGGACTGCCCGTTGTCTCACACATACTGGGGGTGCCAAATGCAGTGTGTGCCTTGGCCTGGTTGCGTCTGAAAGGGCCGAACGCAGTGTGTGGCTTGGCCTGGGTGCGTCTAAAAAGCACTCTGGGCCAAAGAGCGTCGGTGTGGGTCATAAAAAAATAAGAACAGCGGGAAACAATCATTCAAGACTCACACAATTCTAATTGTTAGACGGTCGCTGCTGGCCCTCAAGCGGGGGCAAACGCGACTGAGCGTGTCTGCGGGGACAATTACTGCAGCCTCTCATGCGCGCTGTCACTGAACTATCACATTAAACCAAATTACAACGTCGGGACGGGCTGCTAGTCTTAGATAAAGGCCTACAACACAGCCCTGTGGTCCTGATTGCTGCCACATGTACACTTTTTTGCTTGAGCATTACTGCTGTAGGATGCCGTCTCTTTATATGATATACCTAAAAAAGATGTACCATGCAAAGGGGCCAAGTATTCCCTTACTAGTGGTCAGGGACTTGCTCTAGCAATCTCAATGTGCTCTTCCAGGGGGTAGTGTGGTTGAGCAGTCTTAGGCTTATCAGAGAGGAATATTAGACATCTGCACATGCACACAATAGTCAATAAATTATGCAAATAACTAAATAGGGTGATCCACACCAATTTATAAAAATTAAACATATTTTTATATTACACTAGGCTCCACGATCATCAAAATCAGGTAAGTACTTTTTAAAATAGCAGGTTTGAAGTAAACATGTTTTGGTACTTTAAATTGTAATTGGAACACTTCACTGCAATATTAACTTAGAAAGAAAACATAAGCGGCATACGGTCACGTAACAACAGCTTATGGGACCATTGCCCGGGTCTTCAGGTGAGTATAGGGCAAAGTCCAAGGCAGCAACAACAGTTCACTTCGGGCAGCACTGGGGTGACTGGGTGCAGAAGTGCCTTTCAGCTTCGGGTACCTCATTCAAGTCTATGGAGATCCCTCTGGCGGAAAATGGGCTGGTCTGAGGGACAAATGGGATGACCCAACAAGGGCGCTCAACTCCTGCGATGCTCGGGATGTGAGGACACCGTTGGTCTTCTTCTCCAGGAGCCTGGGGTGGCGGATGTAAAGGTATCTTTAGGCATCAGATTTTTGTCTCTGGGAGCACTCGCTGTAGAGGGGGCCTTCACCCCAAAGCTACAGGTGGCACTGGGAAGTCCACAGAGGGCAAGTCCAAGATAGGCTTTGTCTCTGGATAGACAACCCTGCTTCCGAGCTCGGGCTCAGAAGCAGGTGTGCAGTGGTGTTTTGCAGTGCCAGGCACTCACAGTCTACTTTGGGTTTGGGGTGCATGCAGGATGCAGGTAAGCAGCTTTGCTGCTTCACAGGAGTTCTCAAGTCTTTATTGAATCTAGGCAATCCTCCCAGGCTTTGGAGGCACAACAGCTGCAGGACAAGACATCTTTGGCACAGTTTATATGGGGAACAGCAGACAGGCCAGCAGGGCTAATGCCAAGTCAGTTACTCCTCCTCGGTTTTCTGCTTTCACGGCTCGTCAGTGGCCTTCTTCTTCATAGGTCATCAAGATCCTGGGACCAAATTGGCAATGTTGGCCCACTTCATCTCGGTTAAGTGACTCAGTTGCAGTGCTGCTTTCCGGTGTCGGGTTTTCGCAGACTTGGAGCCTCACAGCTCAGTTTTTGGTACCTGCAAGATGCAGGGAAGGGCCCTGCTGTTTCATAGGAGCTCCTGAATCTTTGGAGAAGTGCTGGCAGTCCTTCCAGGGCTTGGAGGATCAGCAGCTTGAAATGGCAAGACGACTTTGGTACAATTGTTGACAATAGGCGAACAGGCCGGCAGGGCTGGTGCCAAGTCATTTGCTTCCTCTGCAGTGCTTGCTTTTGTGGCTCTTTGGCCCTTCTTCTTCTTTTGGTCTGCACGATCTGACTTGCTGGTGCCAGGGCTCCCCTACATTCTCTGAATTTAGGAGCATAAGGGAAGTATAGAGTGGTAGACAACGGGCTACTTAACCCTGGGGTATGCCCTTGTATGACCACTTCCTGGGGAAATGGGTATTACTCTCTCCCAGAGATCCTAAATGTGCCATCACCAAGATGGTCATGTCTGAATGGCCACATCCACTTCAGGTAGCCCAGCTCGCCTGAGTGTGGACACGCCTGTCTTGACTAGCTAATTTATAAAGGGGGTTGACTCCCTCTCCTGTGAAACAAGCCAGATTCAGAACCAGGGTGGCCTCTTTGAAGCTCCCCGGCCTTGCATTTCTAATCCTCAGTTCATCCTGTAGGCGGGGGTGCAAGCAGGCTTAGTTTATGTCCCCCGGAGAGCAAATGCCTTTACCATTGGTGGGCAGAAGCTTGCCTCTGTTGGCAGGCTGGTTAGAACCAGTAAGTCAGCACACCAGTGGCTGGTCAGTTCTGGGTGCGTGTATTACTCAATCAGACACTGGCATGAGTGCTCGCTTCTTAATACAAGATGTTTGATACCAAACATCCCTTTTTCCAGTGAAGCCATCATGTAGCTGGGGAACTCATTTCTACGAGTGTCCAGCACACACTAGTAAAATGTCTTCCCTATTCACTTGTACTGGCAGCAATGGATCTAACCAGAACAGGGGCATACCTGCCCGTGTGGTGATGCCCTCACATGTAGTATAATGCACCCTGCCTAAGGGCTGTAAGGCCTGCTGTAGAGGTGACTTACCTATACTGCATGCAATGTCGGTATGCATGGCACACAGGCTGCGTGCCACAATTCTTGCAGCTGCCCTTAGGGACCCTCTCTAGTACCCCAGGCCTAGTTCTCAAGGGTACCAATTACTAAGGCCTTTCAGAGAGCACCAAAAGTGTTGCCAATGGGGGAAACAATTGTAAGGTTTCGGGAAAGAGATCTGGCACTGGGAGCCTGGTTAGCAGGAACTGAGTGCAATTCCAGTGGAAATTACATCAAATACCAGCCAAAAAGTGGGGGTGACCATGTTGAAAAGGGCACTTGTCTACATCTACATCAGTTAACTTGGTGTAGTGGACTGACTGTAATGACAGCTATAGCAATACGGGCATTTTGTATGTGTAACCTGCACGAGGAGATATGTCTACTTCCTACCCCTCTAAATTGCTCCGTCAGTCTCCTGCCAATGTGTCCTTGGCTGCATCTATTTGCTTGAGGATGTTGCAGTAGTATATACAAGGTATGTGCGGAAGAACGAGTAAGAAGTGTATGTATCACGGTTGACTGTGGTCACAGCGGATTCTATTTTGTATTTTCTCTGTGGTGATTGTGTACAGAAGGTAGTCTGTACAATAAGCAATCTATATTTCTGGGCTCCTTCAATGCATTCCTGAAGCCTTTGTGATAACCCAGTCTCGAGGGTGTGGGTGATGAGGAATCAATGGTTCCCTCTGAAGTGCAGAGACAGAATTTCCCATGCCCTGTCCGTTTATTCCCTTTTAGGGGTTCCTTCCTTCAGCCTGATAGCATTAAAGTATGAAGACTTAGCCCTCTTTTGTGCATGTGTTTGAGTTTCCCCGAGCCATATATACCAGGCCCACCTGTCCTTCTTGTTGACCCTCAAATACAAATAAAGATTCTGGCCTTTAAAAAAAATAGGCCCACCTGCCCTTGTTGACCCTCAAATGCAAATAAAGATTCTGGCCTTTAAAAAAAAAAAAGTAAGATAAAATCAAATACTATATAACACATTGGTAACCCATGAGTCCTGTATACAAAAATTATAAAGTAACATTAGTCACCATAATTGACCATACCCTAAGTACTTACAATATGAAATGTAATTGTTCTGCTCTTATTCCACAAAAGTGCATTTGTACCTTTGAACATGGAGTAATAATAACTTGATCACACTACATCCAGTCATGATGAATGCCTATCCACAAGATCCAAAAATATGAGCTACTCATGCACATACCTCTTTGGTCATTCCAGAATCTACACATTTTATAGTAGGCTTCAAACGTACTTAAGCCAAAAATGTTAAAAAAATATATGTTTTTAGAAAACTCCATTTAAGATCAATACGTTGTGAACCAATACACAGAAAATGAGTCAGTGTTATGCAATCTACATAACAAAATCTGCAACTCAAAGTAGTCCTCTTGACATATTTCCATGACGAAATGAGCGATAATAGCACAATAGTTTGAAGCCTAAATCTTATAAAACCTTCACGCACCGCAGAGGCCAGTGGTGCAGTCAAAAAGTATTATGCTAAAAGGTCATGATGTACGCACAGTTGGATTGTAAATAGTGGGTGCAAATTGTGGACAACTTTTGAGACCTGACTGTCATTTTGTAATGTGTCCTATGAACTAATAGGTTGCACTGCAAAATTCTAATTTGTTAAGTGTTGCAAAACATGATCCTCTTCAATTGGCTGTGCATGTTGATATGGTGGTCTGCAAGGGACAATAGACCTTCAAACCTGTGTTCGCACTCCTAAATAAGAAACATTTTGTCTACAAGTATCCTGTGTCGCTTCAAAGTATAGATTCTGTTTTTTTTTAAATTGATCTATCATTTTAGAAGATTTTGGGGGGAGCATGCAGTGGTCCTCTAGACCATTGTTTGCCCCCCGCACGCACTCACCCAAGGCTGCCTGGCGCAATTCTTATGGGGAAGGTATCCAATGGCGAAAATTCCTCTTTCTGAATGATGTACTACCCCATGCTCAGATGTAGCGATCTGATCAATGGTTGCGACTGCAGTTTCCGTCACGACCACTGACTGGCACATGTTGAGATGAAATACATTAAAAGAGGTCGCCCCTTTCATGCAATCTGCTAATTGTGATTCGGAGTGAGGTTCAGAACTTAAATGAGTCAGAAAGGCTTTTCCAGCTCTCAAAATGTTTTCTTTTTTTACATCGCACGTAAGTATTGTGTATTCCTCAATCTTGTGAATTTGCGTATTGAACGCCTTGTCACTGCAAACCACTTTTATAAATGAGACCTTCATTTCTTCACATTTCAAAAGCAGATATTTTTTCAGTCCTATTTTTGAAAGCAGGGACATATTTCCAGGGATAATCGATAACATTGCTTGCTTAACCATTGCCGCTGTTGCACCCACTTCTATGGGCAACATGGCCTGTAGAGTGTTTTATTTTGGTGTTTCTTTTTTTTTGCTTAAAAAGACAACTGAATTGCACTTAATTAAGTGCAAGGTTTTATGGATAACTGCACGAAGCACACGGTCAGTTTAGCTATAAAATACATTTTTCGGTTGCATGATTCAGCCAGTATTACATTTCATTTCTTCATCTTGCCACGAGCCATCTTGTCCGCTGCAGTTACATCAAGGACTGTGGTAGGGGGGTGTCCCATTTTGTGGTAGCATTCAAAATTTCTGGTCGCTCCACAGACCCTACCCTAAAAAACGTCCCCCTCGAAAGATGATCAGTGCAGCTTGATTACTGGGCGCCCGCGTTTCAAGACATTAAAAGGGGCGCTATGGTGCCAGGTCTTATTAATTGCAGCGCCACCCAAAACCAACCTTGTGGAAGAGAGAGCCTTTTGACCATAATGAACGGGCTTGGTTGTGACGGTGCTGGCATTTTCCGCGTGGTGTATCTATCTGGCTGTCGGCCCAAGCAAAGTCTGCGGGAAACCACTCCGAATATATGAACTAGAATTTTATTATCATACAATGAGGTACGCTTTCAGACAAGATAAATAGAGACAGCAGTAATTTCATGCTTGGCTGAAGAACGAGGCTACTGTCTTCAAATGCGACTGAACATGACGCAGCACCGCCCAGAACGAATCCTGGTGTCTCGAAAGTCTTCTCCTTCTCAAACATCAAGTAAAATGCCCTAATTTGAGTTGGCAAAGCCTCAAAGAGCTTGGGCCGGGATCGGTGACAGACATCAGTTGGTGATGTATAAACAGAATATTCTTCTCTGTGTGGAACCATAGGTCGAATAATAAACAGTTTTTCCCTTCTATGTGGCAAAAAAACTGGAGCACGAGGCTCACTGACTGGAAAATCCTGTACTGCCCTGAAATTATCGGAGAACCATACATTACCTACCAACTTTTTTTTTTAGATTTGAAGGTATCAGAGCGCTTTACATGAGCACCAGTTGCGTTACACAGCACACATTCATTTTTGTTAGGCTCTTGGAGATTGCGATTTGCCCAGAATCACAGGATGTTGAGCGTCCTTGCCGAGACTCGAGCCCGGGTCCCCAGCTCCAAGGTCGATCCCTCTAGACGTTAGGCCACATATTCTCCCCCCATCAACATACCGATCAATCACCTCCACCGCACAAGATACTCCAGCCACCACCTAAAAAGGTTATAACATTTTCTAACCATGTTCTAGATCAGGTCAGGCTTTACTGACTAACTGTCGAGGGCCATTAGTAATGTGCACACACAAGAGGTATGGAGACACTGGTCTTATTTGTAGCAGCCTCGAAAAACCCTAAAACAGGTGAGTTTTCAAGTATTACAGAAGGCAGTAAATGATGCAGTCTGTCACAGGTGTATGTGAAGCAAATGAAAAGGGGGGGCCCTCGGCCCCCCCGCACGCATGGCGGCGCGGCGACCGTCGCCCCCCCCTTACCCCATGGTTGTCTCTCGGCGGTGGGGGCGGGCCCTGGGGGGCGCGACACACCGCCGATTGGCCGGCGGCCTCCCTGACCCGGATGCAAAGTAGAAGGTCCGGGTCAGGGGGGGCGGGCTGCAGGAGGGGCGGGTCGGGGGGGCGTGCCCCCCCCGCCTGGCCCCTCGGGAATAAAGAGGTGGGGAGCGCCCAGGAGACCCCCTTGTCCCTGGACGCTCCCTCACTGAACGGTGTGCCCCGCGCTCGGGGCTTCTTTGTTTAATAATTTCTCTCGTTTGATTTTTCAGGTGTGAGGGAATAGTGTGGAGCGGAGCGGAATTCGAGCACCGACCTCCGGAGCCGTCGCGTTGGGCCAGCCGCGTCATAGGAGAACGTGCTGTTGAGGTTTTAATCACTTTCGCTTCTTTTCAGCCGAGGAACATCGCTTCGCGGTTGCTGAAGCGGGTGAGCCACCGAGGAATCCAAGCGGCAGGCCGACGAAGCGTGGTGCGGCCCGTTGCGGAGCCCGTTGAGGTATTGTGTGGGGACGGGGGGTAGCCAGGAACGAGGCGCGGACTGCACAAGCCGGTGAGCGCGCCGGGTGTAGAAGAGGGATCAAGAGCGGGGGATTGCAGAAGCATTCTGTTGCCCTGCGTGTTTAAAAAGCGGGATTGGCGGGTCAGTATAACAAAGTACTCGAACGCGCATTTCTAATTGTTTGGCGCGCATTCACGCGCTTTCTGTGGCCTTCCGTGTAGCGGAGAGACAGCTGTGAATTTTTGAATAGGCAATTGTTTGGGCGCGCATTTTCACTCGCGCCTAAAGGAAATTAAGCAGGGTCCACCAGGGCAGCGCCTGGATGGGAGACCCTAGGTAAATACTGCACAATTGTTCAGAGAATACGATTACCACGGCTGCACTGGATTTATTAATAAGTAATGGAAGTTCATGATTAGAAACAAAGCACAATTGTACAGAAAAGGGGGGTGTTAGTAATTGAGTGATCTGTTGTTTATATCATTACACAAAGTGTTTAGTACAGTGCATTTACAGGTTGCATTATTTGCCTGGTCGTTTTTAGGAGGGATATTGTGGTGAATTGTGCTGATATTACTTGTTTTGTGGTGCACAGCAACAGGGAGGTTAACAGGGGGGTTCAATTGTCTCCTTGTATTCAAACTTGGTTTCCCTAAATCTGCCCCTGTTTCATTACACTGTACTAATACATGTCTCAATTCCAGGCAATTTAACGACATTTTGGGGTGCGATTCTCTAGCGGACAGGACCTAAGGGCATTCAGCACGCAACGTGGTGTGGACCGGGACCGCTGATCATTATCGCCGGCGAGGACGCAGGACTGGTCGGTACGAGGGGTACGGGGGGCTGGCATTCATCGCTCCTGGTGGCCGCTGGGTGGGTCTACATTAGGTTTACTCACCCCTTACATAAGCGGACAAGCCGCTAGTGTTGCGGTCGCCGTTGCATGGTGCTGAAAGCCCCCTGGTGACCCTCCATCAAAAAGGTACACATAGTTGACCTGTTGTGATATTAAGAGAGTAGGCTGCGGTTGTTTGGGGTGGTATCATGCCAGGTCCGCGGGGTGGAAAAAGTGGGTCCAACATGGAGGCTATGATGCGGGCCATGATGCGTGAGATGAGTGAAATTAAGCAGCAGCTAGGGAAAGTAGATGAGCTGGAAGCACGGTTGAATGAGAGGCATGGTGATGCCCCGGGCCCATCAGGCAGGCCTATCCGCCGGAGGGTGCCACCAGTGCCAAGTGGGGAATTTGTCACCCCACCTAGGAAGTCTAAGTCCAAGAGACCCAGGTATGCTGCCCCCACCCCAGGGCCAGTAGAGCCGGTACCTGCCGTACCGCCGGCGGCCGTCCCACCCCCGCATATACCTATGCCTACACCCCTTGCCCCCGTGGCGCCGGTGCCTGTAGGTCAACCAGTAGACGCTGGGTCTGCTCCCCCACCGGTGCCCACAATCCCGGGTACAGGCTCGCCACACCCGGCACCCGCCTTGCCTGCTGCGCCGGTACCACCGGGCATAACCCCAGTGGTACCTGTTGTCCCGGGTGGGAATTTAGATTCAATGCCACCTGAACTGTTGTCCCAGATAACGGCCTTGATGCCATGGCTCCAAAAAGGGGGAGCTTTCCCGAATTCTGCAGACCATGCAGCAGAGGCGGCGAGGTTTGTAGAAAAAATCAAATCGGCAGCGGTCGCCGACAGTGTTGCATTGCCAGTATCTTCTCCTCTTGCAGGTCCAAGTCTTCCTCAACTGGACGGAGCTAATGGGCAGCCGCCCCCGGTGCCCGCACTTGGTAAGGAAGTGGCATTGCCACTCTTGGGGGACGGTGTTTTACCTTCCAGGAGTGAGAATTTGGCTCAGCATGTGTCGTTAGCTGTGAAGGAGATGATTTGGGCAGACAAATACGTTTATATCTATTCTTTGTTGTTAGATAATAGGGAAATGGAGCAGGCGAAAACACTGAAAGAGTGGATGCTCCCAAGCGAATGGAGGGTGCAGTGTGCTAGATTTAGGGTTGAGGAAACTCTCAACAACTGGATGAAAGCTTGGGCTGTATTCACTGCTATTAAAGCTGAGCGACCTCCAGATTTACAGGCACCATTGGCATGCTACTCGAGCAGGATTGTGGGATGGAGTGAACAGTATTCTGGGGAGGCATGGAAAGGGTATGATGTCAATTTCAGGAAGGCATTGGAATTTAATAGAACATTGGCATGGGACACGGTGGACTCCATGTCTTGGCATAAACAGTTCTCGGATACTGCACCCCCCCCTCAGTTCTCCGGTTCAGTCAAGGTGTTCTCTGCTAGACCTCAACAGCCCTTTCGGCCCCCCCAAACGAGTGAGGTGCCTGGGAAGTTTAGGACCAGTGGGCCAGACAAAAAAGGAATGTGTTGGGATTTTAATAGGCGCACCTGCACAAGGGCCGCGTGTAAGTTTAGACATGCATGTTCCTCCTGTGGTCACCCCTCTCATCCAGAAACTGCCTGTAGGTCCAAGCAGGGGAACACAGGTCAGAGGGGTAGGGGAAAGCCACTATAAGTCAAACAGGTTAGGCCCCCCCACTCCAGTGGATGTGGTGGCAATGATTCCATGGTTGAACAGATACCCGGACCACACATCGGCCACCCTACTCCAAGAAGGTTTTTCTAAAGGCTTTAGGATCCCGGCAGCGGGATACACAGGCAGCGCGCACTGTAGAAACCAATTGTCAGTCAAGCACAATCCGGCTGTGGTGGCCGCCAAAATTGACAAGGAGCTATCGTTAGGCGGGATAGCTGGCCCTTTTACTGAAGTGCCAGTACCCAATTTTGTGTGTTCCCCATTAGGAGTTGTCCCCAAAAAAGAGAAAGGGCAATTCAGATTGATCCACAACCTGTCAGCACCTAGGGGGACGTCACTGAATGATGCCATTGACGAGGGTATCTGTAGTGTTAAATACGCCTCTTTTGATCAGGCTGTTAACTTACTACAGGCCACGGGACCCGGGGCGCTGATGGCGAAATCAGACATAGAATCAGCCTTTCGCCTCCTCCCGGTCCATCCAGCGGATCAGCATCTCTTAGGCTTCACCTTTGGGGATATGTTCTACATGGACAAATGCATGCCCATGGGTTGTTCTATATCTTGCGCTTACTTCGAGATGTTTAGCTCTTTTCTTGAATGGGCCATGAGACAAGTGACGGGCCATCAGCGGGTCATGCATTATTTAGATGATTTCCTCTTCCTGGGTACAGCGGGATCTCAGGAGTGTGCACTGGCATTGCAGGAATTTTGCGTGCTCATGCGGGCTTTTGGAGTCCCGCTTGCGCCCGGGAAGACGGTTGGCCCGACCACCTGCTTAGAATTCCTCGGCATTGAGATTGACTCGATGGAAGGATGTTTTAGATTACCTAGGGACAAGGTGGACAAATTCAAAACAGCGCTACATGTATGCCTCCGGAAGGAGAAGGTCACTCTGCAGCAACTACAGGAGGTGGTAGGGCAATTGAATTTCGCACTGAGGATCATCCCCATGGCTCGCCCTTTCTCTCGCTCCATTGCTCAAGCAATGAAGGGGCTGAGGGAGAAGCACCACCGCACTCGACTATCGTCTGAAATTCGCCAGGATATGCTTATATGGATGGCATTCCTGGAGGATTTTAACGGCAGGGTGGTCTGGCCCGGTCCGCTCACAACATCAGCAGAGTTGGGCTTGTGGACTGATGCTGCCGGTAGTGTGGGCTTTGGCGCCATCCTAGGGAACAGGTGGGTCGCTCAACAGTGGCCGGAGGTATGGAGGACATGGGGTCTGACCACCAATATTGGCTTCCTGGAACTCTTCCCAATATGGGTGGCATTGATGGTCTGGCCCGAACACCTATGTAATCAGTCAGTGGTGTTTTGGTCAGACAACATGACGGTGGTGGAATGTATCAACCAGCAGGGAGCACGGTGTCCTTTCATACTCCGTCTGATCAAAGAAATTGTTTTGCAGTGCCTTAAATTGAATGTCGTTTTTAAGGCCAAACATGTCCCTGGTGTTCTGAACAATGCAGCTGACTCCCTCTCTCGCTTAAAAATGCAGGTTTTCAGGGAGCATCTTCCTACAGCAGACCCCTCGCCAGCGCACTTCCCAGCAGTACTTTGGCAGATTGGTGCCCCAGATTACAGGACCTCGTGGTCGCTAGCCTAGCCCCCAGGACCAGGACGGCTTATGAAGGGGCGTTTTTGTCTTACTGTACTTTCTTGGGGCAGCAATGGGAGGTGCTATGGGCGCGGGAGGATGGCTTTGCGGCCTACCTAGAATGGATGCATAAGGAGGGGCGCTCGGTGGCAGCGGCAAACAGACATAGGGCAGCGGTGTCATTTTACGCTCAAGCTAGGGGCTTGCGTGATCCCACTAATACCTTTATGGTGCATAAGGCTTTGAGGGGTTGGCGCCGTATTCAGGGCCACCATAAGGATAAGAGAAAGCCCATAGGATTAGCGCGGCTGACAGCGTTACTGGGCGCGCTGGACACGGTTTGTAGCTCGGAGTGGGAGGTACTTCTTTTTAAGGCAGCATTCTCCTTGGCATTTTATGGGGCGCTGAGAATTAGCGAACTTGTGGCAGGTTCCAAGTCAGACCTACTGGGCGGCTTGCAAAGGGCTAGTGTGACGATAAGGGAGGACACCATGTGGGTGACGATTCAGAAATCAAAGACCGACCAGGAGTCTAGGGGCCACACCATAGTCCTCCAACGGGCCCCCGCTAACCCTTGCTGCCCAGTGAGGCACGTAGAATTATTGCACAGGCAGATGGTGGGCACAGCGGGCAGGGCACTGCTCTGTCATGCTGACGGTAACCCCTTGACCAGGTACCAATTTAGGAGGGTGTTGGAGATGGTGGTCAGGAAAGCAGGTCTTGACCCTAAAGAGTTTGGCTCTCATTCCTTTAGGATTGGGGCAGCAACGGAGGCGGTGGCGGGGGGCCTCCCAGTGGAGAGAGTGAAGACAATTGGGAGATGGTCTTCTGCATGTTACAAACGTTATGTACGAATTGACATGCTGTGATTACAGGGCACTCACGCTTGGTTTGTCTCCGCTCTCTTACAGTTTCTCAGACCTGTTACGCAGGGGAGGAATTTGTCGTCGGGCACCGACAACATACATCAGCACGGAGCTGCAGCCAGGAAACAATGAAGAAAAGTGTTTGGATTGTGGGTCACTCTTATGTAAGACGAGCAGAATGTGTTTTTATGTCAGGTGACAGGGGGAAAAAGGGCGGCGCAACTGGGGTTGGACATCACGTTCTTCGGGAGAGGGGGGCTGTGTCTCAACCAGTTTAGGGGCTTCTTCCAGGGGCTTTTAGCGCGCCGGCAATCTCCCCCGTCAGTGGTGATACTTCACCTTGGGGAGAATGATTTGGCCACACTGGGAAGGCGCATTCTGATCGAGGAGATTATCTCAACGGCGGGGTGGATGGCCAGGACCTGCCCGGGTTGCACAATAGTATGGTCGCAACTCATACCTCGATTACAGTGGCGGGGGGGGACTCGGTCAGGGCGTTGAATCACTCGGTAAAGAGGATCAACTCACGGTTGGATAGGTTGTTTCGAGCCCCCCTGTTACAGTCAATACCTCACGGGTGTATTTGGGGCGACCGGTATTACTTGAGGGACGGGGTTCACTTAAATGAGGAAGGGAATGTCCTGTGGTCTGACAATATCTGGGCCTGGCTAGAGGGATTTGCGAGTAGGAGGGTTTCTTAGGAAGGGGGTAGAGGGGGGAGGCCAGATCGTCGGTTAACAATGCTGGCCTGTGGCGGTAAGGTCATTATCGGTGAGCACATATTTGAGGTCTGAGGGGGCGGGCATCATCCAATGGAGGTTCCCGCCCAGGGGGAGGGGCCTGCGGGCCACTCCTAGAACTCCAGGGGCAAGGTAATTCATGCTGCAAAGGAGCGCGGGTAGGAGTAGTTCACGCTTTCCTTAGGCTGGTAGCCACCCCGCGCGCGTATACTCATGACGTCACCAGCTGGCGCAGAGTAAGGGCCCTCCTTCAGTGGGTAAATGGAGTTCAGGGCGTAGACCGGGCAATTCCCGGGGTAACACTGCGCATGCGCACATCTCAGGGGGAGGCGCAGCTTGTAGGACCTGACACCGGTAGTGACCCTGCCATATGGCCAGAAATGTACAAAAATCAAGATGAGGATGTTTTAGACTCGGTTAGGAAACAACATGTATTAGAGTTTTGTTAAGGTCAGGCTCTCAAACTTGTTGATAATAATTGTGTATTTAATGTCCTGCTGATTTTTGTATAAATTGTTGATTCTGCAATTAAAACCTTTTTTAATTTCATACTTTAATAAATACGGCCGGGCGACTAGCGCCCGCCTTCCAAAAAGTAAAAATGTCTCGTGTCCACGTTCCTGGGTGTTGGGTGCCGGTTTGGGGGGGAGGCGGCAGCTAGTCGCTGACCATGTGAAAAGGGGGGGCCCTCGGCCCCCCCGCACGCATGGCGGCGCGGCGACCGTCGCCCCCCCTTACCCCATGGTTGTCTCTCGGCGGTGGGGGCGGGCCCTGGGGGGCGCGACCCACCGCCGATTGGCCGGCGGCCTCCCTGACCCGGATGCAAAGTAGAAGGTCCGGGTCAGGGGGGGCGGGCTGCAGGAGGGGCGGGTCGGGGGGGCGTTCCCCCCCCGCCTGGCCCCTCGGGAATAAAGAGGTGGGGAGCGCCCAGGAGACCCCCTTGTCCCTGGACGCTCCCTCACTGAACGGTGTGCCCCGCGCTCGGGGCTTCTTTGTTCCCCACCCACCATCCCTTGGAACAAAAGTCTTGTGGCATTCATATGTCTGGTTGAATGGTAAGTTTTGAGGGGACTGTCCACATGTCTCACATGATGGTAGAAATGGAACTGTTGGTATATCTTGTGATGCTGTTGTTTAGGAATTTTTCTCCCTTTTTAGCAAACTGTGTGTAAAGTGAATTTTCTTTGATGCCAAGTGTCTTTAGGCCTTTTTTCCTTTGTAGCTGTACGTTGATAATATCATTTATTAGCCAGTGTAGCTGTCCTTTAGAGTTTTTTCCCATAGGTCGTCGTATTTATTAGGTATGGGGCATGCGGTAAGGTCATTATCGGTGAGCACATATTTGAGGTCTGAGGGGGCGGGCATCATCCTATGGAGGTTCCCGCCCAGGGGGAGGGGCCTGCGGGCCACTCCTAGAACTCCAGGGGCAAGGTAATTCATGCTGCAAAGGAGCGCGGGTAGGAGTAGTTCACGCTTTCCTTAGGCTGGTAGCCACCCCGCGCGCGTATACTCATGACGTCACCAGCTGGCGCAGAGTAAGGGCCCTCCTTCAGTGGGTAAATGGAGTTCAGGGCGTAGACCGGGCAATTCCCGGGGTAACACTGCGCATGCGCACATCTCAGGGGGAGGCGCAGCTTGTAGGACCTGACACCGGTAGTGACCCTGCCATATGGCCAGAAATGTACAAAAATCAAGATGAGGATGTTTTAGACTCGGTTAGGAAACAACATGTATTAGAGTTTTGTTAAGGTCAGGCTCTCAAACTTGTTGATAATAATTGTGTATTTAATGTCCTGCTGATTTTTGTATAAATTGTTGATTCTGCAATTAAAACCTTTTTTAATTTCATACTTTAATAAATACGGCCGGGCGACTAGCGCCCGCCTTCCAAAAAGTAAAAATGTCTCGTGTCCACGTTCCTGGGTGTTGGGTGCCGGTTTGGGGGGGAGGCGGCAGCTAGTCGCTGACCATGTGAAAAGGGGGGGCCCTCGGCCCCCCCGCACGCATGGCGGCGCGGCGACCGTCGCCCCCCCTTACCCCATGGTTGTCTCTCGGCGGTGGGGGCGGGCCCTGGGGGGCGCGACCCACCGCCGATTGGCCGGCGGCCTCCCTGACCCGGATGCAAAGTAGAAGGTCCGGGTCAGGGGGGGCGGGCTGCAGGAGGGGCGGGTCGGGGGGGCGTTCCCCCCCCGCCTGGCCCCTCGGGAATAAAGAGGTGGGGAGCGCCCAGGAGACCCCCTTGTCCCTGGACGCTCCCTCACTGAACGGTGTGCCCCGCGCTCGGGGCTTCTTTGTTCCCCACCCACCATCCCTTGGAACAAAAGTCTTGTGGCATTCATATGTCTGGTTGAATGGTAAGTTTTGAGGGGACTGTCCACATGTCTCACATGATGGTAGAAATGGAACTGTTGGTATATCTTGTGATGCTGTTGTTTAGGAATTTTTCTCCCTTTTTAGCAAACTGTGTGTAAAGTGAATTTTCTTTGATGCCAAGTGTCTTTAGGCCTTTTTTCCTTTGTAGCTGTACGTTGATAATATCATTTATTAGCCAGTGTAGCTGTCCTTTAGAGTTTTTTCCCATAGGTCGTCGTATTTATTAGGTATGGGGCATGCGGTAAGGTCATTATCGGTGAGCACATATTTGAGGTCTGAGGGGGCGGGCATCATCCTATGGAGGTTCCCGCCCAGGGGGAGGGGCCTGCGGGCCACTCCTAGAACTCCAGGGGCAAGGTAATTCATGCTGCAAAGGAGCGCGGGTAGGAGTAGTTCACGCTTTCCTTAGGCTGGTAGCCACCCCGCGCGCGTATACTCATGACGTCACCAGCTGGCGCAGAGTAAGGGCCCTCCTTCAGTGGGTAAATGGAGTTCAGGGCGTAGACCGGGCAATTCCCGGGGTAACACTGCGCATGCGCACATCTCAGGGGGAGGCGCAGCTTGTAGGACCTGACACCGGTAGTGACCCTGCCATATGGCCAGAAATGTACAAAAATCAAGATGAGGATGTTTTAGACTCGGTTAGGAAACAACATGTATTAGAGTTTTGTTAAGGTCAGGCTCTCAAACTTGTTGATAATAATTGTGTATTTAATGTCCTGCTGATTTTTGTATAAATTGTTGATTATGCAATTAAAACCTTTTTTAATTTCATACTTTAATAAATACGGCCGGGCGACTAGCGCCCGCCTTCCAAAAAGTAAAAATGTCTCGTGTCCACGTTCCTGGGTGTTGGGTGCCGGTTTGGGGGGGAGGCGGCAGCTAGTCGCTGACCATGTTCCAGGAGGTGATGCCCTAGAAAGAGAAGACTTTTACACCCGTAGAAATTAATTGGACTTGGGATCTCATTATTAGACGAAAATGATCAAATGACACAATTACCAGGGGGCATATTATCAAGAGATATATCGCCGCTTTTTCAGCACATAGCGCTGAAAAATTATCAAGGCGTCGCTAACATTCATTAGAGCATGTTAGCAGTCGATTTTGTAACGCATCTCATGACAGCAATAGCTATCGCTAATGAGATGCAAAGTAGGCGTTCCCTCCTACAACAACATGAGAATTTATTGCAACACCAACATCGCGGTATTCACAATGCGACCCCTGAACAGCGAAGCGATAACAAAAGCCCCCATTATGGCATGATTCTAACACCGGCAAAAAACCTGACTTAGCCTTATTGCCTATGGGAGGTGTATTGTATGGTTAAGTACACACTATCGTATCAGCGAGCTTTTCTATTATCGCTGCTCATTTATCTCTGGATTTCTTGCGATAATGGGTGTTTTCGCCGCTATCGCTGGATTTCTTATCGCCTTTGAGATGAGAGTGGATAATACTGCGCTATCACGACGATTAAATCCAGAGATAACCGGCGATAAGAAAAACAGCACTAAGTGCGCTTTGCGATAATTATCGCAACTCGTTGGTAATATGCCCCTTCGTTTGTTAAAAGTATAAGTGCTCAAAATTTTCGTTCATGAATTTCAGTCGTCCCTATCAAAAGCAGGTAGGGGCGCATAGGCTTGGTTCCACCTCATAACTCTCATCCATCAGCAAACACTCCCTGATCCAAAGTCTTTCAGGTTCTTTTTCCTCTTTGCTTTCTGTTTTTGTCAGTGGATTTCCAGCTTTCTCTTTTTCCTTATTTTCTCCCTTGTATTTTTCTCTCTCTTGCTCTGGGCCACAGTGTGATGTGGAAAGATAAGTGTCGGTCCTCTAAAATGAGCGCCGGTGGGCTCCACTTGCATTCCCCAACACAAATGAAGTACTGCATTGCACATTTACTACAGGCACTTACCTGTGAATATGCTGCTTGAAGGAAGGTGGGACATGTAAACATTTAAAGACCAGACAACGGGGCTGGTACATGAAAATCTTTATGTACATAGAAAGGGGTACTGCAGGAGCACTTTTTTTTTACTCTTCTGTGTTTGAGAATCGACCCTAAAACATCCAACCTCTTATTTGTAAAAGTGCAAAGAAGGCATAGTCCTTTCAATTTCTACAAACTGCATACAATATTCCCTGAGCATTCCAATGTTATTCCCATTAGAAAAGTTTTGGGGCCTGTAGAAAATGCCTTATCAGTCTGTCCACCCACATTTTTTCACCTTTAGCTGGACTATATTTTCATGTTACCCCTAATAACCAGGAGTAAAGTGCCCATTTGCCCCATTTAAAACAAGGTGAAATTGTCCCATCAGTCATTATCAAAATCAAACCTGTCCCACAGTGCGCTATCAAATCCTAAACACAAAGCAAATTAGATTTCAAAGTCCCAGATTCTGGATGGCCACATTACGTGCAGTTAAGGCATTAGGCGATGCATCCCAACAATAAGCGAGTCGTACCAAGAAATGAAACATGATTTGAAAAGATGCCATCCATGCTTAACTACTAGAAAGGTCTGATATCCAAGTGGTATGCAACCCTACTAGATACGAAAACTCCCCCTAGGTGGGCTTATCAGAGCAAGTGGTGCACTGGGCTGAAAAGTCTCTGTTTGAGACTGGGAGAGGTTATGGTCAGACATACACAGGTGGTCTATCACGATAGAAACGAAAAAAATACATTATAAACCACTTTATGCATGGCATTACTACCCCAACAAAGTTCACAAGATATTCCTCATATCCAAACCCTTGTGCAGGAGACAGTGCAGACAAAAGGGGTTACTTCATTCATATTTGGTGGGAATGTACACACGTCCATTCCGTTTGGAGAGCCGTCTCTCCAAGGTATTTTGGGCTACCCTCTTCTTTCACTCCATCACTTGTTGCTGGCCTGGTTTGTGAAACCCTGACCTTAAATATATGACTCAAAATACTAAAGCAATGCTTTGGAGTTGTTTTGGAGGCATCACAACTAGCCATTGCTATGTAGTGGAAGGGAAGAGTCCATCATCGAACTAATACTGGTATGGGTGCCTGTGGGATATAGTTGCCATGAAACACCTTGTTAGTAACACTAGGAGCACTAAAAAATAACATTTAGCATTTGAAGAGCTCTGGTTCCCAAAAGTTGACCATCTATCCAAAAAACGCCCATATACAGTGTGCCCACCACACCTTCATGCTTTGAATTTTTTGGGATGTCCCGATCCCTGAAAGTGTAACATGTGGGTACTGTATTGGAATAGCAAGGCTCAAAAATAGACTGATGAGGCTCACATTTGTGGCATAATTCACGGAAGTGCAACTCTTACATTTTGAAGACTATCAGGATGGAACGAGGAGTTAGAGAGAGTGGGTTTCCTCTTTTTTAGGGGTTGTGAAAGGTTTTTGTTCATTACTTCTGTTTTCAAAACTGTTCGCATTGCTATTTGATAGTCAAGAGTCCTGTGCCTTATGGTAGCTGTAGTACTCTAAGTCAACGTGAACAACTTGCAAACTCTTAAACCCTTTAAACTCGTTTAAAAAATGTGTCATATTCCTGATAGGCACATTTCACTTGCCTGTAAGTCTCTATTATATGGTGTGGAAAGTGCACTTAGGGACTTTAAGTTAAATGTCTCTAGTGGACTCTAGCAACCTGTTGTTCAATTCACTACAGCGGCAGTGCAAACATAGCTCCAGGCAATCCATGTGTAGCCTGTCTGCTTCAGTACAAACAATGCAGTAACCCATTTTGACCTGTACAGAACTCCCTTTTAAATATTCTTAAGTCACCCATAAGTAGGTCTTGTAGCCGTCAAGGCCGAGTGCATGGTATTTAAAACTGGGATAGGTAGAAAATGTATACTAGTGCTACAGAACATCTTACTTGTCATTAAAAGCACTTACATTACTAATGTGCACAAGTTTACATTTAAAATAAGGCTGAAATAAAAAAAATTGTAGTATGTAGTCATACTTGAATGTTATAGGTCTGCATGTTAATAACGTGCTGAATTAAATTAGCCTAACTGTCAGAACCATGCTAACTGGAAAATAATGCATTAACATTGATATGCCTTTTTTTTACATTGAATAAACTATTTGTTTTCTTCTCTCTGCTGCAGATATTGCAACTTCAGAAGCCTACTGTTACCTAATGAATAGACACTTGTTTTGGAATAGACAACTGAAAGTAAAGTTATCACTGGGAGGAGACGAAGACAACAGGAAGAATGATTCATGGGAAAAAGTTTTGGAAAACAAGAAAAAACATTGTACCTTTCAAGGACTAATGTCTGAAAGTTTATTATGCTCTGGTGAGCGCATGGGGACTGAACTTGTTCCCAGGAGTCTGCTGATATCCTTTTGTTGGATGAAGAAGACAAAACTAAATAATGTTGTAAATTAAGATTTGTGTGTTTTTATGAGGACGTGTTCCTAGGTTAGGGAGGAAAATTCTTGTAAAGCACACGTACACCGATTGGTCTCATGGTGCAATTTCTAGGACTAGCCTGACCCTGGTGGAGTTTATTTGTATGCTTGGATAAACAACCAAGTGTTAAGGGATTTTCTAAAGCTCAGCAGGTCATTGCA
The DNA here is from genome assembly GCF_964261635.1 of Lissotriton helveticus. NCBI lineage: Eukaryota > Metazoa > Chordata > Amphibia > Caudata > Salamandridae > Lissotriton > Lissotriton helveticus. The sequence goes on along the minus strand of NC_136068.1, from coordinate 701,747,634 downwards.
TGATCTAATTTCCAGGGGAAAGGAATTTCAGAGTCTGTGTGCCAAAGTTGCAAACCTACAGCCCCCTTGTCTCTTCAGCTTGAAGGAGGGGGTTGCCAGGAGATGGAGGTGAGCCGAGCATAGGTTGCGTGAGGGGGTGTATCTTTGAATAAGGCGGTCAATAAATTTGGGGCTCTGCCCATGTAGGGATTTAGAGAGCCGCAACCTACTTTAAAGGCGTAACGCTGGGGGATCGGAAGCCAGTGCAGTTTCCTCAGAAATGGAGTGACATGTTGTCACCTTGGTTGTTAATGGATCAATCAAGCTGCTTGGTTCTGCACCAACTGTAGACATTTGATTAGAAATAGTGAAATACCAAGGTAGGCTCAATTTGCATAATCTAAGTGGGACAAGACCATTGCTATCACCACCTATTCCCATGTTAGTAGTATGCTAATCTTTTTATTCTTCTGTAATTTAAAGAATCAGGTAGAAATCACAGAGCCGATTTGAGTTTTTAGTGACAGTTCATAGTTTATAGTGACGCCAAGAGTTTTTGCCAAAGAAGAGGGGATGGGAGAGGGTCCTAGTTCCAGTGGCAAGAATTGTGGCTCCATAAGTTGTGGCTGCCCCCGTAAGGACCAATTCGGTCTTGCCTAGGTTAAGCTTTAAATGATTGCAGTCCATCCAGTGGCGGATGTACAGCATGGTAGTCTGGAATTCAAGGACTGATTGAAATGAGTTGTCAATAGTGAACATTAGTTGCAGAACATCGGTTTAATTGAATGTGGCAACTTTCCTTTCCTTAAGGGACTGGATCAGAGGGAGGAGGTAAAGTTTAAACAGATGGGGGGATAGCGGGGAGCCCTGTGGGACCACACATGTGTTTTTTAACTTTCGGGCTGTGAACTGGGCTGTGCGGACCGACTGGAAGCAGTCTTCTAGGAAGGAACTAATCCAACACTGGGCTGAGCCCTTTATGCCTGCCTCTTTGACAGCACCTTTGAAGGCGCGCCTAAGGCAAACCCCTCTGCGCCCGTCCACGCCTGGACCACGCCCAGCGCCAGAACCCCTGGCCCTCACGAACGCCACGTCGCCCGACTCCACTACGATGCCAGCACCCTCCATGCACTCAACCCTGGATGTGAACACACCTGCTACCGGGCCACCCTGAAGCGCACCCAAGGGCCCTTCACCTGCCGGACCTGCATCTTCACCAGCATCCGGCCCACCAAACTGCCAACAAAAGAAGCCAACTACCTCAGATGCATCCTCCTCAACACACGCTCCGCCCGCAAACACGCTGTCAAACTCTGGGACCTCCTCGACTCTACCTCCCCAGACATCGCCTTCCTGACAGAAACCTGGCTGAACCCCACCTCTACACACGACATTGCCATAGCCATCCCGGAAGGCTACAATATTACCAGCAAGGACCGCACCAACGACATTGGAGGATGAATCGCCATTGTCCACAGGAACACCCTCAGAGTCTCGACCAACACCGACGACACCCTCAGCACCGCCGAACACATGCACTTCTGATTCACACCGACGCGAACTCCACACTCAGAGGAACCCTTGTCTACAGACCCCCGGACCACGACCACAGTTCAGCAACTCCATTGCCGACCTCATCAGCATAAACGCCCTCGCGGACTACATCCTCCTTGGGGTCCTGAATTTCTTCCTCAAGAACAACGACACCAACTCCACCACCCTGATCGCCAACCTAGCCAACCTCGGACTCAGACAGCTCGTCTCCAACCCCAGCTCCCACAACCACCCTTCACAAGACCTATGCGACTCACTGGCCACCTTCTTCCACCGCAAGATCACCGACATCCACGACAGCTTCAACGCTACAACCCACCTGACACCTACCGCCCCCACGACCACCACCCACACCAACCGCCTGCTCTCCTGGCCCAATGTCAGTGACGAAGACACCAACGAGATCATGAACACCATCCACTCCGGATCACCTTTAGACTGATGCCCTCACCACATCTTCAACAAAGCCTGCACAGCCATCGCACCTCATCTCCGGAAAATAATCAACATCTCCTTAAAGACAGCAACCTTCCTGGAAAACTGAAAGCACGCCGAGATCAACGCCTTACTCAAGAAACGCAAGGCGGATCCCGAGGACCTCAAGAACTTCCGACCCATCTCCCTGCTTCTGTTCCCGGCGAAGGTCACGGAGAAAACCGCCAACAAACAACTGACCCGCTACCTCAAGCGGAACAGCATCCTGGACTCATCCCAGTCCGGGTTCCGCAGCAACCACAGCACCGAAACCGCCCTCAATGCTGCCACCGACGACATCAGGACCCTGATTGACAACAAAGAAACAGCTGCCCTCATCCATCTTGGACCTGTCAGCCGCCTTCGACATGGTCTGCTACCGCACACTACGAACACGCCTACACGATGTCGGGATCCAAGAGATGGCCCTGGACTGGACCACATCCTTCCTATCCGGCAGAACTAAGAGCATCCGCCCCCCCTTCCGCTCCAATGCCACCAAGATCATCTGCAGCGTACCCCAGGGCTCTTCCCTCAGCCCGACGTTGTTCAACATCTACATGGCACCCCTCGCCCATGTCGCTCGACAGCACAACCTCAACATCATCTCCTATGCTGACGACACGCAGCTGATCCTCTCCCTCACCAAAGACCCTCACACTGCCAAAACCAGCCTTTACGAAGGAATGAAGGCCGTTGCAGAATGGATGTGGAACAGCTGACTGAAGCTGAACTCAGACAAAATGGAGGACCTCATCATCGGCCCCACCTCCTAGGCCCGGGACGACTCCTGGTGGCCGATCACACTGGGAACAGCCGCGACACCCAATGACCACGCACGCAACCTAGGGGTCATCCTCGACTCCAGCCTCTCCATGACTAAGCAGGTCAATGGCGTCTCCTCATCCTGCTTCAACACGCTCCGAATGCTCTGCAGGATTTTCAAATGGATCCCCATCGAAACTAGAAGAACAGTCACCCAGGCCCTCGTCACCAGCAGATTGGACTACGGAAACACCCTCTATGCAGGAACGTCAGCCTAACTCCTGAGAAGACTGCAACTCATAGTCATAGTCAAATACTTTATTCGGCATTCTTTCATAGAAACCATAAAAGTAACACTTTTAAAATACAGCACATTCAATGATTTAAAAACAATGGATTAAATACAGTGTTTAACAGTGGTAAAAGCAATTTAGAGGCGGCATAAATACAAAAAGGGGAGGAAGCTAAAATGACCATTAACAAAAACTGTTAAAACACGATAATTTTAAAAGTCCAAATATTTTCTGTAGTTCATTGCACATTTAAGGAAACGGCCAAAAACGGAATACAGTCAGGTTTAAGCAGTCGCAAATAAAACAGGGCGGGACGTACTTGCACAAAATTTTACTTTTTTTAAAGAGATTTCAGATAGATAGTCCTGGCCATTTCATAATATTTACAGAGAAATATGAAGTGAAGCAAGTCCTGTGGAGACTTAGAGTCGCAGCCACAGGATGCCAACACAGTCCCTTTATGACTGCCCCTTGGAACTGCCAATAAGAAGTGAAAGAGGTTAAATCTGAACCTAATTAATAAAAATCGCTCATATGCAGGCAACGGCCACAATAGATACAGCTCTATATCTAGGGAGGTTTTGAGTATCAAATGTGTCCTCACACTAGTTTTCAAGAGTTCTTTCCCTTCTCTTTCCATTTTCCTGATTTGTGTGTAGGAATGCTTTACGAGCGTGACGTCCAATCTGTTAATCCCTTCAGGATTTAAAAACAAGTCTGGGCTTCCCAACTCATGAAAACGGGTTTTTAGATATTTGAACCAGGGAATATTTATCATATGGTCAAGACTCAGGGCCTGTCTAAGGATATTCTGGGTAAGGTTTAAGTGCTTGTTGAGCCAGCATTGCAACCAAAAAGTGAGCGGACGTAAAGCCAGGATATCACTTAAATAGGGCATGCCAGTTTCTTCATGGACAGACAGATTCACGGTCCCCTTTGGGACGCTCAATAGTTGTTTTAAAAAGTTGTTTTCTGTCACCTGAAGACCCTCGAGGCCACAATATCCCCATAGATCGCTACCATAGCTAGCTATGGATATACACTTTGCCTGGTAAATTTTTAGTATTGATGCCACTGGTCGGTTACCCAACTTGGCAGCAAGCCAAAAAGTGCCGCATTTGCCCTGGTTACCTGACCCTTTTTTTTGTTTAAAAGTGCAGCCCAGTTAAGCTGATGATCTAGCAGGACACCCAGATAGGAGAATGTTGTGCAGTTCGGCACCCTCACTCCGTTCACCACAAAGGAGTGCTCTCTTTTAGGAGGCGGCCCTACGTGCATCACGTTAAATTTAGTGTTATTTATGGACAGGTCACGCTTGTCCATAAAACCGCGAAAAGCATCGAGTAGGGTTTGGAGCCCTTTGGGGGTTCGTGCCAAGAGGACTGCGTCTTCCGCATAAAGCAAGACGGGCAGTCCTCGCTTTCCCACATACGGAAAATCGGTCCCGGTTTCTAGCAAGGAACCTTCCAAGTCATTAATGTAAAGATTAAAAAGGAAGGGGGCTTATATGCACCCCTGCCTGACCCCCCTTTCGATATCAAAGTTCCTAGATACCTTCAGGTCGTTGGAATATCTAATGTTGGCCTTAGTGTCTCTATGGAGGTCCCTCAAGAAGTCGACAAGGGCGCGCTCCACGCCCATGGCTCCATGGCCCTCCACAGCCTTCCACGATTAACGCTATCGACAGCGGATGAGAGGTCCATGAAGGCCATGTAGACGGAACCAGAGCGAGCCATGGTGTACTTCCCTATGATGGAATAGAGGTTTGGGCCACGGTAGAGTATCCTGGGCGGAACCCATACTGGATATCAGAGATGATGTTGTTATCCTCTGCCCAGGTACACAATCTTTTTAAGATTGCCCCCCCAATGACCTTAACAACAGAGTCAATCAAAGAGATTGGCCTGTAATTCAGCGTGCTGTTTCGATCCCCTTTTTTGTATACAGGGACGATCGTCGAGACACCCCAGGAGGCAGGGCATCCTCCTTTGGCTGCAGCATTACCCACAGCAGTCAGGATCTCGGCCCAAAACGAGGGTTTTGAATTTAAAAGGTCCGGGGGGATGCCATCCGGGCCTGGTGCTTTATTATTCATCAGGTTAGCAATACCCTCCTCAATTTCATGCACAGAGAACATCAGTATATCCTTGTCCGTGAGATTGTCAAAAGGAACTAGCTGGCCCGATGTGTTTTTAAATATTCCTTCAAAGTAAGACACCCATTCATTTTCAGTTACGTTGGAGCCCACTTCTCTGACCCCTTCCGCTAAAAAAGGTGATCGGTTAATGGTGCTCCAAAATCTGGAACTACTAGATAGGGTTACGGGAAGTAAGAGCTCCCTCCATAATTCTTCTTTGACTACCGCCTTGCGATTAGCTAGGGCAATTTTATAGTTTTTCCTAAGGGTACAGATCAGAGCTCTGTCTCTGGGTGTTTTTTTCAGCCCAGCTTTAAGGTCACTCGCTGCTTTGGAACAGAGGCGACAGAACAGAACCATTTTGGTCCACGGGGCATACCTGTCTTGCCATGGGCAAGTAACATGCCACTTGCTTTGGACACGATACCTTCAAAAGATTTTAAAATGCCTGGTGGTTAAGATTCATAATTGAGGCAACAAATACATTCTGCCTCGCAAGCTGCCTTTAGAGAGTCGTGGAAGGTGGATGGGATTATCTGGCTCCATTTAATACGACACCCTCCCTCTCTGGGTTGTAAATTATTACTGCTGCGTACTTTCTCTTTGGTCTTCATCAGACACCCTCCTATGGTCACACAGACAGGGTTATGGTCACTGTGTGAACTTGGAATGACTGCAACTCATCAAGAACGCCTCGGGACGTCTGATCCTCGACATCCCCCACCGCAGCCACATCACACCCCAATTGAGACATCTGCACTGGCTCACCGTCAACAAGAGGATAACCTTCAAGCTCCTCATCCACCCACACAAAGCTCTCCACAACACTGGCCCAGCATACCTCAACAGACGACTCAGCTTCTACATCCCCACTCGCCATCTCCGCTCCTCCGGCACCACCCTCACCACAGTCCCCCCGCATCCGAAGAACGACCTTAGTGGCCGATCCTTCTCCCACCTCACCACCAAGACCTAGAATACCCTCCCCACCAACCTACGGCAGACAGAAGACTTCAGAAGACTCCTCAAGACCTGGCTCTTCGATCAGTAGCAGCACCCCCCCCAAGCGCCTTGAGACCCTCACAGGTATGCAGCCCGCTTTACAAATGTCTTGTTTGATTGATTGAAGATACCATGGTTGACCGTGTCAAAGGCTGCAGAGAGATCCAGCAGCACCAGGGCCTGATAGGTTCCGCTGCCGGACTTTTCTCGAAGGGAGTCCAGTACTGCCAGCATTACCGTCTCTGTAAAGTGGGCAGGGCAAAACTCTGCTTGATGAGGTTCAAGATAGTCAGATTGTTCACTGAAATTGGAAAGGCACTCAGCCACATGGGCCTCCAATACCTTAGCTAGGTAGGGGAGGAGAGAGATCAGATGGTAGTTTGCTAGGATCTGGGGGTCAGCCCCTTGTTTCTTCAGAAGGGGGACAACAGTTGCATCTTGAAAAGCCTTGGGGACACGGCCCTGGGATAAAGACTAATTCAAAATGGAGAGGGCTAGCCCGGGAAGACTGGTAAAGACTGCTTTTAAGATGTGGAGTGGACAACAGTCTGTGGGAAATCCATATTTTACTTTAGACATTAGGCCCTGGAATACCTGTGTACTTATGGGCAGGAATTGTACGAGAGCACAGGGATTTCCTGGCATTTAGAGGGTTGTTTCAGGGGGAGCGTGTGTTGGAATGCTAGCTTTGATGGTGGAAATCTTTTTTGATGAAGAAGTTTTTCAGGGAGTTGCAGAGTGCTTGAGAGGGTGTGGGTCTAGTTGTAACTCTATCCGGGTTGGACAGTTCATTTACAATTGAAAAGATTTGTTTAGATCTGTTATTAGAGGACAGAATTCTGGAAGAGAAGTGAGTGACTTTGGCGGGTAGAATGGCTTTTTTTTATATTCTCTCATCTCTGCCAGATAGATTTGTTTCCCTTCTGATGAGTAATTCTGTCTCCACTTCCTTTCCAGATGGTGAAGGATCAGTTTTTGAGTTTTTAGTTCAGTGGAGAACCATCTCTGTGCGTCAAGGCGACTAGCCAGATATATTTTTTTGAGTGGGGCATATTTATCAGTGGCTGCTAATAGCTGGGCTGATATAGTTTTCTCACTAAAATTAATATCGGATTCAATTATAGGGGCTGTGTTAGCCAGTGAGCCATGGTATTGATTTTTATCAATAGTACTCCATTTCCGGACCATCCCACCATCACTGGTCGAGTGTTTAGCTGTGGTGACTTTGTTGTATTATTACTATACTGACAGTGATTTAAACAAATATCTTGTTCTATTTTATAATCAAAGATTGATTGATGGATTATAATAACTTGTAATGCTGAAATAAAAAAATTAATGCCTAATAAATAAATATGTGAAAAACGAAAAGATTTGAAAATAAAGCCCTTTTACTCATACTAACTCTCTTTATTGACTGCACTCAAAAGTCTTAATGATTTATTTATTATGTAGATGATTGCTCCTAATTTGTATTCATTAACCAACAATGGTCCATACGACCAGTGGTGGGAGTTATCTAATGATTCCACAAGAAGACTGAGATATAGAAAACCCCACTCCCTCACAATGCCCAAAAAGCTATTTTAATTGTTGCAGGCCCAGCTGTCCTTTGGAGCAAATCAGAGCACAGATTAAGATACTAATACTGTATCTCGGGCATGGAAACAACTAGAAAAATATAAAACAACTATTTATAAAAGTTAATAAAAAGGCAAAAGGCAATTGAATGGTGAAGTGAGATATTTTATAAATGTTAGGAAAAAATTACTTTAAAAAAGTTACCTTTCCCCTGCATGTCTCTCTCTGGGTTTGTTGCGGACACAATGCCTGCTGCTTGTGACATGTGGGAGGACACAGGTGATTAGTGTACTCCCTGCACCCCGACAACCCTCAGAGCCGAAGATTAGTGTGAATGAAGACTTCCACCATCTTGAAAAATGCCCTGACACATGACATTTTCGGCCTGTTTGCAGTAGGGCAAATCTGAACTACTGGAACAGTGGGTAGTGTTGCCACCCAATACTTTTACCCTAATGGTTAGGGTGTGCCCAGAACTCACCCCAACCTGATGTGAGCCATGAATGTAATAACACAAGGCACCTGGAGAGAACACTTTCTGAACCTGTGGAAGAACAGAAGAGGATAGGATTTTATACTGCATAAATTACAGATTGCCCTAGGTTAAGTCTGTCTGCTCTGTGCCATAGCTACCAGGGAATTGAACTCTGGTAAATGTAGTGACTTTGAGGGTTCATCTTGACAAGAGTTGTGATTATTCATTGATGTGGGTGGTCTACCACCCCAAATAATCCAAATTCTTACAGACCCTATTCACAAAGGCATACAAGATTGCATAAAAGAGTAAAATGGAAGTACTACTTTATGCACTCCAAATAGGTATCTGACTGAACAGGTTCCACTGTATCATAAACTGGATCCTTTCTCTAACCACTAGCCAGTATAGAGATCTTTTGACCACAGATGCAATCTTTTCTTGTTAACCCCAAACTGAGCCAAACATCTGGGTTCTGTGCCTGTTCCAGTGATTACCATTAAAAAAACCACACACTATCTACAAGTACAAATCACAAACCATTTTAGGGAAGGCAATGAGCACAAAAAGTAGCTAGATCTACTATTCCCATTCAAATCTAAACCATTATGGATAAAGAGCTGTGCACTAAATTGGTATTATTTGTTACGAATTGCAGATAGACCCCTTAGGGGCTGATAATGGCAAGAAACATGTTGACCAAAATACACAGCACGCCCGCTCGCTAGGAACATTATCTCTGATTAGGGCCACACTGCTTTTAATTAGGTTAGCGAGCCTCATGAATAAAATTAAGAAATTAGGGATTTTCTAAACGTATTTTAACACACATCTTGCATTCCACTACACTACTCACTCGAATCCACATACCTCCACACACCTCGCAGCTTTATCTAACAGAACTCCACCAAAGAGCCCCTTTGTGGGTGTCCGTCAGGCATTGCAGTGCCGGCACGATGAGGAGCACGCCCAAATGAGGAAGCATGACACCTCTCGGGGTGTGTGAGGGCACTTCCTCCAAAGGAAGGTTATTCCACAGACCTGACCACCTCTACCTATCTTAAGGAACTGCACACCCTGGATATATAGACTATTATTTGTTTTTCCCATCCAATGTAAACCATTTTGGGGAACTTTTAGACACTAAAGGGGTAACATACTATTTCAAATCCATTCTCATCTAACTGTTTTGGAAAAGGTGTTTGCCACTAAAGAGGTGCAATTTACTATTTCCACACCAATATAATCCATGTTGAGGAAGGTGTTGGGCATTAAAGGGATCAAACGTACTATTCCCACTCCAATAAAAAACATTTTGCGGAAGGTGCTGGATACTAAAAACAGTCAAACATACTATTCCTGCTCCAATCGAAACTATTTGAGGGAAGCTGTTGGACAATCAAGGGGTTATATTTACTATTCCTACAACTCTATACATTATTTGACAAAATCATCAATAGCAATAGACAAATAAATATTATTTTCAATAAATATTTACAATTTAGATTAATACTCAGAAAAGAAACACATGACAACATAAAATAAAACATAAAATATATTCACAACATTTAAAATAAAGATGATCAGAAATTTAAAAATAAAATACATTTAAAAAAATAATAATAATAGCATAGGTAAAATATTTCTACAGTACAACACTTTAATTTACCGAACCTGCTTTACTAACACAATATTATAAAAATTAAAAGTTAAGATTGAAAGTTTGAAAATAAGTTACAATAAATATTATTATCGAAATGCATCTATTTATAAATAATATAATGTAAGTAAAATAAAGACAACATATGCATACAATAGCTACAAAAACACAAACAATTAAACTATATACAATTTTACGTTGATTTAATATTGAACATTATTTAATAGTTCACTTAAAATTAAATGTAAAATAACAATTATCAAACACAAGAAGACATTTTTAAAAATTAAATCTTAATTTCCAAAATGTAACATTTTCAAAGCAAGAATTTACTAATAAAATACTTACAATCTACAATATAAATATAAAAACAAACAGTTAAAACATCTCCCCACCCTACTTGCCTACAAACACAACATCCCCCTAACAAACATAAAAATTTTTTAAAGTAGAGCTAACAAAAAATGTCATCAAATTAAAGAATAACTTAAATATTTATTGACTACACAATTGTTAGTAACAAAACAAATAAAAAAGTTAACATTTATAAAATGTAAAAAGAAAAAACAAATTAACTTGAAATTAATTTATAATTTAAAATAAAAATAAAATAAACTACGGTAAAATTCATAAATATGTTTAAGAAAGTTTGAATTGTATTAATCATCAATGCAAAATACATAGGGGTCCATTACGATGTCGGGCGGTTTGCCTCTGCCAGGCTGGCGGTGGCCACCGCCGGCCTGGCGGAGGCAAAACGCCCGACATCGCTAGCCCAAATCCCCCCGCCATATAAGGATGGCGGAGGGGAAGGCGGCGGTGAAAAACACCGCCCGCCTGTTTTCCGCCCCGGTCGCCTTGCGGCCAGGGCGGAAAACGAGTAATATGGTGGCGGTGTCTGTTAGACACCGCCCGCCATATTACTATGTGCATCTTTCAATGCCTTTCCGTGGCGGCAATGCCACCACGGAAAGGCATGCGGTGTTCACTCTGGGGGCCCCTTGTGGGCCCCGAGAGTGAAGGCCAAAGGGGTGTGGCACACGGGGGGTACCTGTGGTACCCCCCTGCATTTACATGATCGAAGCGGCAGGCACCGTGTGCTGCCTGCCGCTTCGATCATTTAAAAGCGTGCATTTTCTTTTAACATTGTGGCGGGCGGTGCAGTGAGCACCACCCGCCACACTGTTAAATTGAGGAATGCGCCCACCACTGTGGCGGGCGCATCCTAATACCAATGTCGGGACCCCCGCCCTTTAGGCGGGCGGTCCCGATTTCCGCTAGGGTGGCAGGCGGGCAAAGCCCGCCCGCCATCCTAATGTGCCCCATAGTATTACTTAACACACACATAAAATAAAATAAATAGGGACTCCATTTAAAAATATATATCAAAAAAACAACATTTTAAACATACATTTAAATAAATACATTTAAGAAATTAATATATTTCTAAAAATATAAAAACTAATCTAAAAGTTTACATATGAATTTGTAAAAAGAAATCATTATTTACACAGACATACTCAAAAAATCTCCACACCTTTTTCTCTAGAAACCCAACATCTCACTTATAAAAATTATATTACACACATATATTTATTTTAAGAAATGTCCAATAAATACATCTAAAAATTAAAAAAGTTGTCCAAATTATACACACCTGCTGAAAGTAATAAAAGCTCAAACCTTACCAACCTTGTCATACGCATTGGCCACCTGGTGCGGCAAAGAAGCAGGGCTGTTAAACAGCCTACAAACAAAAGTATACAAGGCAGTCCTAAATCTACCAAATTCGTCGGCTCCGGCGCAGGTCCGTCTAGAATTTGGCCTTCTAAATCAGAAGTTTCGCAGTATGGGAACCTTTGTGAAACTCTGCCATAAAACACGCTTGTTGGAAGCCAATTCATTAGACAACCTGTGCTGGAAAGAAATCGAAACCCAGCAGGAACAGCAAGTTTCAAACAGTTGGGGAGGCTACATGTCTCAATCCCTAAATTGCATAGGAATTGAAGAAACTTGGGACACGAAGCCAGATAGATCCACTTTTGATAAAATTGTAAACAATGCGGTAAAATGGAAATCCTACCTCGAAGACAAGATGAATATCGCAAAAAGACGACACGGGTGGACTGTGATTAATTCATATTCTTGGATAAAATCACAGACCTACTTAGAAAGCCACTTTAACAGTTTGTTAAAACAAAGATATATAAAACATCGACTAGGTCTACAGTTCTCAAAGGACTTGCTTCCAACCTGGAAAAATTGCCATACTGACCCCCATTGTCGACTTTGTGGATACCGAAATGAAACCCTAACGCACTTACTATGTGTGTGCCCTGTACTTAAAGACCTGAGGAGACGACTTTTAAAGAACATTTTTAACAAATTGAACATTCGGACTTGTAGGCAAGCCGTAATCCAATGGCTAGATGGATCATGTCCTATGTTGGCCTGCAGGGGGGTCAAATTTATGATGAAAGCCCAATCTCTCTTACAGCAAGCTGACCTTGGAACTATACCTCCAAACTGAAACGTTTGACACTTACCTTGCCACTTGACAAACAGTTTTAATTGCCAAAATTTTAAAAAGTGTTTTATGTCTTATGATGGCCGACATGCATTTTGTAATGATTTTTAATAATTTTATACAATAAAATTGACTTTGACTTTGACATCTAAAAATTAAGTAGAATAAACATTACGGTTATTGCTTTAAATAACCAAACATAATATCAATCTTATTTTAAATTAACTACATAAAAGACATTCAAAAGCTAACACTCCTTCGATATTTATGTCCACAAAATTGTTGACATCACGATATTCCTGTGGCAGTATTTTTATCCACAATAATTTGTTTCTGTATTCTGTCCCAACACCCTTGGTTGCAACTGGGCACATACTGAAATTATCAAAGGGAGCTCTTGCGCCACAATGGTAACCTCTCCTGTTCCCATAAGAAGAAGAAGAAATTACTCTCTTTGCCTCTCTCTTGAGTTTTTTCCAACATTGTTAAAGTTAACAGCTGAAACCTCAACAGGAATTTACCTCCATCTGATAATTCCTTAATAGAGTGTAAGGAGGTTTCAACACTTTTCACTATGTCAGTAGCTTCTTTTAACCTAAAGTTTCTGTGTTTTAAGAGCTGCTGTTAGGTTATTATATTGTAGCAATAATGATAGGTCTCTTCTGTACGTATCAAGTGTTCCGTCAGATTTGCATAGTAAAGCTAGCATTCTAAGTGAAGACAGGATCAAATGGGTTCACCAGGCAATTGTACATTTGTCTAGAATTGATGCCTTTCTACACCAATGTTTCTGAAAACGGGATTATAAGAAGTCAGTGACTTCTACATATCCATTAGAGCCTCAAGCAGCCATCAATCTAGGGAAAAAGTAGTGGAAGATGTACAAATGTGTTTTGAGATTCTCTGCCTGGTAAATCTAATCATAAGACTTCCTGGCACTAATGGTGAACAATAAACCATTAATGGCAATAGAATAATTAGTAAAGATTTTGAACCATTGTCCCATTTAATTCAGGATTCGCCTGCAATGTTAAAAAACAAGGGTTGATTGCAAGTCTCAATGGTAAAACAGTGTAGAGGAAGTGGCTAGGATTGAAGTACACATTATGAAATCTGCTAAATAATTCAATGCCTGATACCAAGAGCTATAAAAGCACAAGCCTTCAAATAATTATGAATTAGGAGAGCTATGAAAACAAGCTGGAGGTGCACAGAAACCAGCTACCAGCAAACTCCACTTTGTTTAGGAAGTAAAAACTGAACTGGCAGAAAATAAGCTGGATGAATCCAGAAAGCAGCCTCTAGCAGACTCGGCTTAATTATAATGTTGGAAGAGGCCATTGTAATTGAAATCGAGATCTTGCCAGACTGTCTCTGTGTGAATTGGTGAACTGCTAGGAGAGGGGTGATGCTCTCCAGGCACGAAGGCTCTGCAGGCAATGCACTGCTTCTGCCAGCTACTGTGCATCTCCAACTTCCACCTCCACCTTGGAAGACCAACAGCTGAGTCAGCTTCACTAGCAACCAAAGCTCCAATAAGCTGCCACTTTGGTATTGACAGGTCAGCAGCTATGTACGTCTTGCAGGCTACCAAAGGCTGTTGCAGGCGAAGAGGCTGCATGGATGAAAATCGCCAAGGGCAGCAATGCTGAAGAGATCAAGAGACATTACCGGGGCTCGCTGGGAAATCTTCACCATGTGTAAAAATGATTACGAGCGGGGGCGTGGCTAGCGGCTGAACATGGCGGCTGCCTAGAGGACCAGCTCCGATCACGAAGCGGCCTCTCCGACCATCCGCACAATGATCCGTGACTGAATCCGACCTCAGGCGGAGGTATCAAAGGCCCGGGGCCGGGCGCTACAGGCGGCAGCAAACCGGAGGACAATCGGATGCCGGGGAGCCGAGTTTCGATCGAGTGGCGGTGAGCCCGGAGCGCAGGCCTGACTCCCGGGACCCCAGTGGACAACGCAGCCGACCGGAAGTGGGTTCTGCCCGGCGGCAGTGGACCGGAAGTGACCGGGGCTGGAGGAGACCTCCGTGGCAGACCCGACGAACCACTCTGTCGGCGCCGGCTGTGGAGGCGCGCCGCGCCGAGGACTCTGTGCTACTAGGGAGGCTGAGGTAGCGGACGGACAATAGGGGGCTGAGGCGCCTTACGGTGCCGCCTGGCAAGGATCACTGCGGAATCCTCCGAATCGGCCGCCGGGGAGAACGAGACCAGCGGGGGCTGCTGAACACCTGCGGAACTTGCCCCCCCCTCCCCTCCCCGCCTCTCACACTCAGTGCGCTACGAAGCGACGCTGGTCGACCAGTTTGCGTCGCTTGGGCGCGAACATTGGAACTGTGCCTGGCCGCCCCATTGGTGTGTCGGGGACCCGCTGCGGAACCTGAGGCCCAAGGATTGGAGACGCTGACGGAGTCGTTTGATGGTGGAACCCTGATCTATGCACGGCGAAGACCCTGTGACACACACACGGTGCGCGGCGGTCAGTAGGGGCACCGCACCTGCCAGAACCAGTATACTGTGGCCGAGTCGCCGCTGCTGACCGGGACGTGGTCCCCGCCCACATCAGGCTGAGTGCCCCGACTGCAGTGGGGACGGACTAGTGCCCGGGGTTTGCCTCTTCCTATCCGACTCATCCATCCGGCTGGCTTGAGGTGCTGTGCGGCGGACGCTATGGCAGGCAAAGGCGCCAAGGGCGGCACGACCCAGACTCGCATAGAACGTTACACCAGTGACAAACATGCCTCCCCTCTGGCGGACGGGCGACATCCTTCCACGAGGTCGTCGGACAATGCGGGGCCAAAAAAGGCTACCCTGGATGACGTGATGCGAGCGCTCACGCAGGTACAGACTACGGTGGGTTCCATCTCCACTGAAATTGCCCTCATTCGGGCGGACCTCCACAAGATGGCCGAAAAAGTAGGATCTCTGGAACTGGTCACAAAATCCCTGGTGGAGGATGTCTCGGAGCTCCAGACGGCGATGGAGGCGGTCACGGCTGAGAATAAAAGGCTGAAGGAGAAGTTGGATGACCAGGAAGGGCGCTCCAGGCGGAACAACGTCCGAATTCTTGGGGTTCCGGAGTCGGAAGGAGTTAGAGCGACGCACCTCTTTGTAGAGGAGCTCATCACAACGCAACGCAGCTCAAACCAAAGGGACTATCGACGATCGAAAGGGCGCACAGAGTGCCAGGTGGCCAGCCTAAGCCGGGGGCCTCCCCTAGACCGATCTTGGCGAGACTCTTCAACTTCCGAGATAGGGACGCCATCTTACAGGCGGCGCGGGTGTCCCCACCCGTTAAGATTCAGAACTCCACCGTGGCATTCTTCCCGGACTACACAGCGGAGGTGGCAAGGCGGAGGAAGACGTTTGTGGATATCAAAAAAGAGCTCAGGAGAAGGGAGATCTAATACTCCATGATATTCCCGGCTAGGCTGCGTGTGGTAGCAGAAAACAGGACGTGGTTCTTTGATAATCCAGAAGTTGCCCGGGACTGGTTGGACGGCTGGCGCCCAGCCTCCCAGCCCCGACGTCGGGGACGAGGTGCCAAGGACAAACATCTGGTGGATCTTGGCGATGTTCGTGAAGACGACCTGGAGACCGGTCGAGGCTCACCACTCAGAGACATTACTGATGCTGAACTGGAGGTCGATTCTTAATGACCCGGCAGTTTCAAGACTCACCTCATACTAAGGCTGTTGCCTGGGTTGCCATGGCCCCTGGGCTGAGGGCCTCTGCGGAGGGTAAGAGGGGTCGCTGACTTTGGGGTATTCCTCACCCCCAACGAGCAAGTAACTTTATACCTTTTCATGGGTGGGTTTAAGCACTCTGCTAAATTGGGGCGGCGGGCAGTTCTAAGTCCGTGTGGCAGGGAAGCAGGGAGGGGGGGAGTTATGGGTAGGGGAGGTTTGTTCCGAATTGTTGGTTTATATTGTTTGACTCTGCTGATTACACCGACATCCATTTTAGTCGTACTGTGCCTGGCTCCGCACGCCGACCGGCCTGGTGATGCCTCGCTGCCACTGGGCCAGCCACTGCTTACACATGCGAGACACCCTGGGATTGGGTACACTCCGGATGCGACGCTGTCGAGCCCTAAGGGTCAGGGATTCCCATCTGCAACTTCACGATGGCAGGACTGTCACACTCCAATGACGTGATCGATGATCCCGGTGCGGGACCTGTGCCACCGCTGCAGATCATGTCATGGAATGTCAGGGGTCTGGGGGATAAGGTGAAGAGGGGGCTGGTTCTTCAACACATTCGACAGCTCCGCTGTGACCTGATCCTCCTCCAAGAGACACATTTGGTGGGTGACGCGAACAAGGCTCTAGATAGACGGGGATACCGTATGGTCGCACACTCGGACTTCACTACGGGGTCTCGTGGGACTGGCATTTTACTTAAAAAAACATCTCGATTTATTCTGCAGACTACTAAGATTGATTGTTATGGTCGCTTTGCAGCAGCCAGTGGACAGTGGGAGGGAGTCTCCGTCAATGTGGTATCGGTGTATGTTCCGCCGGCGTTACATGCGGCGGCGCTTCCGGATCTGGGAAAATTCCTCCTGGAACTCCCCGACGGAGACTTAGTGGTGGGGGGTGATTTCAACGCGCTGGCCCATGGTTCACATGATAGATTCCCGACACGGACACAGTCACCTGGCCTATCCAGGTTCAGTGAGTTTGTTGAGGCACAGGGACTGGTAGACATATGGCGACACTTACACCCCGAAGACCGGCAATACTCTTATTACTCCGCCACACACGACTGTCTATCCCGTATCGACTACTTCCTTACACTGGCAGGCGGCCGACTTACGGTACAGGATGTGCGGATACGACCCCGGGGTATATCGGACCACTCCCCCGTGACTATGTCCATGTCCTGTGCAGCGATATCCCGTAGGAGAGTGTACCCTGTCTACCCCGGCTATCTCAAGATTCCCCACGTCCGTAGAGACCTGAAGAAAGCCACCAAGCTCTACTTCGCGGAAAACTCGGGCTCAGTGCCCTCCCCCACGACCTTATGGGAAGCATACAAAACAGTGTTTCGGGGTCAAGCAATTGCAGCGATAACGCGACACAAACGCGAGCAAAAATCCGAACTGCTAGCTCTGGAGCTTCAACTGGAGCGAGCTAACGAGGCCCATATGGCGCACCCGTCGGACGATACACGTCACTCACTCCACCTCAGCCAACGACTACATGACGATCTCCTCAGGGGACGGACAGTAGAAAACATTACATCGACCGCGCAAAGAATCTATGATGTGGGAGACAAAGCCAACAAGCTGCTGGCTTGGCTTGATAAAAAGAGTGTGGGTAGCAGACATATTCTACAATTGCAGGATCCGGAGGGGTCGTATCATACTCGCCCCTCCGAAATTGTTGAGATCCTGGCCGACCACTATCAGTCGGTCTACACCCCACTCGCAGTGGTTACCGCTGAGGCGGCGACGGCAACGCTGCGGACCGTGCCGGTCACCACTTTAACGCCAGAGGCAGTGGCTGAACTAGAGGCAGACCTGTCCGAGGACGAGCTCGGAACGGCGATTAATGCACTATGCATGGGTAAGGCACTTGGCCCTAATGGCATTCCGGCTGAGTGGTTCCAAGCGGCATCGAGCACCTTGTGCTCACCGCTGATGGCCATGTTTGAGGAGTGCCGGGAAGCGGGGATTCTGCCCCGGGATCAGCGGATAGCGACCATAGTAACTATCCCGAAACCGGGTAAATCGCCCACGGACTGCGCGTCCTATCGCCCAATCTCACTGCTCAATGTGGAAGCCAAAATACTAGCGAAGTTACTCGCAACCAGGCTGACCCCGCACTTGCACGATCTGATCCATCCGGATCAGTCGGGTTTCATGCCGCACAGAAGCACGGCACTCAATCTCCGGCGTGTGCATGGGGTGCTGGCGCGAGCCCACTTGCTGTCGGAACCGGAGGCCATTCTCTCGTTGGATGCCAGAATGGCCTTTGACATGGTGGAATGGCAGTACTTATTTGCGGTTCTGGCTCGTATGGGCTTTGGCCCCGAATTTATCTCATGGATCAGACTGCTGTACACAGAGCCGGTGGCGCACGTGGCGGCCAACGGCCACATCTCGCGAGAGATCCCCTTGGCCAGAGGGACGCGTCAGGGGTGCCCGCTGTCCCCCTTACTGTTCGCCCTGGTGTTGGAGCCGTTGGCTACAGTCATTAGGACTACTCCACTACTGAAAGGGCTGACGTGGGGTGGCGCTTGGGAAGACAGGATATCCCTGTATGCCGACGATATGCTGGTTTATCTGTCGCAACCAGAAATGGGCATTCCTCATTTATTGGCGATTTGTGATGCGCACGGCCTGCACTCCGGATATCTGATCAACTGGACGAAGTCAGTGGTTTATATACTGAAAGGCCCGGCACCGCTCCTCCCTAGTAGCTGCCCGCTGGTTGTAGCCCATACCTCATTTAAGTACTTGGGCATCCAGGTCACTGGTGACGCTAATGCGTTCCACGACCTCAACTTAACGCCACCCCTTAACCGTCTGCGAGCGGATGTACGACACTGGAAGACCTTGCCCCTCACACTGCTGGGGCGCGCGGCGCTGTTCAAAATGATGGCGCTGCCGCGCTTCCTGTATGTAATGGAAAACACCCCAGTCCTGATCCCGCCATCATATTTCCGGAAAGTGACAGCTTTGGTGACCGAATTGCTATGGGGCGAACGTCCGCCCAGAATAGCACACGTCAAACTCAACCGTGGGTGGTACGATGGGGGTATTGCCTTACCGAATGTGGAGCTCTACTACTGGGCATCACAGCTCAAAGTTATTAATTCTTGGATGCATGCCCCTCAGGATGACCCAGCGTACTTCTCAGACAGAACACAACTGGGAACACACAGCTTACTGGCCCCGCTTTACACACCTAGCCTCGTGAAGACACTACTTGGTCCGACTAAGCACACAGTCGTCATATGGCACAGGGCACTGGCACGGCTTAAGTGGAAGGGCGTCATAACCAAACTCACTCCACTGTGGGACACTAAACAACTTGGTTGCCTCAGGTCAAGTAAGGGCTTTACCCAATGGGACACTATTGGCATCTCGACGGTTGGAGACCTTTGGACTTCTACTGGCATGATCCCTTTCCAACACCTGCAACAACAGTATGCACTGAGCCCTACTGAAACTTACAGATATATACAAATACGTCATGCACTTATGGCGGTCATTGAGCCGGGATCTGTAGTCCCGGAGTCCTCACCTCTGGAGGACAGACTTCTCACAGACTACATGCTAACACGCGCAACATCACTCACATACCGTAAGTTATTGAACAATTTACCCGATCCCCTGCAGCGACTGAAGGAGAGGTGGGAATCTGAATTAGGCTCCCTGGATGAGACTGACTGGAATACCGCCCTAGCGTCGCCACGAGAGGCGGGTGTATCAGCCCGGTTCAGGTTGATACAGCTTAAAGTACTGCATAGGGTCTACTACACCAGGACCGCACTGCACAAAATGCACAGGGCGGAGACCCCGTTTTGCCTTAGAGGGTGTGGGGAGGAAGGTACCTTGCTACACACGCTCTGGGACTGTCCGAATATCTCGCCCTACTGGCAGCAGGTCATGCGCACCATTTCCCAGGCCCTTGACACCTCACTAACCCCAGACCCTCGTTTGTGTCTTCTGCACATATGGGAGGGGACGGATCTGACACGTCGGAAACAGCAATGGGTCACGATCGGAACTATGGTGGCCAAACGCGACATCGCGCAAAGGTGGGGAGTAGCCGAAACACCTACGTTGGCTTTGTGGTGTAGGACTATGGACAGGCTGATGATGCTTGAACGTGCTGTGTACAAAATGAGGGCTAACCCACGCAAATGGAATGCACTTTGGATGGCGTGGAATAAATATAGAGGGGACCTGTGCGAACCACTATCAGAGGATGAGGGCGACAGCTCGGACGATGACGAAGAGCTGGAGGGTTAGGCATGTGGGAGGAGGGCGGATGGCCAGTGGGAATAAGGGGCTTTTGAGTCTTAGTTCCGTTAGAGCATTCCTGGGGCGGGGGTGGGTGTGCATCGTAGGTAACTGGGCATAGGATACGACATTGGGGATGGTTAGTCTGACAATCTATATCTATCCTTCTCAGCAGGAGTCTAATGTTTGAGTTGTGTACTTTCTATGGTTTAAGAAAAAAAAGATATATAAGACAATGTACTACTTGCAGATGTATTTTGACTGCCTGATGTCACACTCCAAACGTTTGCTGCCGGACCCGAAGGTTGTCGGCTGAATAGCTGTGTTATATTACGTCACCGTGACTGCTTATAAGTTCATTCTTTTTGTAATGCTTTCAATCTGTTGTGGATCTGGCAACTATCAATAAAGTCTTACCAAAAAAAAAAAAAATGATTACGAGCAACCAAATAAGTGAGAATATCCTTCAATGTGACCCCCCACAAACAAGCTGGCAGAATGACTCTTAATAAGAACATCAACATTTGGAAGGAAACCCCAACATAATATATAACACTAAACATATGTTAGGTAAGAATTAGAACATAATAGACAGAGGCGAGATAAACTGCTCAAACACGAGGAAGTCATTACAACACAGTGTCACTCTAGGTTTATAATATCAGCCTAGTTCTTGCTCAAAGGGGAACAGTCCAGCCTGAACTGCTAGATCAAGAGGCAGTTCTTAAGTTATGCCCAGATGTGTACCACATGCCCACTGAAGTGGCCCAAAAAAGCTGCAGTCAGTCTGTGATGTCTTGCGTTCTCATTCAAAGGGAACGTGGACTGACAGTTAAGGCTGAACTGTTCCTATAGGAGCAAGACTAAGGCTGATTTGCATATGTTTGGATCCTGTCTGGGGTTGAATGATGGGCAAAACATTATGCACTGGAACATGATCTGAGTAATTATCTGTGACTGAGAGTAGTTTAAGTTTCATTCACCATACTTTTATTTTCAGCAGTAGAACAGGTATGCTAAGATGTTGCTCCCATGCTCTCAACCATGGAGCTCAAGCTGCACCTACTAATGAGGCCCAAAAAGGCCAAACCCAGTTTAGGGCTAATTGTGTTCCTCATTAGAGATAACCTGGTCTGGCAGTTCCGACTTGACTGTTCCTACTGGATCAAAATCAAGACTCATTTGCATATGGTTGGTTCCTGTTTGAGGTGGTATATTGGGCAAAAAAATGATGAATTGGAAGGCGGTCTGAGTAATTACTGGTGGTCGAGAATAATTCAGAAATTCCCACATCACGCTTTTGTTTCCCTTACTGTGATACCATTGGTGCTATGCATATGCCCAGATGTGGGTACCATGCTAACTGTTCAGTAGAACTCAAATTGCCCTTTACTGTTAAGGCCAAAGCCAGTCTAGGGTTGCTTGTGCTCTAATTCAGGGGGAAACCAGCCTGATGGTTTGAACTGGTCTTCTACTATTGGAGCAGGACCTACGCTGATTTGATTATGGCCGTTTCGATCCAAGGTTTCATGGTGGGCAAAAAAACATAGAAATTACTAGTTGCTGAGATTTCACCCATCAATTTTGCTTTCCTCTCCGGGGCACATTTCTGAAGGTCCAAGGCCCACGAGGCTGTAACACTATGCTTTGTAACTATCTTCTGCTCAGAAAAGTCCTCAAAAATGTGTTTTTCAGAACATCCTTCAATCAGGCAGCTACCCCAACAATGTACACAAGAATGCTAGATCATGGTCAATTCTCTCATCCACCCGGACACTAGCCCCCACCTATATGTTCTTTCTGATTTGTATTTTATTTCCCTGATGTTCTGAAGTTGTCAAAGTGACAAGACAGACTCTCACTGTGTTAATGTGGTGACAGGAAGTGGACTCACAGGCTACAAGTAAAATAGTTTAGTTTGTGACAGAGCTAGAACTAAATTGTCATTCCATGGCAAAACATGCTCAAAGTGATTTTCTGATCTGATATCAAATAATCGAAAAATGTTGAGACTGAATTTAAAATTTTCAAATGTGAAGGATGTTGCAACATCGATTTGTTTAATTTCAATATCAGTTTTCTATATTTCTTAAACACGAATGTCATCTAATAGCTGGGTTATCTTTGTTGAACTCTCTAATAATCATTTACACTATTTTATGATCACTAATGTTCATGTGTGTTGAACAATTCTTTTACAATATGTCAGTTCAATTGTTTCTTGGTGAAATGATCGGATTGGCTAATTCTATATTATGGATTCCGCAAACAAATGTTGTAAATGGAGTTTCCCTGTTAATGCACCAGTACAAAGTCAGTGTGATACAGTCCTGGCTCACTACTAGGGTAACCAAGTCACAGTGACCCTTCCTCAGACAATAAGAAGACCAAGACCAGTAACCGTCCATGGCATTCTTATCATGTCCATTGTGAGACCATGAAGGTCCAGCAATATGGTGGGAAGTACGTCTACCCTAATAATTCAGCTGTCAGATAAAAAAGAAAATGCAATCTAGAATGTGTATATATAATCCCAGGCACATGTTCTTCCAGTGCATTGAAAAGTGGCATCAAAATATCTTTTATGAGGTCATTTGAGAGTCCAATACACCTGATTTAAGAACTTAACATTTAAGAGTTTTTACCTATGCTCATTCCCTCTGGTCTTCTCACAGTCTTGTTGTATTTAGTCATAGCTTCCTTATGTTGGAGGGGTGAAAATTAAGTCCTAATATTTTGACCTCCAAGTACGACTTCAGGGTTGTTATATATGAGTACAGGAGGAGGTTGAGAGTCAGTGTGGAATTAACTTTTTTAAACATTTCTCAGGAATGTCATGTAAATATCGGAAACAAATGTTAATATTTTGTTGGCCAATCCCTTCCAACAATCACAAGCACCCATGGGTCTGCTGCACATGGTTATGAAGACTCTTCAGAAGATCAATAGAAAATTGTTGGTATCCCATAGGGAGGCACAAAGAATGTGACCTCTGGAGTGTGATGAGGTATAAAATAGATGTGTTATAAGTTAAATACTCTGTGATTGTTGCAGGCAGTGGATCTGGTAGGCTACACATATTTAATCCAGGAGGATGATCAAAAGAGAAATTTGGAAAGGGATAGATTAGCTATGACTTGTACCCAAAGTTACTATGCTAATTAAGGAAAGAGTTTCATAAGATTACTGAAGGGCAAATTAATTACCTTTGCACGTGCAATCCAACAAGCATAGGACCTTAAAATCAGCAGAACCAGCAGGAGTTTTTCGACTTTGCACAATTTCTCCAATGCATAGGTTTCCAACCTGAGGCCTACACAACTGGGGGTGTCCTGAAAGCACATTTTCCTTCCCTCACAATGTGGGATATCCTGTAGCTGAGAAACAGCTGGGCTTATACCGCTGATATTACAGAGGGTGAGGTGGGAGATGAGGCCCAGGTGGGTTTTGGATTTGGTCAAAAAGCCCCAGGAACATCTGAGTGGGTATAGTGGACTAGACTACTAGTATCTTGGTCAAGCGAAAGGTTTCACAATCAGATAAGGATTAGTTTGAATGTTGGAAATAGGAAAGTCAACATGTTACAAACTGAAGCGTGAGGGCAGTATTTCAGCACTGTGCGTGGGGGAGACAAAGATGTAATACATAGGGACCCTGACAAACAGGGTTGAGGAGCAATGTTGTAAGGTACATGGTGAGGGATGGGAATTAGGTCAGAGGACATACGAACGTGGGAGCTTTGATAGTGGACTGCTGCTAAGCGGCAGTTCAATCCACTGACCTTAAATTTGCAGGTATGCCTTCCGACTGCCGCAAAGGGCCACTAAAGTAAGTTTTCTTTTACTTTGGTGCCATTTAAAGAATCATCATGTAACTTTTGAAAAAAAAGCTCTGTTTACCTCAGCTGTTTCCTGGAAAGTTAGGACTGCATTTCCATAGGAAACAGCTTTATTGGTTTGCTAATTAACTTTGGCTCTGTCTGATGAATCGTCAGGAAACCTTCTGAAAAAGTGTTCTTTTTACCTCACGTCCTTTCTAGAAAGTATCAGGAAAATCCATCCAGCAGGGGCTAAGACAAAGTTGGGTCCCAAAATGCAAATAAACCTAGCAATTTCCTTAGGGATTTTTAAAAAAGTGCTGCAGCTCAGATGGCTCAATGGAATTACACCAATTTTGGTAGAAAGTTAGGGGGTGATTACGATGGCAGATGGACTTAAGTCTGTGCCATCTTCCCGGTAATTGGGACCGGCCGCATATGTGGCGGCAGTCCCGCACATGTAATTACAATGCGATTGCCACTGTGGCGGTCACATTGTGCATGTTTACCACTGCGGCGGGTGCTGCTGGCTGCAGCACCCACAGCAACGATAAAAATGCATGTTGTGCATTTCCTTGCAATACGTGGCAGGCACCACGCTGTGCCTGCCACCTGGTGAAGGGAACTGTAGATTCCAAGTGTAGGTTCCAAGTGCACAAGTAACATGCCCCTGCAAAAGAGGGGCCTACAACGGGCCCCCAAAGTACATACCCACCATGGCTGTTGAACCGCCATGCCTTACACAGGCTGGCAGGGATGCAGCATCCAAATCTGGCGGGCGGTGTTTGCTAGGCACCGCCACCATTTTCTGGATGCTGGGTGCGTCCGACAGGCAATCGTAATGATTGCCTTTGTCGGACCCATGGTAGATAGGCTTTCCATCCGCCAGCACACCACCTGCCTTCCTTATCTGGCGGTGGAGAATGGCTGCACGATGGCGGTGAACCCTCCAGCGGCAGGCTGGCAGTGGCAGGTTCACAGCCATCATATTCACCCACTTAGATATTAGGATAGGATAGCATATTATTTTTGAGTGCACTGATACCCAAAGGTGTCAAGGCACTGAGCAGATGGAGGAGGAGAGAGACACACTTGCAGCCATCTAAAATGAAAACAACGATGCTTTCAAAAGTTTTCTAAAAATCGGCAAAGAGTCCGCATTGGAAATGAAGGTGGGCAAGGAATTCCAAAGCTTGGTGGCTGCTACAGAAATGGAGCGCCCGCCCCATCAGGAGCTGCGAAATCTGGACGACACCAGTTTATTCTGTGTGTCGGACCGCAAGGTCCTCCCTGAGGCGTACCATTCGAACAGGGTTTTCAGAAATGGGGAACCTATACTGTGCATGGCCGTGTATACGATACTCAGACCTTGAAGGAAATGCACTTCCTGGTGGGAAGCCAGTGCAAGGCACAAATCCCCTCCCTGACTGACTGATGCTTTGGAATATTAAGGATCAGCCTTGTCGCTGCATTCTGTACCACCTGGAGATTGTTTAGCGATAACGCATGAAGGTTAAGGTACAGAGCGTTGCAGTAGTCCAGCCGAGAGGTGACTAGTGCAATGATGGTAAACAGATGCATTTTGGACGAAATATACGGCATCATCTTTCTAAGAGTTCTTAAGATATGGAAACAAGTGCTAACTGTACGGCTGACCTGAGGATCGAAGGTCAGACCCCCGTCGAAAGTGACCCCAAATTTTTCACTGTCATAACCGGGACAGGAAAGGGATCACAATCTGCACACCACTAGGCATTTGACCAGATGGAATTCTGGACACCAAATACCAGCACCTCGATCTTGTCTGCATTGATCTTTAGTGAGTTGCCTTTCAACCAGCAGATAACGCTGGGCATACACTGATTGAACTTCTCTGTGACAGGCTGTAAATCATTCGAGATGGAAACAATGATTTGTGTGTTGTCCGCGTAGGACAGCACCTAAAATCTGAAAAATCACATCAGCTCAGCCAAACGGGTCACATAGAGGTTAAAAGAGTGGGGTTCAATGATGTTCCCTGGGGGAACCCACAGGGAAGGCCAAAGTCATTTGCTCTAAAACCTCTGCAGCTAATGATGTGAGTTCTACCTGACATAAAAGAGTGGAGAAGCTGCAGGGCCTTTCCCGTGACTCCCACTTCCCGCTGACGCTGAACCATGTGCACCAGGGAGATGGTGTTGAATGCTGCTGATAGGTTGAGCATAATAAACACCGCTGATCCACCCTGATCAAACTGCGTGCAACTACAATCAGCGGCCACAATAAGGGCAGACTCAGTGCTATGACCCGTGTGGAACCCATTCTGAGAAGATCTAGGATCACCTGGGATTTAATGTATTTCATCAGTTCCATGTTGATAAATCTCTCCAGGATTTTAGCAGGGTCAAGTAGACGGGAAATAGGTTGGATGTTTTTCAACTCTAAGGGATCGGTATTAGGTTGAATTGGTCCAGAGAGTGTGCTTTTTGTGATTTGGTGTAAATCCGTTCTGTAGTGTTTGAGAATTTAATGTTTGAAAACTTTGTATATCCGGACTGTTGGGCTGAAATTAAAAAATATGTCTACTGATTGGCTGAGGGGGCTTTTTTAGAGTGAGTGCTATGATTGGCTGGCAGCAACATGGAAATAAATAAAATAACAGTTCAATCTTAAACAGTCAGGTTCATGAACCTTACTTCCTGCAAGACCTTTTATTGCTGCTAGTTACTTGTTCAGCTGTGGGTTTGGTGAAAGCTATTTTATGTCCGTCGTCAATCCATTTTTTTCCATTCCTTTTTCCAAGGTAGGAGATGTAAAAACGTTGTGTAACAACATGTGTATATCTGATGTTAACTTTCTATGATTGGAATCTTTCTGATCTTAAGTTCTATCTCTTTTTATTGGTTTACATTGGGTTTTTGTTCAACATTAGTTCCAAGTCTAAAACAGTTTTCTTTCTCCACTGTTTGAAGTCAGCTGCAGAGCGTGGATGCTCCAATTAAAAAGCTTTTTTTACATAACAGCTCAAGACATTTATCCATAAGGACAGGAGATTATCTTGGCTTTTTGATTTCATCCTTTTGCTAAGTATATACCCTTGTAAAAGTTGAATAAATGAAGTTATCTCAGATCACCAAGGAACCAAGTTGTCATCTATGCCCTAGAGTGCTTGTAGACATTTGTTCACCCTTCAGAATAAGGTATCAGTCCTCTTGGCTTTTGCCTTAGTACTTGTTTATATCTCCAAATCCAGATATTTAATCTCTCTACTCACAACATCTACAAATTTATCAGTGATCTAGAAATATATGATATACTGAAGTTTTTCATGGTGCATGCCATCACATTTTGCAACTGATCACTTTAGAGTACAATTTTGTTTAAGTCTTTGCTCAGTGTTTTTGCGACTCCTGCTGTATTAAAAATTCAAATTAGACACATATATATCTTAACTACATCTACATTTGTGAAGGATCATTTATGGACCCAACATTTCAGTAACTAAAATTCAAAACTCCTGCTCTTCATGTTGGTCCTGCATAGGCCTTTGCTAAATGTCTGTTATGCGGTATAATTTTTCATAGTTTGTGAATTTTGCATTACATAAAATGTGCAAAGCTTACAGCATTTTGCAAGATGCAACACTGTGCATAATTACTGCTTCTAGGAGATTTGTTTGTATAACAATTGCTTTGCTGAGAGACATTTTGTCTTTGAACAAAACATATTCTTTTAGAACTATTAATCTTTATGTTACTTATTTTGCATTTTTGTGCAATCTATACCCACGGGGAATTGTTAATTTACATACAAAAGGAAAATATATTTTCCATATTATGTATACTTTCCTAATGAATACTTTGAGGAAAATAAGTTCACACATTTTGCTCTCCACTAGGATACAACTAGTCTGTCAAAGCTGCACTTTTAAACTTTCAAGTTTGTTGATTATATATGTGAATTGGTAGGGTAATGTATCTATGCATGTACGTGGTATTTATCCTGTGCGAACCAAGAAGAAATGTAGTAGAGTGCAGTATGATGCCCAAGGCAAAGACACAGTCAACTTTGAATAGAGGGATAGTTGGTTACTAAGAATGTAACTGGACTGTTACTCTTTTATGGTGTGGTGTTCTTTAAAGAGGCATGTCTTCATACATAGATGAAGAAAGTTTATTGCCTGTTTTTTTTCTTTTTAACACTTCTTCGTCTACAGTCTTTTGATGTAGTGGGTGCTGCTATGACAAAAGCCACAGAAGATAGCGACCTTCGGAACCAGCTAGGCAGAAGGGATGTTAGTGATGCTATGTACTTGATGCAGCTGGTTTTGAAGAGAGACCACGCTGGCAAGGGCTGTCAGTGGAGTTCCATCAGGGTGGGGGGAATGTGGTCATAGTCCTTTATGCTCTTGGTGATGAATACTCTTGCATGTAGGAGACCCTTGTCTAATGTGCACAATATAATGTTGTTGAGCAGGGCAGTGCTGCCATCCAGATGCAAGAATATAAGGTTCTAAAGTTCTGAAGTTGCTTTCTGGGAGAAATGGTTTCATTTTAAAAGAGAGAGCTAGTGCCAGGCCATCTTAGTCCTCCCAAAAATATTTTCTTGAATATGAGACCATTGTCCAGCGTGAATCTGAGAGACGTGGTATTGGGTGAAATTTGGGTTGCAATTGGTCCATTATCTTATTGTTGGGCTCGGTTTGGACTATTTGTTGTATATTGTTCTTGGCAAGCAGCAAAGATTCTGTTCTGGTCAGTGTGCTGAAAATCCAAGTCTGAATGAGGTGCATGCAGTGTTTGAGGTTTTGAATGGCTGTAGCAAAGGAACTTTTAAATTCTATTTGTGTATTGGCAGCGTATTGGTGAAATTTAATGTTATATGTGAGTAGTGCCCCGAGGGGCTTCATGTAGAAGTTGAAGTTGGCTGGGAATAATGGCGAACTCTGAAAGTCCTTGGAGTCTTCTGGAGGTGCCCATGTGAATGGACCACAGGATGTGGATGTGGGTGGAGTGGTCAACAAAGCCAAAGGTATTCAAGAATATCAATAGACAGGGGTCATCTGGTCAGCACAGCATCATCTGTGTAAGATAGCTTTCTCCATGCTACATTATTATCTGAAGCTGTAATAATAGTGGTGCATAAGATTTTTTATGTTGTTGGATCTTTAAGTAGCGCATAGACTTATTTTTCGATGATATTGATGACGAAGGGTAGATAAGAGATGAGCTGGTATTTAGAAAGGCCATCAGAGTCTAATGTGGGTTTTTACAGGAATGGAAGGATCTGGCCCATCTTCAGAGTTTCAAGGAAGATGCTTTGAGTGAGAAAGATGCTGACAAAGGTGAGTAGGGGTGAGAGATTTTCTCTAGCGAGGGCTTCAATGAAAGGTGAGGATAAGCCTTCCTTTTTAAAGGTGGCATCTTTGAAGGGATTAAGTATGTTGCAAGATCATTAAGAGACAGTTGTTTGAAGGATGACCATTGTCGGCTACAATAGGGAGGATTTGGTGTCAGAGGAGAAGCAGGTTTAGTGTAGTTAATGTGCTGTCGGTTCTTATGCATTTTGTCCTTGACGAAGTGGTTGTTGCATTGCATTTTCCATTGAATATCTGGTAGGAGCACCAGGTAGTGGGATTCTACAGTTTCAAAGACTATTCTCAATTTTTGGCAGTTTCATTGATTGTGTTGGTATAGTACCTGGATTTGGTTGATTGGATGAGTTGCCTGTGTGTAAATGTGGTCAGACTTCAGTAGCATGACGTCATTGGTGTACTGTTTTTCTTCCATTTTTGTTCCGTTCTGCAGATGTAGAATTTGTTGTCAGCAAGACTTTGAAATATCCAATCAGGTGGCGTAGTGGAGAATGTTTCCATTGCAAGAATGAGCGTGTGACCTCATAGTCACAGGTCCAAATCTTGGGTGGTCCTTTTAGCCTTTTATCCTTCTCAGGTTGATAAAATGCATATCATTGAATAACAATAAATATTTTTTAGGTAGAAGTTAGGTACTTTTATTGGCAAATGTGTGCTTTACAAATACATGTAATGTTAGTCACAGGGTGCGGGTGGTTTTGATTTGTACATTCATGTTTTATTTGAAGCTTAAGTGTTCACATTCAGATGGTTACTCATGGATGTCATTTAGGGTTCGCCAGGGGTTGCGGTTACGACCTCTATCTTGCCCCTTGCGACCCCTGGCACTGACTTTGCGACCCCTGGCCTCAGAGATGGCAAAATCAGTGCCAAGAACACAGAGTGGTGCACATTATCAGAGTCATGCTCTAACCTTGTTTTCTGCTCACATTAAAAGTGAATAATAGTTTATTATTCACTGTTTGTGTAACAAGCAGTGTAGCAGCAAGATCTGGGCCTTCACTGGCATCTTGGATAAGAAAAATAAAATGGTTTTAATGTAAGTAGTGTGCATGCATGTGGGTGAGTGTGAGTTTGGGTGAGAGAGCAAGTATATGTGTGAGCATGTATGTTTGTATATAGGATCGTGGATGTGTTTGTGTGTGTCAAAATGAGTGAGTAAGTAAGTATAAATGAGTCAGAGTAAGAGTGAGTGAGAGAGTGCAAATGAGTATTTCAGGGTGAGAGTGAGTGCACAAGAGTAGGTGACAATGAATGAGTGCAAGTCATTGCTAAAGAATGAATGAGTGTTAATTATCAAATGTAAGTGAGCATGTTTTGTTATGTCTGCTGATCCACTTTTGCACCTGGCATGCTTCTTGGCTTTTAGAAACACCATTGACAAAATGTTGGCGCTGGGATACTGGTGGCAATAACTGCATATTGGATACCCTCTGCAAAATGCTGCTGCTTGCACTATGTAGGTACATTTTGGCATGGAGCACCCAGAAAAAAATTCCAGTGCTGGCATCCTGGAGGAAATTCTTGGTACAGTCGGCACCTGTGGCAAATAGCTTGTGATTGCCATTGGAGGTAATTCTTGTCATATGGGAAGACAACTGTGGCAAGGGACCATCCATGACAAAATGTGATCCATGACATATTAGACATAACCTTTGACATAAGGGGCATCCATAGTGCAAGATAAGCAGTAATAGAAACATTCTGTCACTGGCATATTGAATGTAATGCTCAAAAGGTGCCCCATGGTAAAATGGGGGCAACCTAGCAATAGAGATGATTTTTGACATAAGGGGGCACCCATAGAACATTTCAAAAACATGTTTGGGTGAACTCATGCAGACTGTCAGATTTCAGTAGATTGGCACACCATGAAAGGACTTGAATATTTAGTGAGTGCTTTTTTAGAGCCTATGGCTTTTTGGCGAATTTATGAGGAAGTTGTGCATTTCAATGCGATAGTAAAGGCAAATTATTTTCAACTTTTTCACAGAGAAGAGGAACCAACACCCTTTGTCCTCCTATAGAAAAATATATAATATTAATTATGAAATTATATAACTTCAGGAATGTAAATTATTGTGATGTCATCAGGACTAAGGTTTTGTAACATTTTCATTTTGAGATGATGCAGGGTCAATTGTCATATGATGTCACTTCCTGTGACATCATTAAGGTCAAAGGGCATATGATGTCCTTTCGCTACCCCAGGCATTTTGGTGAATCGACGACCGTGTGGTTACCCGAAGAATGTTGAATTCACTTAGAAAGGTGCTGCCATCAGATGTGGAGGTGGAGGGCAGAGTGGAGAATTTGAGCTTTAGGTCACATATAAAAAGTCTTGGGAGGTTCAGAAGGTTTGTTGTTCCCTTTTGGGTTTACCTCATTGTGTTGGTCAGACCTTGAGCAGGGTGATGGAGATGATAAGATGGTTAGTACTATTTAGGGGTATTTTAAGTGTGGCAATGGATGGTTGGTAGTATCTGGAAGTCAAGATTCAGGGTGGATCTTTTGGAATGCTTTGACTGAGTCGCATGCAGAACCACAACGATCATAACAATGGGATTGAGGAGAGTGTCTTGTGTTGTTTCATGCTTGATTGTCTTGTTGATTGAAGTTACTGATGATGGTATATGGGCATGTTGAACATAAGAGATAATGAGGAGGTAAAAAATGTGTTTATGATGTCCTTCTTGCATCCAGGAGGTATATAATTGAGGTGGAAGGTAGTAGACTGAGTTGGGGAGTGTCATGTCATGTGCCATGCCTCCTTTGTTTTATTCTCTGATCAGCAGCCGCGGCCCGTGGAGGGAGTTGCGGTGGGGCAGAGAGGCGGGGTGGGGGAGGGGCAGAGTGGGGGTGCTAAAAACCGGAATATGGATAATTGGAGGTAAGTAAACAATTTAATTAATAAAACGAATTTCGTAGCGTGCCCTGCATCGCATTTTGCGATGCAGGGCACACTCCGAAATTCATTTTATTTATTAAATTGTTTACTTACCTCCAATTATTCATATGCCGGTTTTTAGCACCCCCCACCCTGCTTCTCTGCCCCACTGAAACTCCCTCCACGGGCCGCGGCTGCTGAACAGTAGCATGCAGGAAAGTGGTTTGTCAGATGTATGTTGCCCCCTAGCACTGTATTGTACTACCCAAGCATTGTACTATATTAGAACATCGGAATGTTGGAAGCTCCATTGAAACCAATGGAGTGCTCCGGGCTTATAATGGCTGGTATAGGCCCGGAGCTCCAACATTCCAATGCATCTTTGTTCACAGCTCTGGCTGTGAACAAAGGCTTCAGGGAGCCTGAGGGGATTTCAATCACCTAGCCCTCCCTAAAGCCTTTGTTTTATTTGTTAGAACAGTCTTCCCTCTAGTGGCAGAATGTTCTAATAGCCTCATAGCCCTTCGTAGCTGTGCTGTACCGCCTATCAAAGTTCCGCTCCTTTGTTAAACTCTGAAGCAGGCCTTTAATAGCCAGTATAGCCCACTAAGGCGGGCTATAAGGCTATAATATGCCCCTGCGCACTGTATGACCTTGAATGCCTGTTGACGTAGTAACTCAATGCCCCTGAGCACTGCATGCTCTGTTCTGTTAAACAATGTATATAATATATGCCCCCAAGCAATCTGTAAAAACGCTGTTATGTTTTATGGTTTTTTTCTTTCTGACCTTTGTTTACCTGTTTAAAGCGATTGCCAAGCACTGGATGCTCTTTTGGTTACTTTGCCACTCAGATTTACTGGATTGCTGGGAACCAGGCCCAAGCAACAAGGCTTGCTTGCCTTGAGAACCCCATAATAGGAGAATCACAAGGCTGGATTCTACTAAAGAAAGAATCTGCTACATGACTCACCTGTAATCCAATTGCAGCCTCTCACACCACAGAGCCGAACCTCACCACTCATACCGCAGGATCTGTAATTACACCTGGAAAAGAGATACAAATCTGAATTCAGCTATCGTGCGCAACACATGCATGCTCAACAAATGTTAGTGCTAAAGAACTAATATCAAGGTGTCAAACCAAGTACTGTGTTCTTTTTCACATTTTCATACCAAGTGGTGCAACCAGAGACTAATGCTACTACCACAGTTACTGCTACTACAACTAACGCTATAACTAAGCAAATAACCCCTGTTTGTGAATTAATGTGCTGTACAGTTTGCTTTGTGCAGGAAAAATTGAGAATAATGTTCATTAAGCGGAACAGAACAAGAAATCACATGAAGGCATTTTACCAGATATAATAGGTGATTAAGAACCTTTGTGTATAACTGATGTGTACACTTTCCATTAAGAAACTTTGTGTATTATCTATTTGTATACTTCCACCTCACATTGTATTGGAATACTGAGAATCCATATGTATGATTATTGTGAATGTGACATACCACTGTTTCCTTTCTGCTGACCTGTTGTAAAACCATACGTATAAACCAGACATCCGCCCCAAAAAATTGTGAGAAGTATCACCATTCCTTGACAACTCATGGGGCACCAAGACAGAAGAACGTGCAATTGATTGCAGGTACTTACCTTAACGCATCATTACCACATATACAGGGCTATACGGGGATATATGTGACATCCAACACAGAGAGATCAGGAGTATTCCGTTGTGTCTCCTAAAGGTACAACAACAGAAAACTTGTGGGAATCGTGCCTACACCATTGTCCCCAAGACAGGCTCTCCTCCCTCAATCCCATCTGTCTTCCTTGCAGTTGCTCTTGCGAGTAGGTGATAGGGCTTACAGAGTTGAGTCATATCATCAATACGGGCCATTGAGAGCTTCTAAGGTAGGTCCATATCATCTATGCTGGGCCACGTCGTGGGCTTCTATGGTAAGACCACATTGCTTGACAGGTAGAGAGGGAGCTGGCATGTGAAGAGCTCTGTGATGTTGCTTGGTTGCCCGTGGTGCCAGACAGTAAAACATATGAACAATGGCAAGGCCTCCTCTCTCTTTTGATGTAGCCTGTTGGAAGAAGGATGCTTAGGATGGGTGAGGATATGTGGGTGAGCTATGTTTCTGTGGCAAAGAGTGTGCTGTAGCATATACTGGGCCCAAGTATCATGAACCAATGTTACATCTAAGTATATCCTTCACTTCTCGCTTTTTTTTAACTCCCTAGGTCCTCCGATGGATCTTGTTCTGTGCTGAAAGGGACTGGATATTTGGAGGATGGACAATTATCCACTGAGGACCAGGAATAGGATAATTGATATCTTCAAATCTTAGGGGCATATTACCAAGGGCCTTATCGCCGCTTTAGCGGGAATTTTTGCCGCTAAAGCGACGATAATTTATTCGCCCTCTTACCTAGCTGTCGCTAACACCAGTTAGCGACAGCTAGTAGGAGATAGCGAGCTTCTGGGGGCCCACTTTGCATGTCAGCGATATATATCGCTAATGACATGCAAAGTGGGCGTGCAAAGATGTTAGCGACTGCAAACAGTCGCTAACATCGCTAACTCCTATTACCAACTTTTGGAAATAATCGCGCTAAGCGTGATTATCTCCAAAAGCTAACGCCTGCCCAGAGCAGTTCTTAGCCATGTTATCCAATGGTAGGTGGATAACATGGCTAAGAGCATTTGCTCAGTAATGCATGAATATCGCTGACTTTTCAGCGATATTCATGCATTTCGGCTGATTTTTATCGCTTAGGATATAAACCTTGATAATAGCAAGGCTCCTAAGCGATAAAAATAGGCGCAGCACGGCGATATAAATGTAGCCGCTACCCAAGCTTAGCGATATTTTTCGCTTAAGCTTGGTAATATGCCCCTAAATTCTTTACAGTCAGAAATATTCCCAAATAAATATACGTGTCCCAAAACCAAATTATTTGCCCACAAGGAATGATGAGACAGAATCAGCAGAATTAGTTAAAATACAAAGTTTAGGTATTCATTTTTAGGTAAAGAACATCAGCATTAAATAAGATAACATACAGCCCTAATATTTAAATAGTAAACAGATTTAATGAAATATACTAAGCTTCTGAGATTCAGGGAGAATATGATGAATGACCAGGGAAAATCTTCCCCAGACGAGGCAGGTTTGGACTCATATAACATATGCGTCGATAGGAAATCATGTGAGCCTTACACAGACCCAAAGGAACGTTCAGCCAAGTTCCAAGCAGACAGTTCCAGATCCTCAAGACATCAACCAGTCTCAATCTGTCACTGTAACAACAAAAGTCACAGCAACATTTTGTGAACCCTTCAGCCGAAAGGTTCAATTTGTGTTAGCACACCGGTCAGCAGCAAATCGCAGAGTCACTTCACAAGTATCTTCTGTCCCCTGCTGCTGCAAGCGAGCCCTGTCCCCCCACTTTTCCAAGATTTGCCCAATTATACTCCAAAGGTTTCTGGGGTGACACCATCTGGTATCAACAAAAAATGTCAGACCACTCAGTTCCATTGGCCTGTCCAAAGTGAGATAAGTGTGATGTAGCAGGCAAGAAGATACAATCCAGAAGAATTAATTAAATTGATTACATAGCTTCCTTAAGTCATGTAGGCATAGAATACGTCAAACAATAGGACAATAGAAAGAAACCTTTAAAGTTCACCAGTGTACTTTTCCCATGCAGCTGTTCTAGGGTGTAGCAAAATTGTTGCAATCACACTATTCAGTCCAAAGGATCTCAAAAGAAACAGTTATCATTTCAATACAACTTGTTAGTTCTGTGAATATTCCCATGTGATTCAGGATATTCAGTCTATGGGGCCCATTAGGTTGGCGGGTGGATTGCCCCCGCCAGGCTGGCGGTAGCCACGCCAGCCTGGCGGGGGCAATCCGCCCGCCATCCGCACCTATATTCCCCCTGCCATATTAGGATGGCGGGGGGACCACAGCGGACGGAAAGACCATCCGCCGCTTTTCCACCCCGGTCGCAAGGCGACCGGGGCGGAAAAGGTGTAATATGGTGGCGGTGTCTAATAGACACCGCCAGCCATATTATGATGGGCTGCTTTGGATGCTTTTCCGCGGCGGAGATGCCGCCACGGAAAGGCATGCGGTCTTCACTCTGGGGGCCCCCTGCAGACCCCCAGAATGAAGTAGATGTGGGGGGTGCACACGAGGGTACCTGTGGTACCCCCCTGGATTTGCATAGACAAAGCGTTAGGCACCACGCGGTGCCTGCCGCTTTGTCTATGTAAATGCATTAATGCATTTTTAGCAAAAAATGCAGGATGTGCCCGCCACTGTGACGGCACATCCTAATACCCCCCACAGGACCCCCGCCCTTATGGGGGGCGGTCCCAATCCCCGTGAGGATGGCGGGCAGGCAAAGTCCGCCCGCCATCCTAATGAGCCCCTATGACTTCACTTGGAAACAAAGATTAAAAATGAGGCCTACATTAAATGTGGCAAATGTATGACAAGATTATGTTACATTGTGACTCACACATTAATAGGGAAACTAACATATTGACTTCAAAAAACACATTAATAAACATATCAATCTGCCCATATTTAATTCCTGTAAGTATAGGGTACTCATAAAAATGTGGGTGTCAACATTACACATATAAAAAAAGTATATTAATCTTATCATTTGAGTGTTATTGAATAATTACATATATGCAACATATGTTACAAGAAGTTTCAAAAAGGCATCTTTTAGCACACTTGTGTAGCACCTACTTTTTTGTTGCGATTTTTGGTGCACACATCATAGCATGAAATAATAATTTAATACTTTTCACACGAAAATCGATCTACTACACATTTATTTTCTTCAGTCTTAGTAATGACACATTCATAACATGAGACTCAAACCCATAAGTACTTGTCTAATAATCACAACTTTTGAAATTCAAGCACATAATATGTCTCAACCTATCTTTCCATCTGCATGCTTTTACGATGCAGTATCTAAATTATATTTTAATGTAATTTTCAAAAACATGGAGCTTAATTCACCTTGGTGATTATTTGTCTAAAAGCTGTCATAATCATTTCTTTTGTCAATAAAACTGTTAGATGAAATATCTTCTCTATCAATTGCATCAAGATTTTGATAGTTAATTACTTCTTCAATGTTTGGAGCATGGAGTGATGTAGATTGTGCTTTGGCTAGTGGGATGTACATGAGTTTGGGACCATGTGCTACAACAGTGCTATAGGAATGCTTGTGTGGTGTAAATGTGGGTGTGATTGTTGGGATTGGCAGGGGTGTGTACAAGTGAGGCACATACTGAGCTTTTACTTTGTTCGTTGCAGTGGTTCAGGGGTTCTGCCCCAAGGCCATTTCTTGACCTAACAATTCAAAACAAGAGACATCCTTGGATGTTTCTCTCTTTTGGTGTAGATGTCTGAGCACTAAGATGCTCTGAGGCCTGGGTTAAAGTGGGCAGAAGGAAATAAGTGATGTTACTTCCTGTAGAAATAGAAGTTGAGGAATGTAGACAGTTTGTGTGGTGTCTTGTTTTGAAGATTCTGTTGGTTGGGAAAGAGTGATGTCACTTCCTCCAGAGGAGACTGCTGGGAAATGCAGTGATGTCACCTCATGTGAATATGGATGTTGGATAATGAAGTCCACTTCTCTGGCAAATCTTTCTTTTCATGAACACAACTGTGTGTTTGTTAGTTCTTATTTCAACTTATCTACAATGGATACTTTATCTACTCATAGTCTGTGAAAATCTTTGGCCAGACTGCACAGTTGAGGTCGTTTTTCACTCTCTGGATCCTAGCCATTTTAGTTCCTCTGTGTCCACTCATCAATTAAGGGACTTTTGACTTTTTTCATTGCTGCCCTTCCTGCAATTCCTGCTCAGTCAATAGTAATAATGAAGTCAAACAGCCACTCCTCTGAAAAAAGCACATTAAGGTATGGAACAATATGTCTCCCGTACGGATATGAAAATATAATTTGACTTATTAATTTGCAGGATGAAGTCATACCTTCTGGCATTTCAGCCAATACTGAATGCTGCCAGAATAAATTAAA
Organism: Lissotriton helveticus; assembly: GCF_964261635.1. NCBI lineage: Eukaryota > Metazoa > Chordata > Amphibia > Caudata > Salamandridae > Lissotriton > Lissotriton helveticus. Next base: position 701,709,056 of record NC_136068.1, on the reverse strand, counting down.
AGCTGTTCACGTTCTCATGAAGTTGGTGCCAGTGCCACTGGCATTTGCCCACGCTCGCACTTACTCCTGGGTACATGTCGAATTAACAAATATATATAACAATGGCTAGCTTCACAAAAATCATGCAGGACGACTGCTTGGCCCGCAGACCAGTCTACGATTTGTTTATGCAAGTTATTAAAATTTCCAGATTTGTCAATGTAGTTTTGCAAAGAATACACGTTTTTGGTCATTTATATTTTGGAGTGTGTTTTCCCCCGGTATCAATATAGCTTTTCACCAAGCCAGGAAAATCAGAAATAAGGCCCAAGGTAATCTTTCAAACCTTTCGGCAATTTTTCATTTAATAACTGTTAGTTTGCATATGTGGTCACCACTCACTGACTGGAAACAATGTGGTCTAGTGATTAAGTTATTGACTAAATACCGAGGTGAATGGTCTCGGTATTTTAATCTCAGGGAGAATGCCCTACTGCAGTTATCACAGTTTAACCCCCAGGTTTTTATCAGAGTCTTTAAGTTAAGTAGACTGGGCATGCCCAATGGTGCTGCAGTGTGTGGGTCCTGCCCCCCTCCACTGTTTTTGCTTCCCTACAACACCTACTCCCTTTTTGCTGAGCAATGAGGGTTCCTCTTTTGTGAATATTACACAGCCTGAATTATCAGATTGCTAGGGTTATTTCTCCATTTCTTTTTCCTTGAGCTGGTTTCAGCATAGATTAAAGCAGTTACTAGTACTAAACATGAGTATGTTTTTCTTGTAATTGCAGAGAAATATAGACAATGGGGCAGATTTACAAGAATGCTGACGCATCTCTGAGTTAGAGCAGAGATGCGTCAGTTCCCCTGCACCTGCGTGCAAAACACCTGCGCCACGATGGATGCGTCGTATTTACAATATGGTGCACCATGGCACAGCGATTGAGAGGTGCGTCAGAAATTCTGATGCGTCTGTTGGCGCAAACGTCATGCATTGCAGGAGTTATGTTGTAAGCATGAGGCAACTCCAGGAATGCAAGGGGAGGCCTATTCCAATACACTGTGCCACTCCTTTTTCTTACTCCAAGCAGTCGTAGGGTTTTGACAAAGTGGCGTCCGAGAAGTGGCGCAGTGAAATCTTGTAGATTTTGCATGGGAACACTCACCCTGCATACATTATACTTGACGCAGGTATAATGTGGTGCAGGTCTTTACAATGTGACTCATCTCCCTAGATGTGTCACGTTGTAAAAGGTCCGCAACATGGCGCAATGTTTACGCCACCGCTGCATCACAAAACGTGATGCAACGGCGGTGCAAAAGTGATGCAAGGGGCTTGTAAATCTGCCCCAAATACTTTAATAACAGCTAAAAACTGGTCTACTCTTCCAGTCTGTCAGTGTCACTGCTTGCTCCCGACACTACAAGTCCCTTGTTTCTATCTCTCAGTTGCTTTCCTTTGCTTGTCCTGTACTGTTGCTCACTCCACCAGTGATGCTGGGAGGTTGATCTGTGTATTGTTCACTGTTTATTGTTCACTGTTTCTTTCCCATGTCTGCCATTCAATCCATGCGCCCTTTTGGTCATCCATTTCTGGACCATATTTAATCTTCTATAGCCCTTCTTGAAATGTGTATCTGAAGGGCCCTAGTAAAGTGTGTATCTGGCTGAAAATAACCCAAAAGTTATGTAAGATGAGAGGAGGAATGCACATCTTCACTGGTGCACTGCAGGGAATACTGTTCCTCAAGTGGTTTTGAGTGTTGAAGAGTCAGAGATGCTACTTCTTTCCCACAACGCATTCTTTGAGGTGGTGGAGCTTTAATTCCTTCCTAATGTGATGGCGTGAAGCAGCACTTTTTGGTCTCTACCCTTGTGCTGTCAAGACCGTGTGTATGGTGTCAGCCACTTGAGCTCTTGATTGTCTGCCAGGTAGAGTAGAGTGTTGATTGCATCTGCCTTAAATTCAATGGTACAGCTCTTGAAGGTGATGTTGGCTGGTGTCAGGAGACAGATAAGTTATTTATGTGTGCCAGTAATAGAGCCTCAATCTTTTAAAGCCCTGTTGGCATGATTTTGTATTTGGCTGCCACCTAATAGACCAGTCTTTTATATTCATCTCTTTTCTTTCCACTTGCTCTGGTAAATCAAGCATGTGGCATATCAATGTTGGCATCTACATAGAGTATTATCTTATGTACTTATTGTGATCTCCATAAAATCATATAGGAACCCCTCACAGGTCGTTGTCAAAATGTCATTTTTACTATGAATGACATAACAGGATTATACGGAATATTTTTTCTACTGACAGAGTTGTGTGAAATTCACAAAGTTGCCTAAATTCAGCAGTAAGAAAAATTAAAACAGGCTAATTGAAAACAATTATCACACTAACATATGCATCTAAAAAATCTCACTACCATCTAATAAAATATGTGGATTCCATTCCACTTTCTCAACACGACCACACTGCTTCCCTAAACTGTCTTTGCAGCTAATTATGGCAGAACAAGGCTCTTACATAACCTATTCTCCTGGTTGCATAAATGCACTCCCACCAAAGTCAGAAATGCATATGAAGCCAAGAAGATTGAGTCTCATTATAAAGATCATCAAATATTTCTCTGTTCACGAAACGAGACCCCACTGCAACAGGGCTCTCACCCAGAGGAGCTACTCTCAGACACGTCGGATCTCGTCACTGGTAACCCACGGTAAAAGGCTGGGTCCGTGCTACGTAGGGAAATGGACACAGCGGGCACAGTGTTAAGGTATGCACCAAACCCACCCTGCTCATAACACTAACTGTACCGTGCCACCAACCCTGTCCCGCCCCCTGCTGGGGGACAGCAACATACCTTGTACCCGAGTGCCCCTGAGATGCTGGTGAGTGGACTCTGTAAGGAGACTGGCCAGACCTCTCACCACGACCTGCAGCCTTGCCTCACCGCGGCCGGCGTCCGCATCACTTCTATGCCGGATTGGAGTGGGCCACACCTCCTCTTCCATCCTCAAGAGCCTTCGACGCCTTTTGCCGCCTGGGGTGCTAAAGGGCTGCAGATTGCGGTACCTGCGGAGAGGGGCCTAGGGAATCATCTTGTGGGGGCCCGGGCTGTCACACGGCCTACCTGGCCACGTATGGTGCTGCTGCCCCTGAAGACCCGGGGTGGGCGGCTAGCCTGGCACTCACGGAACAGCAGACTGGCTCAAGCCGGGCCCTGGCACTACTAGGTACCACTATTGAACACTCCTAAGCAACCTCGTGACACACCATCCCTATTTTGTGGCTCTAAACAAAATAGCGACAGGGAATACTCCTAAAAACTTGACTCCACTAAGATCCACATGGCCATGCACCTCTCAAAGCTACGCTGGCTCCAGCCAGCGTACAGTGCTGCTAATCCCCGACCATTCATGGCCATGAGTAAGCAGAACAGCACGCAAACCAAGCTCTCCTTCGAGAGGAAAGGCAGTGCCAGGCAAGCTGACCTCAAGGTGGAAAAAAGCGCCTTGAGACCCTCACGGGTAAGTAGTGCACTTTACAAATTCAATGATTGATTGATTGATTGATTGAAAAAGCGCTGCCTCTCACTCCATAGATGACGCCGAAGATCAGGAACTGGACTTAAAGGAAATCCTGCTGGAGGTAAATTCAAGCTAAAAGAACATCAATGCCAAACTAGATATACTTACCTCTCACCTTGACAAAGTGAAAACTGAGTGGATGTCCATGACTCTTGACTCGATCACATGGAATCTCACGTATCTGAAGCAGAAGACAACCAAGCTGCAACTTCTGAATACCTTTTGTGCATGGACAAGGTGCTGGAACTCATAAAACAAAATAATATGCAAACACCTCCAAGTTGTGGGAGTGCCGGAATCCGCTGCGATCTCAAGAATGTAAGATTTTGTGGAGATCCTACTGCGAAACCTCTTTGGCATTGACCTGTCTCCAGTCTTCATTGCTGAAAGAGCTCACAGGTCCCTGGGCCCTAGGTCCCCTCCGGGACCTCCACCTCGTCCGATTGTGTCCCGTCTGTTGAATTACAAAGACCACGGCACCGCACTCAGGTTGGCCAGAGAAAGGGGCTAAATCCAATACAAAGGAGACAACATTTAATTTTACCCCGACTTCACCATGGCGGTGCAGGCGACCCGCCAGGACTTCCAACCAAATAACTGTCTTCTGCAACAAGCCATCATAAAATTTGCCATGTTGTATCCAGTCAAGGATAGAGTAGCACACAACGGTAAAACTAACCACTTTACTGATCCGAAACAAGCCCTCAAGTTCGATACACAACAAGAAAAGTCTTGCTTCTCCCAGGGGGCCTCAGCACAACCCTCGACGGAGGCACCACTGTGTGACAACGATTAGCCTCAGTCTATTTTTTCTTCCCTCTAGGTTCAAGGACACAAGAGTTGCATTGTTGTTAAAGACCTGATACACCTAAGGTTACTGAACGCTTTGTTCTTTTCAAATATGCTGTTTCTCTCTAACGCCATGGAATGATGCCAAAGAACTATACTACTGCATTATCTGAGTACACCAGCCCGGGCTCGCTGTGGCAATCCTGGTGGCTGGAGTTCCCCTTCCCATGGCTGACGCTCAGCCACCCTGCCTTTCTAGGGGGTAGTTAGCTCAGAGATTCTACTGCCTCAAGAGATAACTCCTAGTTATAAATGTTATGGGTAAGGGAGCCACAACATAATTGGGGGGTTGGTGTGGGTGGGGGGTGTGCCGGGAGGGGGGGATTGTTGAGGGAAAGTTTAATGAGCATTATTTATTGCATAACAAAGTTATTGGCCTAATGGCACACACATGCACCATTTCCATTATTGCGTGCGCATGCGGAGACACAGCACATATCACCACATACACAACATGGCATTCCCCCCGGGAGGCCGTCCCTGCCACACAGTGTAAAGATGAATAGGGCAGCCTACGGTTAAACTCATCACATGGAACATAAGGGGTCTTAATGATGGCAGGAAGATACATCTAGTGCATACTTACTTGAACAGACACAAAGTCGATATTTGCCTACTTCAAGAGACTCCCTACCTTACTCACCAGGGGTTGGGGACTGTCCTATTCATCCATATACTCCAACTACACAAGAGGGATCTATATTGTTATTCCATTGCATTGCACACCCTTTCACACACCCTCCTGCGTGAAAGGGTACCACATTTACAAGCGGAGTTAAGCCACAAAAAGTGGCTGAAAACCACTTTGTAAATATGGAGAAGGCCATTGTGCCACCAGAATGTTGGTAAAAGTGATGTTCCAGTGGCAAAATCCCCTTGTAAATATGCCCCTTAGTTTACAAGTGTGACAGTCATACTTTCCTCTTTGAGAATGAATGTGTTGTCTGCTGCGCTCCATATCAAAGTTGTTCAATGCTGATTTGCAACAAAAATGCTCCTGCTTTAACTTCCTTCATCAAAAATTATAAACATACCTATATTGTCAAATGTAATCTCTAATATATTGTCAAATGCAATCCCTGTATCTCTCCTTTACCTTAATCTTTACTCAAAAATGCATCCTGCAGCTGAGAATATGTAGGCCCTAATTATGAATGACCTGGTGCTTTGCTATCTCAGCACACAAATACTTTTTTTGCCAATCGCAAGTATGAGTGCTGTGATTTTTATTGAACTTGGTAATTACCAGATGTGATAAAGTTGACGTATATTTAGCAAGGACCCCCTGAGTATATGGATCTTATAATTCCTAGGTCAGGGAAAATAATACATTTGTAAAACAACAACCTAGGCAATTAATGTTTAGAACACAGTAATAATAATAAAAATGAACAATTGGCTACAGCTGGCTACAAAACTTGATATTTTATTATGCAATTAAAAAATAGACAAATAATTGGCACAACCCAATATTAAGGTTAAAATTTCACAAAACACATTATTGTAAAAAATATTATACACGAGTTAATGAAAACACAAGTTTAAAATTTATCTATAGTAGATAGGTGGCAGAATGGGTCTCTACGCGCGTTTCGGCGGCCAGCGCCTTCTTCCTGGAGTAGCCACGCAATTTCTATAAAGTGAAAATACATATAGATTACATAATTATATAATTTCAAAATGACATAGTTATACAGATTAAAGAATCTAACATCAAAAGGATTTTAATTTTTGCAGCCAGTTAGTCTAATTTGTAGTTACAAGTTATAAAACAATCTAATTTCATTATTCATCTTTATCGTTGTCATTTCCTTGCGGTATTCTGTCTAAGTCCATAAAGACACATGTCTTGAAAGGGGAATAAGAAGGGATAGGTGGACCTGACAGTAATAGGCATACTTATGGTACCTAAAACGATATCTCTAGGTTTACCATTTCTACAGTTATGGAAGGTTTAATAATAATAGGACAATTTATAGCAGCCAAAGGGATCTTTAAGGGCTTGCTATATGTGATGTTTGATAAGGAAACAGATGCATGATTTAAAAGCTACAATCGTATGAATTCATTATTATAATTCTTAAGGTCAACTCAGTCTTTTAGTTTTTCAGCTATTGCAGTCTGAAGGTTTTCTCTTATCTTAATTTATTTGTCTAAAATACTTACTAGTCGGGTTTATTTTGGAAAATGGTCGAATAAATTTTCTGCTTCTTGTTTGATTCTTTTTTGGTCAAGTATTGCAGGAGCTTAGGTAGGAGAGATCATACTCACTATTAGTTTTTAAAGTTTTCTGGTTCTCGTTATTCTAGATTAGATTATTAGACAAACATATTTTTAACCGTTTTTTACCTGATTGATTAGAAGTTGAATAATTGATTCCCGCCGGCCGGAGCCCTTTGTATAGAACAGCGCTGGATAATATCAAAAGTTGAATTCTTCCAAGGTGTTTCTGGATGTCTATTTTTTTGGGAGGATATATAAAACCAAAAGTATATATGTTTTTCTTATTCCCAGTAGTAGTTTTAATTAAATGGGATTGCTCATAGGATTTCAAAACGGAATTCTAAAATTCTTTTATCTGTACTTGATATGGTCTTACCTATTGGTTTTGATACTATTTTTTCAATGTCTTGAGCCCAGTTTACGATCTATGATGTGATCTGTTAACGATGAGCTGCTTTGGATGGCTTCCTATTAGTACAAAAAGAACGGGGGGCGAGAGTTAGGTCTATATTTTCTATTTTCTGTTATAAGGATTTCAAACAGGAGCGAAAAAATGCCTATATTGTTAGTAGTCTTACCCAAGAAAACGGAGTCTTATATTCCAAAGGTATGGATGGTGCTAAAAAGATTCTCGAGCCTTGTACATGAAGGATTAATATTAAAAGATCTCCCTGCCTGTGGATATAAAAAGGTGGATATTAAGTTCCATTGCAAAGGGATATAACTCTAATGCGTAGCGATTTGTTTGGTCTGAACTCTTACCTCAGGATAATCGGCAGGGCTCTCTATGTCCGGCGGCGGGTTATTCCGTCTGGCAATACAAACGCGGGAAATGGTGATTGATTGCACGTTCGCGAGTCGTGTATATATATACTCATGTTAATTGGTGTAGATTATCTACACCTGTTTTATATTTCTGGTTAAGTAGTCTAACATAAGGAGTTCGAGGGGAGATTTCTAGCATAAACAAGTAATGGCGGAGTTACCGCGTAAGCTCCAATGATTGGAGGTGGAGCGCTTGCGTTGTCAGTGCTTGCAAGCGAAAAAAGACTATGATTCTGTAGTTTTAGTTGGTTTGTTCTTTTGCATTAGCCTGTCGTCGTATGCACTTGCGGGATAGAGGTGGGGCGCTTGCGTTGTCAGTGCTTGCAAGTGAAAAAAGACTTTGATTCTGTAGTTTTAGTTGGTTTGTTCTTTTGTATTCGCCTGTCGTTGTATGCAGGATAAAAAGGAGACTATAATTTTATAGTTTTAATTAATTTTTTCTCCTTTTTCGTTGGCATGTCATTGAAGGTAAAAAGGATACATTTTTTAGGTGGGTTGAAAATATTAAATTATTGACGGCTACTTGTTTCGTTAAAGAGGGGGATAATTGTTATATCTTCTTTGAATCATATTCGCTTGTAGATAAGGGAGTTTTTAATATTTTTAGAATAAGGCCATGCCTAGATGGTTGTTACATCAATATTTCATTCTAATTATTATAGGCATTGTAACTTCGGACATATCATGATTGTATTTATAAGTAGGTTAAGTACGTGCATGTATTTATTTCTAATAAAAGAAATTTTCAGCAGATTGCATGTTCCCACGGAATTTCGTTATTCAAGCCTTGGCGAAAAGTATTAAAAACGAAAATCCAGAAAACTTCCCTTTTCTTTCGGATAGCTGTACCACCTTTGGAGTCTGGGGTGTGAATCTTTTCTAAAATTCTCCATTTAAAGTCTTCAGCACAATGACCCTTCTCTATGAAGTGCTTTACCATGGGGCAAGCAATCTTTTTAGTTCTTATAGCTGAGCGATGTTCGCTCAAGCGTGTCTGAATCATACGTGAGGTTTCTCCTACATATCCTAAAAGGCAAGGACATTGTATGAAGTAAACCACATTAGTTGATTTGCAATTCCACATTTCCTTTGCTTTTGTTTTGTGATCATTATGTTCAAATTCTTCGCCTCGCAAAATATTTCCACATGAAATACATGAGGAACATGGAAAGGTCCCTTTAACTGGATTATTTGTTAAGATGGATCTTTGACTCAAGTTTTCTTCATTTGTACTGTTTTTGAAATGAGAGTGAACAATGAATTCTTTTATGTTTTTGTTTCTTTTGTGTGCAAAGAGGGGCTTCATCAATTTCTGTTCACTAGAGCAGTTGCTATTTAGTATATGCCAGTTCGAATTTATAACTTGTTTTACTTTTTCATTTATAGTCGAATGCTTTGTTATACAGACTATTTGGTCATTAGGTTTTGGTGGTTTAGTTCTTAGAAGACAGTCTCGGTCATAATACCGTGCTCGTTTGTAAGAATCTCTTACTAAACGATGGGGATAACCTCTGTCGATAAATTTTGATCGCATTATCGCAGCTTGTTTGTCAAAATCACACAGGTTTGTACAGTTGCGCCTGACGCGTAGGAACTGAGAAAAGGGAATACTGTTTTTTTGCGATCTTGGGTGGAAGCTACGATAGTTTAGTAGTGTATTCCTTGCGGTGGGTTTTATGTGGAGATCTACTTTTAGAGTCCCTGCATCATTTATAATTTCGATGTCCAAAAATTCTACTTTCTCATTACTAATATGGGAAGTAAAGTGTAGGTTAGGGTTTGCTGCATTTATCCATTGGAGGAATTCTTCCAGAGTTCCTCTCCCATCGGTCCAGATAAAGAAGATGTCATCAATGTATCTGGACCAATGGGAGACAGACTCATAAAAGGGGGCAATCTCATTCTGGATGAATTCTTTCTCGAAGGCCGCCATAAAAATATTGGCTATCGATGGGGCTAAAGTTTACATTCCTCTTATATTTCGACAGTCCCCACTGCCTTGAACTTAAAGGGGAAAAATGGCTAGTAAATATGGAGACATAGATTTTTGTGCGGTAAGCATCAAAACGTGCATTTATAAAAATATTTATTATATTGTTTCGATGTACAACATAAAATGAACTAACACAGTGGGTAATGATAGCGTCATTATGTTATCGGTACAATATGTCGTCCAACACATAGAAACAACAGCATAAACAGGGGAGTAAACAAAGTTAACTATTTGATAAAAGCAAGGTCAATAAGCCTGTGTAGGTATTTATCCCCCTTGGCCTTGAGTCAGATTCCTAAGAGACAGGATTTGGTGTCGGTGACAGTGTGTGGTCCGTAATCGCTCCTGTGGTCCCTGTCACCTACCCGCAAGCTCTCTGCAGCACTACTCACTCCCAGATTATATGGTATAAACCTGCGTCGAGTGTTCCTCTCCTGGGACACTCAGAGGATGCTTTGGGGCACATGTGTTTAATGCGGTGTTGTGGGAGACAAGCTTGATAATTGTAAATAAACTGCGTGATCCTAAAGCATGGATTACAGGACACCCCTTTGACATGCTGAAGCACCCTGGCCCATTGCCTATCTGTTATTGATTGTGGTTAATCTGGCTCGGCCCCCTCAGCCGCCACCTGGACGGTAGAAGTTAATGCATTATAGAGGATGGTAATGGCCCACCGTGTGTCCCCATATGACAGTAATGCATGCAGTGTCATAATCGGGGTGGCGTTGCTTCGCTGACACCCCATGCTTTGTGTGTTGCATGTTGTATTGCATGATGCATGATATACCAGAAATTGACCAGCCACCACCCTATAGGTGTCCATGAGGTCCTGAAAGGACATAAAGCACCCCTCATTATAAAAATTTCCCAGGAGATCAATTACTGTCACCTTCCAGGGAATTTAATTCAAAACGTCGGGCCGTGATGTCCCTTGCCACCAACATAACATTGTCAGCTCACCCGAACCACCTTCATCTGATGTACCTCCCGATACATATGGGTACCATGGTCTGACAACCACGTATAATTCTGAGTCTCCCCAAGAATCCTACAAAAGTCCTTCCTCTCTGGGCAAGTGGCTGTGCTCATCCAACGCATCGGCCATTGCAGCTGTGCCGCCACATAAGGTAACTCATAGTTGGGGGCATTTATTTATTTATTTATTTATTTAGCTTATATAGCGCAACAGCTACCCAACAAAGGGTTTTCCGGCGCTATGATTCAGTAGTAAATGACAGGACCGGCGATTTAGATGTTGAATAGCCAAGTTTTTAAGGCCTTCCTGAATCATATATAGCTTGCCTCAGAGCGCAGTGCAAGTGGCATAGTATTCCACAGTGAGGGACTAAGGAAAGCAAAGGATTTTCCACCCATGCGTGATCGTTTTATTTTAGGGATAACAAAATTGTGGGCTGTTGTCGATCTCAAAGCCCGAGAAGGGAGGTAAGGGCGGACTAGATTTTGTAAATACTTAGGGGCTTTTTTAGTGGAGATCTTGTGCATGAAGCATAGGGATTTAAATTTGATCCGGTTCTCTATTCTCAACCAATGCAGCTCTCGGATGTATTTGGAGGTGGATGAAAAAATTGGGATTTTCCATATTAGTCTCGCCGCTGCATTCTGCACTGTTTGCAGTCTGCGGATCGTTGCCTTTTTTGCCCCCAGATATAACACATTGGCGTAATCAAGCCTGGATGTTATTAAGGCATTGATGACCTTTTTTTGGTGTGTTCTGGTAGCATCCAGCAGATTTTTTTTAACCATTTTAGAATTGTGAAACAAGTGGCCGATGTTTTCACAGCTTGCTGGTGCATATTCAACGAGTCATCGACAATGAATCCTAGATTACTAGCCTGTGTAGTTGGAATCGGGAGGGTACCCATTTCTGATGGCCAATGTTGGGGTCCCCAAAGTTCTTTATTTTTTCCCAGGACAATTAACTCGGTTTTATCACCGTTTAATTTGAGGAAGTTTTCTTGCATCCACCCTGCAATTTTTTCCAATCCTAGTTTTAAGGAGGAGGGATTATCGCTTCCCACGGAAGAAAGAGAGAAGAGAAGCTGAGAATCGTCAGCATAGGAGAACATCAGCAATCCAGTCTCTTCTACTACTTTTGCGAGCGGACTCATGTACAAGTTAAAAAGTAGCGGGCTTAAAATTGAGCCTTGCGGTACTCCGTGTTTAAAAGTCAGGATATCTGAACAGGCAGATTGAGAGAAGACTTGGAAAGTTCTATGCTCTAACAATGATTTAATCCAATTTAAGGCAGCGCCACAAATGCCTATCAATTGGAGTATCCGTATTAGTACCACATGTGACACCGTATCAAATGCGGCACTGAGGTCAAGAAGCACAAGTATATCTACAACTAAAGGGGGGGTCCAAGGGAATGTTTATTGACCACACTTGTTATCATCCCTAACTACTTATCTTCAACATCTTCCAACGGATCTGCGTTGGACCGTACTAGAGCAACCCATGATTTCATCGCAGATAACAGACATCAACACCTTCCTCTTCAAACGAGAACAAAAATGGGTGTATAGATTACAGACAGACAAGATGGGACTTAATGAAGATATCCCATGGATGACACTATGAGACAGTCAAGGTCCACATTAGGGCATTGTTAGGTCCACAACACTACTAAATATGTCATGAGATCTTTGCCCATGATAATTGAGGATACCATCACAATAAGAAGATTGAACTGCTCTCATTATGACTCTTGATACACTCTTATACGTGGGTTTACATAATTAATTGACCATAACCCTTGGGTCCTTACTAACAGTTGATAGCGACAGAATTACATTAGGTTTCCTGTACCTCTTCATATTAAGTTATTTTGTTTAATAAACAAAGATTAGCCACTAGTGATATTTTTACCTTCTGCGTAGCCTCTAATACTAATTTAGTCTTTACAACTGCTCATAATTTTCACATCACGATAGTGTCTCTATTCTAGGAGAGATTCGAACATCGTATTCATAATGCCTTTAACAAAAAGCGAACTCCAATTCCCAGATACATTAGAGGTGGGGGCGTGGACCACGCGAACACGTGACACGATGCCCTCGCAGTTGTGAATAGTGGTGTGATCAAAAAATACTACCAATGCCTAAATTGAGAGATTATTTTGACCGTAACCCCGCCGACATGATTTTAACCCGTTTGGCTAATTAATCATGCACGGCTACGGGATGAGACAACTACAACTCCCAGAAACTCGGGATGTCATGACGTAGGTCACGTGATCACGTGACACACTTTTCACGTTGTAGACGTTATGAATGGCGGCTTCCTGCCCGGTTCGGTACCTCCCTCCAGACAGCCTAGACGGACGTCCGGAGGACCGACGGACAGGTAAGCGCTTACACCATCTGCTTAATGGCATCTTAGATTGCAGCGCGGTAACTTCTACCCGGGGACGAGTTCATTACTCAGAACTCAAGTATCCAATAGCTACGGCTCTGTGCGCCGCAGAGCACTTAACCATTTATTAGCACAGCATGTATTATTTGTAATCTACAAAAATGCGGTGACAGCTGATTTGGTAATCTAAGTCGGTATGTTTGGCATGAGCGAGGCAAGGTTTCGCACCGATTAGCTACCATGTAAAAAAACTCGGCGGCTTACTTTAAACACGCCTTACCGGTGTTCGGCTGGTGGTCAACTTGAGCCTTACAAGCAGACAAGACGGAGACAACACCCCTATCTTACGTCACCTAGTCTTTTTAAATTATATACAACTGAGTTGGTTAACAGTAGCAGACACCATACAAACAATGTCTGCCATTAATGATGTACGGAGCTTGTAAATTCCTTCCCTGACTTACCCCCCCTTATATATTTTTATAGAGCGGTGGTCCGTTTTACCTGAGCTGTAGCCAGGTGAGGTGGAGAGTGCATTCCCTATAATATAGGTGAGTGATGAAATGATTTCGCCTAAATATTATGATGGCTAATTTTGGATTACTAGAATAGAATCCTCGACCGATAAATTGTATTGGCGATGTATTGATACTATCAAGATAGTGCCATATGTTGTAACTTACTGTGTGCATTTTGTGTATCTTTTTCTTTTTATTTATATCTACCTGCTGATACTGGGCGATCCGTGGATTACCTCATCAGGCGAATCCCAGGTGATATTTAAGAATTTTGTTTAGCACGTTATTTCACGTTATGCAGTAGCATTTAGTAAGGTCCTGAGGAAGCAGCAGAAGACCTCGAGGCTTCATAAGAACTGCAGAAACATGTCGACCATATTACAACACTAGTAGCTATTTGTTGACGCTACTATGCTCTGATTTTTAATTATTTGAGAGTGGATAGGATCATATTAAAATTGCTCTTCCATTTCCACTACTCAATTTTAAGCACATTTTTGCACTTTATCACGTATTATTTACACATGCACTGCTTTTCAGCTCACCTCCTGATACCATAAACATTTTATATGCACTTCTGTCATATTCCCATCATAAGTGGGCTGCATCTATCCAGTCCACAGTGGGTAAAACCACCTTCCTTCGGGTGAAGGACCCCAAATGATGCAGGGCGGTACAGGTCGGTGATCTGATGGGAATACTCATCCAACGGTGACACACTCTCGGTGGACTTGTTGGATGTTTCCTTTATGCACACAGCCAATTTACAATTTGTCTAGACCCTTTGTTATCCATTGTTGGTATTGACAAGAAGCACAAGTGCCACCGTTTCGCCTCTGTCTATCAAAGCTCGGATATTCTCTATAACACCTAACAGGGTAGTCTCAGTAGAGAAGCCTGAGCGAAAGCCTGACTGATGAGAGGGCAGCAATCCACCATAAGCAACAGTTGGAAAATATTTAAGAAGGTACTACGCTCAGGAATAAAACCTGACTGGTCTTCATGTACAAGGGCACCAATGAGGGGGAGTAACCTGTTCGCCAGCACCTCAACCAGTATCTTAATCTAAATGTAAAAGAGATAGAGCCTTTAGTAACATCCTGGTTTGAGAAGGATCACAATCAACACTTCCAAAAAGTGATTACGGTAGCTGACCTCACAGTCTAGCCTCGATGAAAACCTCTAGGTGTTTCTGAGATAGGTGTGCACTAAACATAGCATATTATTCAATTGGAAGTTCATCAGATCCAGGTTTTTTTTTCTGGGCAATCTGAGCTATGACAGACCGCATCTCCTCGAGCTGGCAGTGCGCATCCAAGTTGGCTCATTGCATCCGTGTCAGCTTAGGCAGTGGAAGCGATTATTTGATATTGGGACAGTGCCTTCTCCACCACATAAAGTGACCAATAATGTTTCTGGAAAGCAGTATTGATGGCAGCCAGAGTTTCGACTATTGTTTCATCATCCAGTCTAATTTTATTTATTTATTTATTTTCAGAGTTTTATAGAGCGCGGACAAGACCCTCGCGGGTATCGGAGCACTTTACAGTACATGGGGATAATAATAACATAAGTCTAGGAAGAGTACATAAAGCCACAGGGCAATCATAGAGCAGGGCAGTTGGAAGTGACCTGGAGAGAGAAGGTAATACAGTAAAGGTAAGTAAGTCAAAATAGAAATAGCATCATTGAGAACGACAAAAAGAAGAGCAATAAGGTGCCCGACAAGACAAGAGCGAGCTGAGGAGACATGGTAACGACAGATAGCTTGCTTAGGTGGTCTAGATTGATACCATGTACATATGTACTTTCAGAAACATAGGTCTGTGTTTAGGAGAATTTTGCGATAAGAACGCCTTTTAATTCCCGTTTGAAAGCTGCAATGGAGGGGTTCAGTCTTGTTTCCGGGGGAAGGGCATTCCAAATCCTGGGCGTCATTCCAGAGAAGGAGAGTTTGTATGTTTTTTTCTTGTTGAATCTTTGTGGCTTCAATAGTAGGTTTTCCAAACTTCTCGTGGATCTTATTCCGCCGGATAATGTAAGTTTCTGTGTGAGATAGCTGGGTGCATTGTGGTGTATGGCCTTATGCGTCATGCACGCTATTTTCAGGTGAATTCTGGCTGCAAATGTAGCCAGTTTAGAGATTTAAGGTCAGGGGTGATGTGGGCCCTTCATTTTGAGCCAGTGATGAGTCTCGCTACCGCATGGGTAGAAGCTCTAAGGGAGGGCCGTAGAAGCAGTAGGGAGACCGCAAAGCGAGACACTTCCGTAATCCAGACGAGGGAGAACTAGAGCTTGCACTGCCATCTTGAAGTCCTTGGCCGGTAGGAAGTGTTTCAGTTTCCTCAGTGTGTTAATCTGAAAGTTTGCTCCCTTTGTTGCGTTACTAATGTGTTTCTACATATTGAGGTTGCAGTCCAGTGTTATGCCCAGTGATTTCGCTGAGTCCACAATAGTTGGTTGAATGTTGAATGCAGTAAGGTGTTTGATCTATTCATGTACTATGGGGACTTTGGCAGGTGGGGCACTTAGGAGGAATTCTGTTTTTGAGGCATTTCGATTTGAGGTGATTCTCTGCCAACCATGTTTGTGTGGTCTCAAGGGTAGTGTTGGTTGATGTCTTCAAGAGTGTTGATCTTAAGGTAGAGTTGGATATCATCAGCGTACATGTGGAATTGCACGTCGGACACTTGTAGCAGATCGGTGAGTGTTGGTGATAACGATGATCCTTGTGGAACTCCTAGCATAACTGGCACAGATTAGAGAAGGTGTTGTTGACCTTGATTTTTTGTGTCAGGTTTTGCAGAAAAGAAGTAAACCAGTTAAGCACTGAGCCAGATAGGCCCATTCTGCTGTTCAACAGATCTATCAAATTCTTGTGTTTGACTGTTTCGAAGGCTGATGAGAGGTCTAGGAGGATTAGAAGGCATGATCCATTTTGATCCAGTATTTGGAGGGCATCATCAATGATGTGAGTCATGGCTGATTCCGTGCTGTGATCTGCTCGGAAGCCAGATTGGTGTTTGTTGAGAAGGTTGAAGTGGTCAATGTGTTTTGTTAATTGATGTGGAAGACATTTTTCTAGAAGTTTGGCCAGCGTGGGAATATTGGTGATAGGTCGGTAGTTGTTTAGGTCCGTGGGGTCAAATGTGGGTTTCTTAAGGATGGGAGAGACCTGCCCCACCTTCAGGAAGTCTGGGATGCAACCTTGTAGGAGTGAGCTGTTGATGATTTTGGTGCAGAGTGGGAGAAGCAATGGGGTAACTTCTTTACCCGCATTTGCGGGGAGAGGGTCGGTGAAGTGATTGGCAGGCTTCAGGGCAATGAGAATCTTGCCTCTAGCATCTTCAGAATAAGTGTTAAAGGAAGACGATACTGCATTGTTTTTTAAAAAATACTTTGAAGGTGTTTGTGGTGTTGCATTTATGGATAGAGGGGAGGTTTTGGTGAGTGGACAAGAGTGAGAGCTTAGATCATTG
The DNA here is from genome assembly GCF_964261635.1 of Lissotriton helveticus. NCBI lineage: Eukaryota > Metazoa > Chordata > Amphibia > Caudata > Salamandridae > Lissotriton > Lissotriton helveticus. The sequence continues at coordinate 701,692,224 of NC_136068.1, read as the reverse complement.
AGGAGATCTTTCTTGATGTTCTCAGACTTCAGATTGAAGAAGGTAGAGAATTCTTCATATGTGGTTTGTGGATGAGTTAGGTCTTGTGGACGTTGAGGTGCATCCTTGGATTGGGTTTTGATTAATTCAAAGAGTTTTTTTGGTCGATTTCTTGCTTGGTCAAGTTGGTGACTGAAGAAGTCTGCTTTAGTGCGCCTTATCTTTTCGGTAGTAAGCATTTCTCTTTCCCTTTAGAATCATGAGGAGCTTGGCGGATGGGACTGATCTCCAGTTGCGTTCGGCAGTTCTGAGAGAACGTCTATCATCATTAATTGGACCATTGAACTAGGGTTTAGAGTCTTTTGTGGAAACTCTCTTTAGTTGAAGGGGAGCAAATTCGTTAAATATGGTAGTCATGGAGTTGAGCTAATGGTTGGTGAGATCATGAACTTCAGAGGCATCAGCAGGGGGCAAGAGTAGATTGTGGCTGGAAATGGGTAACCTGTTTGGGTTGAGTTTTTTTCAGTCTCTTTTCCAAACTTTGGGTTTTGTGGATTGAGCCGGGTTGAGTTTAACTGTTTCATTGACAAAGAAGGTGATGATGTGATGGTCTGACCAATCGCAGGGGAGGATCGACTCCAGATGCGTGAAATTGTTCTTGGAGATTATTAGGTCCAGAGTTGCGCCTTTATTGTGTGTAGGGCTGTTGCAGATTTGGTTGAGGTCAAGGGCGTTGAGGAAGTTTTTGAGACTGTTGACCACAGTATCGTTGAGGTCGTTCCAGTGGAGGTTGAAATCACCCAGGAAAATTGGGGTGTATTGTTGACCAGTGTATGTAGTGACCATGTACCTGAGGTGTTCTGTGAAGATGAGGCTATCACCAGGTGGGTGATAGATAGTGTGTAATGTACAAACAGGTTTGCCATTACTGTTGATGTCCAGGCATATGTATTCGCAGGAGGGGAGTGCAGGGGATATGGCTCTATTAACCGTGATGTTGCTCCTGTGGATATATGCAATTCCACCTCCTGTCTTGCCACTCCTGCCCAGCCTGATGATGTCATAGTTAGGTGGTACTAGGATGTCAATGAGAGGTGGGGAGGATTCTGTAAGCCATCTTTCGGTGAGAATTATCAGATCAAGGTCACCAGAAATAATGAGGTCTGCTATGTCGGTTGCATGCTTAGAGGCTGATCTGCAGTTCAGGAGTGTGCATTTAAGCCGAGGAGTGGCGGGGGTGGTGTAATCCTGCGTGATTGGGACTTTACTAAGATTGTTGTTGTTTATTCCTCTATTGTTATGGGAGGAGAGCCTATTAGGGTCGGAGAGGATAGAGGGGATGGGGATGTGTCCGGCAGAGGCAGGACTCACGATGTAGGGTTCGTAGGAGAGAAGATCGCTCTCCGAGAATGGGTTGGTGGAACGCATTGGGCGGGAGGATAGATTACGGTAGGGTATTGAATTCCAGCAGGGAACATGACGTATGGGGGTGATAGATATGTGGGCTGGGGGCTTGCTAGGTATACATGTTTTGTAGGATCTTAAGAGCCATGGTTGTCTCAAAAGCATCGCCTTAAAAACGAGGAGATCCTCTTTGATTGAATGAAGTGTGGACATGATCTCATCTAATCTGGTATCCGATGTGGTAATGATTGGGGTAGGAGGCGGTAACATAGGGGTGTGTGTCTGAAGAGTGGGCTGGAATGGTGTACAGACAGGTGCAGGTGTGAGAGGGTTGGTAAGCATATTTGAATGTGTGTGTGGGCTGGTTGTTAATGTGGGTAGGTGAGTAGAGGGATGGTGGTGGGTAGGTGTGTGAAGTGAGGTTGTAGGCGGTGCGATTTCAAAGGGTGGACATTTATTTGAAAGGTCAGGAGGTGACCTGTAAAGTGCAGGCGACTGGGTTGAGGGGTTTGGTTGGCCTGGGTGGGGTCCTTGCTAAGTGTGTGTAGTGAAGGGGGGAGTGGTAGAGGGAACGCTGATTGGTGGGGGGTTGTGTTAGTGGGATGGGGAGCTATGGTGGTTCCCGAATTAGGTACCAATGCTGTAAAGGGGGGGAGCTGTGATCACTCCTGGGATGGGTTCAATAGGTGTAGTGGGTGTGTGTGTAGTTTCGGTAGTGTTGGGTGGGGGTAGATTGAGCGAGAGGGGGCAGTTTGAGGTGTGGTATTGTGAAGGGGAGATGGGGTAGGGGGAGCGATGACAGGGGTGGTGGTTGTGTAGGAGGGGTGAAGAGCTATGGTCGTACCCGGAGTGATTTCATTAGCTTTGGGGGGTGCGGGTGTAGTCGCAGCTATGCTAGGTGGAGGGTGCGTCCAATGTTTCGGAGAGATGCCGCTCGGTGAATCAGTGGGAGTGGTAATCAGGGTCTTCGGGGAAGAGGAAGCGAATGGAGTAGGAGTGGAAACAACTTGTGTGATGAAAGTGGGGGTGGATTGGGAGGCAGTTTGGGGATTATCCAATTGTTCTATAATGATGGGGAAGATGTTATCTAGGAGATTTAGGCTATGGTCCGAAGCTTGTAGGAGGATGGTACCACTGTTGTAGATAGTAATGATTGCTGTTGCTTGGAAGAGTTGGGAAGGGGCAATAGAAATATCTAGACCATGTGCTGATTTTCTCGAGAAAGAGACAGTACTTGTGGCTAGGAGTACTTTCCTCCATTGGGTACTCTGTTTCATGTGGAAGATGATGTCCATGGTTGTGTGCCCGAAATAAGGATCAGCGAAGAGGGTTTCAGGGTGTGATTTGATAAAATTGTGTTTAAACCGTTTGGCTGATTTTTTTGAGAGGCCAGGGGGATAGATGATGTTGTATGTGTGTGTGCCCTTGAGTTCCATGATATGTGTAGTCCAATAGGTGCGGAGAAGAGGGCGCCAGACAGAGTACGAAAAGCTAGGACCTAAGAGGAATGCGAGGGATCCAGGGAGAGTGGAAGGGGTGCAGGGGAAAGTTAGGAGGGGTGAGGACCGTTAAAGTGAATGAATGTGATTGATTTCAAGAAGGCTAGGGGGACACCAGGGAAGGGTTGAAGAAGAGTGCCCCCGGGCCTCGGGCAGGAGGGGGTATAGAAAAAGATTAAATTGTTAAAGGTATACATACACATTCTGACCTTAAATAGGTTGAGAGGGCGGCCGGAAGGCGTAGCTTATGTATAAAATCCTTGTGGTGGAGTCGTTCCAATATGGCCCCACACCACAGTTTTGAGGAAGCGCATCTACTGTTCCAGAGTGAGCATCTCCTCGGTCCGAACCCGTCGGACCCCTCATGATGCAGCCATGCAGTTCCCCTGCATGACCACAGTGTGGGCATCCCACTCCATTGTTTTGGTCGGAGTAGTGTCTTTATTTAGTTCACAGTAGTGAGTGGTATGTGTCGATAGGGCTTCCCTGAAGGAGGGGTCAAACAGGGCCTGGGTTTGAATCCTCCAGGTCGGTGTTTTGGGGCACGGTCTCCCCATCTGAGTGTCACCAGAAATGGACAGTGGTCGGACAGGGTACGGGCTAAGTACTCCATCCTGGCAATCTGCATGCCTAGTGGTTCCATGCATAGGAAGAGGACCAACCTAGTGTGGGCGGTATGAACCAGTGAATAGAATGAAAGCTCGCTGTCAGTGGGATGGCTCAGATACCAGACATCATACAATCAGACACAATCCAACCAATCTCAAAAGTGTTGTGATGTGCGGATATAGCAAGCACCAGGAAGGGAGGGAACAAAGCAATAGCAGACCACATATGGTACACAGTTGAAGTCGCCGCCCCATGTCCCAGGGACTGCGTCACAGAAGAGTGCCGGAGTGAGAGTATCAAAGAGGGCTGTCTGATTAAAGTTGGGGTCATAAATGCCCACCAATGTAAGTGGCGATCCGTCTAATTGGCCCTCTGGAATCGCGTCTCTCCTGCTCATCGATCCTATGTGAATCTGCCATAAATGGACCCCTAGGGCTATCCACACAAGCACCCCTCTCATTTAGGCAGATGATGTGGTGCCATACACTTGCTGTCTCCATTTTGCGTGCACTTTTTGTTCCTCCTCTTGTGTGAGATGTAGACACAAGATCACGATATGAGCATACCAGCATTTGAGATAAGAATGTACCTTATACCTTTTAATGGAGCTGGTCATGCCCTGAGTAGGCCATGTTATCAAAATATATTGTGGGACAACATCATGTAGTTGAGTACCCGTGGATTAAATCGTGATATATTAACAATCAGTGTCCCTTACACATCGCCCCCATATGACCGCAGCAGGGGGGAATGCCCTGCAACTGCCTACTGTGATTATGTGACCTGCATCTGCCAGGACCATTCATATCAGAGAAGAAAGAAACATAACAAAACCGACCCATCCCACACCAACAGGGCCATGTGTCCCCAGCCAAAACTGCAAAAGTACCCCCCACCCCTCCTTAAAGCACAACAAAAATAACCAACTGGGGCATGACACACAAAAAGATTGAGTCCTCCGGCTGGTGGGCCCGCTGCATATTCCAGAATGCCCGGCTCACAACTATAAGAGCCTACATTTAGTTTGGCACACTCCATGCAGTAAACCCAGTCCATAGATCCATAGCAAAGAACACCTTCATTCCATCAAAGGAGATCATTCGCAAATCTGGGTGTCAAGTCTAGGCTCACGGCAGTTCTCTCTGATGTGTTCCCTGATGCCCCTGTGTTCGACCCAGTGTCTGATTTGCAGCCCAGCCATAGGGCCTCAAAGGGTTCTTACTATAGTCAATCAATCATACCATTTGTATAGCGCACTACTCACCCGGGAGGGTCTCAAGGCGCTTGGGGGAAGGGGCATGCAACTGCTCGAACAGCCAGGTCTTGAGTTGTTTCCTGAAGGCGAGATGGTCCTGGGTCAGCCGAAGGTGGATGGGGAGGGAGTTCCATGTCTTGGCAGCCAGGTAAGAGAAGGATCTTCCTCCGGCGGTGGCTCTTCGGATGCGTGGTACGGCTGCGAGGGCGAGGCTGGTGGACCGTAGCTGACGGGTGGGCGTGTAGAAGGTCAGGCGGTCGTTGAGGTACTTGGGGCCCAGGTCGTGGAGAGACTTGTGTGCGTGGGTGAGGAGCCGGAACGTGATCCTCTTGTCGACGGGGAGCCAGTGCAGGTTCCTCAGGTGGCTGGAGATGTGGCTGCGTCGGGGGACATCCAGGATGAGTCGGGCGGAGGCGTTCTGGATGCGCTGGAGTCTTTTCTGTAGCTTCGCTGTGGTTCCGGCGTAGAGGGCGTTTCCGTAGTCCAGTCGGCTGGTGACGAGTGCCTGGGTGACAGTCTTCCTGGTCTCGGTCGGGATCCATCGGAAGATCTTGCGAAGCATACGCAGGGTGTTGAAGCATGTTGAGGAGACGGCGTTGACTTGTCTGGTCATCGAGAGAGAGGAGTCCAGGATGAAGCCCAGGTTGCGTGCGTGGTCCGTTGGCTTGGGTGCGGTGCCCAGGGCTGGGGGCCACCAGGAGTCGTCCCAGGCGGAGGGCGAGGATCCCAGGATGAGGACTTCCATTTTGTCCGAATTCAGTTTCAGGCGGCTGTCCTTCATCCATTAGGCGACGTCTTTCATCCCTTCGTGTAGGCAGGTTCTGGCGGTGTCGGGGTCTCTGGTGAGGGAGAGGATCAGCTGGGTGTCGTCGGCGTAAGAAATGATGTTGAGGTTGTGCTGGCGTGCGATGGCTGCAAGAGGTTTCATGTAGACGTTGACGAGGGTGGGGCTTAGTGAAGATCCTTGCGGGACGCCGCAGATGACTTCGGTGGCCTCGGAGCGAAACGGGGGGAGGCGGACTCTTTGTGTTCTTCCGGCGAGGAACGAGAGGATCCACTCCAGTGCCTTCTCTTGGATACCGATGTTGCTGAGGCGCTGAACTAGGGTGCGGTGGCAGACAGTGTCGAACGCAGCGGAGAGGTCCAGGAGGATGAGGGCCACTGTTTCCCCCTTGTCGAGCAGGGTCCGGATGTCGTCGGTGGCTGCGATGAGGGCGGTCTCGGTGCTGTGGTTGGCTCTGAAGCCGGACTGCGAGGGGTCGAGGGATCCGTTCGTCTCGAGGAAGGCGGTCAGCTGTCTGTTGACGATCTTCTCGATGACTTTAGCAGGAAAAGGGAGGAGCGAGTGTAGGACTTCCGCTACTGTCTGTGCTTTCTCTCTGGTAACCTGCTCTTGGGTGGGGTGATTTCCATTCTCTCTCTGCCTCCTGCACCAGGTTCAGGGCGGCAGCCACTCGCCGGTCACCTGGTCGCCATTGGTATTGTTCGCCAGGCCCTTGGCATTGAGCCATGTTATCACATTCTCTGGAGATGAGAAGACCTCATGGATTTGCCGTCAACTACCTAAACTTTGCAGGGTGAAGCAGAGCATATTCCAAGTTTAGTTCTCAGAGACAGTGCTCAACCACAGAGTAGGAGTTGCGCTATTGTTACACTTCCGTGCTGAAGTCCGGATAGGCAGCGATAATATCACCCTCAAACCTTCGGAGCCCCTTCGATCTTAACAGGTGCACTATCAGATTTCTGTCTCTATAGTTCCGAAGACGGCAATAACTGGCCTCAGGTGAGCACCCGGGGTGGTGGTCTGCCAGGTATTCGTTGCGCTCGCTCCAAAGAATATCATTTCAGCACTTTACCTTCCAGTACCAAATTTATCAACCAGTTCTCCAAAAGGAGTTCAGTGTTTGGGCCTTCATACCATTCGGTGTAGCCCAAAAAGTGTACATTGTTGCACCTCGAGTGGCCTTCCGTATCTTTAGCCCATCATTAAAGGGAAGACACTTCTATCCTCATGTCACACAGCTGTGACTGGAGGTCCAGCAACGTAGGCCTAATGAATGTCAGTAAGGATCATTCACCCACTCTGGCAGCTTCCGATGATCCACGTGGAGCATGTTTACTTCCAGGGAGACAGGATCTATTTTAGTCTTCAATGAGGTTTTAGTGTCCAGGATAGCATGTAGCATCTTCTCAAATTGGGTGGAGTGGCTGTGTAGGGTGGCTTCTAGATGAGTCAATGTGGCCAGATACTGATCGGGGGATCAGCATATTCATGGTGCTGCCAGGGCACTGGGGCAGCAGGTTTAGGCTTCACCATCATGACCTCCCTTGTGATAGGAGCCTGCAGTAAAACTACAGTCCTTCCGGAAGGGTTCCAGATGGATCCAGTAATTTTTATGGTCAGCTTGCTGTGCATTTCTCCGCGGACAGGGACAAAGGGCTCCCAACACTTTATTATGGTGCAGAGGTAGCAGTATTAATGTCACCCCGGGGACATGGGGCAGAGGGCACACAGTAACCAAGGGAGAAGAGTGGGTCTGAGCCCCTGCTATTTCAGAAATGGCAAAGAGAGGCAGTTCCGAGCACCAACACAGAGCCCGCAATAGGCTCCAATCCATTCCTTCTGTGCAAATAAGATCCCTGCCCACTCCAACCAGGAGGGTCAGTCATTCACTACCTACCTCTGCCACCCTCCCAACAACAGGACACCAAGATGATCCCGTAGTAGCAAGTAGCGTGACATTCAGGGGTCATCCCAGGACACAGCTCATTTATGAACGGCTCCAGCAGCTCCCTTTGGGCTCCAGATATGACACTTCATCTTCAGCCCACTCTGCCCGGAGGCACTGTGCTCCACCAGTCTCACTCTCCTCTCAGGTCTCCAGGTAGACTGCCTTCATCAGTGGGCCTCCGCGTGGCAGCCCTCCCTCGATGTAGCGGGGACCGTAAAGGCCCACAGGCTAAGGCCTCTTCCAGCTTGTGAGCTGTGATGATGCCTGGCCAGTCTCCGAATGCCTAGGGTATAGCCCAGTGCACCTTGGGTTTCACCTTGGTGCAGGACACCTCTCATTGGGATGTGGGCCAGGTCAGCGGCTGACTCAGCTGTGCTGCAGGAAGCAAGGCACCCGGGGGTGGGGGGGGGGCTAAAGTGGTCGGAACTCCAACATTGCCAAATCCCACGGCCGCTCTCCTCACAGCCACAGTCATAGGAGCCATTAATCCAGGCAGCAGCAGACTTTGGAGATGACACAGGTCCTCCATTCAGTATGGGGTGATATCAGGCCGGATGGCGCCGGTATATCCGAATGGAGGGCGGGCCCAAGACGGAGCTCACAGGTAGCGCATCTAATGCAGCTGCTATCTTGGCCACACCCCATCAGAACATGCATTTTATGCACAATTTCATGGACAAAACATGTAATAGGCAATAATTATCACACTTGATAAAATCTGAGCACATCATTGTCGTATTTCATCAGGTGTGTTAATGGTCTCATACCAGACCACTCATAATGATGACGGCCATAGAGGTGATTGCCTCTGAATGCTTTGGGTCAGTATCATCAAAAGGTGTGTAGTCTCATCACTGAGCTGAATGCCTGTTGTTATGTATTTACAGTGTATAAAGTTCATACATATTCTTCTAGATTCCTCTGTGTAAATGCATGAACTGCAGAAAAAACAAGTTACACACAGAGAGAGGTAATCATTGCTCACTGATTCCTACTCGTTCTGTCAACAGTTCATGCATTTCCTCAGAGAAATTCAGAGTTATATTTATGAGGTTTAGACACTACAAATGCATACAAACGGGTGCCCGACTGTGTGCTTGGCCAGTGAACCTATAGGATTCATTGACAATACTTTTTTGAGTTATCTACACTCCTGATTTGTTACAAATGCTGGACAATCATAACGACTGTTCAATCTTGTTGATGGAACGGACAGTAATGGTCATTGTTATGAATCACCAGGTAGTTTGCCATTGCATCGTCAGAGATAGAATGTAAATTAGTTATGCAAAGCTCTTAAAGTTGCATAAACATTATATCAAACTAGATCAATAGCATACAACTCTTAGTTATTTTATCATTTAAAAAGTGTGTTCTTAACAGTGGCTGAAAAGGTAAAACGAGGTTAGATTAAGGCAGAAGCTAGTTTGATAGAGGATATTTGAAAGGAGAGAAAGATGAGGGAAATATTTGGCTTACAATAAGAAATAGTAGGAAAGAACAACATTTGTGCAGATGTGGGCAGAGATTATGGTGAGGAGTTAATGTTATCAATTCTTTTTCTTTGTTACACAGTTCCGAGGATGTTATTAGAGAAGAAGATTTGCAGATCTTTCTAATGCTGTTAAATGTCTCAGCCGTTATTGTTTCTTGCAAGAGACATTTCTGTTTATGGACTGAACATATTAATTTTGACCCACTGTCAGGTAATCCCCTCCTTTACAGGATTAGAGGACTGTAAAGTATAACATCTAAAATAGGGCTGTAGTCTGTATGTGAAAATGTTTAAAAGAAATGAGGAGAGTTGCTTTGGTGCATTTGATTCTGATAGATATGCTTTAAAAAAAAAAGTACATTTAAGTATCTTAGGGCCTGATTACGAGTTCAGCGGTCTTTAGACTGCCATAGCATGGGTGTCAGATTCACTGCCAGTCGAATAGGCGGGCTATCTACTGTATTATGATAGTGTCTGTTTTCAGAACGAAAGATTGACGGAGCACCGCTGACACTGCCAGCCATTGGCAAACCACTGCGGCGTCGGTAGAGGGAAATCAGCTGTCAGAGGGCGATACAGAGAAGTTCACCACTGCCGGAATCATGAGCTGGCTTACCAACGAGCCAACCATGATGGGAGGATGGCCTGCTTCAAGTCGTTGGGATCGAAGAATTTGGGGTGCATACTCACCTATTTCCTTTTCTCTCCTTCAGTCTTCCAAGTGGAACCCTTCCTCCAGGTCCTTCCATCACAGCAGCTTCTTGACCCCAAAGAAAATTACACTGTTGGTGCCGAAATCCAGGTAAGTCAGTTGTGTACTATTTATCCATACACTGGACTGGGCACATATGGTCCAGACTCCAGCAATGAGAAAGTACTGGTAGTAGGTATTTTTTCACGTGTCATGCATATGTGTACATTCCACACTTGAGCAGTCAAAGTATCCACACATGCATCAACACATATGTAAAAACACATTCACCACCATCAGAAACACAGCAGCAGTACCAGGGGTGACATCGTAATACTGTGGGCGGGTGATGGCTGCCAGAGCGGTCTTCTTGGGACCGCTGCCATGGCAGTACAGCAGTAAGACCACCAAACTAGTAATCAGGCCCTACGTATTTACATGTTTTGGGTCACACAATCATATAAATACAAAATTGTTTTACTTTTAGACAGACTAGAAAAATGTATTCTGAATGCACTTGCTGAGAAAGTTAAGACACATTTCAGAAAGTGAATTTAGAATAATTTAGATAGCCATTCTTCCAATGTCAGTAAATTGAGTACCATTAAATTCAGAAATAGTAATAAACAGCAGAAGATTAGTATGACGAACTGTGAAAAAAGAAATAGGGGAATAAAAACATGTTAGTACACTATAGAGAAGCCTTAAAATGTTATCTGGGTGCTACATTAGCCAGTAGGTAAAAAGAACAAGGAGCAGAGGACACCAGCAGCTCTGAATTCTCTAGCCTTCCCCATGCTGTTATCCATATTTCCTTTGGTAGATTAATGTCAGGTATTAATTCCCATTAAACTCTGCTTCAAATGCATTGTTCACATCATTTTGTTAAGTCTGTGGTTTTGTAACATGCAACTATTTCTATATATTTAGAAGTACTGATGGAATTCCACTGGATCTCCATGCCAGCCCGCACCATCTTCCAAACTAGTTATATCATTTATAAAGAGGTCAGGACCGGCAACCTGGCATGTCTGGCTGGCTAGCTAACCATCTCCAGTGGGTCTCAACATGTGAGCAGTCAGAACAGGAGACCAAGAAGTATAAAAATGAAAAAAACAAGGTGACAATCCTTCTCAATCTATACATCCATTATATGGAAAAATATCTATGTATCAATCAGGATCACCCCATTTCTCCTCCAATTTAGGAAAGAGCTGAATACATACCTTTTTGAATCACACTACATACTCAACCCATGTGTGTACCCAGAGCCAAGCTACCTCTTTCTTGACTCTGTCTTTGCCTCTGACACTGTACAGTTTCCTCTGCCTTTTGGCTAGGTTCACACTGAACAAATACTGCATACAAACATACATACAGACATACATATATAAGAACATACTTAGTTATCATGTTAGGCAAAAATATTCAGCATACTGTTAAACAAAATGTTTACTCAATTTTTTTGAACGTTCAAGGCAACAATGACAAATGTTTCCATCAAGTTATCCCACCATTTTATTACATTGAGTCCCATATATGCAGTAAAACCTGCAAAGTTCAACTGCTAATAGAGAAGCTAATTTCCAAATACTCTATACAACCTTTAGACTATAACAGCTATTACACTGGCTCGCCACTCACTTAAATCAGAATATACTGATCTGAACACCAAGCAATCAAATCCAATCCAATCCTATCCAATACAATAAAATCAATCCGCACAAATCCAATCCAATTCTAGTGCAACTCAATATTTCAAAAGGTTAAAGACCCCCCTCAGCATAACAAGGTGGTAGTTCAGACAAGAGCAAGAGAAATTAAACAAATTATAAACTATTTTTATCATTGACTGATTTATTACTAAATTATTATATCTTAACCATTAGAGAATCAATCAAAGAAAGTTTATAATCTCACCTTTAAGATATGGCCAGTCATCCGCAAAAGGTAGCTTCCCAACGCCTTTGGTGCAACAAGTTCCACAAAATTGGTCTAACTGGCAAACAATATGTAACTGAAATAATGCAATCTACACTAATGCAGGGATGCAACTATTCATCGATCTTAAAGCCCAGTATCTCCTAGCAAATAAAGGCTTTATCAGTTTAATATAATTCAGTATCAAAATATAAAACAGTTTGTATATTACTAAACAATAGATTTAAAAATTGGTCTGAACAATAAACATAAAGCAGGATTTAATGGCAATCCCTACCTGACATCAATCTACCAAAGAAAACATAAAAAAACAATATCAGACAGGCCACTTAAAGTATTTAAAGCTGCTGGCTTCACCCACTCCTTGTTCTTTATTGCCCACAGTGCCGATATACCAATGAGACATCCAGAGAAACTTTTTATGGCTGCTCTATGTATGATAGCATGTTTTTCTATCTGTACTCGTTTTTACGCAGTACTTCATACTACGCTTCTCTCATTTCCTAGCGCTATATTTACCAAGCGTTTCAATTTCTGAATTTAATGGTACTTGGGTTACTCACGTTGGAAGAATGGATAACTGAGTTAGCCTACCAAAGGTGGCTTAACATTTCAGCAAGTCTGTTTACACCACATGTTTCTAATCTGTCTCCACATTAGTACATTCTTGGAACTATATGAGTGTATGACACTGAAAGTATTGTAGATACTTAAAATACTTCTTTTACAACTCCCTATCAGAATCAGTGCACCAAAGCAACCCTACTCATTCCTTTTCAGCATCACCTACAGTCAACCGTCCTTTTTGAGACATTATCGCTTGCAGCCCTCCAATCCTGGGGAGAAGAGAATCACCTATAGTAGACAAGATTAAAATGTTCAATCCACAAACAGAAATGGTCCTTGCAAGGAACAATAACGACTGAAAGATATTAAATAACATATAGAAAAATCTGCACATCTTCTACAATAACATTCTTAGAACTGTACAGATAAGATCCAAATTCGACTTGATCCAACATCCCATTATCTCTGGTCTGTCGTTGAAAAAATTGTCCAAACAAATGTGCTTCTTTCTTTCAATTTCATATATTGAGGGAGATCTTCCTCCTCAGCTTTGTCTGTGCCAATATTGACTTGGATTTTTTAAAACCTAATTCTGATATCTACTATCTTTCTCGCTTCTTCACCCTGCCCTCCTTATTACCTTTCCAGCCATTGGATTAGAACACCTCTTTTTAATTTTTAAAGTAGCTGAGAGTTGTCTGATACAAAATCATCATATTTGATATATTGTTGTTACCAGCATTACTAATGTTTACATAATGTTCAAACGTTTGAATAGCTAATCTAAATTCTATCACTTAGAATGCAATGGCATGCTACATGGGGATTGATACCAATAACCCTGACTCTCAGTGATGCCAAACAACGCTGATAGTTCCATCAAGGACGGTGAACAGTTGTTGTGATCGTCCAATAGTTGCAACAAATCAAAGATGTAGATCACTCAAAACCACCACATGAACAAAACCTATAGATGCAGTGACCCAATAAAGAGCCGATCATCAATTTGTATGTGTTTGCAGTGTTTAAAGTTCATAAATATAACTCCAAATTTCTCTGTGTTAATGCATGAACTGCAGACATCACAAGACCTAAACAGTGAGCAATGACGGTTTCTGACTTCTACTGTCTGCAGTTCATGCAACAACTCAGAGCAATGTATATGTATGAACTTTATACACTGCAAACCAATGAACACAGGTGCTCAGCTCAGAGAAGAGACAGATCACCTTTTCATGAAACAGACCCAAATCATTCCAAGAAGCTGACAATCACCCCAATTGACCATCATTACAAGTGGCCTGGTATCTGAAGTTTATGCACCTAATGAACACCCAACTAATGTGTTCAGATTTTATGTGTGATAAGTATTGCCTGTTACATGTTTTGACCTAGAAACAGGGTATAACATGCAGATTGTAATGCTTATTGCACAAAGAGCCCCGGCATTTACTAGACAGGTATCCCCTTTAAATTCAAGGGGCCTCATTTATGAAAAGTGACGCATCGCTGCGTGAAAACAGCGATGCGTCACTTTTCACTGCACCCTCCTTGCGAGACCAATGTTGCGTCATATTTACAGTATGACGCATCATGGTGCAAGGAGTTACAGATACCTCAGTATTTCTGACGTATCTGTACGGCGCAAAAGTGACGCATTGCTGGAGTGTGTCACAAAAGTGACGCAACTCCAGCAATGTGTCCTTTCACATGGGGCAAGCCCCATGTGAAAGGGCCTGCGTCAGTCTTACGCCTGCTGTGAGGCAGGCGTAAGAAATTGACGCATTTGTGTCCTAGAAGTGGCGCAGTGAAATCTTATAGATTTCACTGCGTCACTCAGACAAAGCTGCTGGCTGTGCTGCACGTGTTGGCCTCTGGTACCCTTCAACCAACAACCGCCTGAGTCGGAGGAGTCACACAGCCAGCCCAATCCAAGTCTCTCACAACGGTCATGGATGACACCATCAGCTTGGTACCCCACTATTTATACTTCCCCCACACTGAGCAGGGACAGCCGGAGACCAAGCAAGGCATCAACGCCATAGCTGCCTTCCCGCACATGTTATGGGGCAATTGATTGCCCTCATGTCATACTTGTGCCCCCTGGCAGCACTGCACATAATAACCGCAACAGAAAGCGCACGTATTCCATCAATGTGCAGGCAATAATGGACTACCGGGGAATCTCCACCAACGTTGATGCCAACCACCCAGGCAGTGTGCATGATTCCTACATCTTCCGACACTCCATCATCCATCAGTGCTATCAGGATGGCACCCACGGAAATGCACTGCTCGCTGGCAAGTACCAAAAGACCACACCACAGACCTCAACTCCACAATCATGCAACTCACAACACTGGGAATGCCACAACATGCCAAACAACATGTCCAGCCACCAGACACAACAGCATAACTTACTGTGGGAACCTGGGCCAGCCATGTACATAAGCCATCATTGGCATGGAACCCCAGCCACACAATAGAAGAGGTGGGGACCAGGCATGTGAAAAGGAGGCAAGTGACCACTGAATGAAAATGTACACAATGCCAAGTGTGGCGTGGATGTGAGGGCCAGACTGCAGTGTGCAGACCATACACATATCCATGTCAACATACACCGCTGGTGTTTGGAGTGTAGTGGACAGTGGACACAACCATGTCATCCCAGCCAATGGGGAAGATCATGGAAATGTAGCTTGTTACGTCCCCCCATATGCGTGAGCGGAGTGGAGTCGGCCGTCTTACGCAAGTCCAGCGTGGCTGTGTGAATGGTAATTGCGTGTCTCTGGGAGTGGTTCTGTACTGGAAATGTGCAAACGCATGTGTCTCTGTAGCAGTGTGGGTCTCCTTTGTGGGGGTGTAGGTGGTCCCTCAAGGGTATTAGACACCCAAGTATGTGATCTAATTTGTCTTCCATGGCTTCGGACCCCACCCGCACCTGTTTGACAACGTCTTTTTGACATTCTGACACCTGGCATTGGAATGGCATGTGTGGTTCGGTGAAGTGTTGGGAGCCAGCCATGCTTGCGGGTGCTTCCTGCTGTGTGGTCTGTGCAGGGGCTGGGTTCTCCTCTATGTAGCTTGGCTGCCATGGTGGTTGGTTGCCAGAGATGTCCATGAGCTGTTGTAGGGCGTCGGTGTCGAAGGTGTGGTGGTCCTCTCCGGTATCACTGATGAGTTGTCTGCTCTGCTCTGCTGGAGGTGTTGTTTATCCCTCGGCAATGTGAAGAGGAGATGCAAGTTGACATTGTGTTGACATGTATGTTGGTGCATTGTTCTTGTTTACATGCAGACTTCATGTCAATGTACAATGTGACTGTTTGGGAGGTGCTTGATTTTGATGCGGGACAGTGGACATTTGAACTACATGACAGATGTGAGATTGTATGTGTACATTTCCATCTCACAGTTTCCTGCTCTCTTAGATGTAGTTGGCATGTTTCTGTGCATGTGCAGAGCCAGTTGTGTCCTCTGTTCTGCAGTGTCGGGGTTGCACATTGTACCACATTGTCGTCAATGTGGATGTGCTGTTATTGCTATGTGTTTGTGCTGCAGTGTGTCATGGGGATCAGGGACATGATCCATTGTGGGTGTGCAGTGTGCTACACAACATTGTGTATGTGTGCCATTGTGCCCATCATCCCCTGTCCCCCCAGTCCCTGGTCGTTACTCACCCTGTTGCTGTTGTGTCAGGTCCTCTCGAGCTGTATCTGGACTCCCAACTCCTTGCACCATCTTCACACTGATGACTGTGGCCTCCGTTTCCTCCAGTGGCACTGGACTCCCACCTCCTGTCGCTGTTGCTGCCTTCCTGTTGGCAGCAGGTTTGTGCTTGGTTTAGTTTTCACATAATGCCAGCTCCTCTTGTCGTCCTCCATTGACCTCCTCGACACTCCAACTGCTTTCACGGTAGTCTAATTATGGGTCAGTTGATAGTAGTGTTCTGTCACCTCCGTGACGCTGATCTGGTTTGCCTACGGACTGCACCCCGTCTTCCACTTCCTCTTCTCCTTGGCTTTCCCCGACCCCGTTGTTCCTTGTTGGTGGTCTGTGGGGCTTTTGGGGTTCGTGTTGACCTCTGCATGCGGTCAGGGTGCATCCATGTTGCTACGCACTTTGAATTGTTTTTGGTGTGTTCTTTTTGTTGCTTTTATAGTGCATTTTCCCGCCTGATGCCGGGGTGTTGCAGTCCTGTCACTGGTTTTCGCTGCTGTTTGTATCGCAATTGGCCTCATCGCAACTTTTTTGCGTTCGTGTTTCGCCTTTTTGCGGCATCGCATTTACTTCATCGCGGACATTTGACGCATTGTCGTGGGCTTATCTCATAGTGCCTCTGTGTTGTGAATACTTAGTTAACATGACGTTATTTTCCTGCGCTAGACTGTGATGTTGAAAGTTGCTTTAAGCTAATTTTGCAATGGTTATCACACCTTCTTGAGAATATCCCCCTAACGATTTTATTAGGTGTGGGGCTGCGCCCTGTTGGTGAGGAGTAGGTCATGACCCTCACCAGCCTTGCAGAGGGCATTGAGTTGTATTTACGGATAGGCTGGCATCTCTCTGCTGTGAAGCAAGCTGCCACCATGGCAGCACCCTCTCAATAAAGACATTTTTAGAGCATTACCTTTTTGTTTGTAAAGTAAAGTCCACATTTGTAAAGCGCACAATCACCCGTAAGGGTCTCTAGGCGCTGGGGGCTGTCGGGAAGATTAAGCGAGCTATTGCCCAGAGTCACATGGTGCTGGGCTAACCTGCCGCCGGAGCCGGGGATCGAACCGTGGTCCCCAGATTCCAGCGTCAGTCGCCCTGGCCGCGGCGCCACACCTCTCCCCTCTGTAGCAAACACACTACTAAAGCAGGAGTTTTTCCCTGAACAAAACTTAAATGTCTTTTGCATCCATCATGGACATGGACAGGAAAAATGAATGATGGTAGTCCTGCCCTTAATAGGACGGCTTGCCCATCTCTATTACCCTTCACTCCTGTGGTAGACTGATTAGTGGGTGAGGGTTTAGCCCTAGCAGTGGGGTAATTTTAGGTTTGGTTTGGGCCTAAATAAGGTCTGATGTACTAAAGTCTTTCAATTTGCACCAGCTAAGCACCATAATGAAATGTACTGAAATTTAAAAAGGATGCTAAAATTGCATAGGGAGAGTGTCTAAGCCACTGAAGATGGTGTTCGTTTGCTGCTGAGGTGGCCACCTTACCCCATCTTAATCCACTAATCATCTGTCCACAGATCCTGCATTCGAGTGCTGGTGCAGTGTGCAGTGAGTGAGGACTTACTGTTCCAACCGCTGGCTGGCCCAAAAGGAACGGACGGTGGTAAGGATCAAACTGCTAAGACACCTAGGGCCCTCGGCGGAATGCTGTGGGTTCGCACCGAGTAAAGCGGTAACAAATCTATGTTAGCAGGGTGGGCCCTGCTGGATAGAGTGGCCTGCCTGTGGCAGAGGAGGAGTGTGAGGAAGACCAGCGTAAGAGAGCACAGGAAGCATGCTTCGGACCCCCACGGCTGAAAGACAAGGAGGCATCAGTCTGCACGTTTGTGGCCCTGCATAGCGCTGGGCATCAGTCGCAACCTGTGCGGTGTAGAGACAGGATATCGAGTACAAAACGTTGAGTTGCACAAATATCGAGTTGGAAATATCGTGGGTCAGAAATATCGACAGCCCGAATATCAAGGCTAAGAATATCAAATTCATGTAAGTAATACCAATGTTAAAAACATCAAAGTGTTTAATATGGTTAGCAAAAATATAGGGGCCGATTCCGATCTGGGTCGGAAAGCTCTCCGACCTAGCCGGCTCCGGAGTGTTTTCCGACCGAGTCAGAGTCCTGCAGTCCGACCGACTGAGTACGATGCAGCCCTATGCTGCCGGACTCGGTTCGGTCGGGCTCCCATAGAAGTCAATGGGAGCCGGTCATATGACGCGTACATGGGCTCCCATTGACAGAATGGGTACGTAGCGGACAAGTGTGCCCCCTACAGTGGGAATCCGTCGGTACCATCTGCGCCGTACATGCCTGTGTTGTGGAGACCCATGGGTCTCCCCCT
The DNA here is from genome assembly GCF_964261635.1 of Lissotriton helveticus. Lineage (NCBI taxonomy): Eukaryota > Metazoa > Chordata > Amphibia > Caudata > Salamandridae > Lissotriton > Lissotriton helveticus. The sequence continues at coordinate 701,673,991 of NC_136068.1, read as the reverse complement.
GTGTCCGAGTCGTAAAGCTGCGGATAACAGGGGGTCCGACGCGGACCCCTGAAGTCCAAATCCGGGATCTATTGTGAGCCGGACACTCCGACTCACTCCGTCTGTCCGAATCGATCCTTGAACTAGCTCGGTCGTGAAAAGTCTCCATTGCGCGCCTCGGTATGCTTGTGACCGAGTCGTACGAAGAGGTTCAGACCCGGAAACTATTCAGACAGAGTTTTCGTGCTTGTTCGCATCGTACTTCGACCCGTGTACGACTCGGACGGAAATGCAGCCTCCAAATCGGATGCCCTAATGCCGAACCCAATTCGGTGCCCTACCGACCGAGATCGGAATCGGCCCCATAGTTGTTAAAAATATTGTTTTTTATTATTGATATGTATTTTAGTGTGTATTTTATATGCATGTGATGTGTGTTTTTGTGTATAAGAATTGTTTGTATTTTTAATATATGTGTTAAATTTTTGTAGTTATGAAAAAAAATCTTTTAATTTTGCGTTTTTAGTTCTTTAGCGAGTTGTGGGTTTATAGGGAAATAGGGTGAGAAGTAATTAAATTATATTAAAAGTATTAATATTTTTTATATGAATTTTGCGCTTTTAGTTTCTTAGTGGGTTGAGAGTTTATAGGGGGATAGGGTGGGAAGTAATTTAGGGGCTCATTATGATGGCGTAACGATCGCCACTGCCGAGCCGGTGGTGGGGACCGTTACGCCATCGTAACAAGAAATCCCCCACCAAATTATGATGGCGGTGGGTGTTGCGGCAGATGCAAAGTCCGTCCGCTGCTTTTCCACCGGTCAGCAATCATTACAATTGCCGGCTGGGCGGAGCTGGGCCAGTAATATGACGGCCGTGCCTAGCAGGCATCGCCAGCCATATTATGATGTGGGAGGGTAACAGGCCTTTCCATTGTGGCATTGGGCTGACAGGGATTGGCTTTGGGGGGCCATTGCATGCCCCAGGGGGAGGTGGGGGGGTTGACTTCCCCTGCAGTTCCCCGCACCAGGTGGCAGGCACTGCGTGGTGCCTGCCATGTGGTGCAGCTAAATGCTGTGCATGCCCTTTTACCTTTGCGTACGGTGCTGCAGCCAGCAGCACCATTTGCAATGGTAAAAGGGCAGGATGCGCCTGCCAGTATGGCGGCGCATCCTAATTGGGCCGGTGGGACTGACGCACGTCTGGCAGTCAGTCCCATCTCCGTTATGTTGGCGGGCAGACTGATGTCCGCCCGCCATCATAATGATCATTTTACATTTATTAATTCATTTTTATTTATTAATATTTGTTTTATTTATATTTTATAGTGTTGGATACGTAAACGAATCTATTATTAATTAATTATTATTTGGTTGTTAATTAATTTTAATTAATTATTAATTATTTATGATAATTATGTAAATATCTTTAGGTGTGTGTTGTGGTGTTTGTAGGTATAAATGGTTGGAAGTAATTTAATTTTAATTTATGAATTAATAATTGGGTGTTAATAAAATGTAATTAATTGTTAATTAATTATGGTATTTTTTCTAATTAATTTTAGGTGTCTGTTGTGGTGTTTGTAGGTGTAAATGGTTGGAAGTAATTTATTTTTAATTTGTGAATTAATAATTGACTGTTAATTAATTATTTTAATTAATTAATTGTTAATTAATTATGGTAATTGTGTAATAAATTTTAGGTGTGTGCTGTGATTTTTAGAGGTGTAAATAGTGGGAAGTAATTTGTGTTTAATTAATATATAGTTGGTAAATAATGTTAATTAATAGATAAATATGTTGGGTAATATGTTTTGTTATATTTATTTTTAAAAGGGGTATAGGGTGGATAATAAATGCAATTAAATAATTTAATTACTAATTGTTAATAGTAATTGATTGTAATTTTACAATGTTTTAAATGTCTTTTATTATTTAATAGTTTAATTTAGTTTGTAGTGTGCAAATTATAGTGTTAAATTGTGTTTAGTAGATCAATGTTTATAATTTTTTTATTAGTAAGAATTTTTTTTTATAATCATGTAAAATATGTTAATACATTTAATTAAGAAATGTGAAGTGTTTTATTATTGGTGTGGTGTTATAGGTTAGGAAATTAAACAAAGACATTTATTTTGTAATTAATCTTTTTTTGTAAATATTTTGTATTTTAAAATAAATATTTATTGGTAAACGTACATCTTATTTTATTATACATAGTATTTGTAAGCTTTTGTTATAAGTAATTACTATTGTTATATGTGTTCTTTTTATATGTTTAAAACATTGAATCTTTTTTAAAATATCGATTATACATCTTTATTCTATTTTTGATTTTTTAATATAAATATTTTTTAAAGTTTTTCAGTGTGAATAGTATTTTTTTTTACTATGGTATTCAGTACTTTCCCTACTGCTGCACTCATTGGAGTGGGAATAGTAATTTTTCCCCTCTGCTATCCAACACTTTCCCTACTGTTGCACTCACTGAAGTGGGAATAGTAATTTTTACCACTCCGCTATCAAACACTTTCCCTATTGTTGAACTCAACGGAGTGGGAATAGTCATTTTTACCCTTCCGCTATCCAACACTTTCCCTACTGTTACATTCTTTGGAGTGGGAATAGTGAGTTTTTACCCCTCCGCTATCCAGCACTTTCCCTACTGTTGCACTCACTGGAGTGGGAATAGTAATTTTTACCACTCCTCTATCAAACACTTTACCTACTGTTGCACTCACTGGAGTGGGAATAGTAATTTTTACCCCTCCGCTATCCAACACTTTATCTACTGTTGCATTCCCTGAAGTTGAAAATTTATTTTGAAAGAATTTTAAATAGTTTATTGTTTGTAAATTATAATATAATGTTTTTTGTATTAGATTTTATGTTATTGGTGTGTATATATATATATATATATATATATATATATATATATATATATATATATATATTCCATATGAAGCTGCCCTGCAATTGAGGCTCCACACAACAGCGTAGGTACGACCTTTTATTCATTGGGGTGACAGCAAAACAGTATCTCCTCGCAGCAATCTTAAAGTTCCATACGCGTTTCAGGCTTGTTCCGCCCTTGTTCACTGGATTTCACCGGAGGGAAGCTCTAAATTGAGCGCCGTACTCACAGCGCTTTTCAATCACTAATCACCATAGTGGGAGTGGCTACTTTGCATTGTGGTTGTAGTAATTTGAAGCTTTAGTAGACTGCTTCCATACCTCCTTTCAATTAAAAGCCTCTTAGTAGGTTTGCTGACAAAGTTGACCCCCGCTCTGCTGTCCATATGATCCCAAGGAACGGTCTCGCTGTATCATTGCACTCAGCTAAGATCTTGGAGGCACATGTCAGCGTCACTCTTTCCGAATTCCTTTCTACCAATAACATCCTTGACCCGTCGCAAAATGAATTTCGTCCTGGCCATAGCACAGAGTCTGCGCTATTGGCTGTGACTGAACACCTTTGGGCGGCCCTCGATGGCGGCACGACATCTGCACTAATATTGTTGGATTTGAGTGCCGCCTTCGACACAGTGTCCCATTCTATCCTTTTGCGACGTCTGGAGGAAGTTAAGATCCAGGGTTTGGCGCTGAGTTGGTTGACCTCATTTTTGGAAGAGCGGACATTCCAAGTGTATGTGCCCCCTTTTTCCTCTAACATCTTCAAGGTCGGCCAAGGTGTGCCGCAGGGCTCTACCTTGAGTCCCCTGCTCTTTAATATATATATTATGCCATTGGTATTGCTAGCGAGGAGTAAAAATCTTACCTTGGTTTCGTATGCAGACGATACGCAGCTGGTGGTAGCCCTCTCTATCACCAATGGCTGTGATACGGCCTCAGCGGCAGCATACTTTCAAAACAGTCTCGCCTCAGTGGTGGATTGGCTGTCAGCCAATTGTCTGCAATTAAATGCATCCAAAACAGAGGTTCTGATAGTGGGCAAAGATAGGGGCTCTTGGAGTGATCTTTGGTGGTCTACTAATCTTGGTCCCGCCCCCACCCCTAAGACTGTGGTGAAGAATTTAGGGGTTTGGCTGGATGAGGCTCTTAGCTTTCAAATCCAAACAAAGAAAGTGGCAGGAACTTCTTTTGGGTTATTGCGGAAGCTTAAGCCTATTTTTAGATTTTTCGATGCTTCTACGTGTCAAACTAATGTTCAGGCGACAATCTTGTCACGCCTGGACTATGGCTCGGTTCTGTACCTGGGAGCCAATAAGTCAGAGATCAATCGGCGCCAGAGGGTTCAGAACCTGGCTGCTAAAACACTCCTGAGATTACAGAGGTCCAGTTCAGCCAGGAGTGCCTTGCGGCGTTTACATTGGCTTCCCATGCAGAGGCGCATTGAGTTTCAGGCCCTCTGTTTGGTTTTTAAAGCGTGGAGGCTGGCTTCACCTGAGATTTTGAAAGATCTAGTCACACCCCATGAGCCCACACGCCAGCTTCGATCCTCTGGCCAAAATTTGCTGTTGGTTCCTCGGATAAAGAAAATCAGGGCTGGAGGTAGAGCCTTTAGACTGAAGGCAGCTAAATTGTGGAACTCATTGCCAGATAATATCCGAGGTATTAGCAGCTACTTACCTTTTAGGAAGTTGATTAAGACCTACCTTTTTCCTAGGGATTAGGTGGTGAGCTGGTCATTGTGGTAGCGGTCCTTTATACTCTCTTGGTCAGCGCCGGGACACCCCCTTACTGGGGTAGCTGTAGCGCTATATAAATTGTTTAACATAACATAACATAATATTTCTTCGAACAGCATGCATGATCCGCTCGTCTCACGACCCAGGCTGTCATTGGTTCTTGATCAACCATTGATGAGGCATACGAATGCTTTGATACACTCCCTTAACCCTTAGTAAGTTCTTCACCACTTTCCTGACGCTCCCCTGCTCACGCTTCGCGCGGTGCTAGAGTACGTCCTAAGAGGTCGAACGCGATTGGCCCACACTGACGATCCTTTTCCCGCACCAGCACTCAGCAGCTGCACCTTGAACACCGAGCAAGCTAGGAGCACTCTCGGCCCTAACCACGCTTAAGTAAGTGATTGCACAAAAAATAGGGAATCGTGCATAGTACCCTGCCTGACCATCCATAGGGATTTTACAAACACACCAGAGTCCCGCTTTTAATCTCACGCGGCGTTCGTGTATAAAATGCAATCTTAATATGTTTCACGAGCATTGCCACTATATGTTAATGTCCACTCGGAAACCATGGGACCAGTATGCCCCTTTCAGAATTGTCCATCGCCCATAAATGTTTTGCCTTAAAATGGTATACTCTAGAGGTATATTTTTCCTAAACTGCGTTTTCTGGTAACTTTTCCAATTACAGTGCGTCAACCCTTTTTGAAAATACCAGGACTTATGCCTGACACGATGCTCCGACGCCAGTAAGGAACGGAGTTCAAGTAAGTTCCCCACTCCATTCTAATCATTCTCTTTGGCAACACAGCCACTTAACCCACTGAAACATATTCTCCATCCATTATTTATTAACAGAATTAATGGGAGCCCGCCCAGGCCCACGCCAAGACGGTACAGATGCCGACCGTCTATTGATGTATGTAATTCATTCCTGCCAGTCTATTGCCACTTAGTCTGTTCACCATTTTTTATTTAACTACAGCCTCCGCATTATTCTTATAGGCTCTCCATACCACTGTCCTGATGAAGACCCCAACATGAGGTAATAATTACCCTTCTAGCGTACATCGGGGGTCGAAACGTAGACTACGCCATCTGAACACACCATAGGACATAAAGAAAACTATTAATTTGACCTATGTGTGATGCTAATCTGGAACCTTTATACATTTCTTGTAAAGGCGTGTTTTGATTTTAACGTGATATCTTGAAAAAAGTCACACCACCTTTATCCGGTCCTTCACTACCTCCACACTCCCCCTCCCCTCCTCACCGAGAGCACTCTGAATGTAATGATTTAACAATTGCATTTAAGTTTTGTTTTTTGAAACATTGGATACAATAGGCTGATTTATGTACGCAAATATCAATATTGCGCAAATACCAATATTGCACAAATAAATGCAATTTTCATGATCTCTTTCGATAAATGTGTGTAAATCCATGACAAATGTTTATATGGTGAATTTCTATGTGGTATAATACGGATTTATTACATTAGTTATATGGTAACTCGGACCACTTGTTATTTGTACTGTCGCGACCCAGGCGGGCCGCTATATAATCCATATGAAGCTGCTCTGCAATTGAGGCTCCACACAACAGCGTAGGTACGACCTTTAATTCATTGGGGTGACAGCAAAACAGTATCTCCTTGCAGCAATCTTAAAGTTAATCGATGTGGATAACGTTCTAACCAAATGTGCAGATAAGTATGTCAGGCATAATGTTTATAGCAGCTGCCTATTGAGTTTCAAGAAATAGTGCAATATGAATGTGCAAAATTACTAAATGTGCAAAAAGATTTTAGAGGGGAAAAAGGATGTGTTAAAAGATATATACATTAAAAATGCAATGTATATATTAAAATAATTTAAAAACAGGTTATTTGGGGGGGCTAGAGGAAACAGTAAGATTTCAGTTTGGATGCATTAATAGATGGACTAAACATTTGTGCAGTTGAGTTTTGGGCAGAAGGTACTGTATTCTAGAGAAAATTGTGTAGCTCCTCCGTGTTATTCAATCCTTTAGGATGTTTGCTGTCTAGTTCTAAAATAAACTTGGATTCCAGTTGTCTAAGTGATTTTTCACGGTTGCCTCCCCTAGGATATTCAGAGACAGCCGCAATAACAAAGTATTCCAAGTGTTTCAGATCGTTGTTGTGAACAGCTTTAAAATGTCTAGCCACCGGGTAAGCCGTTCACTATTGCCCGGAGGTGTTGGAGTATCCTGACATGCACTTGTAGTTTTTGTGCTGCCTACGTATCTGAGGCCACAAGTGCATGTCAGGACATACATGGCAAACTCGGTTTTGCAGTTAAAATACCCTTGTATTTTGGATTCATGTGGACTGAAGGGGCTTTTGTATTTAGTAGTAGTAACCCCAAATTTGCAGGCCTACACGATACGATGTGCATTTGTAGAAACCCTCTCTAAGCTGTAACCAGGTACTTTTACTGGTTTTGATGTTTTCAGGGTTGCTGCGCACTAACTGAGACCTCATCGAAGTGCCTCTACGGTATGTAATAGTTGGAATATTGGGCACTTCAGGGGCCATGACTGCATCTGTCAGAACATACGGCCAATTTTTGTTGATGATTTATTGAATTTGGCGATGCTGGTTGTTGAATGTGAGAATGAGTCTGGGTGTACTACTAACTTCTTCCTCCCCGTCAGTTTCATTGTCAGAGTCACTGTTAACAGGTGGGGGATCTGGTAGAGATTCTCTAGTTCTTGTTGTGACCTTATTGAGAGCTTTGTTGAGAGTAGATGTAGTATAGCCTCTCCTGCGAAACCTTTCTAGGGCCTCCCTCATGCAGATTTCTTGTTGTATATATATATAATGAAACCAATGTGCCCTTGCACATAGGAGAGCACTTGACTTCTCCCCACCATACGGTTTTCTCGAGCAGCCCGCCTCCTTGCACCTCATTATTGTGCTTGTGCTGACGCGTTTCAGGGACACAGCCCCTTCTTCATGGCCTCAAAGGGAATCTTGACACACTCGCTAATACTAATCCGGTTGCTTTTTATTTCCGGCATTTTCTCCGCCTCCAGTGGGCATTTGCATAGTGCAGTTCATTTTGAAGTGTATGATGGGACACAAAGTCCCGCAGCGGTTCCATTACAGCTTGTAGTAAGTTCAAGTGTTCACTTTGACAAAAAAAAAAAATATATATATATATATAAATATATTTATTTATACATTTTTATAAATGCAATTATAAAACAAATAGTTTATTAATTGTTTTAAAGTAAATATATATATATATATTACATTTTATATACGTATCTTTACATTTTTTAAATTACATTTATTTGTTATAGTTATTAAAATGTATATTAAATCTAATAAAAAAAATTAAGGTTAATTTTATTTTTTATATATTTAATATGTTTTGATATATATATAATCAAATCGATATTTTGTACAACTATATTTGTTACATTGATATTTGTTTCAATATTTTTGTACTTTTTTTTCAAATTTTTATTTTCCCTATTCTGTCATCTGTCAATTTCCCCTCCACCCTACTGCTTACCTGCACCGGCCACAACTGCTGGGCATAGCAGAGAGCTGGTGGTCCCTGTGGTGTGAGAGAGAAAACGCATTGATGCAAGGGGAACAATAGGGACAGCAAGAGCAGTGAAGATGACCCCCCAACATAAAACTCCCCTTGTACAGGTGGGCGTAGTTCTTCCTTTCTCCCTTCCCTCCTCTGAGTCATCTCTCACAGCTCCTGCGTTGAGGCAGACCCAGGGCACTAAAAGTGTGTGGGTGGAGACCAACCACTGGGTGTGATTTTTAACCTGCTGTGGGTACCCTGTGGCAGGGCACTGACCTGGCCCCTCCGGGGCTTGGTTTTTTTGGAGCCTTTGTGTCATTGACTCAAGGAGGGCCTGAGCACAGAGTTATCCCCCCTGAAGGAAACAAGTAACACCACCACTTGTGCCTATCAAGGCCTGCCTTTGGGGCCCCACTGAGGACTGATCTCTAGCTCTGAAATTGCCCAGGGTACCCAATACGGCATTATGAGGAGAAATAAGCTACTACCCAACAGACCGAGGGCAGAATTGAAAGATTCATGTGTGCAATACCGGACCTAGAGGGACTCCCGCCTCAGCAATGGACCACCCCCCACACTGATCCTATCTCTGAACTTTCTGCTTCCACTCTTGACGCAATTCACGAATCTTGGTCTTCCGTGGAGGGAATGATCGGGTATCTCAGTGTTGAGATCCCCATGCTTCAACAGGATCTTCTCAACTGAGTGAATATGGATGTGGCGGCTGAGGAATGAATTTCTGGGTCTGAGGACTGCATTTGCAGCTTCCAGAAAAAAAATCCAGGACTTCAGAAAGTGGTAGATCAGCCAGAGGCCCAGGTGGAGGACACTGGTTGCCGATCTCAGTGCAATAATATCTGGATAATTGGAGTCCCAGAGGGCACTGAAGGGGCATCCCCACACAATATATTATGAGGTGGCTGAAGACTTGGGTCTCTGCAGGACTAGACTGGACTCTTGGTCCAGTCTAGTTCCTTGAGGGTCAAAGTCAACCAAAATCTGCCCTTTGTTGCTTATGATTGTGCAGCCAGTAGGCCAGTGAATATGGTAACACTGGGTAATTATTTTTTTATTATGTTTATTAATACCATGGGTTTTTATTTCATGAATTGGTGTTGATTTTAGAATCAATTCACAAAATAGTCATTAGAATTGTTGTTGTGCTATATCACTACTGTCTGTGACTGTAACTGTGTGGGTTGAGTGCTCGGCCATCAACATTAGACAACTTTTTTCCTTGTTGGCAGGGCTTTTGTGCAAGAATGGTGCTGACACTTAGATCACTGGGCTTCCTTCCGTCCTGCTTCTTCCTCCTGTAGTGATGGGTCATTTGTAGGAAAATGCAATGATTGCTAGTTTGTTTCAGTAGCATGCATAATGCAACAGAACATGCTTAGAAATTACACTCTCTAGATAGTAAGTACGATGGTAAGTATTCACTTGATTTTTTTTTTAAATAAACCCAGCCCTGATTTTGAGACTAGTTTAATTCACGGAAAGCTTAACCTTTTTTTAAACTTCCGATCTCATGTATTACTTCCATCGGGACTAATGCAGGGGTCCACTTCTGGTATGGCGTTACATCTGTACTGCAAATAAAGTTTTACATGTAATATCCGTCCGTGAGACACTATTTATATGATACACATTTGGGGGGACTTATGTGGATGCTGGGGGTGTAGCAAAAGGCTCTATTGCACTAATTCTTTAAACAGCCTCAGAATGAAGTGTCAACTCAATAAGAGTAGGAGGTTAATCAGTTTAAGGGCCTCCTCCAGTGTCTCTAGCCTCGGTCCTTCAACTTGCATGCTTCTCCTTTGTTCTAGGGGTGTGCAAAATCCAGGTAAATGTGCAATATCTAAAAAGAAATGTTGCAACATTATGCAGAAGTACGCAAAAGACAAAATCGGAACTCATCTCTATATTTTAGAGCGAAATGTAACCTTGCATCCATTTTAGACATGAGGATGAATTCCATGCTAAAAAAGAGCGCAAAACTACAAGCACCACAAACAACAGTCACTTCTTACAGTCTGGTCATTTACGTTGTTCCTGTCAGCTCGAACAACATTTTTGCTTTGAGCTTCATTTAATCATGTGACATGGCTAAATAGCGTAATTTAAGGAATTTCGCATAAAATGAAATTACTATCATTATATAAGATTATTGCTGCATAATGGAGATTTCGCCCGAGCCTTAATTCAGGAGCGCAAGTCATGCCATTGTTTCATTACTTCATGGATGGTGGCAGGAAAAGAAATTGAATGATGGGCCAAATGTTCTTTTGTTCTACTTCAGGCACTGTGAATGATGAATTTCCAAATAAATCATCATTATGTGCAACACAATCTTCTGCTAGGATCTTCAACTCCTTTTCTCTGAACTTTTGCTTTCTTTCTCTCTTTCCTTCAGCCCTCTGGACATGGCTTGCCATGATGGTTTACGATTCCATCACATAATGTAGCTTTTCTGCAGGTTGTTTTTCTACCGGCACATACTGCTTCCTAGCTGCAATGATGTTAGCTGATGCCTCAGTGAAATTTGCAATTTGCATCTCACTCTGCATTTAATGGTTCAGTACTTTGCTAATATGAATCCTTCCAATTGTTCTTTTTCACTGTGGCTTACATAGGTACGTAGGGATGCGAAATTCACAATTAGAAATTCAGTATTTATCGCTCATCCGAATCACAAAATTATTGCTTGAGCCTTCAGTATGTTAAAATGTTCCACGTTTTAAAATTTTTATAAAGTACTTCCCATACTTTGACCCCGAAGCTGCAATGGACAAGTAACAGAAAAACAACCACTGCTTCTTCTATAACATGTTTGTTTTCTATCAGTTACATATGTAGCAGCACCATCTCTGGGAAAGACCGATAAGGTCAATTTCTTCATCTGCCATTTTTGGTATGTATGTTTTTGCAGTTTTATATAGCTTGACTCAGTCGATCACTGGTTGTGTTACACAAGTGTTGCTTTTTAGGCACAGTGAGATTAAGGACCTGATTTGGATTTCGGCAGATGGGTTACTCTGTCACAACGGTGTCGGAAATCCCAAGTGATTTCCACGATATCAAAGGATGTTGAGCATACACTGAGACTGGAACATAGGTGTTAATTAAGATGGTGGGCGATTCACCACCCCTGGCCCGGCGGTGGTGAGCCACCCACCATCGCAACCTGATCTAACCCCCACCATTTTATAAAGGGCGGGTATCGCGGCGGACTCAAAGTGCATCCGCCGCTTTTCTGCCAGTCGGCAAACGTTATGATTGCCCTGCTGGGCGGACCTGGACCACAATATGGTGGCGGTGCCTAGCAGGCACCACCATCCATATTAGGATGTTTAGCTTTTAAGGCCTTTCCATGGCGGCGATGCCACCATGGAAAGGCTGGCGGGGATTTACATTGTGGGCCCGTTGCGGGCCCCCGGGAGGGTGGGGGCATGGGGGCTGTACTTGGGGCACTGGGCGGTGCCTACCACCTTGTGCATGGCAATGCACAGCATGGTATCTTCACCATTGCGGCGGGCGCAGCAGCCAGCAGCACCCGCCGCAATGTTAAAGATGCCTGATGCAAACGCCGCGGTGGTGGTCGCATCATGAATGGATGTGGCGGGACCGCCACCTGGTTGGCGGGCGGTCACTTTACCGCCAGGGTGGCGAGTGGACTTAAGTCTGCCCGCCATCTTAATCAACTCCATAGTTCCCCAGTTCCAAAACTGGCAGTTCCGGTAGTTACACCACATCCTTTCACCTGGGCTAGCAGTATTTCCACCAGGGAGAATGGAGGGAGAATGAAGAGCCTGATATTTCCATAGTCTTCCCTGTCAGTCTCCTGCCTGGAAAAGGCTAAGGCTTTGGCAGAGTCAGTCTTGTAACATGTGACTGACTGTCTTCATTCCTTCAGCCTTTCTAAGGCAACGTCTTGTGTGGAGTTCCCTGTCATGTGATGTGTAGCTCGCTGATCAAATGACACAAAAGTGAATCACAGTTGATCATTACTAGATGAACAGGTCTTATTAACAATCACATTAAAAAAATTCTGGCTTGGCAAGAAGTTTGCAATTAGTAGTCCTCAAGTGGGTGCGTTTACGAGAATTTCTTTGAGTCTCTTGACAATCAATTGTGAAAACAGTTTTTTTATTTTGGTTGTTAGATTTATGTCTGTTATGGGATTATTATCTCTTCTATGTGCCTGCACAAGTTATTGCAGCTGAATCATCATTGTGACAACGTTGAGTCGACAACATTAATGATCCTCATCCTAATAATATAACACCAGCCAATTGCCATTAAGGATAACCATGCTCTGAACAATCCTTACTGTATAGAAAACAACATAATATAAATACTGCAGTGCGCAGCCTACAAGCAATATGGTGACATGAGCTCAGGCATCTGGCATGGTTGAACAGCTCTGCCAGTATCATTCATGCATTATCCAAAGGAACAGATTTTTGGGGTTGTGTCTTAGTCTAATTAGTGTTAAAAACGGGTATATTGCGAACTCTATTGAACCCAATTGAGTGGGTAAGGGCCAATAATGACTTCTATTGCTGCAACATTCCAACACTTGTATTTGTGGTTCTCCCATTTTAATTTAGATCATTCCACCATCAATGTGTAAAATGTTCCAACTGCATTAGTTCTGCCTCAGTTAATATTGGTTGTTAACGGGCCTTTTTCCATGTTATAGACCCTTTCATGAGGCTTTGGCCTATAGCTCAGGTTCAGTGGGATATAATGCTATATAATTTCAGTCCCATTACTCTCCTTCTTAACCTTTTTGATATAGTGGATCACCTGTTGATATCCACTGCATTACCTCGATAGTGCTGAGGGGCGTGGATGAACTGTCCATCACTTTGAAGAAAAAATAGTTTCTGAAAGAAAGTCTAAACATGAGAGAAGGTATAACTCTGTCCCCCGAGTACCAAATCAGTGTGGGAGAGAGAAAGCTGGACAATATCCTAGTAGATCACTTCTGCAGGACCATGAAGGAATCCACCCACTAAATACCAGGAAGATTGGGACTGGCTCACCCAAGCAATGACAAGTCCTCCCCATATGATTTCTAAAATGATATAAGTCTTTTTGCATACCTGGGGTGGATATGGGGGGATTTACTCCCAATCAGCCTCCCCCGGGGGCAGAAAACTGACTAGAAACCAGGGCAAATTACATTTTTTTTTAAAAGAGGGCATGGGTCCCGTCCAACCTCTGCATTGCACCATGCCCCATCCCAAAAAGGCCCCAACAGTATGTCTTTCCCTCAGGGGGATGATTGGGGAAGCTTCCCCCAAAGTGCCACCCTGGTGGGTAGAATGTCACTAGGTGTTATAGCCGAACTCCAACACCAGAATGGGCTCAACAAGGTTTCTGACGCCCGGGGTGTAGATTGGTGGGGTTATCCCCAAGATACCCATCTTGGGTGGGGGGACAAAATACGCAATAGAACTCTGGAAAAAAATTGTCAACAAAAAGAAAGCAAAGGGATGGCCCAACTAGGCATAGGCCATGCCCACCCCTGTAATGTCCCCAGCAATGTTTCTGCTCCCTCCCCAATGGAAGGAGGGGCAGAAAGCCCATGAAACACTATGGAAAAAAGATTTTAAAAAAGAAGAGATGGAGTGGCCCATTCAGGCATCGGGCCAGGCCTTCACACAAGAACAGGACCAGACGTTTTTCTTGCCACCGACCCGAGATTTGGGATTGACCTGTAAGATGCAAGGAGAACATACCTCTTACTAGACACTAGGATTCCAATTTACAGCACAGCAGGATTATTTTACAAAAAGAGGTGGAACCAGCCCGTCCTAACATCAGAACACACCCCCCTAATAAAGCCCCAGCAGACTTTCTGCCAACTTGGGCCTACAACATCCCTATCCCCATGCCGAACGAAAGGAAATGTGAAATCTTTTGGGCATAGTTGGCCAGCATAGAGGAGTTAAATTTCAATTTCTTCTTGTCTGCCATAGTTAATGTGGGCACTATTCAGAATCTGTGTCAGCTGCAACCAAGGAAGCCCTACAAATTCAATATCTGAAATCTAAGGACCAAGAGGAATATAGGGTAGTGTGACTTGTGTGGTTCCAGCCACATTTTCTGAATCAGTATGCTCTGAAACTTTGGAGAAATTCACGAACATCCCTCACATTTCTGTATGGGAAGTTTCTGGAATCTGTGAGAACCTCTACCACTCAGGGGCTGATTCTGATGCGGGTTGGAAAGCTTCCTGATCGAATCGGCTTGGAAATGGTTTCCGACCCACTTCGATCGGGAGAGTCCAACCGACTGAGTACGATGCAACCGGATGCTTCCCGATACGACTTGGTTGGACTCCCATTGACTTCAATTGGAGCATATGTTCCTAAACACATCATATTTGGGCCCTTGGTCGGTAAGACATGTTCCCGATCCGATTTGGAATGAGCAAATGCCGTTAGGAGGCCTTCCTAACCACATCAGAATCAGGCCCTCAGTGTTTCCACAATCCTCCCATTAAAAACAATACCCCAATTATGTGGGTGCGCCGAATTACCGTAACAGAAAAGGCCCCAAAATGCATTATGAAGACTTAAAATGTTCATCATTTAATAAATGACCCATTTTGGTGATGTGAGTAATTAGGGCCAAATCCCACGATGTGCCTTACCCAGAATGCCCTTAAAACTTCAAACTTTGGCTAAAATCACACATTTTGCTCGCATTTCTGTGAGGGATTGTTCCCAAATTTGTGGGATCTACTAAATTCCTACCATCGAGCATTCTAACACTTTGTCTGGTAAAAACTCTACCCCACTTGTCAAGTGATTTGACTGCAACCAAAATGAATTCAATGTGATCTTTGCTTAGCCATACAAGAGGGTACCACATGATATGGATCTTGGGACCATCATCATACTTGTAATCAGGCCCTAAATGTTAAAACCTATGAGGTATTGTTATGACAAAAGACCTATGAATAAGTATGAAGCATATAGAGTACTCTAGAACCACTACAATGACTGTCTAGAACTTTAAAGCTCTGAAGAAGTCCGAAGGGGATGAAACACTGTGGGTCTGATTCACAAAGGCAACTTGACACAAAAGTCTAACTTTACGACTTTTGGTATTCACAGAGGTAATTTACGAGTCGTATCTTTAGGTCGCAAGTCGTGACCGTACTCTCTGGCTCATTCCGTACTCTCCAGCTGGGGCTGGATGAAGTGTAATCAATGGGCTGGAACACAATTTTTACAAAAAGGAACATTTGGAGCATGAGATAAATAGTAGAGGAGGTCATGAAAATCAGTTTGGGCAGTAAAAAGGGTGTGGTCAGACACTTCATCACATCCCAGAAAAGTTTACTCCTTTGCATCATGGTACATGCAGTCCGCAATTTGCACTTCCGTCAGTGTTGACTGTAGCGTTACACCAAAGTTTGGTGTAACACTATAGTTCAAAGCTAACACAAGGAGATGATGGACGGAGCATGGAAACCTTTTTGGACACCCTCCCCCAGTCACAGATCTAGGTTGAATCCATCATCGTACTTTAGCTTTCTTCATCACCCCAGTTCCGACCCAACCATATGCAAATCAGTCTTGACCCTGTTCCTCATGGGAACAGTCCAGCCCGAACTGCCAAGCCAGGTCTTTCCTGGACCAGAAACAAGCATCCTGGGACTGGTTTCGGGGTAACACCCCTCATCAGCCAGGCTAGCTTGAATCCAGTGGCAACACTACAATCAACACTAAGGGGCCGATTATGATGCGGTTTGGAAATCTTCCTGACCGAATGGGTTTGGGAATGGTTTCACACCAACTTGGATTGGGAGCGTCTGACCGACCAAGTACGATGCATCCGGATGCTTCCATATACAATTCGGTCGGACTCGCATTGACTTCAATGGAAGCCTATGTTCCAACCAAATGCATAGGCTCGCATTGAAAAAATGGGTGGCCGGGGAAAATCAGGCACCCTGTGGCAGGCCCTCCCTGGTGCTTGCCACACTGTGCATGGCTGGTAAGGGGGTACCCATTGGTACCCCCACTGGCCTGATTTGGAAGGCTCCAGGTGCAGGGGGGCCTGCTACGGGCCCCCAAACTCTGATTCTGACAGACAATTTGAGTCGAACAGTACAATTCGGAAAGACTATCTGAATCCAGAATCATACTTGGTCGTTAGGAAACACGGCCCATAGAGATGTATGATTCTGCTCTGTACGGCTTGGCTCGGTTATTCTGAATGCTGTTGGGTTCAGATTGGGATATTCCTAACGACTAACTCGCATCGTACTCAGTTGGTGGGAAACATTTCCAAGTGGGTTGGGAAGACACTTTCCGATCCGATTCAGATGGACCAAATGTTGTTAGGAGCCTTCCTGAACCCATCGTAATCAGCCTCTAAGTGTGGTGTAACACTACAGTCAACACCGAGGGAAGCACAAATTAGGGACTGCATGTACCATGATGCAAAATAGCATCTTTTCTGGGATGTGATACAGTGTCTGGCCACACCCTTTTCCCTGCCCAAACTGTTTTTCATGACCTCTTCTCCCACCCTAATGGATGAGCTCTGCCTACTGCTATGAGAATGCAGTATTTTTTTCCTAAAAAGACAACGACTGGGCTGGACATTCAGGATATTGTGCGTTGACTGATTGTTTAGTTCCTAGCTCATGTCAACACAAAATATTGCCTTGAGAAGCCTGTGAATCTCGCAACTCGGAGAGTCAGATATGGAATGGGTTACACTTGGCAAACCATGCAGAGTCCTACTAGGAAGGTTGCTAGGATATCAGTGGCAACTCAACTCTACCACCACGGTTGGGTCCCTTTACTGCCTTTTTGTCCTGTGCCCCTCGCCGTTGAACTGCGTCTGACAGTCAGTTACAACATGTATGTAATCCATCCCATGAAAAGAGAGTCTTGCTCGGTGCACATGTGCATGTAACTTGCCCAGAGAGCTGCGTGCTCGGATTTTTACTATTTAAGTCCATCAGAAAGATGTTTAAGAGCTGTCAAAAGTGAATCAATCATCTCTGCATCTCATGACTTCCCGAAATCAAATCAAAGAAAAAAGCAGGGCCTGTTTATCAAACTATTCTACATTTGAAAATATTTTGAATTGATCTCTACCTTCTTCTGTTTGTCTTCTTTGCCAATACATCATAGCATACCTTGTTAGTGATAGAATAAGCAGCATCATTTTCGAAATATCTGCAAATGCGGAAATTACAAAGTATTTAAATGCGTTCTACCTGTCCAACATACATTGTAAATAACTGTAATGTAAATTCATATTTTTATATTATAGAGGGAGACGCTAATTTCCGTGATAAATTCGTGTGAGTATTTCATTTTTAAATTACTTCTAAAGTCTAGCCTGCAGGCTCAATAGTTTGCAGGAAAAACGTTCTCAGTGTATTTCTGTTGAACTTCACACTCATGACATGACTATTTAATCTTCTTGTAGATCTACAGAATCCTTCCTCAAGAGTTGTTTTGCAGAAGAAAAATGTTCTCTCTCTTCCAATAACTCATCTGCAGTTGCCTGACGGTTTAATTAGACGATGAATAACTCTCGGTTGACAAAGTGTCTAGGTTGTAATTAAATAGAATTGGTATTAATGGGAAAGTGGCATGCAAAGCGTGTCCGCCACTCTACTTCAAGAAGAATGCTGGCGCCTTGTGGCTGTAAGGTCATCCAGGTCATCCCACTGGTGCAGCTGGTGAAGTGGCACCGGGTCCCAGAGGCATGAGGGGCCCCTGGACCTTTCTTTTTGTTGTATTCTCAATACAAACTGCAGCCGGGGACTATTTCCTTCTTTGCACTAGTGCCCATGACCCACTGGCCACGCTACTGAAGTCATGATTCCCATTTATCTTTAGTGATAGGACGCAGGTCATACACCTCTAGCCCAGTTTTGAGCCCACCTCTAGAAGAACCTGGTACCGGAGGACGAACTGCTGATGAGCTCCAATGCCTCACTAGGACACAGACTGGGCACCCCACAGCACAAAGACAATCTTAAATTCAAGCTCTGCCCACCTCAGACACCAAAGAGGCCTATAACTTGCCTAAGGTACATCAGCAGGCCTAGAAGCAATCCCCACACCACACAAATCTCAACTGTGGGCGACACACATCAGCAGCCTTAAATACAGCTTCTTACAGTCCCTGAAGCATCCCGCCCTCATCCAAGGACACATGTTACAATCAGCCCAACACTCAGTAAGTCTGAAATAGGTCAAGAAATTAACCAACCAATCACAGAAATGCCCTTAAATCAAGTAGTGTTACAGCAAAGAAATGATGGACGGAATGCTGAAAATGCAAACATTCTTCCCCAGTCAAACGATCTGGGTTAATTCCATTGTTCTTTTGCCCACTACGCTGCCCCAGTTTGGACCCAGCCATATGCAAATCAGTCTTGACCCTGTGGCTCATGTGAACACTCCAGACCGAACTGCCAGGTCAGGTCCTCCTTGGACTGTAAACAAGCATCCTGTGACCGGTTTCAGGGTATGTCACCCTTCTTCAGCCCAGACACAGGTCCTGGGCTCACTATGCCACTGGAATCATGCTATCCTGGCTGAAGAGGGGCGAAACCCCGAAACCAGTCCTAGGATGCTTGCTTCCGGTCCAGGGAGGACCTGGCTTGGCAGTTCTGGCTGGACTGTTCCCATGAGGCACAGGGTCAAGACTGATTTGCATATGGCCAGGTCTAAACTGGTGTGGGATTGTGAGCAAAAGAATGATGGATTTAACCCAGATCTCTTGCCTGGGGGTGAATGTTTTGATTTGTTCTGCATTCCATCCATCAATTGTGTGTCTTTTGCTTAAATCAAGTAGGTCAATCTTAAGTATCGTGTGAAAGAATCAAGCGGAGATTTGAGTAATTTGTATTCAAATAGACCATATAGATGCAAATTGTTCAACATAATGTTTTCATTGTATTGTAATACTCATTTATGAGTATTACAATACAACAAAAATATTATGTTGAACAATTTGCGTCTATATGGCCTGAAAACATGTTGAACAATTTGCGTCTATATGGTCTATTTGAGTACAAATTACTCAAATTGTGAAAGTTTTGTTCAAATTGTTCAAACAATTAAACAATTTTCTTGTAGTGCACACAGTCTTTCAAGCAACTTCTACGCTTGATTCTTTCACACATTACTTTAGTTGTGGGAAAGGCAGCCCACAGATAATGTGTAGCACACCTCAACACAGAAGCTTGAGGACTTTTGGTTTAAACTTTTAGCTTATTCGAAAAAACGGTGTGCACTGTATAATTCATTCATTATATAATCTTAAGTATTGCCAGTCTACTATGTACAAGCCCAGAATGCTACAAACAAGCATGCATTCTGCATTGATAATACCACCCACAATCCCCGAGGTACCAGAATTCTTGTACTTATAGATCATCAGCCTCCACAACTCATCAAGAAGTGTTCTACGCAAAATTACATGTTGTAACAAGCCGTTTCACAGCACCATATGCCATAAGCTCTGCAATTTAAAATGCCACCTATATTTCTGAACCCTTGGAAGACTAGTTCGAATAGTCACTGAAAACACCAACAATTGCCTATAATGTTATTAGGCAAATTTCAAAACTGTGGAGGACTGTTGATAAAGTTTTGAAGTGGAAGTGAGAGCACTCCAGTCAACTCTTGCCTGCTGGTGAATACTCCTTCGGGTATGGAAACCCTGAAAAATCGTGTCTTTCCTGAGTGAATATACAAATATTTGGGTGTCTCCTGTAAGTCCTCCTCAGAACTGAGCAGGTCACAGTG
This sequence comes from Lissotriton helveticus, assembly GCF_964261635.1. Taxonomy (NCBI): domain Eukaryota; kingdom Metazoa; phylum Chordata; class Amphibia; order Caudata; family Salamandridae; genus Lissotriton; species Lissotriton helveticus. The sequence goes on along the minus strand of NC_136068.1, from coordinate 701,653,989 downwards.
GAGACATTGCACCCTGTGACCTGACACCCGAGCTTTGGAGGAGAGTTGAATATACAATAGTTAACGTTCCTCCTAAGTGTATAGATGACAGCAATTGGTAAGTGATCCCTTTGGATTAAGATGGTTTAGGGCTACTGGGAGTGGCCCTTTTGCATCAGCCTCTAGGAACTTGGTGTAGTGCTTGAAGAAGACTTTCACTACTATGGATGCTAGAGCTGTATGGTCTGAAGTATTTTTTTTGCATAAAGGATTAATGATTTTTTCAAATATTTCCTATTCAGCGAAGTACCTGCATTATGCCCAGCCTGAGGCCTTAACTGGAGTATCCGAAGAAGGTTCAGCGGTCTTCTCCCTTTTTATGGAATAGTATTATAAGATATTAATTAAAAAGCCCTGAGGTAAGACTTCGAAAATCCACAGGCTGTAGTTGTGCAAGTGCAAATGTTATATGAAAGAAACTGCACCAGTATAGGCTTGATGAACCCTAACACTTATGTAAGGTGAAGTTGCTTTGAGGATAAATCTCCCCAAGTAGTGTTTTAAGGCACTATTCTTTGCACAAATCGATTGTGATTTTTAGAAAAATAGAGGTGCATGATTTATTTTTGTAAATTCTTATTTAATGAGGTAACTGCAGTGTTCCAACTCTTTATAAAGTTATAAAGTATTTTAAACATCATGAACACCTTCTGTCCCCTCACCATCCTTATGCCACCCACTTATGCTGTGCTCACCTCAAAATACTTTTTTTTAAAAATGAGATGCATTTGCCAAGTTACACAAATCTGTGTAATTATAGTTAGGACCTAGTTTCCATAGGAAGATCGTTTTTTGACTTGTCTATATCTTTGGCGTTGTTGGATGAATCTTCATGATATCCCCCCCCCCAAAAAAAAAGTGCCCCGGTGATCCTTATGGCGTACAGAAAGTTTAAGGGTGATCCGTTACGTGGGGCTGAGAAAAAGGGGGGGGTATAAAAACATGTGTTTCCCATGTAAATTCCCATAGGACCTTTAGACACGGCTACAGCCAGAACTGCTGAACAGAATTACACCAAATTTGGCAAAAGGATACATTTTGGTCCAAGGAAGTGCCTTTTTGTGATTTGCTGTAAATCCGTTCAATAGTTGTAAAGTTATATAAAGAAACTTCCAATTCTACATATATAGGGACGTGGAGGATCCGCAACCCCTTCCGATCTCGTGCTGAAATCTGATTGGCTGCCAGCACTTCAAACCACAAAGTGTTGGCAGCCATCTTGGGACTTGACTTGAGCCGAGTCCCAGAAAAATGTTAAATGAAAAAAGAAATCAGGCAGGGTAGAAATACAATGACCCGCTAAACCTCTTCCATAAGTAATAGGCCCTGGGTCATTTTTATATTAAAGAAGGGGTGTACACGTCCCCCCTCCTGGAGCTTATTAATTCCCTGGGGACCACCACCTCCCCGGGGCGTAATTATTTTAAAAGTAGGGCTTCTCGGATCACCCCAGGCCCTGGGGACCACCACCTCTTGTGGCCACATTGCTAAAAGAAATTGGAGGGGCCTCATGGACCCCCATGTCCAGGGTACCACCACCTCCCCGGCCTTATTTATTTTTAAATGGGGACCTCTCAGACACCCTGGCCCGGGGACCACCTCATCCCCAGGGCAATAACCAATTTGTGGTGGTGGCAAACAAGCCTCCATTAAGTCTCAAACAGTGGGATTGCTGAGAGGTTGTCAGAGGCCACACACCCTTTCTCCACCACTCTGCAAATGTGCATCTTGGTGCACTACTGGTTGGACGATGAAGTCCCCTTGGCTCCTGTGGGTCCTTGAAGGCCAACATGCTCTCCTGTTACTTCAGTAAGTTCCACACAGCGGGATTGCTGTAAGCTCATCGGAGGCCCCGCCCCACTTCTCCACCGCTCTGCAAACGTGCCTTCTGGCACCCTACTGGTTGGGGTATGAAATCCCTGTGGATGCTGATGGTGTTTGGGGGGCTAGAACCACACCTGTTACCTCCAGTAAGGCAGGCACAGTGGGTTTCTTGAGAGATGGTCAGAGGCCCCTCCCCTTTGCTCCACCACTCTGCAAACATAACTACTACTAAAAAAAACATAGAAATTCATTTAAAAAATGAAAGGTTACAGGGACGTTACAGTAAGGAAATAGAATTTAAAAAACCTTAGAAATTCACTGAAAAAAAGAAAGGTTACAGGGACGTTATAGTTAGGCTCAGATTTGAGTCATAGAAGACCTTAGAAATTCAGCAGTTGTAACTACTTGAGCTAACTATAACTTATGTCTCTACAGTGCACTGCTTATGACCTCACATATCCACTTATGACATGGTCAGTGACATCACACACACACACACACGCACAAGGCCATTCTGCAGCACACTTAGAAAGGGGAAAAATGCCTCTAAGGATTGTTTTTGTGCAGGAAGTTGTCCCTCCCTGCACAAAAACAATCCTGCCTACAACGCAGGCACCCTTGCACCACAGCACAAGCATGCCTGCATAGGCACAAGAAAAGGACAGCCATGCGCCATATAATACCATAATGAGCATTCCTGTCCACTACCTTACATGCATTGCAGCACAGCAGGGTGTCTTGCTGTGTTCCATGAAACCTTGATAAATCGAACCCCGGGTATTTTTGCGGCTTTCAAAAAAGTTGAAAATATATTCCAAACTTAAGGCTTGATATGCAAAATAAAGTCGAAAATGTACCCCTGTATGCTGACAGCTATATTTAGAGTAGATTTCTGATTTTTTTGTGATACTTTAAAAAGTTCTTTAAATAGTACTCCTAGGGGTATATTCACAAGGATCCAACTCCGAATTATCCCCACCCTAACGCAACAAATGTAGAGATAGCATTACTATGTTGTTGTTGTATGACTTTATTCAATAGAATGTATCATAAAAGTGTACAAGTTCATACATCATTTTTGAAAACAGAAATACATACCCTTTTTCCATAAATAGAACAAATAATGGCGCGTTGTCATACATACAATACAAAAATAGAATTTAAAAGACAATGTGTTTTTGAAAACAGTTAAAAACCCATAAAAAACATTGATTTTAGACAATTATCAGGCAAGGATAACCATAACAAAACAGAGGGCATTGCAGGGGCTCCATAATCTGCAACTGGTGCGCCTAGGGGAGCTTGGATCTAAGTAGCCAAGCCCTTCCCAGATATTTAACTGTCCCACATACTACGCTGGGCACAGAGGTGCCTGATGTCCGAATGCGCAATGCCTCCCTATGATGTTTTGTCCCTAAACTAGAGCACACTGGTTTCAACCATCTCCGTCTCGCCTGGCCATATGCTGGACAGGCAAAGAGGAAGTGGGGGATGGATTGTGTGGGGCAAGCACAACCAGGGCAACCTCCTTCCCTTTCTCTCCCAAGGGTTTCCACCCCGCAGTGAAAGCATTCACAGGTAGTGTGCCTAACCTGAACTTCAAATACAAAGCCCTGTCTCTAGGGGATTCAATGAGGTCCAGGAAGGGTTCCAGTTTGGGGGAGGGCTTGGAATCTAGGAAATTCTCCATCAGGGAACCGTGCTTCAGATTTTGTATTGCTTCGTTGGACACCCACTCCCAATAGGCCTTCTTAACCACCTGCTTGGGTGGTGGAGACTGGCTTTCCCAGGCATCTGCTAGCCCAATTTCCACCATCAAATACTTAAGATTTGAAACCCAGGGTATCTTGCGGCCTGTGTCCATGCGAAGCAATTCGGTCAAACCTAGTTCGGGGGTCCTTCTGAGGCGTACCCAAAATAAGACAGGGCACAGCCTTGCTATGTCTCTGATTGAGTGTCTACCAAAATCGTGTCGGAGAGGGACCAAAGGAGTCGATGGGGGGGGACGAGACCAGGTCCCTGTAGAACTTGTTTTCTGATTTCGTTAGCTCCGCAATGTTCTCGAACCCCCACAATTCTGCCCCATACAGGGATGAGGGCAGGGCTTTCCCCTCATATACCTTGATGGAAGGGCCAAAAGGCCGGCTGTGGGAAAGGCGCTGATGCCTTGCTATTGCCCCCGACACACGCTTATGATTGAGTAGCATCTTTGACAAGTGAGAATTCCATTTCATCAAGTTGTTGACCCATACACCCAAATAGTCAAAAGCCTCCACTAATTCTAAAGAGCAGTCATCCAGCTTGATGGAATTTCTAAAGCGTTTAGATGGGGCCAAAGCCATTAGCTTGGTTTTAGTTGTGTTTATACATAGGCCTCTGGTCTAGCAAAACTGACTGAACCGATCCAGAGATAGCATTACCACATTATTCACAAGCTGGTGCAAACTGTAGACATCGCCTGTATTCCCGCAATAACTGCCCCAAAATGTATCTCCATGGTGGACACCACCAACTAACCCTAATGAGATTCAGAGTAGGCGTTCCCGTGCAAAAACGCACGAAAAAACCACAACACCACTTTCACAACGAACTGCCAGATCTGCGAAGCGAAACAAAAACATGCTATAATCCGAAGTAGCAGCAGGGAATTAACACCTGCCTACTGCTGGTGTTAAGAAGGACAACCTGCAGCATGAAAGGGATCCCAGCCAAGAGCCACACCTGAAGACCCACAGATGCCATGGTGATAATGATCATGCAAAGCGGATACTCATGAGGGCCACAACACGCCCCACAACCACCCCAGGCCCCCCCAAGGCCCTCCCCCCGGACATACAAATACTGTGCACGCCACAAGAAAAGCAAGATGACGCACTTTTTAAAAAAAAACACATGTGGCCAGCAGAATGAGAAACAGTCACACAGCAGTGAAGTAACAACCAAATACTTTATTCAAACAGAACACAAAACAGCAATGCGTAGAACTCCTGTCAGGTCTGCCAGGGACAATCTTGACGACACAGCCTGGATGAGAAAGCACAAAATCAGGACGTGTGTGATGCGCACACCAAAGGAGCGAGACGCAGAGAAACAGAGAAGGAAAGTGAGCCAGAGAGAGAAAGAGAGGGAAGGAAATGAAGGTAGAAAGAGAGAGAGGGAAGGGAGAGAGAGAGAGAGAGAGAGAGAGAGAGAGAGAGAGAGAGAGAGAAAGATGGAAGGGAGAGAGAGAGAGAGAGGGAAGGAAGAGAGAGTGAGAGAGAGAAGGGAGAAAGAGTGAGAGAGAAAAGAGAGAGAGAGTGAGAGAGAGAGGGAGAAGGGAGAGAGAGTGAGAGAGAGAGAGAAGGGAGAGGGAGAAGGGAGAGAGAGAGAGAGAGAGAGAGAGAGAAGGGAGAGAGAGATAAACCGCCACCCCTATGCACACAGGTCCCACTGCTCAGCTGCTGCCACTGGTGTGTCCGTCAGTAGGCACACTGCGTGCCCGTGCAAGCTCCAGACCCCTGTCATGCCATCAAGGCATGGTCCACATCATGCGGGTCCGCCCCGCATTCCAGCAAGTCCCACACATGACACTGAGTCCTGAGTCATCAATTGCGGAGACCACATCAGTGCACACATCATGATCGCAGGCTGAACACCCACTCAGCACTTACGTGTGCCACCAACCCTGTGCAATGTCAGTCAGCGCCACATGCTGGTAGGCCAGTGTCAGCCGCAAGGCCTTCAGGTGCCACTAACCCTGTGCTATGCCAGTCAGCGTCACGTGGTGTTAGGCCTGTGTCGGCCGCAAGGCCTCCGGGTACCACTAACCCTGTGCCACGCCAGTCAGCGTCACGTGGTGATAGGCCCATGTTGGCCGCAAGGCCTTCGGGTGCCACCAACCCTGTGCGCAGCAAATCATGGGCCCTTAATGATTGAGCACTGTCGAGCGTCCATCATCCAGTCACCACCGGCAGAGGGAAATATGACGTTGTCGGACCCTCATATTAATGGGCTCACATGGCCTGTGTCGCCTGTGCCGGATGGGTGTGGTGTGTGTGCAGACCTGCCCTCAGGGAATGGCCTTGACATGCTGACAATTAGAACAGTGACCTGCACACCACCAGCGAGTACGTCTGTGATAGGTAGCTATGTGCCCCCCCCCCTCAGAGTGTCAGCAGAGGGATTTGGCCTGGTATACGCTGGACCAGTGCAGGGCTTGCAACAATGACTCGGGGGGTCTGGGGGCGTGGTTTAGTCCATGTCCGGACAAGTAAGTGACTAATGTGTGTGTTCCAGTTGTAGTGTCCAAGGCACCCAGGACACAATAGGCAATGTAGCACACGGTGACAGGCATAACACTAGATGAGCATCATTGACGTAAAGGAAATCACTGTCCCCACTTCCATTCACACATTCATGCAGGAATGTTGAAAAACATGACACAGCAGTGCGTTACTGGATGTTTATTTTACATCCAGTGGAGTGTTGCAGCTGGAGCGGTACAGGGCCATGCCAAGCACACCACACAATATGGGCCCGTGGAGGGCCAGCCAGATGCATCCGGGGATGCCAGGTGCCGCTGAAGAGGAAGGGAACAGTCCGCAGTCTAGTCGCCATGTCATTGGTCATCAAACAGGATATGGCAGTCCATGTCGCGGTCCAAGGTGAGTGCAGTGGAGTGCATCGGGGGTCAGTGGGGGGTTATGAGGCCATGTGCCGCACCAAGTAGAAACAGGCCAGGTAGCAGAGATGAATGCTACTGCCTCCTGTCAACAATCCCATCCACGTCCTCATCCCCGTATGTGTGCTGTGCCTCACCTGTGGGTGTTGCAGTACCGGCTGCGGCACTGTGTGCCACTGACACATCAGTGGCCGGAGATGGATTGTCAGCCGCCCAGTGTGGCAGTGACACACCAGGGGTGGAAATATGGATGGTGTGGGGCAGCAGCATTCATCAGCACCACGCCTTGTGGCAGCAGTGCCATGATGAGGATGTGTATATCCCAGCTACATCTCGCTGATGTGCACCGGTGGCTGCCATCCTTTCTGCCTCCATCCGCACCATGTCCTCCATGAGCCTCTGCATGTGTGCCAGCTCACGGCTAGTATCGCTGGAGCCAGTCTAGCAGACAGGTGTTCTTCCCTCCGCGTCTTGGCTCCAGCGATGTCAGTCAGGGCTCCTTGGAGAGCTTGGAGATGGTTGTGGGTGTCCGTTAGGGACTGGAGCTGGTCCCTGATGGGACCTAGACACCCATGGATGACATCTATTTTGGCAGCCAAGAGGCCGAACCCCACACGCACCTGCTCAGCCGTCTCCCTTTGGCCCGCAAGCACATGGCGTTGGAAGGCCATGGTTTGTTCCTGGGGGAGATGAGGGAGTGCTGAGGCTGTGGGTGCCTCCTACTGGGTGCTTTGGGTAGTGGGTGGGATCTCCTTGATGTAGCTGGGCTGCCCTGATCCTCGAGGTGAGTTGCCGAAGATGTCCATGATGTTTTGGGGGGTTTGGGTGTCAATGCTGGCGTTGTCCTCCTCTTCATCAGTGAAGAGTGGCTTGGATGGCTCTGCGGGGGGTGTTGAAGGTACCCCTGCAATGTGAAGGGGAGATAGCGTATTATAATCTGTCCACATTTATGTAGCTGCATGGTAAATGTTGACATTCAAACAGCATGGCATTGTACATTGTGACAGTGTATGGATCAGGGCCTTGACCCAGAGTCATTGTGGGTGTGTACTGCTTGATTGTGCATGTGTGCCATTGTGGCCCTCTCCACCCATCCCCCCAGTACCTGGTGGTCACTCGCCTTGTTGTGGTTGTGTTGTGTCTTGTCAAGCAGTGCCCTGTCCCTCGACTCCGGCCATAGTCTCCACGCTGATGACTGTGAACACCAGCTCCTCCATGTCATCCAGCACGAGCTGTGGCGCTGGGCCCCCACCTCCAGTCTGCATTGCTGCCTTCTGGGTGGCTGCGAGTTTCTCCTTGTCAACCGCTTGATGTCAATCCCTCACCTCTTGGCTTCGTCCATTGACCTCCTGTGCCCTCCAACGGCATTCACTTGTCCACGATGTTCCGCCATATCCCATTTTTTGTTCCCAATGACACTTTGGAGGTGACAAACAGTTGTTGATGGTGTCCATCACCTCCATGACTAGGATCCTGTTTTCCTGCGGATTGAACTTCGTCTTCCTCTTCTTCTTGTCCTTGCCCTTCCCTGTTCCCAAGGTACCAGGCTGGTCGTCCGGGGTGCTTGTGGGGTTGCGCTCGTCCTCTGCTCCTGCTCTGGCTGCCTCGATGGTGCTTGGGTGTTGGTCAGTTTGTGTTTAGGTGTTGTTCCTACTTTTATTTTCATTTTTCCCGCCTGCTATGTGTGTATTGCAGGCCTGGCACTGCTTATCGCTGATTTCCTCATGGCGCTTTGGCTCATCTCATGTTTTTTTCGCTTTGGGGTTTGTGTTTTTATCGCCGTCGAAGTGGTTGTATGGCGGACATTGGCTGCGGTTTAGGCAGACTATCGCAAGGCACTACCTTGTTGTGAATTCCACGTTGAGACAGGGTTATTTTCCCGCGATAGGCTGCAATGTGTAAAGGTGCGTTAGCATCTTTTGGTGCGTTTAGCACACGTTCTTGTGAATATACCCCCTGGGGAGCTGCGACTGTAGCAACTTCCCAGTATGACTTTCATGCATCAGTAAGTACACATGTAGGAATGTAACAAGAACATTTATTGATGTGTAAATGTACCAAAAAATTACCCTAGGTACTTTTTCTTTCTTTCTCCAAGTGGGACACGTTTTCCCCATTGAGTAACCCCTCCCCTACATTACCACTAATTTTAGAGCCGTTACCTCCAATTTTTACTCTGAATGGTAACTTATTCCTGTTTTGTGCAGGAGTAAATCTCGGACTGTAATCGTGATGGGAATGCGTCTTCCAAAGTTTATGAATGCCTCCGAGTTTGTATGTGTTCCTCTTGTTATGACAGCATCACCCTCTCTCCGGAATGCCCACAATTTCTCCCTCTAATCTCCCATGTACACACGAAAAAAATCTATCATATCAGTTTAGATTTATATAAAGCGAAAAACAAACGTGAGTTTCCACTCCAAAATTAAAGTATTTACGAACAGAACTTAGTCGCCAAATTATTTCTGAATCAGGCCATGGCGGTTGCCTACTGCAAGGGATTTCTGCCTTTTAATCAAATAGATGTTTTAATCAAGTTATGTTCCATATATTATACACCAGCCATGTTCGCTTTTCGAAAGAACTTCCCAGTCAGAAAATAATCGACAATTCCCAATATTGTTCCAACTCAAAGGGTGCTGCTGGTGTCAAAAGTACTTGTTTGTAAAAAAGAATTAATATTTTTTAATATAGTGTTGAATATCAGTTTGGTCCTTTTATAAGAACTGACAAATATATCACTTTACTTCCAAGTTAATAACACTCGAATGTATCGAAGTCATAAGGATGCATGATTAGGTCACGCTAGGGGAGTTTTGAAATTATGACCTGCACATCGCACACATTTGCCAGAGGAGAGTGCTTAACTTACTGACAGGTGTTGCTGGGCCCCCATTTAAGGTCTGCACATTTCCATGTGGATCACTGAAAACGGCCATGGAATTGCGAGACTTGATACAAATGTAACTAATTTGTTTCCCTAAATCACTCTAAAGTCGGTTTCCAAATATACTTCAGAAGTAGGGGCCTATCTCTATAAACACCTGAGGCGCGGCACATATGCCCTACTCCTGTATACAAGCAAGAAACATACCTCCTTTTCCTTGTGGGACAGTGAAATAGAGGTAGACATGGGGTGTAGTGGGCCTGCCACTCAGACTTCTGGACTAAAAAGCAAGCAATACTCTTGATAAAGATGCCCCGCCTATTTCACAAGCAAGGACGCCAGTGACGTGCGTCACCAGATCACTCAGACCCTCTGCTGCAGATGCGCGCTCCCCTGGGAACAATGCTGAAGCAGGAGGCGCGGGACTCCTGCGCGTGCTCATCCGCCCAGCTCATACTCCCGTTGGCGCTGCTGTGGTATGAAACTTCAAGGACAAATACCCAGAGGCAAGCGAACAGAGACACGCTGTCTAGACCTATTAATTAACCCGGGTGCCCAGCGTCTTTCTACCTGCACACACCCGAAGCATCGCATGCCTGTGTGGAGGCCGGTATCTCCGACCTGGAGATAGGCTCCAGCAGTAATCCTCCCTTTCAGGTGTGTCTGAAGAAGAGTGTCTTTTGCGCGACTCTCCCACTGGTGTAAGTAGTTGCGCTATTTTGACGTGTCCTTTGTACATGGTCAGCGACTAGCTGCCGCCCCCCCCCCAATCCGGCACCCAACACCAAGGAACGTGGACACGAGACGTGTTTACTCTTTGGAAGGCGGGCGCTAGTCGCCCGGCCGTATTTATTAAAGTATGAAATTAAAAAAGGGTTTTAATTGCATAATCAACAATGAGATACAAAAATCAGCAGGACATTCAGTTATACAATCGTTATCAACAAGTTTGAGAGCCTGACCTTAACAAAACTCTAATACAAGTCGTTCCTAGCTTAACTAAACATCCTATCTTGATTTTTGTACATTTCTGGCCATATGGCAGGGTCACTACCGGTGTCAGGTCCTACAAGCGGCGCCTTCCCCTTAGAAGTGCGCATGCGCAGTGTTACCCCGGGAATTGCCCGATCTACGCCCCAAACTCCATTTACCCACTAAAGGAGGGCCCTTACTCTGCGCCGATGGCGTCATGAGTCCACGCGCGCGGGGTGGCTACCAGCCTAAGGAAAGCGTGAACTACTCCTACCCGCGCTCCTTTGCATATTACCTTGCCCCTGGAGTACTGGGAGTGGCCCGCAGGCTCCTCCCCCTGGGCGGGAACCTCCATAGGATGATGCCCGCCCCCTCAGACCTCAAATATGTGCTCACCGATAATGACCTTACCGCATGCCCCATACCTAATAAATACGACGACCTATGGGAAAAAAGTCTAAAGGACAACTACGCTGGCTAATAAAGAACAGTATCCACGCATAGCTAAAGGGGAAAAAAGGCCTAACGACACATGGCATAAATTACGATTCGGTTCACGCATGTTGCTCACAGTCACAATCACTACGTATATCTACAAAGGGAAAAAAGGCCTAACGACACACATCTTCAAATATAGTTCACTTCACACATCATTTTTCTACAAAGGGAAAAAAGTCCTGACAACAGATCACAAAATACCACAACAACCTACTCTCTCCCGCGGTCTATACCTATGAAACTTACCATTAGACCGGACATAATGCTGCTTAAACTTTGTACCAAGGGATGGTGGGTGGGAAACAAAGAAGCCCCGAACGCGGGGCACAACGTTCAGCGAGGGAGCGTCCAGGGACAAGGGAGTCTCCTGGGCGCTCCCTACCTCTTATTCCCGAGGGGCCGGGTGGCCCCTCCTCTCGCCCGCCCCCCTCGACCCGGAACCAGTCCATTGATTCCGGGTCAGGAGGGGCGCCGGCCAATCGGCGGTGGGCCGCGCCCCCAGGGCACGCCCCCACCGTCGAAGGACCCGAAGGGGAAAAGGGGTGAGGCGGTCGCCGCGCCGCCATGCGTGCGGGGGGGCCGAGGGCCCCCCCTTTTCACATGGTCAGCGACTAGCTGCCGCCCCCCCCCCAATCCGGCACCCAACACCAAGGAACGTGGACACGAGACGTGTTTACTCTTTGGAAGGCGGGCGCTAGTCGCCCGGCCGTATTTATTAAAGTATGAAATTAAAAAAGGGTTTTAATTGCATAATCAACAATGAGATACAAAAATCAGCAGGACATTCAGTTATACAATCGTTATCAACAAGTTTGAGAGCCTGACCTTAACAAAACTCTAATACAAGTCGTTCCTAGCTTAACTAAACATCCTATCTTGATTTTTGTACATTTCTGGCCATATGGCAGGGTCACTACCGGTGTCAGGTCCTACAAGCGGCGCCTTCCCCTTAGAAGTGCGCATGCGCAGTGTTACCCCGGGAATTGCCCGATCTACGCCCCAAACTCCATTTACCCACTAAAGGAGGGCCCTTACTCTGCGCCGATGGCGTCATGAGTCCACGCGCGCGGGGTGGCTACCAGCCTAAGGAAAGCGTGAACTACTCCTACCCGCGCTCCTTTGCATATTACCTTGCCCCTGGAGTACTGGGAGTGGCCCGCAGGCTCCTCCCCCTGGGCGGGAACCTCCATAGGATGATGCCCGCCCCCTCAGACCTCAAATATGTGCTCACCGATAATGACCTTACCGCCACAGGCCAGTATTGTTAACCGACGATCTGGCCTCCCCCTCTAGCCCCTATCTAAGGACACATCCTCCTACCCCAGCCCTCTAGCCAAGCCCAGATATTGTCAGCCCATAGGACATTACCCTCTTCTGTCAGATGAACCCCGTCTTTCAAGTAATACTTTTGACCCCAGATGCACCCATGAGGTATTGACTGTAACATGGGGGTTCGGAACAACCTATCCAGCCGTGTGTTGATCCTCTTTACCGAGTGATTCAACGCCCTGACTGAATCGCCCCCCCGCCACTGAAGTCGAGGTATTAGTTGTGACCATACTAGTGTGCACCCGGGGCAGGTCCTAGCTATCCAACCCGCCGTTGAGATAATCTCCTCAATCAAGGTGCGCCTGCCCAGTGTTGCCAAATCGTTCTCCCCAAGGTGAAGTATCACCACTGACGGTGGAGCCCGCTGGCGTGCTAACAGCCCTTGGAAGAATCCCCTAAACTCGTGAAGACACAACCCCCCTCTGCCAAAGAACGTGATATTCAACCCTAGTTGTGCCGCCCTTTCCTTCTTGTCACCTGACAGAAAAACACATTCCGCTCGCTTAACATATGAATGACCAACAATCCAGACATTGTTCGTTGTTGTTTCCTGGTCGCCGCTCCGTGCTGATGAATATTGGCGGTGCCCGACGACAAATTCCTCCCCTGCGTAACAGGTCTGAGAAACTGTAAGAGAGCGGAAAAGAGACCAAGCGTGAGTGACAGGTAATCATAGCATGTCAATCCGAACATAACGTTTATAGCAGTCTGACGACCACCTCCCAATTGTCTTCACTCTTTCCACTGGGAGGCCCCCCGCCACCGCCTCAGTTGCTGCCCCAATCCTGAAGGAATGAGATCCAAAATCTCTAGGATCAAGACCCGCTTTTGTAACCCCTATTTCGAACACTCTCCTGAATTGATACCTGGTCAAGGGGCTCCCGTCGGCGTGACAGAGCAACGCCCCGCCTACTGAACCGACCAATAATCCCATGAGTGATTCCACGTGCCTCACCGGGCAGCACGGGTTGGCGGGGGCCCGTCGCAGAACTATGGTGTGACCCCTAGCTTCTTGATCAGTCTTTGATTTCTGGATCATCACCCACATGGTGTCACCCCTTATCGTCACCCCAGCCTTCTGCAAGCCACCTAGTATGTCAGCCTTAGATCCTGCCACCAGTTCACTAATTCTCAGTGCCCCATAAAATGCCAGGGAGAATGCCGCCCTAAAAAGAAGCACTTCCCACTCTGAGTTACAAACAATCACCAGCGTGCCCAGTAAGGCTGTAAGCCGGGCCAACCCCATGGGCTTCCTTTTATCCTTCTGGTGTCCCTGAATACGGCGCCATCCCCTTAAAGCCTTGCGTATCGTAAAGGTATTGGTGGGATCCCGGAAGCCCCTAGCTTGAGCGGAGAATGACACTGCTGCCCTATGTCTGGTTGCCGCTGCTACTGAGCGCCCCTCTTTGTGCATCCATTCTAAATAGGCTGCAAACCCATCCTCCTTCGCCCAAAGCACTTCCCACTGTGGCCCCAAAAAAGAACAATAAGACAGAAACGCCCCTTCGTAAGCCGTCTTGGTCCTGGGGGCTAGGCTAGCGACCACGAGGTCTTGTAATCTGGGGCACCAATCTGCCAAAGTACTGCTGGGAAGTGTGCTGGCGAGGGGTCTGCTGTGGGGAGATGTTCCCTGAAAACCTGCATTTTGAAGCGAGAAAGGGCGTCAGCAGCATTGTTTAACACACCAGGGACATGTTTGGCTCTAAAATTAGCATTCAGTTTAAGGCAACGCAGAACAATTTCTTTGATCAAACGAAGTATGAAAGGACACCGCGCCCCCTGCTGATTGATACATTCCACCACTGTCATGTTATCTGACCAAAACACCACTGATTGGTTACATAGGTGTTCGGGCCAAACCATCAGTGCCACCCATATTGGAAAAAGTTCCAGGAAGCCAATGTTGCCGAGCAAACCCCATGTGTTCCACTCTTCTGGCCATTGTTGAGCGACCCACCTATTCCCTAGGATGGCACCAAAGCCCACACTACCGGCCGCATCGGTCCATAGTCCTAACTCCGCTGATGTAGTGAGCGGGCCGGGCCAGACCACCCTACCGTTAAAATCCTCCAGGAATGCCATCCAAATAAGCATATCCTGGCGAACTTCAGACGATAGGCGCGTGCGGTGGTGCTTTTCCCTCAGCCCCTGCATCGCGTGCGCGATGGAGCGAGAGAAGGGGCGAGCCATTGGGATGATTCTTAGTGCGAAATTCAGTTGCCCTACCACCTCCTGTAATTGCTGCAAAGTGACCTTCTCCTTCCGGAGGCATAACTGTAGCGACGTCTTGAATTTGCGCACCTTGTCCCTAGGTAGTCTAAAACATTTCTCCATCGAGTCAATCTCGATGCCCAGGAATTCCAAGCAGGTGGTCGGGCCCACCGTCTTCCCAGGCGCAAGCGGGACCCCAAAAGCCCGCATGAGCACGCAAAATTCCTGCAATGCTAGTGCGCACTCCTGAGAACCCGCTGTACCGAGGAAGAGGAAATCATCTAAGTAATGCATGACCCTTTGGTGGCCTGTCACCTGTCTCATGGCCCATTCAAGAAATGAACTAAACATCTCAAAGTAGGCACAAGAAATAGAACAACCCATAGGCATGCATTTGTCCATGTAGAAGCTATCCCTAAAGGTGAAACCTAAAAGATGTTGGTCCGCCGGGTGGACTGGGAGGAGGCGGAAGGCGGACTCTATATCTGATTTCGCCATCAGCGCCCCGGGTCCAGTGGACTGTAACAAGGTCACAGCCTGATCAAAAGAGGCGTACTTAACACTACAGATACCTTCGTCAATTGCATCATTCAGTGAGGCCCCCTTCGGTGCTGATAGGTTATGAATCAATCTGAATTGCCCCTTCTCTTTCTTAGGGACAACTCCCAGCGGGGAACACACAAAATTGTGTACTGGCACTGCAGAAAACGGGCCAGATATCCTGCCTAAGGAAAGCTCCTTGTCAATTTTGGCGGCCACAACAGCCGGATTGTGTGTGACTGATAATTGATTTCTACAGTGCGCGCTGCCTGTGTATCCCTCGGCCGGGATCCTAAAACCTTTAGAAAAACCTTCCTGGAGTAGGGTTGCCGCTTTGTGGTCAGGGTATCTGTTCAAGAATGGAATCATTGCCACCACATCCACTGGAGTGGGGGGGCGTGACGTGTCTAACTTATAGTGGCTTTCCCCTACCTCTCTGTCCCGTGTTACCTTGCTTGGACCTACAGGCAGATTCTGGATGAGAGGGGTGCCCACAGGAGGCACATGCATGCCTAAACTTACACGCGGCCCGTGTGCAGGTACGTTTATTAAAATCCCAGCACACTCCTTTCTTCTCTGGCCCACCTGCCCTAAATTTCCCAGGTACTTCACCCGTTTGGGGGGGCCGAAAGGGCTGCTGCGGTCTAGTGAACACCCTGCCCGCACCGAACTGAGGGGGAGGTGCAGTGTCAGAGAACTGTTTGTGCCAGGCCATGGAATCTACCGAGTCCCATGGTAATGCTCTATTGAATTCCAATGCCTTCCTAAAATTTACATCATAACCCTTCCATGCCTCCCCAGAATACTGCTGACTCCACCCCACAATCCTGCTCGAGTAGCAAGCCAATGCAGCCTGCAGATCTGGAGGACGCTCAGCCTTAACTGCAGTGAAAACGGCCCATGCTTGCATCCAATTATTGAGATTTTCCTCAACCCTGAATCTAGTACACTGCGCCCTCCATTCACTTGGGAGCATCCACTCTTTCAGTGCTTTCGCCTGCTCCATTTCCCTATTATCCAATAATAAAGAATAGATGTATACGTATTTGTCAGCCCAAATCATTTCTTTAACAGCTAAAGACACATGTTGAGCTAGATTTTCGCTCCTGGAAGGTACTACACCGTCCCCCAAGAGCGTCAATGCCACTTCCTTACCAAGTGCGGGCACCGGGGGCGGCTGCCCTTGTACTCCGTCCAGCTGGGGAACACTTGGACCTGCAAGGGGAGAAGAAATTGGCAAAGCAACACTGTCGGCGATCGGTGCCGATCTGATTTTTTCTACGAACCTTGCCGCCTCTGCCGCATGGTCTGCAGAATTCGGGAAGGCTCCCCCTTTTTGAAGCCATGGCATCATGGCCGTTAACTGAGACAACAATTCGGGTGGCATTGAAACTACATTACCCCCCGGGACTACAGGTACCACTGGGGTTATGCCCAGTGGTCCTGGCACAGCTGGCAGGGCGGGCGCTGGGTGTGGGCCGCCTGTACCCGGGATTGTGGGCACCGGTGCGGGAGCAGACCCAGCGTCTACTGGTTGACCTGCCGGCACCGGCACCACGGGGGCAATGGGTGTAGGCACACGCGGGGGTGGGACCACCGCGGGCGGTGCGGCGGGTAATGGATCCACTGGGCCTGGGGTGGGGACCGCCTCCTTGGGTCTTTTGGACCTAGGTTTCCCTTGCGGGGTGACAAATTCCCCTCTTGGCACTGGTGCCACCCTCTTGCGGATCGGTCTCCCGGACGGGCCCGGTGCCTCGCCCTCTCTGTCCTCCAACCGAGCTTCCCGCTCCTTAATTTGTCCTAGCTGTTGCCTAATGTCGCTCATCTCCCGCATCATAGCCCGCATCATAGCCTCCATGTTGGACCCCCTCTTTCCACCCCTTGGACCCGGCATGATGCTTACCCGCTGCCTACGTAGTTCCCAACAATTCAACAGTGTGTACCTTTCAGATGGAGGGTCACCAGGGGGCTTTCAGCACCATGCAACGGCGACCGCAACACTAGCGGCTTGTCCGCTTATGTAAGGGGTGAGTAAACCTAATGTAGACCCACCCGGCGGCCACCAGGAGCGATGAATGCTAGCCCCCCGTACCCCTCTTACCGACCAGTCCCGTGTACTCGCCGGCGATATTGGTCTGTGATCACGTCCCCTACTAGGCTGCGCGTTTAGTCTCCTTACGTCCTCTCAGAACAATGACTTGCACCAATAAAGTAGTTAGAGGCCTGGAATAGAGAAATGCGTTAACACCGTGTGACAAAGCAAGGGCACATTCAAGAGAACTTAGTTCAGATACAATGGAGGTTTGAACCCCCCTTGTCAATAGCAAAAGACAAAGGCCGCCTTACAGAACAGTTCACTATCACTCCTTATTAAAAACAGAACAGTAATGAAGTCTCAAATATCTTTTCCTTCAGTAACACAATCCTATAACAGTTCCCACTAATCCAGATGCCTCTTATTGCAAAAACGGTCTCGAATAATCAGTTAAAAAAGGGCACTACGCTTTATCTCTTCAAAACAGTCATGAAAAGAAAACAGTTGTCCAGTATCATTTGTTCAAGTTCATAAGACAGTTAACTTTTCCACTTGCACTATATTGCACTTTATCACCTTAGAGATATGCCCCACTAAAAATTCGGGTCTCCCCTCCAGGTCCTGCCCTGGTCGACCCTGCTTAGCTTCAGAAAACGCTGCCTGTGTTCCGCTGGAACAACCTCTCCGCTCTGCCCTAAATTGGCGGGAAAACTTCTCCTTGTACTGCGATATGAAAATTCAGCAGGACAGACCTCGCTCTGTACCGCGTTAAATATGCGGTTGAATCAGCCGGTATCGTTCCGTGACCTCGCTCTGTACCGTGGTATCGTCCCCCACAAAAGCCGCTCACCGCAGCCTCGCTATGCCCGCCGCTTTCTTCGTGCGGCTCCTTCCCCTTACCAGCTGCCTGCAGGGCCCAAAATACCACCGGTCGATCGGTGCGCCGTCCCAGGGCCGCCCCCTTCACAATACCTTACGGGACCTCGAACCGGCCCGAACCACGCTCCCGACTCGATGCGGCCGCAGGCTCCCGGCTAGTCACTGCTCCCTGGAAAGCTCCCCCTCGCCAGACGGCCGACTCAACGCGGCGGATATCTGAAATAAAAAAGGGGAACACCGGAACCAGTAACGAAGGAAATGACCCGATCCGGCCACCGGCTCACGGCGAGTCACTGCTCCCCGGAAAGCTCCCCCTCACAAGACGCTGACTCCACGCGGCAGATTCTGTAGTAGAAGGAACTCCGGAACCTGCAAAAAGAAAAGACAAAATCAATAAAACAAAGAAGCCCCGAACGCGGGGCACAACGTTCAGCGAGGGAGCGTCCAGGGACAAGGGAGTCTCCTGGGCGCTCCCTACCTCTTATTCCCGAGGGGCCGGGTGGCCCCTCCTCTCGCCCGCCCCCCTCGACCCGGAACCAGTCCATTGATTCCGGGTCAGGAGGGGCGCCGGCCAATCGGCGGTGGGCCGCGCCCCCAGGGCACGCCCCCACCGTCGAAGGACCCGAAGGGGAAAAGGGGTGAGGCGGTCGCCGCGCCGCCATGCGTGCGGGGGGGCCGAGGGCCCCCCCTTTTCATTCAGTCGGGCAAACCCATGACCTATAGCAAGAACTCGCATCCTAACGAAAACATAACTCCTCACTGTTTGTATAAACATTCGCCGTCGTCTACTTAGCGGAGGCCAATGAATGAAAAGGTAAAAATTTATTTTTTATGAACACATCAACTTTGATGGAGTATGAGGAAGGGAGGGAGAAAGGCGAAGAGGATGGCCCGATGCACGCAGTGCATTTTGTCGTACTTGAAGCGGTACTACAGTATCACTTCTTACTGCAAAATGAAATTAACAAACCTACAGGTGGAAATCATCGCCTCTTTGTCTCCTGTATTTTGTAACGGGGAGATCTCCACCCATGCCATTCTACTACTTAGCCCCCCATTACAAGTTAGGCTGCACCCGAAGGTATTTACCACACGTAGTAAATACAATTACCTCCGGGTACATGTGGTAAATAGCTCCTATTCAGAGTTTTAAACTTGCAAATGAGGCATGGCATGCAGAATCGGTATTTACCACATCAAATTCCAGAGGTTTTGTATTTTTTAAAGCCCTCTCCCCATCTAAATTTTTGCAGGTATGACCTGCCTGAATTTATCAGGGGAAATCTGTTCCTGTATGCTAATATTCACACAACTCGTAATTCCGATCACTGTGCAATCAGGTGTTTGCACAGGGACTGGAATTTAGCCCTCTACTTGTAATCAGGGCCTCTGTAGTAAGTGGACTCTAGTTGAACCTTGGAGTAAGTCTAGCACCACAAATGGCCACACACAGGCACTTCAACTGTCTTTCATGTGAAATAATTGAGGCTGAGATTCTCTCACTCAGTATCCATTGCATTTGCTCTATCGTTTATAACACAGTTTTTTTTAAATGGGTTAAAAAAAGAATAAATTACTTGGGTATATGGTTTGAACACAATCTGAAATGTTCCATTTGTAAAATGAAAAGGAAACACAAAAATCAAAGACCTGCTAGACAAATTGTCAATCAGATACATTACCTGGTGAGACCATATTGAAACCATCAAGATGAGGATCATCCTCCCTTATCAACTTCCTCTTAGTATCTCTCCGATCTCATATTCCGACAAGGTCTTTCATCAACAAATCCCTTTGGTTTGAAGAAAAACAAGAATCAAACTTAAAAAATGAAGATTGCCAAAATCAATGGGTGGCCTTAACATCCCAGACTACCATAGATAGCAAGCTCCTTGTTCAGCCAAACAGGGAATATACTGGCATAACCGCCATCTCCCGGACCATGAACCATGTTCACCATGACCATCACCAACCTCATCTTGCCCCACGCCTTCGCCTCCATGGACTACATACTTGCTCGGAGACCTGAACTTCCACCTCGACAAAGTCAGCGACCCCAACTCCACCGCTCTCCTGGACAACCTTGCCAACATCGGACCGAAACAGCTCGTCACCACCCTCACCCACAAGGCAGGACACACGCTTGACCACATCTTCGCAGGAGGGAACAATATCCACTTCACACACAGCAGGCAACCCTCCTGAATGGACCACCACTGCGTATACTTCTCCTTCGACAAAACCACCGCTCAAAAACCTACACCATGCCCTCCCTGATGGAACTGGAGCAAGGTCACCAAGGTGCACCTCAACTCCACCTTCAACCACAATCCCCCTCCCACCACGACAGATGTCAACTCTGCAGCCAACGGACTTCACAGATGGATCACCTATAGAAAATTGGCAGTGGCCGCCGTTAGCATGATGAAGCATTTTGTTCACTGCAGCATTTTAGTTAGCCATGTGCTTGCCACGTGCTTTTCTGTCTTCACTGTTGTCTGCCCTTGTATTCTGTTTGAGTCATCGAGTATAGTTAACTGTTTCAGCACTGAGTTAGAGCTTTGCGCATGCTCTAAACAATGTTTAGTCGCTAGTATACACCTGTTATAACTGTAACTGTCAAACTATTTTAGCTAATGTCAGTAGTGCTGTAGCCACTCCCATCTTGTTTACCAAGCAATTCACTCTTGACCATGTATGTAGGGATGGGTGGCAAATTCCGTTCCGCTTGCAGAACTTGTGAAATTTTGGCATTTCGGCTTTCTGTGCGGAACGTGAAAATGCGCAACTACCGCGAACCGCGGCGGGACGGAATTTGCCGCCCACCCCTAGCTTTCACTGAGGTTTGTCTGCTCTGAATATACGGTAACAGCGTCATCTGTTGTTGGAGCACCTCGAAGCAGGAGCGATGATGCATAAGGCGCTCTAAAAAAACACTTATCAGTAAGAGCCACACTTTCTGTTCATTTCATAGCTATCTCACGTCTTTGGAAATGGAACACACACAATGTCGCCTCATACACAGCCATATTAGCAGCATTGAGACAGCTTGTTTCCCTAAAGATTCATTCCGATGTTTACTCAGCCGTACATTTTTACCCGGTTTCTGAATCCCTGAAAACAGGCACCCAGCCATCTTTCCAAGCCAATGACCAAAGCCTAGCAGTGGTGTATGGAGCCGGGCCAAGCGTCAGGCGGCACACAAAGGACTTCTCATAAAGGTGAAACAGTCAAACGTAGGGCCGAGCAATTCGCATTATCGGTGCCTTTTCCAAGGTAGATAGCTGTTGCGTAGATAGCCAGATAGGCACACAAGAAACAGAAATACACAAACCCCTTGCCGCACGGAGCCAGCCTAAAATGCACCTTTTTGTGGATTGGGACAGCGAGATGCTAACTTGCCAATTACAAGTGCAAGACATTTTAAAGGGATTACACTGGGAAACAAGAGGAGTTTTTTTTTATTTGATAAACAACAAAAAACAAACCCGCTTTGAAGAAAGTCGTGGCAGCCAAGTACAGCAAGTCATCTGCTGCCCCAGCTCTCCCCTCCAACACTGCCCGGCAGCTCCCCAAAGGCGGGCTCAGGAGAGGCTGAGCAAGGGCCCGTGGACCGAATAAGGGGACCTCTGAGGGCAAAGCAGCAAAGCCGCACAAAAGAGCGCTACCTGTAAACTAAATCTTCTCAAGAAAAAAGTAAATGTCCAGCAAGCAACCAATGGGATCAGATTATCAGCAGCAGGAGCACTTAAGCAGCACAAGAAGGCACCGGTGCCAGCAGGTATTTATGGGAGAAAGGCCTGGTGCTCTGTACTTTACTCAGATCTGATAGTAGAGTAGTAGAAAGTACTCCAGCTGAGTAGAGGAATTGCACAAAACGGTGGCATCATCTTGGATAAATGCGGGCGCAGCAAAATCTCTGCGAGCACACGAAATTCCGCGTGCTCGTGGAGATTTATTGTCGTTTCGCGGAATTTTACGTAAGGCAACTCTGAAAATTCTCCCACCCCTACATGTGACTATTCTTGTGAACACTTATACCACCTCCTTTTGAGCTTCCATGCTTACACTGCAGATGTTTTGGCATAAAGGCGCTACAGCTTTTGTATTCCGTGCGCTGCCTCTTACATTGCCAGAGGGTTGTGTACAGACGTAGTTCCACCTCATGAAGTTTAATAAATTCTTTGTTTAATATTGCAGCTTCTGTGCCAATTTCTTCTTTGTCAATCTGAAGGACTAGTGCGACAAGAAGGGTGAACCCCTGCACCTGGGGGCTTACTAAGGTCCATCCCACAAAATGGTGCCCATCACGTGGGGCTCATCGCGACTCGGATACCTGAAGGAGTGGTCTCGATGGAAGTTTGGAATCTCACTGAGGACGTACACTGCATGAGGAGGCCCTTGTCTTTGCAGACCAAAGTGCTTTTCCACTTTTCCTGATCTGACCCTCCAGGTGGTGCCTGTCCTCGACTGTGATCCCTTCTGGCGTTTGTCTCGCAGTGACCATTTGATCGATTTAGAAATTGGCAGTTGGAGGTTGGAGATCTTTTGTTTGGTAAGGTCGTTGGATACAACACTTTTGACTTGTTTATTTGGCCAAAGATTTTAGATTTGGATATATATAAATTGCAATTTATATAGGCAGGTAATGAGGAGATTTTTCTCTAAATTTTGAAAACTTTAATGGTGCACATTGAGCGAAGTACCACTTTGTTATAATATTATATATGCTATAATATTTTTGGCATGCCTGTTTCAAGCACGCTCTGAAGGATGTGTTGCTTTCTTGGAGGTACCAATATGGATTTAGAGCGAAATCAGCTGGCTCCCCCGAGGGGACCCCAAATAGAGATTTGTACATTAAACATGGTATTTCTTCCATAATATATAGTGCGCTATGGAATAAATATACTAGGAAGGATCCTGATTTATGGTGGCCAATACATGGGTCATTCAATGTTAGAAACATTCAGTATGTGGAACAGTGTATGTTTAAACAGAAAAGTAGGCAAGATATGTTTGACTGTGTGCGAATGTGGGAGAAAGCAGCACATGAGAGAATGAAATGAGAACAAGCACAAGTGAAAAAAGAACAGCGCAAAATTATTTATGCGAATGCACTTGAATTGAAAAAGACAGAAATGAAAGAATTAAAAGAGACAGAGGATAGGATGTGTCATTTACAGGTAAATGGCCAATACCCTGTCCAACGCCCACTTTATCCTCTACTTAATAAACCTCAGGATGATTTAACTTTATTAGATCGCTCTTCACCTCCATATCACTTACTGTCCGCCCCAGAGGTTGATTCAGATGATGACGAATCTGGCTTAGGCCAGAAAGACAAAACACACAAGATGATGGACGGAATGGTGCACATTGGCAAAACATTCACCCCCAGTCACAGATCTGGGTTTAATCCATCGTTATTTTGCTCACCACGCCACCCCAGTTCAGACATGGCCATATGCAATTCAGTCTTGACCCTGTGCCTCATGGGAACAGTCCAGCCCGAACTGCCAAGCCATGTCTTCCCTGGACCGGAATCAAGCATCCTAGGACCGGTGTCTGGCTATCAGCCGTCATCAGCCAGGATGGCTTGACTCCAATGGCGGAGTGAGCACGGGACCACGTCTGGGCAAACCCTTTCCACATAGGGGACGAACAGCAAAACACAGCTGTGGCAGTGGCAGCTGTGTCTATACAACAGAGCGAGGGTATTGTCTTGTCACATAGATTGCTGGTGTTAGTACCCCATGCAGTTGATGCCCTTCTGAACCAAACGAAAACACAGCATTTAACTAGTGCACTCTTGACTATGTCTTCCCCCATTTCCCTTTTGACTATGGCTCAGTATTATGAACCTCAGGAATTGGAGGACAGAGGTAGAGAGGATAAAAAGACTAAGCATTTAAAGGCAAAGGTTATGTTAGCTCAGGAATATGGCCCCTCTTATGGAGGGGGTGGAAGAGGTGGACGTGCGATGTTTCGTCCTGGTGCACCCTCTTTTCCTCGTGCAACTTTGTCTTCTGATCAATGTGCTTATTGCAAGGAGATTGGACATTGGTGTGTTGATTGTCCGTCTTTACGTGGTCAGAATTTTCAGTGTGGTAGGGGACCAATGAGAAGTCGCCCAGGGTACTTAGGAACTAGGGGAGGTATGGATAATCGTGCTAAGTTTGAAGCAGTGGAACATGCTCAGAATTCTTCTAATACTTTTAATAGATAAAATCAGTATCAGATGTCTGATTATTTGCCCGATGACTTGAAAGATTCTACTTATGCATAATAATGCCTAGGAAGGGGTAAGGAATCAGTTGAATCCCAGTTGATCAGATCGGTCCCTATGTTAATGTAAATGTTTTGGGTTCTACTGATCGGTTTTTGGTTGATACAGGAGCTACTTGTAGCGCCCTGTCTAAACAACTGGTTCCTAGGGCTCCCCTGTCTGGCTTAACAATAACATTAATAGGATTCGATGGGACACCTTCCCCTAGCCCACTGTCACAACCACTTGCATTCCATGTTGATATGTTTTCTGCTGCATGTCCCTTTTTCCTTTCTCCTAACACACCAGATAACATTGCAGGTCTTGATATGCTCAAACATTTCCGTGCTACGATACACTGTTCTCCATATGGTGTGCGTGTTATTTTAAATGACAACTATCCTATGGTCGAGAGGTCCTGCATCTAAAAGAAGATACTGCCCTAGCATCATTGCCTAATACTTTGTGGGCCACATCGAACACTGATGTGGGGCAAATGGTTATTCCCCCAGTTTTATATTCAAGTGATGGTGGGCGCTTCATTGCCTCAATTGCCTCAATACAAAATATCTCGAGAAGGCAAAGAGGCACTGATACGCATTGTTAAAGATTAAATTGCAATAGGAGTTGTGGAAGAAGTCCCTTACAATGTTTGTAATAGCCCTATCCTTCCTCTCTTGAAGAAAGATACTGATACTAGAATCTATAGATTTATCATTGATTTACAAGAGGTTGATAAGATTGTAGTACCCCATTATCCAGTAGTATCTGACATCACAACACTTCTGACTATGGTCCTGCCCACTGCCACCACATTTAGTGTAATTGACTTGAAAAATGCCTTTTTTTCGATACCTATTCATCCTGACAGCTGTTATTTGTTCGGTTTCTCTTTGAATAATTCATCTTTTAGATTTTTTAGAGCTCTTCAGGGGTATACAGAAATTCCTAGCATTTATAGTCAGGCATTAAAACGACAACTTGATTCTATTCTTGTACCAAAATGAGTGGTTCTCATAAAGTATGTCGATGACATCTTGTTGGCAGCTGACAACCCTCAACAACGTGAAGAAGGAACACTGTCTTTGCTTTCTTTTCTTGCATCTCACAATCACAAAGTTTCTCGAAACAAATTGCAATATTGTAGACAGCAGGTTACCTATTAGGTCACCTACTGTCTAAGGAGGGACGTGCACTTAGACCAGATTGCATACAAGCTATTTTAGACACGCCTGTTCCCTGCACTCAGATGGAGGTTCGTGCATTGATTGGTCTTACCTCTTTCTGTAGGCAGTGGATTCCTAGTTTTTCACATATTGGTAAACCTTTGTTGGCTCTTTTGACTAAAGTCACTCCAACACCCTTTCCATGGACTACTGAATGCCAGAATGCTTCCCAACAGTTTCAGTTTTAGTACAGACACGTGGTGATAAGCAGCGCCCTTGTGCGTATTTTCAGCTGTCCTTGATCCAGTTGCTCGTGCGTTGCCTGGGTGTTTTTTGTTCTGTGGCAGCGGCAGCTGTGTCTATACGACAGAGCGAGGGTATTGTCTTGTCACATAGATTGCTGGTGCTAGTACCCCATGCAGTTGATGCCCTTCTGAACCAAACAAAAACGCAGCATTTAACTAGTGCGCTCTTGACAGGATATGAATTGATACTTTTGGCCCTTCATATCACTGAGAAAAGGTGTTCAACTCTCAATCCAGCTACTTTATTGCCATTCCCAGCTACTAAGTCTCAGTCACAGGAACCTCATGATTGTATATTCCTTACTGAGGAACAGACAAAGGGTCACATTGACCTGCAAGATATGCCCCTTTCAAGTGTAGATGGGGAATTATGGGTTGATGGGTCCTGTTTGAAGTTACCAGATGGCACCATATCGGCTGCATGTGCAATTACGACACTTCAGACGGTAGTTGAGACAGTTCACATCCCACAGAAGTCCGCTCAGGCAGCTGAGTAAATAGCATTAACAAGAGTGTGTGAAATTAGCACTGACCAGTCTGTTAACATCTACACCGATATCCGATATGCCTTCGGAGTGGCACATGATTTTGGGCTACTCTGGAAGGAAAGAGGCTTCCTTACATCGCATGGGACACAGGTAATACATGGAGAATTAGTGCGTAATGTCCTTACTGCCTTGACATATCCCAAGAGAATAGTGATTGTTAAATGAAGCGCACACAAGAAAGTGACTGATAAGATAGGACCAGGTAATGCCTTTCAGATTACACGGCTTGTGAAACAGCAATGCAGCGAAGCACTACATCAATGTATATGGTGAAGTCATAGGCTGAGCGTTGGCATGATGCCAGTCAAGAAGTGTTGAATATTCAGCGATCTGCTTCTGCAGAGGAATTAGAACAATGGGCCAAGGAGGGAACATTAGATGATGAGGGCTGCTGGAGAAATAAGGATATGACTAGGTGGAAACTGCCTGCAGCCTATTTACAACCTATGATTCACATGACACATGGGCCGGCACATGTTGGAGCATCCTCGATAACTAAGTTACTTATGCAAGTTTGGGATCATCCTGAAATTGCTGGCACAGCTAAAAAGATAGTTCAGTCCTGTTTGATTTGCCGCCAATACAATCCTGGGAAAGGAACACAAACTCCCACAGGAGGATTTGCTATACCAACTGCACCTTTTGAGGTTCTGCAAAGGGTTTACATCCAGCTAGAGCTCTGTAATAATTTAAAGTATGTCCTAGTAATGGTGTGTGCCTTCAGTAAATGGATAGAGGCATACCCTACGAAAGATAATACAGCTCTTACTACAGCTAAGGTGCTTCTGAAGGAATTCGTCCCTCGATATGGTGTTTTCAGATTTTTGTGGCGTGACAATGGACCCCATTTTATTGGGCAAGTTGTTGAGTATATTCTGAAGGAATTGGGAATCAAGCAGAAGTTTCATGCTGCTTTTCATCCATAATCAGCAGGACTAGTGGAGTGATATAATGCTACACTCAAACTGAATTTATCGAAGATTCAGGCATCTACATCTTTGAAGTGGCCTGACGCATTACCTTTAGTGTTGCTTTCTATTAGATCAGTACCACGTACACGATCTGACCTCACACCGTATGAGATAGTGATGAGATAGTGATGTACCTTGTGTTTTGATGAGTGACTATTTGTCCCAGTTAACTGACAGCTTGCTCTCTATTCATCAACATGTTCGAGAAGCTCTTCCTGATAGATCCCAGGGTGATGGCCATGACCTGCGACCTGGAGATCAGGTTATGATAAAAGTCTTCCATAGGTCGAATAGCCTGGTGTCGAGGTGTTGTTGCCCGGAGACGGTCCTCCTCACAACTAGAACTGCAGTCCGAGTCACCATTAAAAAGGCCTGGGTGCATAGTACGCACTGCAAGAAAGTGCCGTCAACCCTAGTGGAGCCCGCTGCCCTCATCGACCATCAAGACCTCTTGGATACTGAGAAAGGCCAAGCTATATCACCTGAAGGACCTGTGAAAGTCTTCCCGGACCACATGATTCCTGGTACATCCCGATATCAGCTGCACCCTGGAAAGAAGCTGCATTGTCGAAAAAGACTGGTTGAGCAAACATCCTGGGTTAGTGAAAAAGCTGAAGTGGTGAAGGGGGGGGATTGTTTTGTATAGTGACACCTGTCTTGACCCTCAGTGAAGAAACCAACAGCAGCCCAGGACTTTAGAGCTCGATCTATTTTATTTTGCTTCAACATCAAGACAAACATGCCTACGGGGAAGATATCTACGATTGCGAGAACCTGTGATAAGAAAACTCTGTTCATTGCTGGGTTTACCTTTTTCATGATCATTGCAGCAGAAATAGCCTGGGTTGTGGAGGAAGTGGCTCCTGTTCGACAAACGCTCAATGCCACTACTCCAGCCCCCATTGAGCACCATTATTTCTCCCTTCCCTATCATGAGCAGCAGCATAGAATGTCCTACCTCAACAATACGTTTATTCAGATGTTGCACCACACTCATAATGCTACAAATATCACCAACTGTTGGGTTTGTGGAATGATGCCAGCTCATCGGAAGAAGGGAGAACCGCCTTTTATTCCCCTTGCATTTTCCCACAATGGTTCTTGTAAGACTTGGTACGCATTGCTATGGGCTTCTGAAGTCTCTAATATCACCTATGCGGATGTAGGGAGATTTTATTTTCAGCTCAATAAAGTGTGCTATACTGATGAAGAAGGAGATCTGCAGGCTAAAGGGACTGTATGAAAAATGGAATAGTACCGACGAGGGAACTCTTGTATGCGTTATGTTTTCCCAAAAACTCGAACATCTAAGGGTAATGGACCTCTTGTTCTAGCTGTCACTAGAGCCTGAGCAGATTTGTGTGTAAGCAGTATTGGTAGAATTCCTGTTGGGAAAAGCGACTGTACTCTGGTTTTGAATATTACTGGGATTAATAACAGTTGCTTTATGTCCTCGCATAATACGTATTTCATCTGTGGAAATAAGGGATACTACCATCTGCCCGTTGGAAGGTCTGGAATTTGCTACGTGTCTTTTTTGTTGCCACCTGTATTTTTGGCTCCTGCATCATATCATGAGGATTTCACCTTGTTTAATGACATTTCAACGAACAGATAAAATAAGACAATAAATCATGATGAAGTGGATAAAACTGACACTGCACTGCAACAACATGTTGACTTTAATTTGGGTTTGTTCTTCTTTGTTGGTGCCGCTTTAAACAGCAAGAAAATCAGACCTTTAACGCGTGTCGTAGAAGCTGTAACCAATCAGACAGCTATGGCACTTGCGAACATTTCAGAAGAACTACAAATAGCAAGAATTGTGGTGCTCCAAAATTGAATAGTCCTTGATGTTGTCTTGGCTGATCGAGGTGGTGCATGTTGCATCATCGGGAGCAGTTGCTGTGTTTATATCCCTGACCATGCCCCATCTGTTTTTAGTGCAATTTCGAAACTACATAAAATTACAGCTGAGATCCATCCGGACACTGGAACATGGACTTTATCCAGCTGGCTATGGTCATTGTTTGTAACTTGGGGCTGGAAGCTCTTAACAGTGTTGTGTATAATCTGTACAGTTCTATTATTATGTTGCTTATGTTTGCAATGTGGTCCGATGCTTTGCTCCCTTTGTATTACTGGATGTATACCTACCAAATGCAATACCAAGCCTGTAAATACTCAATATGTATTGGATCAGGAAGTCAATATTTTGATGCTCATTGATGTACAAGATGTATTCCCTACTCCTTATAATGTATAAATGTCTTCAGCTAATGCTTAAAGGGTCATCTGTAGAAAATTGGCAGTGGTCGCTGTTAGCATGAGCTGAAGCCATTTTGTTCACAGCAGCCATTTTAATTAGCAATGTGCTCACCACGTGCTTTTCTGTCTTCACTGTTGTCTGCCCTTGTATGCTGTTGGAGTCATCAAGTATCGTTAACTGTTCAGCACTGAGTTAGAGCTGTGTGCATGCTCGAAACAATGTGTAGTCGCTAGTATACACCTGTTATAAATGTAACTGTCAGACTATTTTAGCTAATGTCAGTAGTGTTGTAGCCCCTCCTATCTTGTTAACCAAGCAATTCTCTCTTGACCATGTATGTACATGTGACTATTCTTGTGAACACGTGTACCGCCTCCTTTTGTGCTCCCATGCTTACGCTGCAGATAATTTGGTATAAAGGTAACATGGCTTTTGTATTCCGTGTGCTGCTTCTTACATGGCCTGAGGGTTGTGTACAGACATAGTTCCACCTCATGAGGTTTAATAAATTCTTTGTTTAATATTGCAGCTTCCGGGCCAATTTCTTCTTTGTCAGTCTAAAGGACTAGTGCGACAAGAAGGAAGAACCCCTGCACCCATGGGCTTACTACGGCCCATCCCACATACCAACTGCGCTGACAAGCTTGCCCCCACCCGCAAGTCCGACAGACAGCGCCCCATGAAAGCCACCTGGTTCACCACCAACCTCTGAGATTCCAGACGCACCTGCAGACATCTCCAGAAATCATGGAGAAACAGCAATACCCCGGAAGCTCGGACCAGCTACAAGAACGCCATGACAGAATACCACCAACGCATCAGATCCAGCAAAAGGACCTTCATCCAGGATAAAATCCTCGCCAACTCCAGCAATTCTAAGGAACTCTTCAGTATCATCCAGGAATTCACTAAACACGCCAGCGAAGCCTCAGACATCACACCTTCCCAGGACCTCTGCAACGTACTCGGCTCATACTTCCATCTCAAGATCAAGTTCCTCTACTACAATTTCAACAAACAAACTCTAGATACCAAAACCACCACACCCCCATCAATGCCAGCCAGCCTACCATCTCCATCTGGACCCCGTTTACCACTGAAGACACCGCCACGAACATGAAGAGCATTTACTCAGGAGCCCCCACGGACCCCTGCCGTCCACCCATCTTCCACAGAGCCGCTGCCGCCATAGCACCTGAGGTTCGATGCTCCTTCAACACCACCTTCGAATCCGTCACATTCCCTGATGACTGGAAACATGCAGAAGTCAAGCTCCTCCTCAAGAAGCCCTCCCCAGACCCAACTGACCTAAAAAACTACAGACCGATCTCTCTCCTCAGCTTGGTGGCTAAAGACACCAAGAAGATCACAAACATCCAGCTCATGAACTTCATCGAAGCCAACTCCATTCTCAACTCCTCCCAATTCGGATTATGCAGCAACCACAGCACCGAGACCGCCCTCCTCACCGCCAAAGACGACATACGCACTCTCTCCTCAACCAGGGCCACACCACGGCCTTCATCCAACTACACCTCTCTGCAGCCTTTGACACCGCATCCCACCGCACTCTCACCACCAGACTCCACGACCCAAGCATACAGGGAACCGCCCTCAACTGGATCCGCTCTTTCCTCACCGGCAGAACCCAAAGAATCTATCTCCCACCTTATCTCTCCAAACCCACAGAGATCAACTGCAGAGTACCCCAAGGATCATCGCTCAGCCCCCACTCTTCAACATCTACATGGCCCCCCTCGCTGCCATCGTCAGACAGCACAGACTCAGCATAGTATCCTATGCCAATGATACCCAGCTCATCCTCTCCCTCACGAAGGAACCTGACACCACCAGACTCATCTTCCAGGAAGGAATGAAGGGCGTTGCATCCTGAATAAGCATCAGCTGTCTGAAGCTCAACTCAGAGAAGACAGAAGCACTCATCCTCAGACCCACTCCTTCAGCATGGGACAACTCCTGGTGGTCCACTGTGGTCAGCAACCCCCCTACTCCCACGGACCAGGCCCAGAACCTCGGCATCATACTCGACCCCTCCCTCACCATGACCCGACAGATCAACGCTGTCTCCTCCACATGCTTAAACACCCTCCACATCCTTGCAAGACCTTCAAGTGGATCCCCCCCTGACTCCAGAAAGACCCACCCTCCACATCCTTGCAAGACCATAGTCCTATAGCGCTAAGACGCCGCGGCATTCGAGCGCTTTAAAAATACTTCAGTCAGTCAGTCAGTCAAGACCTTCAAGTGGATCCCCCCTGACTCCAGAAAGACCATCACCCATGCACTCATAGCAAGCAGACTGGACTACGGCAAGCCCTCTATGCCGGAATCAACATTTCCCTGCTTCGTAAACTCCAGACCACCAGATCACCATGGCCACATTCGTCCTCGAAATCCCACGGCATGAACACATCACCCAGCACCCTTCGAGACCTCCACTGGCTCCCCGTTGAGAAAAGAGTAACCTTCATGCTACTCACTCGCACCTACAAATCCCTCCACAACACAGGACCCCAATACCTCAACGAAAGAGTCTCCTTCCACGTACCCAAGAGAAACCTCTGCTCCTCCGACCTCAACCTACCCGATATCCCGCACATTCACAGAGCCATAGCATGTGGAAGAGCCTACTCCTACATTGGGGTACAAAAGGGGGTGGTGATAGACAGAGCATCTGAACCAATCAAACACTCACACCCAGTCAACAGATCTGGGTTTAATCCATCAGCGTTCTTTAGCCCACTCTGCCACCCTAGTTCAGACATGGCCATATGCAAATCAGTCTGACCCTGTGCCTCATGGGAACAGTCCAGTCCGAACTGCCAAGCCATGCCTTCCCTGGACCGGAAACAAGCTTCCTAGGACCGGTTTCTGGCATTTCAGCCGTCTTCAGCCAGGCTTTTGTACTTCTTTGTTCGCCATAAGTTGGCAGGCTATGCTCAGACGTGAGTCCCTTGCTCACTTTGCCACTGGATTCAAGCAAGCCTGGCAGGAGACGGCTGAAATGCCAGAAACCGGTCTTAGGAAGCTTGTCATGCGATTAAGGCCTCGTTAGGCTGAAACGCGTCATGGCGGTTTTGGTGTTGGGCACTGAATAAAATTGAAATGCACCAGTTCTTGGGTTCGCCTCGTCTTTGCTGTCAATGCTGTTGAAGACGACTTTCCCGCCTTGGGAGTTCAGCAAAGCCTGCGTTTGATGGAAGTTGGAGCCGCATTATAAAGCAGGAGCTGAAACACCTCAACAGGATTTCTCCGTCGATCTAAAAGGGTGTGAACTATTCAAGTTCATGGCGAATAGTAATTTTACTGCCGCCACTGGACTACGCCTGTGTTTTAATCTGGGGCTTGGCGAGGGGACTGAATGCACGGCACTTTGGTGGTAAGAACATCTGAAATGTATTGAATTTCACCAGGCTTGCCGCGCCAGCAATGAACTGTGACTTTATGCATAACAACACTTACCAAGCAATTAAGTCGATATGGCGATGGTTTGATTGACATTGGGACATTGTTTTGCTAAGCGGGCAGCCCAGGGAGGTGTACGTCATTCGAGTCCTTCCTTTGTTACCATCATTTTGAAAGCGCCAATCACGAGAGACCTTGAGTGTTAAAATGACGTGCCGTGCATTTGGACATTGTTTCTATCTTTTTTTAAAAAGCACTGAGGAAAGCTACTGCTGAAACGCGTCTGCTATGAATCA
Organism: Lissotriton helveticus; assembly: GCF_964261635.1. Classification (NCBI taxonomy): domain Eukaryota; kingdom Metazoa; phylum Chordata; class Amphibia; order Caudata; family Salamandridae; genus Lissotriton; species Lissotriton helveticus. The sequence goes on along the minus strand of NC_136068.1, from coordinate 701,620,866 downwards.
AAAAGATAACCAGTCCCCATGAGTGCCTTAGCCTGCATTATTGCCTGCAAGCATCGGAGCCAATATATATATTGCGCGAACAAAGGAGGAAACATCGTGTTTTGGCAGCTGGAAATGTATGACAGAGAAGCCATGTCCAAACTACAGGACAAGCAATGTTACATCAGGACTATCAACACCAATATAATCAACATCAAAGAAAGATATCACACATGCCTGTATGATTGGAGGGGGAAAGGCCTAATCACTAAACAAGTACTGGAGTTCCTCAAGAAAGACTATCCCATAACCCCCCAGCTATACCTGATCCCTAAGGTCCATAAGAACATCAAGTGCCCACCCGGCAGGCCGATAATTTCAGCCATTGGAAGCCTTTTTGAAAACACGAGCAAGTATATTGACTTCTTCCTCCAACCACTAGTGAGAACTTTGCCTGCCTTCCTGCAAGACACTGGGGACTTTTTGACTCAGATTTCTGATTTTGTGTGGCACCAAGACTATATTTTTGTCACACTAGATGTACAAAGTTTGTCCACCAGTATTAGACACAGAGATGGCTTAAATGCAATGCAGCTCTATCTTGGTAATGGGGACATCACCTTACACCAACATACCTTGATGCTCCTACACATGACAGAGTGGTGCCTGGAAAACAATACATTTTCTTACAATAAACTATTGTACAAACAGACACAGGGCACGGCCATGGGTACTTGCTTCGCCCCCAGCTATGCAAATTTGCATATGGGCTGGTGGGAGGAGCAAGTACTCATGGTCCAACACCATCACATAGTCACACATAACTTAGTGCTGTACAACCGCTATATAGATGATATTTTCATCAGATGGCGTGGCTCAGAAGAAAGTGCCCTAGAATTTGCATCAGACATCAACAACAATAGCCTCAATCTGAAATTTACCTGCACCACCAGCGCAGTGAAAATCACATTCTTAGATTTAGAGGTTTTTCAGGAAAGTGACAAGATACAGACACGCACACATAGGAAGGAAACCGCAGGCAATACCATCTTACACGCCACAAGCTTCCACCCCACTAGCCTCAAAGAGAGCATACCATACGCTGAGTGCCTAAGGATGAAAAGAAATTGCAGCCTACAAAGTGATATGTTAGCTAGCACAGAGAGCCTCTTTGACAGACTCAAGGATAGAGGTTACCAACAAAAAACCCTCAACAAGGCCAGAGTAAAAAGCAACAGCCTGAACAGGTCTGATTTGCTCAACAAAAAAACGAAACCAAACACAGACAACACAACCACGAAACCAAACATGGCCCCCAGATTGATAACAGGTTTCAATAAATATCACAACAATCTTCGCAAAATCCTGTATGGGCACTGGCCTCTGATTAGGAATGACCCAACCCTGGGACCAAGTTGTGCGAAACTTCCACAGCTAACTTTCCGGAGGCCAACCTCCATGAGACAGGAGTTAGTTAACTATGCACCTTCACTGTCAAAAAACAAAACATGGATACAATCCCAACCAGGCTTTTTTAAGTGTGCAAAGTGTAACGCCTGCAAATACGGAGTCAACACCAGTACAGTAGAGTTCCCATTCAGAAAATCACCATTTGAGATCAAACACCATTACACATGCTAAACAGATTTTTCCGTATACGTGGGGAGAGACAAAAATAGAGGGAGGGTGAGGGAGGAGACAACAGGAGAGACGAAAGGAAGTTCAATAATGTGGTTCAACAGTATAACAGAAAAAGTGCAACAATTACACATTACATCAAATAATCAGAAATACATTAGGAGAGGAGAGAAAGGAGTGAGAAAAGTAGTGGGGGGTAGGGGAGGTGAGAAATTGAGGATAAGGGAGGAGACAACCGTAGAGACAAAAGGAAGTCTGTCTAAAGACCGACTGGGTAGGTGATGGCCAAGGAGGGAATCCACCGCCCATCTCCCCTATAGCTAAACCAGGTAGCTCCATCGGGCGTAAGACAAAATTGTTCTGTCTCAGTTCATTGAGAGAGGAGAGAGGGAGAGACATAAATAGAGGGAGGGTGAGGGAGGAGACGACAAGAGAGACGAAAGGAAGTTCAACAATATGGTTCAACAGTATAACTGAAAAAGATCAACAATTACACATTACTTCAAATAATCAGCGATACATTAGGAGAGGAGAGAAAGGAGAGAGAAAAGTAGTGGGGGGTAGGGGAGGTGAGAAAGTGAGGATAAGGGAGGAGACAACCGTAGAGACGAAAAGACCGACTGGGTAGGTGATGGCCAAGGAGGGAATTCACGGCCCATCTCCCCTATAGTTAAACCAGGTAGCTCCATCGGGCATCAGACAAAATAGTTCAGTCTGAAGTGGTGAGGGAAGAGGTTCACACAAAAACAGGGTGGGGACAAAGGGCAAGGGCAGATGAGGGCAGAGGACAGAAGCTGGAAAGAGTGGGAGCGGAGGGAGATGAGGGGAAAGGGGGAAGATAAGGTCAGGAGAGACGCGGGAGCGTTTGCCCAAAGTCCAGCTGGGTAGGTGATAGTCAAAGGGGGGAGTCCAAAGCCAATCTCCCCTTTAGCTCGCGAGGTAGCTCCACCGGGCATCATACAAAAGTAGCTAGGTCTCAGCTGTCTAGGAAAGTAAGCAGGGAAAAGGACCAGGTGGGTGGGCAGTGACAGGGACGAGCGAAGGCTGGTTGAGGTACTGGTGATTTTATTATCCCTGATCTCAAGTTTGAGATTCAGGAATGTAATTGTGTTTTTACTGGTTTCACTCGTAAAGTGCACGTTGAGATCATTTTGGTTGAGAACATCTACGAACCCCTGTGCCTGGATCTCAGTGCCTTTCCAGACGCAAAATATATCGTCAATGTACCTCAACCGGACGACGTGGTCAGAGAATTGTCTGGTTTTGCTGACAACCTGCTTCTCCCACCAGCCGAGGTACAATCCTGCAAAGCTGGGGCAAAGCAGGTTTCCATCGCCATTCCCTGGATTTGTCTATACATCTTACTATCAAATAAGAAGAAATTGTTTCTGACACACAGATGGATCATGTCCAAAATCATATCAGTATGGAAGAGAGAGTTCACGATGATGAAAACAATTATTTCTTTTATGTGTATTGCACTATACCAGCACTTTTTGCTTTAAATTAAACTGACGATTCACTAACCTCTGCCTGTGACAAAGGAGTGAGGAAACTCCGAAACGCATCCGACCTAGTGGTGTCAATAAACACGCTTTAATTTGTTGCCACGGCTCCAGTGTTGTTTCTGTTCTACCAGCCTGCTATGCATTGGACTTTGCGTGGATATATATATATATATATATATATATATATATATATATATATATATATATATATATATATATATATATATATATATATATATATATATATATATATATATATATATATATATATATATATATATATATATTACCTACTGGCGGTCGCCAGTAGGTATATATAGTTAGGATTTTTTCTCTATGGGTTTTTTGAAAATTCTATGTCTAATAACTTTGGCGTTTGTGGACGGAATTGGCTGAAATTTTCAGGAAAATGGCACATTTTGTTTCTGAGCAGCCCCTGAAAATTTTGGGGGGGTTCGTCAAGGGGGGGCAGAGAAAAAAGGGGGGTCCCAAAACGCGTTTTTCCCATGTTAATTTCCATAGGGCGGTTGGCCTCACTTTTAGCCCGAACGGCTGAATGGATTTGCACGAAACTTGGCAAAATTGTAGGGACTGGTAGCCCGATGTGCCTTTTGTAGGTCTCAATATATGTGCTCCAGTGGATTTTGAGAAATTAACGTTTAAAAAAAGATATATATCTGTAACAGCGGACCGGGCAGCGCTCTGGTTCGCGGACTTTTCGCGCAACGGAGCTTTGTGAAGCGAAGCTGTTTGGTTCTCCGGCGTCTGTCAACATTCCAAACAGTCCGTAGCGGCCGCCATCTTGTCTCTCGGTAGGATCGAGAGACAAGAGGAGGTCAAAACAAAGGGGGAAATAACTATAAGGGGGCATAGTAGATCCTCGCTGACCCCCTAGGTTTGATGTGGAGGTTTTAAAAGGGCCCCGCGGGGCAAAAAAAAATAATAATAATAATAATCGAACGGCTGAATGGATTTGCACGAAACTTGGCAAAATATTAGGGACTGGTAGCCCGATGTGCCTTTGCTAGGTCTCAATATATGTGCTCCAGTGGATTTTGAGAAATTAACGTTCAAAAAAAGATATATATCTGTAACAGCGCTCTGCTTCGCGTAACGGAGGTTTGCGAAGCTGATTGGTCATTCTGTCACTGGGCTATAGTTGGGCTACATCTGGCTGATATTTGGGCTACATTTGTTTTTTTGTGTGTCTGGCGGCCATCTTTGGGCTACATTGGGCTACATTGGGCTTCATTGGGCTACATTCGGCTAATTAGCAAATAGCTCATCGCAAACTAGGAATGGTAAAGAATCGCTATTTATTCCTTAAAGTTCGCTATTTAGGAAATGCAAAAAACTTTGATGATACATATGGCGGTTCATCTCTAACAAGATAAGAAGCATAGGGATACATTTATGATGACTGGCGCATCACCAGGGATGTGTTAGTCATTCTGTGCCGCTGTTCCGTCACCTATGGTGTGCTGCATTTACAATGCGGCGCATCATGGGGCAAAAACAGCGCTGATATTTGGGCTACATTTGTTTTTTTGTGTGTCTGGCGGCCATCTTTGGGCTACATTGGGCTACATTGGGCTTCATTGGGCTACATTCGGCTAATTAGCAAATAGCTCATCGCAAACTAGGAATGGTAAAGAATCGCTATTTATTCCTTAAAGTTCGCTATTTAGGAAATGCAAAAAACTTTGATGATACATATGGCGGTTCATCTCTAACAAGATAAGAAGCATAGGGATACATTTATGATGACTGGCGCATCACCAGGGATGTGTTAGTCATTCTGTGCCGCTGTTCCGTCACCTATGGTGTGCTGCATTTACAATGCGGCGCATCATGGGGCAAAAACAGCACAGATGCGTGATGTATCTGTGCCGTGAAGGTGGCGTATTGCTGGAGTTGTATCGCAAGTGTGATGAAGCTCCAGCAAGGGTCGGGGGTGCCCCTGTCGCAGGGTTTCTGTTCTCACACAGAACTGTGGACAGAGGATTGGAACCTCGGCGAATGCATTGCTGGAGTTGTATCGCAAGTGTGATGAAGCTCCAGCAAGGGTCGGGGGTGCCCCTGTCGCAGGGTTTCTGTTCTCACACAGAACTGTGGACAGAGGATTGGAACCTCGGCGAATTAGGGTGTCCCAAAACTCACGTTAGTAATCAAAAACTCCTTAGCAAGCTAGGTACAGTGTCACATTGGATATAACAAACTCTCAATGTTTAGACAATCCAGAATATGAACTTATAGTACCTCAGGATACGTGGAACTCATGAACAGTCAGTCGTTATAGATTTCTTAGAAACCAGAACATGGAGTTAAGAAGAACAGATGTGTATTTGAAATGTTTATTTACTAATGCCGTCTTCTCAGGCGTAGTACCTTAGATAATAAAAGTACACATATTATCAGTAGCAAAATTACCAGCATAGTTACTAGTACATAAAAAGTGAATGGTGATAGTATGTTAACATGCTGTAAATGAATAAGAGTTAGCAACACTTATAAGCAGCCGCGGGCCGTGGAGGGAGTTACGGTGAGGCAGGGAGGCGGGGAGGGGGAGAAGCAGGGTGGAGAATACAAGTACACATATTATCAGTAGCAAAATTACCAGCATAGTTACTAGTACATAAAAAGCGAATGGTGACAGTATGTTAACATGCTGTAAATGAATAAGAGTTAGCAACACTTATAAGCAGCCGCGGGCCGTGGAGGGAGTTACGGTGGGGCAGGGAGGTGGGGAGGGGGAGGGGCAAGGTAGAGAGGGCTCCACCCTGCTTCTCCCCCTCCCCGGCTCCCTGCCCCATCGTAACTCCCTCCACGGCCCGCGGCTGCTTATATCTCACCCTCCCTAATACACATATTATATTATTTGCTAAGAAGGTCTCTTTGTGTTGGTTTAGGGCGTGCCCATACTTTAGTGTCTTAGATTTGAAGGAATCACATCAGCATACACCAGCTCTCTCTTCATGTGAACCGCATCAACTGTTGTGTATGTGTGTTCGGCAAAGCAATATAAAACCCGCCTCATGCCCAGAATTGGCAGAAGTTGCACTTATGTTATGAGTATGAAGTCGTGGAGATCAGACCTCATAACAATTCTGTATCGTGTTGTTCTTGAAACTTTAGCACTCGCTGTACAGATATAGTTTAACAAGTAAAGCAGATAGTAGACCAATAACATATTATTCTCATGTAAACCACGATGAACTACTAGGTGGAAAGCTAAAGCAACAACTAAGTGTCGTGTGCAGAAGTTGCAAAAAAGGAAAAATGGCGTTTAAACCGGTAATGAGCCCATGCTAACTTAACACGGTGTAAAGATATCCAGGACCTAGATGACACCTCCTCATGATCCGGAAACGAACTGAATAAGATAATAGAAGTGCCATCTCATGAGAGCAGATTGCAAGTTTATATGTGGACGGTCCGCAAGGTAAAGCATTAAAAACTAGGAAAATGTAATGCTAAAGAAAAATAAAACAGCCAAGTACTTTATCGAGTCTTAAGCCAATAGGCAAGGTAAATAATAAAAACTTGACAAATAAGTCAATGAATTGTCAATGAAATGCTAGTACTCAGCATATCAAACATGAAAAAGGTCTATGACATAACTGTGTATGCAAAATAAGCTGCAACAGCCTCCAATATGAAGTCACCGTCTTCATCCGAAAACAGTTCAGCCATCCAATTTAAAAGCGGAAAAGAACATACGTGCTCTCCCAGCACCGGATCCTCTATCACCATCAGAGGACAGCTCGGTGGGTTTTCAAGAAAGCTCTGTTCCAAGAAAGACTGTGCTGCCGCCAGTAAATTCCAGGGACCAAGTAGTCCATGCATCAATGCCACAGCCATAATCCTTTCGCCAGGACAAACCAACTCGTGAGTAATGATAGGAGTCATCAGCTGATTAAAGTCGACGTCAGGAGAAACCGGTCCGCAGAGACACAAATCAATGGCCCAATCGAAATCACAGGTCAGGCAGTGAAATACAGGCTGGACACAGGTGAAGTAGGAGAATCGAAAAGATAATCCATATGCCGTGCTTAATATCGCCAACGGCATTGTGCCATAATATTCTAGCATGCGATTGCGGAACAGTGTCAGCAGCTGCAGGGTGGGAGGTTGCATAGGAGGGACATCCATATTTAAAAATGTAAAAAAGCACAAGAGCGTCCGCTGGTAATGCAAGTAAAAATGCCAATCCACGAACAAGAGTGCAGAAAATAGAATGAAAGGAAGCAGGGATGACTCCAAAGATTTTCTCAAATGAAGTCACGAGACCACTGGTAACAACTTTAAAAAAGTGCGCCAGGGACTTTGTGGAGGATGCGTTAAAGATAGTCGGAAACATGTTGCTGAAATTGAAAGGCAAATCTTAATTGAAAAGGGTGTGCACCTCTGTACGGGTGTTCGCTATGTGAAGTACGAAAGTTTCACGGGCCGAACTCAAGGCCACCTCTCTCTGAGACAAAAGAGCTCTTATTCTTGCCATGCCGTTGAAACGTGTCCCAAGGTTGGTATTTGTGGCCAGATTGAAAACTCCCTATGTTCTTGTGTGGGAGGAAATAGAACATTTCTGCAGCAAATAACCCGTTCACTTACTGTTACGATAAAAGGAATACTTTTAATTAACTCAGAACAATCTTCATTATTGAGCATCAAATAACTACCATTTTCCAACAACTTGAACGTGGGGATGATAGCAGGAACTGGCGTGCCTTGCAACACGCAAGCCATATTTGGTCGGTGTTTGTTGCATGAACCGTGTAACTGTATGTGCCTACACATTAGTGAATGATCTGGCGTCTCAGTGCATTCCTCTCCATTCAGATAAACTTCTTGATCATCTTTGAAACATCTGTATGTGTATGGAAGCGACCAGACCTCATGAAGAAAAGCACTACCTAAAGGTTCATAACGACCTATTGGTATATATTTCATACAATTTGAAAACTTATATAAAGCAAAAGGCAGCGTTATTAAACCGTGGATAAGGCATGTTGCCAAAAAACCTGCAATCCTCTGCTGATGATGTCACTGAGCATGTCATGAATGATGTAATATGTGACATCATCAGCAGTGGATTACGGGTAATAGTATCTCTAGTTTACTCCCCTATAGCTGTCTTTCTTTTAACATAAGTGTCTGTTTCCTTCCCTTATACTTACTGTTTTTGGTTCGCTTCCGGTTCGCGTACCGGCGAGCGAACTGGGAAGCGAACTAAGAGAAATAGAGGTTGGCACAGTTCCAAATATTGTACCAATTTTTTAATAACGGGGAGGTAGTTCTGAAAAGAACTTTTTTTTTATTTTTCTGAACATTCTTTTACTGTTTTTGAATTTTTCGGAACAGTTTTATATTTTTTTGGGTTTTTCTTGGAGGGGGCAATGAAAACGATTCATTGTAAAGGGCTCAACAGGAGCAACAAAACAAAAAAAAGAAGTATTTATTATTTTGGGCGTTTCGGACAAACTTGCATATGATAGTCAATAGCTCTGTTGATCAGAGTGATGCTTTTTTGTCCGTAGGAAATGAATCCATCGCAAAATGCGCAGATGTGTTTTACATCACCAAATCTCATTTGTATATTTGGCACCATCTCCCTGCCCTCTGGTCCCGTTACTTCCGGTACAACAGATCTTCTGGCCATAATAGGGAGATTATCTAGGTCGTTCCGAAACTGTGCAGCACTGTAGTTGTTAGGATGCCACCTAGTCATATGGCGATGCATTGTGTAGTTTCCGAAACTGTATTTTTTGTCGGTCCCTCTGGACAGTCTATCTTGACATATAAGGCAAGTTACGTATCTTGCATTTACTTTTTTCTGACCTTTGGGAATTTTAAAAAATTGCCAAATGAAGTTTTCTTTCCGGTGAGACGTCCTGGGCTGCTCAGGCAAAAACTGCCTCTCTTCGTGCTCGTCCTCCTGTTCCTCTTCTTCTTCTTCTTGTTGAATTATAACTTGAGCAGGTGGTCCACTCTTCCTTGGATGTGGTGGAGGTGGTGGGGAAGCACCAGCTGAAGCTACTAAAGAAGCCATTGCTCAGTGATCACAAAGGGTCTTTCTCTCACAATGATGAAAGTCAGAGTGAGGAAAGAAGGAGGGATTTTCATCATTTGGGAAAAACAAGAGTTCTCAACCAATCAAAAGTGTTCATTTTAGATTATATGACCTAGTCTTACATCATTAGGAAACCAAAAGTGAAATGAACCAATGAAAAGTGTTATTACCAAGTCACATGACTTGCTGTGTTTACGTTAAGCGCTTTGCAGGGCCTCCCGGTTTGCTTCCAGAAACCTGCGCTTTGCGACTCGCTTCGCGTACCAGTTCGCTAACGTAGTACGTCATATGACGTATCACGCGACAACGTGAAACGTCATGCGGACGGGAGGCGTCACGATGTTGTTTTGTAACGCGGCACTTGCGGTAAAGAAACGTTTACCGGCTCGCGGTCTATTTCGCGGCATCAAGGTCAGCTAACGGGAAGCTTCCCGATTTGCGAAGCGGGAACGAAGAAAAAAAAATATTTTAAAAAAAAATTATTCATAAACATATAAAATATATTTTTGGATTTAAAGAAGAATACATTTTACAGCTACAGATATTAGCTGTTAAAAAACCAATGAAATTCACAGAAAAAACCATAGGTTATGGACCATATATAGTTAGGAATTAGCATTTACAAAACCTTGAAAATTCACTGAAAAAACCATAGGTTATAGACCATATATAGTTAGGAATTAGCATTTACAAAACCTTGAAAATTCACTGAAAAAACCATAGGTTATAGACCATATATAGTTAGGAATTAGCATTTAAAAAACCTTATTTTACTCACACAAAACCATTGAAATTCCATATATAGTTAGTTGCACTAACTATATATCGCGCACCCGCAATCCACTGCTGATCATGTCACATATTACATCATTCATGACATGGTCAGTGACATCACTGATGACATCACTGATGACATCTCAAATGACATCACTGATGACATCACTGATGACATCTCATTTGACATCATTCTTGTGCTAATACGATAAACCTCTTCAGACTCTAATATAACCTTAGATACACTCAGTGTATACAGACACTCACACACTGCCACTCATCCATGGAGTTACTCACACACCCAGTCAGTCATGCAAAGAAACAATCTCACCTCCATTTCTTCAACTATACAGTTAAACACACCTTACTTATTGAAACATATACTAACACATATTTACTCTCTTATACAATCCCTGATACAAGTTCACAATGATCGATACAACCACTCACTCATTCAGTGGCTCTCATGCACAGTTATTTATATATGCCAACTCTCACATGTACTGTGTTTTACATATGTACTTACTATGACATGTAGCATTGAGATATCCATTCACTCATCAATACACTCATGCACACAGTCAACTGCCCATGTAGCTGTTTCCACATGCACACTTGAACTCATACACCTAGTGAATAAACTGCTCACACATCTATGCATAGAGTCACACACCTTCCAGCCACCCCCACACAAACTCAATCTCCCATAGAAATACTTGGGCAACCAATTAATAACACATATAGCCTCTCGTATAGCTAATGATCAACACATGCAGCAGTTTACAGAACAACAGACATAATGATGCACAAATTAAGACAGTTTAGTCACTAACCCATGCATTCAGTGAGACACATTTAATCACTCACTCATACAGTCAGTCATGCACCTACTAAATCCTTCATCCAGACACTTATACATCCACTCAAGACATATTTTAACTTTACAGAAAAATACAGTCACTGGATGTTGTCATCAGTGATGTCATCAGTGATGTCATTTGAGATGTCATCAGTGATGTCATCAGTGATGTCACTGACCATGTCATGAATGATGTAATATGTGACATGATCAGCAGTGGATTGCGGGTGCGCGATATATAGTTAGTGCAACTAACTATATATGGAATTTCAATGGTTTTGTGTGAGTAAAATAAGGTTTTTTAAATGCTAATTCCTAACTATATATGGTCTATAACCTATGGTTTTTTCAGTGAATATATATATATATATATAGATTAGCAAGTCGATTCAGAGATGTTTCCAAAGATACGACAGAGGACCCAAGTTTTCAAAGGTGCAAATTTGTATTCTTGCATAGAGCCCCGCACCTCAGCCTACTATCTTTGGAAACATCTCTGAATCGACTTGCTAATATATATATATATATATATTACCTACTGGCGGTCGCCAGTAGGTATATATAGTTAGGATTTTTTCTCTATGGGATTTTTGAAAATTCTATGTCTAATAACTTTGGCGTTTGTGGACGGAATTGGCTGAAATTTTCAGGAAAATGGCACATTTTGTTTCTGAGCAGCCCCTGAAAATTGGGGGGGGGTTCGTCCAGGGGGGTCAAGAAAAAAGGGGGGTCCCAAAACGTGTTTTTAACATTGAGTTTTCCATAGGGCGGTTGGCCTCACTTTTAGCCCGAACGGCTGAATGGATTTGCACGAAACTTGGCAAAATTGTAGGGACTGGTAGCCCGATGTGCCTTTTGTAGGTCTCAATATATGTGCTACAGTGGATTTTGAGAAATTAACGTTTAAAAAAAGATATATATCTGTAACAGCGGACCGGGCAGCGCTCCAGTACGCGTACTTTTCGCGCAACGGAGCTTTGTGAAGCGAAGCTGATTGGTTCTCCGGCGTCTGTAAACATTCCAAACAGTCCGTAGCGGCCGCCATCTTGTCTCTCGGTAGGATCGAGAGACAAGAGGAGGCCAAAGCGAAGGGGCAAATGACCATAAGGGGGCATAGTAGATCCTCGCTGACCCCCTAGGTTTGATGTGGAGGTTTTAAAAGGGCCCCGCGGGGCAAAAAAAAATAATAATAATAATAATCGAACGGCTGAATGGATTTGCACGAAACTTGGTAAAATATTAGGGACTGGTAGCCCGATGTGCCTTTGCTAGGTCTCAATATATGTGCTCCAGTGGATTTTGAGAAATTAACGTTCAAAAAAAGATATATATCTGTAACAGCGCTCCGCTTCGCGTAACGGAGGTTTGCGAAGCTGATTGGTCATTCTGTCACTGGGCTATAGTTGGGCTACATCTGGCTGATATTTGGGCTACATTTGTTTTTTTTGTCTCTGGTGGCCATCTTTGGGCTACATTGGGCTACATTGGGCTTCATTGGGCTTCATTGGGCTACATTGGGCTACATTTGGGCTCCAACATATATATAGGCCAATGTAGCCCAATATATATTTTTCAAAGTTAATTTTCGTAAAAACCACTGGAGCATATATCTTGAGACATAGCAAAGGCACATCGGGCTACCAGTCCCTACAATTTTGCCAAGTTTCGTGGAAATCCATTCAGCCGTTCGAGCTAAAAGTGAGTCCAACCGCCCTATGGAAATGAAGGAAATGAATGGGTAATTTGTAATTAGCAAATAGCTCATCGCAAACTAGGAATGGTAAAGAATCGCTATTTATTCCTTAAAGTTCGCTATTTAGGAAATGCAAAAAACTTTGATGATACATATGGCGGTTCATCTCTAACAAGATAAGAAGCATAGGGATAGATTTATGATGACTGGCGCATCACCAGGGATGTGTTAGTCATTCTGTGCCGCTGTTCCGTCACCTATGGTGTGCTGCATTTACAATGCGGCGCATCATGGGGCAAAAACAGCACAGATGCGTGATGTATCTGTGCCGTAAAGGTGGCGCATTGCTGGAGTTGTATCGCAAGTGTGATGAAGCTCCAGCAAGGGTCGGGGGTGCCCCTGTCGCAGGGTTTCTGTTCTCACACAGAACTGTGGACAGAGGATTGGAACCTCGGCGAATTAGGGTGTCCCAAAACTCACCTTAGTAATCAAAAACCCCTTAGCAAGCTAGGTACAGTGTCACATTGGATATAACAAACTCTCAATGTTTAGACAATCCAGAATATGAACTTATAGTACCTCAGGATACGTGGAACTCATGAACAGTCGGTCGTTATATATTTCTTAGAAACCAGAACATGGAGTTAAGAAGAACACATGTGTATTTGAAATGTTTATTTACTAATGCCGTCTTCTCAGGCGTAGTATCTTAGATAATACAAGTACACATATTATCAGTAGCAAAATTACCAGCATAGTTACTAGTACATAAAAAGCGAATGGTGACAGTATGTTAACATGCTGTAAATGAATAAGAGTTAGCAACACTTATAAGCAGCCACGGGCCGTGGAGGGAGTTACGGTGGGGCAGGGAGGCGGGGAGGGGGAGGGGCAGGGTGGAGAGAGCTCCACCCTGCCCCTCCCCCTCCCCGCCTCCCTGCCCCACCGTAACTCCCTCCACGGCCCGCGGCTGCTTATATCTCACCCTCCCTAATACACATATTATATTATTTGCTAAGAAGGTCTGTTTGTGTTGGTTTAGGGCGTGCCCATACTTTAGTGTCTTAGATTTGAAGGAATCACATCAGCATACACCAGCTCTCTCTTCATGTGAACCGCATCAACTGTTGTGTATGTGTGTTCGGCAAAGCAATATAAAACCCGCCTCATGCCCAGAATTGGCAGAAGCTGCACTTATGTTATGAGTATGAAGTCGTGGAGATCAGACCTCATAACAATTCTGTATCGTGTTGTTCTTGAAACTTCAGCACTCGCTGTACAGATATAGTTTAACAAGCAAAGCAGATAGTAGAGCAATAACATATTATTCTCATGTAAACCACGATGAACTACTAGGTTGAAAGCTAAAGCAACAACTAAGTGTCGTGTGCAGAAGTTGCAAAAAAGGAAAAATGGCGTTTAAACCGGTAATGAGCCCATGCTAACTTAACACGGTGTAAAGATATCCAGGACCTAGATGACACCCCCCATGATCCGGAAACGAACTGAATAAGATAATAGAAGTGCCATCTCATGAGAGCAGATTGCAACTTTATATGTGGACGGTCCGCAAGGTAAAACATTAAAAACTAGGAAAATTTAATGCTAAAGAAAAATAAAACAGCCAAGTACTTTATCGAGTCTTAAGCCAATAGGCAAGCTAAATAATAAAAACTTGACAAATAAGTCAATGAATTGTCAATGAAATGCTAGTACTCAGCATATCAAACATGAAAAAGGTCTATGACATAACTGTGTATGCAAAATAAGCTGCAACAGCCTCCAATAGGAAGTCACCGTCTTCATCCGAAAAGAGTTCAGCCATCCAATTTAAAAGCCGAAAAGAACATACGTGCTCTCCCAGCACCGGATCCTCTATCACCATCAGAGGACAGCTCGGTGGGTTTTCAAGAAAGCTCTGTTCCAAGAAAGACTGTGTTGCCGCCAGTAAATTCCAGGGACCAATTAGTCCATGCATCAATGCCACAGCCATAATCCTTTCGCCAGGACAAACCAACTCGTGAGTAATGATAGGAGTCATCAGCTGATTAAAGTCGACGTCAGGAGAAACCGGTCCGCAGAGACACAAATCAATGGCCCAATCGAAATCACAGGTCAGGCAGTGAAATACAGGCTGGACACAGGTGAAGTAGGAGAATCGAAAAGATAATCCATATGCCGTGCTTAATATCGCCAACGGCATTGTGCCATAATATTCTAGCATGCGATTGCGGAACAGTGTCAGCAGCTGCAGGGCGGGAGCTTGCACAGGAGGGACATCCATATTTAAAAATGTAAAAAAGCACAAGAGCGTCCGCTGGTAATGCAAGTAAAAATGGGAATCCACGAAGCAGAGTGGAAAAAATAGAATGAAAGAAAGCAGGGATGACTCCAAAGATTTTCTCAAATGAAGTCACGAGACCACTGGTAACAACTTTAAAAAAGTGCGCCAGGGCCTTTGTGGAGGACGCGTCAAAGATAGTCCGAACCATGTCGCTGAAATGCAAAGGCGAATCAGTATTTAAAAGGGTCTGCACCTCTGTACGGGTGTTCGCTATGTGAAGCACGAAAGTTTCACGGGCCGAACTCAAGGCCACCTCTCTCTGAGACAAAAGAGCTCTTATTCTTGCCATGCCGTTGAAATGTGCTCCCAAGGTTGGTATTTGTGGCCAGATTGAAAACTCCCTATGTTCATGTGTGGGAGGAAATAGAACATTTCTGCAGCAAATAACCTGTTCACTTACTGTTACGATAAAAGGAATACTTTTAATTAACCCAGAACAATCTTCATTATTGAGCATCAAATAACTACCATTTTCCAACAACTTGAACGTGGGGATGATAGCAGGAACTGGCGTGCCTTGCAACACGCAAGCCATATTTGGTCGGTGTTTGTTGCATGAACCGTGTAACTGTATGTGCCTACACATTAGTGAATGATCTGGCGTCTCAGTGCATTCCTCTCCATTCAGATAAACTTCTTGATCATCTTTGAAACATCTGTATGTGTATGGAAGCGACCAGACCTCATGAAGAAAAGCACTACCTAAAGGTTCATAACGACCTATTGGTATATATTTCATACAATTTGAAAACTTATATAAAGCAAAAGGCAGCGTTATTAAACCGTGGATAAGGCACGTTGCCAAAAAACCCGCAATCCTCTGCTGATGATGTCACTGAGCATGTCATGAATGATGTAATATGTGACATCATCAGCAGTGGATTACGGGTAATAGTATCTCTAGTTTACTCCCCTATAGCTGTCTTTCTTTTAACATAAGTGTCTGTTTCCTTCCCTTATACTTACTGTTTTTTTTTTTTTTTTTTATTTTTTGGTTCACTTCCGGTTCGCGTACCGGCGAGCGAACTGGGAAGCAAACTACGAGAAATAGAGGTTGGCACAGTTCCAAATATTGTACCAATTTTTTAATAACGAGGAGGTAGTTCTGAAAAGAACTTTTTTTTAAATTGTTTTTGTTGTTTTATATTTTTTTTATTATTTTTCTGAATTTTTTTTTACTTTTTTTGAATTTTTCTGAACAGTTTTATATTTTTTTGGGTTTTTCTTGCAGGGGGCAATGAAAACGATTCATTGTAAAGGGCTCAACAGGAGCAACAAAACAAAAAAAAAGTATTTATTATTTGGGGCGTTTCGTACAAACTTGCATATGATAGTCAATAGCTCTGTTGATCAGAGTGATGCTTCTTTCTCCGTAGCAAATGAATCCATTGCAATGTACGCAGACGTGTTTTACTTCATGAAATCTCGTTTGAATATTTGGCACCATCTCCCTGCCCTCTGGTCCCGTTACTTCCGGTACAACAGATCTTCTGGCCATAATAGGGAGATTATCTAGGTCGTTACGAAACTGTGCAGCACTGTAGTTGTTAGGATGCCACCTAGTCATATGGCGATGCATTGTGTAGTTTCCGAAACTGTATTTTTTGTCGGTCCCTCTGGACAGTCTATCTTGACATATAAGGCAAGTTACGTATCTTGCATTTACTTTTTTCTGACCTTTGGGAATTTTAAAAAATTGCCAAATGAAGTTTTCTTTCCGGTGAGACGTCCTGGGCTCCTCAGGCAAAAAGTGCCTCTCTTCGTGCTCGTCGTCCTGTTCTTCTTCTTCCTCTTCTTGCTGAATTATAACTTGAGCAGGTGGTCCACTCTTCCTTGGATGTGGTGGAGGTGGTGGGGAAGCACCAGCTGAAGCTACTAAAGAAGCCATTGCTCACTGGTAACAAAGGGTCTTTCTCTCACAAAGATGAAAGTCAGAGTGAGGAAAGAAGGAGGGGTTTTCATCATTTGGGAAAAACAATAGTTCTCAACCAATGAAAAGTGTTCATTTTAGATTATATGACCTAGTCTTACATCATTAGGAAACCAAAAGCGAAATGAACCAATGAAAAGTGTTATTACCAAGTCACATGACCTGCTGTGTTTACGTTAAGCGCTTTGCAGGGCCTCCAGGTTTGCTTCCAGAAACCTGTGCTTTGCGACTCGGTAAGCGTACCAGTTCGCTAACGTAGCACGTCATATGACGTATCACGCGACAACGCGAAACGTCATGCGGACGGGAGGCGTCACGATGTTGTTTTCTAACGCGGCAGTTGCGGTAAAGAAACGTTTACCGGCTCGCGGTCTATTTCGCGGCATCAAGGTCAGCTAACGGGAAGCTTCCCGATTCGCGAAGCGGGAACCAAGAAAAAAAAATATTAAAAAAAAAAATTATTCATAAACATATAAAATATATTTTTGGATTTAAAGAAGAATACATTTTACAGCTACAGATATTAGCTGTTAAAAAACCAATGAAATTCACTGAAAAAACCATAGGTTATAGACCATATATAGTTAGGAATTAGCATTTACAAAACCTTGAAAATTCACTGAAAAAACCATAGGTTATAGACCATATATAGTTAGGAATTAGCATTTAGAAAACCTTATTTTACTCACACAAAACCATTGAAATTCCATATATAGTTAGTTGCACTAACTATATATCGCGCACCCGCAATCCACTGCTGATGATGTCACATATTACATCATTCATGACATGGTCAGTGACATCACTGATGACATCACTGATGACATCTCAAATGACATCACTGATGACATCACTGATGACATCTCAAATGACATCACTGATGACATCATGACACACCAATACCAGTTACTACATACGCACTCACTGATTCCTACGTCTACACACACATTCACTCATTCACCCATACAATCACTCATACATACAGTCACTCATTATTACAACACTATCATATGCACTCATACACCTATGCAGACAGTCACACACTGCCACTCATCCATGGAGTTACTCACACACCAAGTCAGTCCTGTAAAGAATCAATCACACTTCCATTTCTTCATCTATACAGTTAAACACAGAACACCATACTTCAGTGACATCACTGATGACATCACTAATGACATCTGAAATGACATCACTGATGACATCTCAAATGACATCACTGATGACATCATGACACACCAATACCAGTTACTACATACGCACTCACTGATTCGTACGTCTACACACACATTCACTCATTCACCCATACAATTACTCATACATACAGTCAGTTATTATTAGAACACTATCATATGCACTCATACACCTAGTCAGTCCTGTGAAGAATCAATCACACTTCGATTTCCTCATCTATAGTTAAACACAGAACACCATACTTTTCACACATATACTAACACATACTTACTCTCTTATACAATCACTGATACAAGTACACATTGATATGCACAGCGTCACACACCTCCCAGCCAGCCACACACACACTCAGTCTTCCATCCATCCAGTCATTCTTCAATATGTAAAACGTATTTAAACTTTACAAAAACACACAGACACTAGATGATGTCATCAGTGATGTCATCAGTGATGTCACTGACCATGTCATGAATGATGTAATATGTGACATCATCAGCAGTGGATTGCGGGTGCGCGATATATAGTTAGTGCAACTAACTATATATGGAATTTCAATGGTTTTGTGTGAGTAAAATAAGGTTTTCTAAATGCTAATTCCTAACTATATATGGTCTATAACCTATGGTTTTTTCAGTGAATATATATATATATATATATATATATATATATATATATATATATATATATATATATATCTTTCACCAAGTTTGAAATAACAAGCAGCACTCTCCCAGTTTTGGCAGAATAACGATGTATTCAAACTTTAGCTGAGCCATTTTTCCCTTCACCAACGCGTTTCACCCTGCTGGGCTTGATCACGGTGCACAATCATTAGTCCCTTGACTGTTTCTACATTTTATACCTGACCACCATTGTGTACATTATGGTGCATTATGGGTCAGGTAGTACTTCAACAAATAAACCCAATTGTGAATCAACAAGAAAAATAACTTTTTTCTTTTTAAACAAAATAATATATAAAATAAAATTGTTACTCCATTTGTCATTTTTGTGCCATAAGATACCATTATTCAATCTTTTTTAGTTGTAGACTGCGTATTGGGATGTGATATTGCAATTTTTCCTTGGCTCGCTGCAGTTTCAATTGTTTGTATTCCGCAGTTTAATACTTAGTTTGTACTCTATTTCTCATTGTGAGTTATCCCTTATTGTGCTTAGTAATAGTCTCAGTGACTGTACATATTTTCTGCTTCCTAAGGCATTGCATGGGTTTAGCACTCTCTCTAGTTGTTATAACTAGTGCATTTATAATAGGGAGATGTTGATTATATGTAAACTGCTCTTTATTTTCATTGATTCCATCAATTGCAAAATAATTGTCTCCTTTCATTCCCAAATTGCCTCCTCTTGAGTTGTTTGTTTTGGTGTGTTCAGTTCTTAATTATGGTAGTAGTTATATTTGCCATTCATTTCCATTATGTCCTTACTTCAGAGATGTACGTACATCTCTTCATCCCCATTCAATCCTGTTGGGAACTTGGTTCTGAATCTAATGATTAGCTTGGATTCTAATCTTGGCAATGTCAACGTTCGATTTCCCCCTCTCTCATTGACAGGTATCATTGCCAGTCCAAAATAACTCATATCCATCCAAGTTTTTCCTGTGTGAGTTAACATGTGTTTTGACATGGCATATGTCAGGTCTTTGTTTTGAATCGCTCTTGTGTGTTCAAGGATTTTCTTTTTTAATGGACAGATTGTACCGCCAATGTAGCGTTTTCCACAATGGCATTCCAAACAGTACACCACATATGTGGTGCTGCATGTGATGGTGTCTTCGATGTTAAAGACCTTTCCATGGGGGTCTAGGATGTTCCTTGTGTTTCTGCCAATTTTGCAAGCCTTACAATGGCTACATTTTGTAAATCCTTTTTGGAGTCCTTGAGACCATGTCACAGGGCGTTTATTTACAAAGTGACTATTGACCAATTTGTCTGATAAAGACAGTGCTTTTCTGTATGAAATTTGCGGCCAGTTCCCTAGTTCTTTCCCTATATCGGGGTCTTTTGTTAGGATGTTCCAGTATTTTTTTAGAGAGTTTTGGATTCTGGGGGTTTCTTTACTGAAAGTCATTACCATTCTTATCGGCTCCTTCGTTTGGCTCTCCTTATTCTTGTCTTTCCTCCTGATGAGGGTATCGGATCTCATCATAGAGCTTGCTTTCATTTCTCCTCTTTTGACGTCATTATATTGATACCCTCTTTTAAGAAATCGTTTCTTTGTTTCATTGAACTTGAGGTTCATTTCTTTCACATTAGAACAATTCCTTTTCATTCTAATGAATTCTCCGTAGGGAACATTTTTCTGGACACTTTCTGGATGAAAGCTCTTACCATGTAATACACTGTTAGTGGCTTTGCTTTTTCTATACACAGTGGTTTCAATTTTGTTGGATTCCACATATACTTTGATGTCTAAAAACACAATTTCTTTCGGACTTATGCTATGTGTGAATTTCATTCCAATGTTGTTGTCATTCAAAATATTCAGATAGATCAAGAATTCTTACTCAGTTCCATTCCATAGAAGGAAAAGATAATCTATAAAGCGTAGCCAAAGAGCTACTTTGGCTACATGGTGTTCGTTTTCTTCTCTCCAAGCTATGGTCTTCTCCCACCACCCCATCACTTGATTCTCATAGCTTGGAGAGAAGGAAACTCCCATGGCAGTCCCACATCGCTGGGCGAAAATCTCCTTATTAAACAGAAAGATGAGAATGAGAAGTTAAAGTATGCAAATGCACAACCTTTATTGACATGGCTTCTAGGCCTACTAGAGTCATGAAATTTAATAAGCATATTAGAATTCAATGAGTACTTGAAATCAATCTGAAACTACATAGATATATGTTTATAAAATATAAAATAACTCTTTGTCATACATTTATACAAAATAATATTTTAGTATATGTATAGGAGTACATGGTTATGCTTTAACACTTTGTGCTCTCAGGATAATCTTTGAAAGAATGTGAACTATGGCGTAGCTTGGGATTCTGCTGGGAGGCTGAAGTGGCTGCTTTCTTTTGGAAATCTACACACATGTTAGAGTCAAGCAGCCCACAAAGGCTTAGCCGATTTTGAAGCATCCACTTTCGAATTGAACTCTGGGTCTACTCTCAATAGGAGTATAATTTGTGAATTATAAATTATAAAATGATATGTCAGTATGAGAGAGAAGGTCATGTGGTGGTGCATACATTACAAAGCAAAAGGGAGAGACATGATACTCTTCCATTTTAACCTGGGCATATTAGTCTGTGATGGGGAAAACATTTTCAAACTGACTGCACCCTCGAGCATTCGGCAAGCTAGGATTTTGTCGGTGAGGGGTTTTAAAATGTGAAGATACATGTAATATCAAAAGCTGCGTCTCTCCTTTGTCCATTTAACTAAGGATTTGTTCAATTCTGTCTAAAACTTTTCCGTCACTCTCTTAGCCTGTGCGGTTGATCAAGGTATGACTGAATTACATTACAGTGGCGTTCTCCAAGACTTTTAACTGAAAAAGGGGATTGGAGAGTGCGTTGTATTGTTTTGTAGTTGCATGTTTCCACCGAAGAGATGTTGAAGCACATTAACAGGCAGGCAGCACACTCAACTGTGGGAGAATGCTATTTAACATTGCAGAACGGCTTATGTGGGAAATATGTTAGTGTGGTGTGTCAGTGACCGGTGCGGAGTGTTTATCTTGTCTTAGGGCATTGAGCTTAAGCATGTTAAGGAGGAGGATGCATGAGAGATAGAACACATAAATAATATATGAACTTATTGTTGATCCTTCATGGTTGTGCTTAATTCTGTGGGTGTCTATGGGTCCACCCGTAGATTTCAGGAGCAAGGTAGCACACGAGCAGCCGAGGTATGCACTCCAAAGAGGCATCTATGTGAAATATTGCTAGGTAAGCTCTCCCAAGGCTGGTAGGAGAAGGATTGATTTTTACTGGCCAGTAGTGAAAAAAAACAGGTCTGAATATACCCTTATTGAAGAAAGCCCTGATAAGAGCTCTGAAATGTCCACTCGAGTAACGGAGAAGTAACCCGTCAGGTACAATTATTACCATTAGTGATGAAGGGTGATCGTTAAGGTCAGTACTTGCAGTAGAGAGACATACTCCAAGGTTTCCCTTCAAAATGAGAGAACAGCAAACGAAGGGCTTCCAGTGCTCCTACTGGTCATCTGGATAAATACAGTCTTAGATCCATTTCAGATGCTTCGGGGGAGGAATATCATTTGTTTGCCTTGAAATGCATAAGAAGACAACCAATGTTGTGTGATGATTTCTTTTATTGTCCACTGTCCTCTATTGAGCCTGTACCAGTACAAAAGACACTGACCAATAGAGGGCACTAAGTTACAGGATAAATTACTTCTAAAGTCCTACAGGGGCAGCTACCATGTTCGCTGGTTAGCAGTGGCTGTTAAAGATCATCATTTAGAGGCACCAGCAAGAAAGGTGGCCATCAGTATATGTGGGTGGCCTTCCTTAATGGTACCCCTCTGATGCAAGGGGGGAAGAGAGTATCAGACATTGAATGCAGGTATCCAATGCAGGATTTAGGGGTGGATATTATTATTATTATTATTATTATTATTATTATTATTATGTATCTTATAGAGCGCACGGCTACCCCCAACGGGAGTGTCCCGGCGCTGAGCGGAGAAGATGGAGTAAGTAAGTCGGCACTGTGGTGCCCGCAAGAATCTAATGTAGACTGAAGAGCCATGTTTTTACTAACTTACGGAAGCTAGGTTCCGGTTGGGCCTTCCTGATTTGTATGGGTAGGGAGTTCCAGAGGATGGCTGTCATGGCTGAAAAGGAGCGTCCACCCACTCTGGCCTTGGCAAAACGGGGGATGACAAGAAGTTCTTGGTGATTTGACCTTAGGTTTTTTGAGTGATTTGATTTTTGAATTCGTTTTCTTAGGTAGTGGGGGCCAGTGCCATTTATTGCTCTATAGGTGAGGGTGAGTGCTTTGAATTCTGTACGTTTCCTTACTGGAAGCCAGTGAAGGATGCGAAGATGTGGTGAAATGTGATGTCTTAGGGGGATATTTCTTATAAGCCTTGCTGCTGCATTCTGTATTGTTTGCAGCTTTCTGTACAGATAAGCTGGCAGGCCCAAATATAGACTATTAGCATAGTCTAGTTGGGATGTCACTAGTGCGTGAACAATAGTTTTCCTGAATTCTACAGGTAGTAGGTGAAGGAATTCATACAAAACATTTAGTTTCCAGAAACATGTAGAGGAAACCTGTCCTATCTGGGTTTTGCATGACAAAGTATTGTCGATTTTAAAACTCAGATTCCTAGCGGATGAAACAGGGCACGGGGTGGGTTGAGCGCTAAAGGCCACCAGAGGTCTGGTCTAGGGGGTGATGGTTGATTAAAAAATAGTACTTCAGTTTTATCGGCATTAAGTCGTAAGCAATTTGTGGTCCTCCAAGTGGATATGTTTGCCAGACAGTGCCGAAATTTGGTGAAGGCTGCCTCTGAAGGAAAACACCAGCTGAGTGTCATCAGCATATGAGATGACACTGACATCATTTTGCTCAATAAGTGGGGCCAAGGGAGCAAGGTAGATAGTAACCCCTCCCACGCTCATGACGAGGTCAGCTCGTCATGAGCCACGGTTCTCGTGTGCTCATGACGAGCTGAGCTCGTCATGACCATTAGAACGCTCACACGCGGGGCTAATTCCCCTGCTGTGCTGGGCGTTCTAAGGAAAGGGCGTGGTCATGACCACATGAGAAGCGTGGCTCATGATGAGCTGTGCTCGTCATGAGCACCGGTGCACTGTGCGCGCCCCCCTCCCCCCGGCACAGCGGGGTAATCGGCCCAGCAGCGAAGGGGTTAAAAGGGTGGGACTGAGGACCAAACCCTGGGGGACTGCACAGATCAAAGGACAGGACGATGAAACAAATGGCTGCAACCTTATTCTCTGGACTCGTCCCCGCTGTTGTCTGGATATGACAACAGCTGATAACAGTCATTCAACCACTTTTGTCTCTCCTCTGTTTTGATTCATTTTCTGGGATAATAAGCATTAAGGATTTGTGAATATGTGCCAGTTTTGGGGCCCATGTGGCACACACGGGCATTTAGGTTTAAACAGTGGTGACCCAGTGCGTCCTAGCGTCGGCCTTTAGAAGATACTGATAACTGAGCACCAAATGTACCCCATTCACATTTGAAACTCCACACAGTGAGGCAAGCAGCCAAAGGCGTATCCAGGGATGTGGAGTGGGGTTACAGATTCAGGATTGAACAATGTATATCATAGCACTCAATAAAAATGTTCAAAACAGTGCTTTTGCTTTAACAAGATAGAGTACTTGATTACGTGGTGGCATACAAGTAGATCTTGAGGGTTGCAAGAGTTCAAGAGTTACTGTAGTTCTAATGGCAACAGAAATGATCCAAGGAATGCAGAAAATCTAGATGGATGCTGGCCCACTGAGGCTTAGTGACCAGCTTCCTTTGTGGCCAGAGACCCGGAGGTCCGTGTGTGAATGCTTCTGGGATTGTACTGGCCCCTGAACTCATCTTATTCAGCGGCTACTCACTCTGATTCTTTTGCTAGTAAGAGCGGGTTACCTGGGTGCAGTGCAGCAGTTTCAGTTCTGGACCACAACAACCGAGTGTAGCCACAGGTCATCGTCCCTCAGCCCCACCTTCCCCTGCTCCTTCTGATGGCTGCAGATGGTTGGCAGACTGACAAACAACACCTGCAGTTCTTGATTTCACTGTATTGGGCTCAAACTCCCCCCCCCCCCCCCCAAACCAATAGCACAGCTCATCCACAGATCCTTGGAGAATGGTGAGGAAGGATTTTGTAGGGTGTTAACGATGCCCCTAGGGGTAATGCTGTAGGATAGGATACTGGGCACATCAATGGGGTTGAAAGATCATGGGGTAACTTGTTAGTGCTTAAGGCACAGTTCAGTTCAAAGCTGAAATCACTGTTTTACAGTTAGCTTTCTTTGGAAAAGTGTTTCCTGGGGGCACACCAGGGCTCAGGCAGATCACAAATGGGGGTATGCAATCAGAGCTCCCTGCAGGGCCAGGGAAGAGGACTAGAGACACGTATGAAGCGTATTAAGCGTCAGATGCTCACCACAGTTTATATACAGCAGGGGTTTCCCTCTGCGCTCATAGTGTGTTTTGCACTTCAGTTGGTAGGGTCATTATATTTCTCTGAGCAGCTCTTCCACCTGGCAGCTATGGTTGGGCTTCTCCTCTGGGAAGACACAAAATGGAGGGATACCTACAGACCCCCTTTTTCAGCTTGTGGGGTAGACTCCTTTCCAAGGCTGTCCCCCAGTACTTCCCGCAGCGCAGCTCATTGCAGACTTCTTTAAGCGATGTAACCTCACCTAACTGGCAAGCTGACTGTCAAAGGCACCAGTCCTGGAACTCGAAGATTCCCCAGCACTCACTGAGGTGTCATGTCCACTACACTGGCCAGTGAGAAGTCCTGAAACACTGATCCAGAGTTTTAGAGATTCTCATACATTAGTCTTGCAGACAGATTGTATGTATTACATGGGTGTAGTGTGGTGTTGCTTGTCAGGTGTTAATCATGGCTATATTGCGTAGATTTACGTTGACGCTACGGTAAGCACAAAGGTAGGCCTGGTTTACCACCTTACTGTTCAGCGCAGTTAAAGTGGACATGTGATGTACCATGAATCTCTACTGAGCCTACCTATAGCTGGCTTGCTTTTGAAAAGTAACACTAATAAAAAATAATACCTATCAGAAACAGGGTTAAGATGAGTTCTCTTTTCCCTTTGCTCCGAGAGACTACACACAGGAAATATGAAGCATTATTTTACAAGGCTTTATTTAGAACCAATCTAATGCATAGCATATGTAACATAATTTCAGCAGATAATAAAATAAATGCATATTGAGTAAATATTATCAATACAGACAACATAACACGTTAATTGAACCACCTTCTTAGTAAGTCTTGGCTAACGGTGGTTAATACTGAAAGGCTTGTTATTGTGAGAGGTTGACAACATTAGTCGCATCCTTGTACACTGTGGGCAAATAGCCCAGAGCTGCAGGGAAGGGCAGTTTATACTTTTGAGAAGCCATGTTGTTACAGATCTGCAGCCCAGAGCAAAAGACAATAAGTTTCCCCATCGTCTAAATGTTTCTCTGTGTACAAAAGGCCTGAAAATACATATTTTATATTAAGTAATTCGTGATGTAACGTAAGAAAAAATCCATGAGGATTATTTCCTAGTTTTCCACATGCAGTCTATACAGATGATAAAACACCATCCAACATACAATCATAAGAATATGACAACTATAAGCACACTATCAAATCACACGATGACTACAAACATATTGTAATACAATATTAGTCATATGCAAAGAAACAAGCAACAATTATCAATGAGAAACAACTTATAAACCCCTAACGCCCTAAAAGAATGATGCCTCAACACAACTAGCACAAAACATATTACACATTGACGCTGAGACAGTTTAAAGCTGAGATTTATTGATTTTATATGCATTGTGTTGGTTTTATGTTCAGACGCTTAGACAGTTTGAAGCTGAGATTTATTTATTTCATATGCAATGTGTTGGATTTGTGTTTATGGTTTTTAATAACTAATAAACTAAATTTTGGCTTGATATTACGCTAGTGCTGAATTGTGGTGGTTCTGACACTTTATGTATCCACGCACAGACAGATAGCCATACTCTTTCTCTCCAGGTAATGGAATTCAGGAGGGGGCGATTCGTCCCCACCAGGAGAAACCGAAAAAAACACAGCAACAGTGGGGAAGAAAGTTCTTGCAGCTGAAACCTACCAATCGTTTGGGAAGCATCTCCAGAGGAACAAAGGGGCAGGCCTGTCAAAAGGCGAACCTTGCACTTCTAAGAAGATAGTTGTCTCCATACTCCCCACATCCTCCACCAATTTCACTCCTGGATCACCTTACCATGTACATGAGTTCTACATACATGTATGCCCCCATGCACAAGGAATGTAGCAAATGACACATTTACATAAAACTGACCAGAAATGTAGTTGGACACTCATCGTTCCAGGCCTTGGTGTCTCATTCTGAGTCTCAATGTCATAACTAAAATGATCCTCAACATGCATGCATGAATGATGGATACGTGCTCAAGGGCGAAAAAACTGTCAAAAGTATCCCAGAAATGGAATCTGTGGTAAGTCAGGGCAGGTGTGCAGGCTTGCGGCATCATCCAGAGGTTCTCTTGCAAAAATATGTAAAGCAACAAGCATGACATTGCAGGACGGAGAATGGAAGAGGGAGGCCCTTCACAGCACAAACATAAATGTGAGCCATAGCAAAGGCCACTGGAATTGTGCAATTCTATGGCTTCGTTTTTTCCCGCATAATAACAGATTTTCCGCAATTGTCACATATTCCATCATCTGCTGCATAGTCTGCAGATTTTAACAAAAAAATGGATCCTAGCTCAAATAGATAAAAAGTGACTAGAAACATGGCGACGTATGTGCGTGCAGAGGAAGGCTCTTCTCAAAGTTAAATGGTCATCTTTCAGTTGATTATTTCTGTATTTGGTAATTAAATTGATAGTAATGAGGTGAAATCTTTGCCCAGGCAGTACTACCATGTGTAAAAATGACATTATAATGAAGCAATGCTGTCAAAATATGTTTCAGAATATGCCGCTTAATTTGTCTTTTCTTGCTGCATAATATAGTCATTACTGCTGAATAATTTAGAGCTCCTGCTGCATAATTCCAGGGACCCTGGCTCTAGTTGAGAGGAGCAGAAATGTGATGCCTTATTATTCCATTGTCAGAAATGTACAACATTTAAGTTTAAGTTTAAGTTTAAAATATTTGTCAAGCGCAACGTACACCTAGACGGTTTCTTGGCGCTAGAAGCTCCCAAAAACTAACCCAAGTTTTGAGAGCAACTTTGGGGCTTTGTCTTTCAAACTGAAGCAATATCTGCAATCCAGTAGGGAGGTCCTAGGCTGGCCTCCTACCAGTTGCCCAGCAAGCTTGTTCCACAACGTGGCTGAGAAAGGATCGCTAATGAAGCGTGATTGCAGGTGTGTCCGAGAAACATTCTAATTCCCTTCTGTCTCACCCAGTTCTAAGAGTCTCACCCAGTTCTAAGAAGTTTACACCTCATGTAGCACTCAGTAGCGTACTGCCAAGGGGAACAGCCTCGGGATTTAAATGACGTGCAAACGCCAGCAGGATTGTCTTTATTCTGTGATGTTGTGAGTTGCTAAGGAGATGCCTTTTATTTTCAAGTAGTCACTGTTACGAGGTTGAAATTAGGAGCATTACAAATATCATGCGTCAAGGCGTGTTAGAAGCATACTGATCGAGTTTCAGATGGGACGAGCACCACTTTTAAGTCGAACAAGAACTTCAGGTGAATCAGTCCCTGGAATGAAAATGGAGAGGTTTCCAAAATATTAGCTGTTCACATGTTGCAAAAAGCTTAATTTTTGAAGAATATTTTATTATTTTTAGTATGCACTTTGGGGTACGTGTAATTCAATTTTACAAAATAATCGAGAAATTTAAACAGTTACACATATATTTTGTGTTCACATTACTCGTTTATTTTTGCTTTGTTTATAAAGAGCATCTTTGTCCCGTTTGAGTTATCACGGCGCTAAAAGTAGGTCAAAACGCATTAATGTTACAGCTGTCGCCTACCAACCTAGGGGCTTATTTCCAACCTCATTTCGCCACGTTTGCGCCATTTTTAACATGGCAAAAGTCACGTGCGAGTGGCGAAAGTGGCTTGTAAACAAGCACTCTTGTGTACAAGGAAAATGCCAGGCCTTGAGCCTCTTTCTAAATCTAAGGGGGTCTAATTTGTCCTCGAGAACGCCTGGAAGAAGGTTCTTGCCCACATCTGTGCTGTAGGGTTCTCAGAGCTGAAACACAAACTTTTATTTCTGATTAGTAACACGAATTATAAGGTTTATTATGTCTTATAAATATCCTGATTTGGGAAAATGTACGAATTGCTATTTGAAAAGACGCATATTGACCAAATGTTTAAATGAATATTGGATAGATGTGAAACTAATTAATCAATAGTTGAAACTGGATAAAGCAGAAGGATATAGCTACTTAAGTAGAATACTTTCCATTTATCTTAATACTTTCCTGCACTTTCTATCTACAATCTGTTGAAGTTTAATTTCTCTTAGTACTATATTTAGATGAATACTTTTAAAGATGGAATACTGTACAGTAGTGGATTTTACGACAGCAGACTCATATGAATGAGAGATAGAAAAGTGGTTTGAGATGATAACATATTTTTTTAATAAGAACAATAGTTGTTCGCCCGTATTAGGAGCAGGTTGGCATTTTTTAGTTTAATTTCTCTTAGTACTGTATTTAGATGAATACATTTAAAGATGGAATAATGTACAGTAGTGGATTTTACGACAGTAGACTCCTATGATTGAGAGATAGAAAAGTGGTTTGAGTTGATAACACATTGTTTTAATAAGAACAATAGTTGTTCGCCTGTATTAGGAGCAGGTTGGCCTTTTTTGGGTGGGAAGGTGTTTCATGTGTGGTTGCCTACCCGCGGAGTTACTGGGTTTCTTTTCTGTTTGCACAGTGCGATCTGCAGCAGAAGGGGGAACCTTTTCTACCATGTGTGGCTATCATGAGCACATCTAGAGAGATTCTTTTGTTAGGTCGGTAGGAGTACCGGTTGGAGGCCTTGCTGTGAGATAGAGGGGCATTTAAAATGTGAATACTTTGATAGGAAAACTCTTAAACCCTATTGGAACAAGCATAGGCCAAGCCAATAGGCCACACCTGTGGCACAGCTACTTTATTTGTCAATGTGTTTTAGGTGTGTTGTACACAATACAGCTGCTGTGCATGCTTTACTGAAAGTAAAAAAAAAAGTGTAATGATGCCGTCAGTGCCGGCCACGTCATATTGTCTTTTTTTCCTTTACTTTCAGCCATGTTACACAGCAGCGTGCAGCTATACAATATGGCTAAATAGAACACTGACAAAGGCAATATTTCTTACATAGACAATTTATTTATTTTTATTTTATTTTTTACATTTGTATGGCGCACAGCTACCCAAAAAGGGTTTCCCGGCGCCGATGATTCTTCTATGAACGGGGGTAACGGTGAAGCATGGGGACTTATTTCTGGAAGAGCCAGGTCTTTATATTCTTTCTGAAGCTGGCGTAATTTTCTTCCTTTCGGATATTAGGGGGAAGTTTGTTCCACAAGGAGGGCCCTAGTACAGAGAAAGATCTACCTCCTATTCTTGCCAGTTTGAATCTCGGGGTCGAAAAGTTTGCTGCGGTAAGAGAACGCAGTTCTCTGCCCGGGGTGTAGGGGGTCGCTAAGGATAGAAGATACTTTGGTGCTGTGCCGGATTTTATCCTAAACATGTAGCTCAGGGCTTTGAACCTAACCCGGTTCTCTACCCTGAGCCAATGTAGGTCCTTCAAATGTTTGGACACGCTAGCCGTTTTAGGACTTTGCTAATGCTTCTGTTAAATTCTGGATTACAGTAACACTTGTATGACGGATGGCAATCAGTCCTGGAACATGTCAACAATGTTTCTTCCTTCATCCACCTTGACGAGTCTGGGAGCCCTGGCAATGTCTGCTGCTGCAGACAGCCCCCTTGGAGCATGCCAATCACACTAGCCCCAGCATTGGACTAAGGAAAAAATAGGCCCTGGCACCAAAATAAAAGCGGCCCCATTAGTGAACCAGATACCTAAAAAGTGGCCCACATTTGCAAATCATTGCAATTTTGTAGTGGTAAAGACATGCTGCCTTGAGTGTTTTGCTAGGTGCAGAAAAGTGCATGGATGTTACTTTGCTTCAGGCAATCCTATGGTAATGTCAGGGAAATCATCAGAAAAAATGGCCCTACTGGCCATAAATAAGCCCATAAACTACTAAACACAATCGCCCATGCACTGACATGTAAGACCAACCTACTGGAGAACTGCCTGATTGCCCAATGGGCCAGTTTGACTGTGGTAGCCTCCCGACCTATGCCACCCTAGGACAAACACAGCTTCCTCCGTATGACACTGACTTTAGTCTGTGATGCATCTAGAGAATGGGTACTCACACACATTTTCCCAAGGGCCACAAAGTTTAGTTTGTGTTGTGACAGAGGGCCGTATTGATGCTAACATGGTGTCAGTTATAAAGGGGTATTTTGAAGTGGGGCGGTTGTGGCAGTATGATGGGTGTGGGGGAAGCAAAGCATATACATCTAGTGTCTGAATTTCACAATGTGAAACCAGAAAGCCTGAGATTAATCCTGGCTTCCCACTCTACCAAATTGTGTGACCCTAATCAATGTTTTATTTCACTTTCCCTTCTTTTATTTATTTATTTTATTTATTTGAAGTGAGGAAGGACTTACCAGCGCAAATCCATGGGCCGATCCGCCCCCTCAGACTCCAGTTCCCCGCTTGAACCAATCGACGAGGAATCCAGGAAAGGGACAAACTCCATGAGGCTCTTCTCTCGCTCCTCAGAAAGCGGTCAGCTGTAACCAGGAAGTGGAAGGAGATCACCCCGGAAGTCTTTGCCGTCAGCCAGTGAAAGGAGACGTCATCACAAAAGAAGGTGGTCATTCCGGTGGCGCGGAAATCAGAGGAAGGAAACAGCCTGAGGAGGACGCGGAGCTGACCGAAGGAGACCCGAGGATCGAAGAGACGGAGAAACCAGAGGAGGAGCTGGCAGACGGAGATCTTAGGAGAGGAACAACCACGACGGAAGGAGACTCGGGACTGGACGAACGCTGGTACGAAGAGTGGTGGAATCCTCCGGAGGACGCGAATGAGTGGTCACAACTCTGAGGAGAGTTGCGGCAGAGCCGGTGAGTGACAGCGGCTCCAGGGGAGAAAAGGGGGGAACGCGGAGAAAAATAGATGGGGGTCATTGAATGAGTTTATGTTTATTTTCGGGCTTTCCTGTTTTCTGGGTTGGGAATTTGCAATGGATGTTTAACCTCTTGATAAAAGCGCACAGAACCGATATTATTGAACTGTGTAGACGCTAGGAGGACGCTAGAAGGGCGAATCGTTACCGCGTGGCCTCATTTATAAAACAACGTGTTCATTACTTATGCTACAATGTTTTTCTTACGCATAAAAGTGAAATGGTCCATTACCATAAAATCCCTCACTCCTGATCCAAGCCCTAGGCACTTGTTAAAAGCCTTTTCCCTTCACAATCCATTCCCTGAAGATTCTAAAGAGAAGCACTTTTGTGGTGTGGTGACGGGTCAACCTGACAGAAAACATTTACAGACTGGTGTGCTGACGGCTCCTTCTTTTCCTCTCTTATGAGCCTCCGGGGAGACACCTTGGACCCAGAAGAAGAAGAACAGGAAACATCACCTTCTTATTCTACATCTGGCTCGCCAAAGTCCACTACTGCTGAAGAATCGAGAGGACCTGGACCTGAAGCACAAACCCCTGCCCAAACTTCTGTTACCTCTGATAATAAAAAATGATATCTTGGAAAATACATTCGGTCTCCTCACCTGTATATCAAACCTGCCCTCCCACAAGTGGTGTCAGAAGTGGGATTGAATGGCACCATGGAGGCTGCCCTGGCAAAAATGGCGGAAAATCAGGAGCATCTGGGAAGGGTGATGGAACGCTTTCTGACGGTGGTAGAAGAAGATTGTGGGAAGTTACAACAAGTTCTTACAGGACAGAGCCAAATTCATGGAGCCGCTATGGACAAAATAACAGAGGCTCTCGGAAACCAGAGAGGTCCCACCACCCTTCCCTCAGTAGTGTTACAACGGTATGTTAGTGGAGAGGATCCTGATTTTTTTTTCAATAACTTTGAGAGAATGGCTACAGCCGCATCATGGCCAGTCGATAAATGGGGACAATATTTAGGACCCCTCTTATCAGGAGACTTACAGGCCGCCTATCAGGCTGTGACTGTCCAAGGAGTGGTTCTCTATGCAAACATAAAAAGATGTATTATGGAACGACTGGGTATTGACGATGAAACGTACAGGCTGAAGCTACGACAGATGAAAGAGGAACCACAGGAAACACCCAGGGTGTTATATTTTTGGGTGAAAGACATGGCGGATCACTGGTTAAAGCCTGCTACAACGGACAAAGATGGGATTATGTCCAAGATTTATTTAGAAAAGTATTTATCCTCTTAACATCCGCCAATTCAAAAATGGGTGCATCAACAAGCAAACCTCACCCTTGAAACTGCGGTGGAAATAGCCAGCGCTTATAATAGAGCCCAGGAAATACAAAAAGGGAGAGATGAAGTGTCAGGGAAAACCGGAGGACCTGGAACACATCGCCCTCCCCGTCCACCATTAGTTAAGAAACCTGAACCTTTCGCTATTGTACCAGGAACCCCAATAGTCCGACCACCTCCGATGGGGCCACAATACTTCCAGTGTGGCGGTATTGGCCACATTGCCCGATTTTGTCCTCAGAGAGAGGAACCTATAGAAATAGGGACGGCCCGCAATTATTACTGTTCTCCTTTTGAGAAGAAACCACCGCACTACCGGTGCACCGTTTCTGTCAATTGACAACCAGTAACGGCCTTAGCTGATACGGGATGTCTCCATAGTATAGTCCGACCTCAAGATCTGGGTTCTCATCTTGGTCCCATTGACGGATCAGTAGCCATAAAATGTGTGCATGGCGATACCAAACCATACCGACTACTCAAGTAGAAATACAACACCCCAAAGATTCAGGGACCACCATAACAGTTGGATTAATACCCCGACTACCTGAACAGCCTATTCTTGTAAACGATTATCCAAAGTTGTCTCAGTTGTTGAATGATGAACGGTCTCCGGAAGAAAAATGGTTGTCAACAGCACCCTTTTCTCAAGATGAAGAAAAAGAATGGCCCATCGCCAAATCCCGAAAAAGTAGGAGACAAAGAAGAGCGGAAAAAGGGAAAACACCCTTAGTACTACCTGTCCTACAGGATAAGAATCCATTAGAAACTGATAGAAGGTTCCGAGCGGCCCAGCGAGAAGACCCAGTCTTACAAGAAGTATGGACTCAGGCACTGGAGGACGAGGATCCTCAACATGTAGGTCCTTATTTTTTTAAGAAAAACAGGCTGTTATATAGAAAGGGGAACACCAACCAAAAAGCCCAACTATTGATTCCTGGCCCTTTTGGGGGGAAAGTGTTATACCTAGCCCACAGCCACTTGTTTGGGGGACATTTTGTGGCAGATATGACCGAGAAACAGATTATGGAACGCTTTTATTGGCCAGGAATATATCATCAAGTACAGAAGTATTGTAGGAAGTCTCCAGTGTGTCAGCGCAACAGTAGATATCGTCCTCCGAGAGTGCCCCTACAACCTCTTCCGGTTATAGAAGAATCATTTCGTAGGATAGGCATGGATATCATAGGGCCCTTATTGCCTTCTCGCAGTGGGTGCCGATATGTCCTTGTTATGGTAGATTACGCAACACGTTTCCCAGAAGCCATTCCCCATAGAAGACCTGATGCTTCTAACATAGTGAAAGCCATGATTAATGTATTTTCTAGAGTAGGGTTCCCAAAGGAAATCCTGACTGACCAGGGAACACCCTTCATATCCCATTTGATGAAGCAAGTTTGTATCCATTTAGGAGTTAAACAAATCCGGACGTCGGCTTATCATCCGCAGACAGACGGATTAGTAGAAAGATATAACGCCACCATAAAGACCACCCTAAAGAAGCTTCTCGACTTAGAGTCATGGAAATGGGAGGACATGTTACCTCTGGCCTTGTTTGCAATTAGATGTAAAGAACAAAAAAGCACAGGCTATTCACCTTTTGAGTTGCTATATGGCCAAAAGCCCCGCACTTTATTAGAAATGGCCCAAGAAAAATGGGAAACAGAACCTAATGATTCCAAACCCCTCACTGAATGTGTATCTAATTTGCGTACTCATCTTGGACAAATACAGGCTATTGTCCAAGACAACTTAGAAGGAGCCCAATTGGCCCAAAAAGCCCAATATGATAAAGGCACAAAAAAGAGATCTTTTCAGGTGGGTGACTCAGTACTATTGATGATGGCCTCCTCAGATCATAAGTTGTTGGGACAGTGGCAGGGACCATACACCATAGTAGAACAGGTAACTCCTGTGACATACCACGTAGAAACCAACCCGGTCTGACACACTTCTCAAGTGTATCATATCAACTTGCAAAAAAAATGGGAAGGTCCCTTGCCGGTGGCAGTAACTCTCGCGGAGGTGTCGGTTCCCTTGTTTGACCAGTGTGTAGATCCCGACCTACCTCCTGAACTTCACCTGACTCTGTCAAATGTCTTACAACCCCTACAGAATAAGTTCTCTACTTCCCCAGGCAGGTCAGAGTTTATGGAACATGCAATAAAAACTCCTCCAGGAAAACAAGTACGTTTAAGACCGTATCGCATTCCTGAAGCCCGTAGACAAACCATACGAGAGGAAATCCAGAAGATGATACAAATGGACATAATTGAACCATCTGTAAGTGAGTGGAACTCACCCATTGTGTTGTTGCCTAAACCAGACGGCTCAGTGAGGTTTTGCATCGACTTCAGAGAGGTCAATAAAATATCAGAATTCGATACTTATCCCCTACCCCGGGTGGACGAGATGGTTGAAAGAATAGGCAAGGATAAATATATCAGCACCCTAGATTTATGCAAGGGGTATTGGCAGATACCCCTTCGAAAACAAGATAGGGAAAAGACAGCCTTTTCTACCCCAGAGGGGTTGTATCAGTTTAAGGGATTACCCTTCAGCTTGCATGGGGCACCTGCCATGTTTCAAAGGGCTATGAATGTAATCCTAAAACCTCATGAAAAGTATGCAGGTGCGAACATAGATGACATAATCATCTATAGTGATATCTGGGATCAACATCTTTCTCACCATTCTAGTGTAATAAGGTCCCTAGATCAATATGGCTTAAAAATAAATCCAGCTAAAAGCCATTTGGCTGCCCAAACTGTTCGATACCTCGGATATTTGTTAGGAGAAGGAGTCATTAGACCACAGACTTCCAAATTAACTGCCATTTCTCAAATCCCTTTGCCACGCAACAAGAGAGATTTAAGAGCCTTCTTAGGATTGCTCGGATGTTACCGTCGGTTTATCCCTCAATTCTCACAATTGGCCACCCATCTAACAAATTTACTGCAGAAAAACATAAAAACCGAGGAAGTGCTGAAAAGTCCACCCCCAGAAGTAGTGCAGGCCTTTGAGACCTTGAAAACAACCCTGACCTCAGAAACCGTGTTAACCAGTCCTGATTATTCCCTTCTTTTTCTTTTACAAACAGACGCTTCAGACCAGGGACTAGGGGCTGTGTTGTCCCAAGAAACATCACAAGGAGAAAAACCCATATTGTATATCAGTCGTAAGCTGTTTCCTAGAGAACAAAACTACTCCACTATAGAGAAGGAAGCTCTAGCGATTAAATGGGCTATAGACTCATTACAATATTACCTGGAAGGCAAGAAATTTACCTTGTACACCGACCACGCTCCTCTTGAATGGTTAGCTAGGAACAAGGATCACAATGAAAGAGTCCTTAGGTGGCTTCTGTCATTACAACCATATCGCTTCAGAACACGACACAGAAAGGGTAGCGAACAAAGAAACGTAGATTACTTATCCAGATTTCCCCAAGAACAAAACCCTAGTAGAAGGACAGCTAGCGAAAGGGGATGTGAGGAAGGACTTACCAGCCAAATCCATGGGCCTATCCGCCCCCTCAAACTCCAGTGCCCCGCTTGAACCAATCAACAAGGAATCCAGGAAAGGGACAAACTCCATGCCACTCTTCTCTCTCTCCGCAGAAAGCAGTGAGCGGTAACCAGGAAGTGGAAGGAGATTTGCCGTCAGCCAGGGAAAGGAGACGTCGCCGCGAAAGAAGGCGGTCATTCCGGTGGCGCGGAAATCAGAGGAAGGAGACAGCCTGAGGAGGACGCGGAGCCGACCGAAGGAGACCCGAGGATCGAAGAGACTTAGAAACCAGAGGAGGAGCTGGCAGATGGAGATCTTAGGAGAGGAACAACCACGACCGAAGGAGACTCAGGACCAGACGAACGCTGGTACGAAGAGTGGTGGAATCCTCCGGAGGACGCGAACGAGCGGCCGCAACTCTGAGGAGAGTTGCGGCAGAGCCGGTAAGTGACAGCGGCTCCAGGGGAGAAAAGGTGGGAATGCGGGAGGTGGGTAAAAATAGGTGGGGGTCATTGAATGAGTTTATGTTCATTTTCGGGTTTTCCTGTTTTCTGGGATGGGAATTTGTAATGGATGTTTAACCTCTTGATAAAAGCGCACAGAACCGATATTATTGA
This sequence comes from Lissotriton helveticus, assembly GCF_964261635.1. Lineage (NCBI taxonomy): Eukaryota > Metazoa > Chordata > Amphibia > Caudata > Salamandridae > Lissotriton > Lissotriton helveticus. Next base: position 701,583,480 of record NC_136068.1, on the reverse strand, counting down.
ACTGTGTAGACGCTAGGAGGACGCTAGAAGGGTGAATCGTTACTGTGTGGCCTCATTTATAAAACAACATGTTCATTACTTATGCTACAACATTTTTCTTACGCCTAAAAGTGAAACGGTCATTACCATGAAATCCCTCACTCCTGATCCAAGCCCTAGGCACTTGTTAAAAGCCTTTTCCCTTCACAATCCATTCCCTGAAGATTCTAAAGAGAAGCACTTTTGTGGTGTGGTGACGGGTCAACCTGACAGAAAACATTTACATACTGGTGTGCTGACGGCTCCTTTTCCTCTCTTATGAGCCTCCGGGGAGACACCTTGGACCCAGAAGAAGAAGAACAGGAAACATCACCTTCTTCATCTGCATCAGGCTCGCCGAAGTCCTCTACTGCTGAAGAATCGAGAGGACCTGGACCTGAAGCACAAACCCCTGCCCAAACTTCTGTTACCTCTGATAATAAAAAACTATATATTGGAAAATACATTCAGCCTCCTCGCCTGTATATCAAACCTGCCATCCCACAGTATTATATAGCGTCAACATGACCCGTAAGGGTAGCGGAGCGATGTTTAAAGGAGCAGTATTTATTTATTTAGAAAGTTTTGTATAGCGCAAAACGACCCTAGAGCAGAGGTCTTCAAATTGTGGGGCGCGCCCCCCACCAGGAAGAATGCTGGTAGGGTCAAAGAGGTTGCTAATAAACAATCATTTGCAGTGCAATAGGTCTTGCATTTGAGACAGTTAGAGCTACTGCATTGTAAATGATGTTTCTTGATGAATTGCTTAAAACAAAGACATTTATGTATTTTTATTTTTGCCCCATTTCAATTCCTGACTTATGTGAGGATGGCTCAAGAATGTATTTAACTAACATCCTGCTAATGGCAAGAGTACCAAAATAAGTGCTTCAAACCTCATTGAATATAATCGAGTTAACAATTGGCTGTATTTACTGTGATGCATAAACATCAATAGTTATGCATTTATTGCGGAAATATCCGTAGTCTCAATTCTGATGGAAGCAGTTTTTGCTGCTTGTATCATGATTATAAGATATGCTGTAATTAAAGAACCACACAGTATTGGTAAATTATATTATAGTATTTCCTATGAAGTTTACAGGCACTCCACACACTGAGGGACTTCCAGGGGTACTGGGTGGATAGGAAAGTATTGCCCTCTTCACCCCGGGAGATTTGGAAGTGGCAATCGCTTCACAGTGCTGAATTTGCGTCAGAGAAATTGCTCTAGGGAAGCACTAAGCCTCCCAACCCACCCTGGTAGAGGAACAATATGCTTCAGCAGCAGGTTGGGCACTGGGAAAGAGATACAATCAGAGGAACGAGTATTAGTCATAGGGGTCAAGCTCACCAAAGGGCACTAAGGATGAGATCAGAGGTAAGAGGGAAAAGAACAACAAAAAGTAAGAGGAGAATTTGGGAATGAAAGGAAGTCAGGCTTGGTCCAGGGGCAGACAGGCCGGTTCAGCGCAAAGAAACATTGGAGTCAGGAGAAAAGGCAAAAGTGACTGTTACTAATGGAAGTTGTCAAGTTTAAGTTAAACAAGAAATTGTTTAAAGGGGGTGGGAATTGTTTAGCGGCAAAGTGAATAGCTAATGTTTGTTAGAGTGCTGTGAGGACATATTAATCTGTGCGGCAATAAGCAGATGATTGGTTTTATGTACACCGAGCTCAAACGGCCTTATGACAACAGCAACTAGGTGTGCGTGGTGATCCCGTCCCAAAGTAGGTTTCGGAGACAAAATGGCTGCTGAATCCATGCTCAACATATTTAAAAAACATGGCAGAAGACCACAAAAGAAGTGAATTGTGCAGCAAAATAAAAAGCAACATACATTGAATTAGGTTCACTTAAAAAAATGTGTGCAACAAGAACACATTTGTCTTCCTATACCGCACAATAAAGCAGAATTATTGAAAATACTATAAATCTGTCCTTCACAGCAGAACATTTGGAAGTACTAGTTTACAGCACTGAAGAATTGGATATGCATCACTATGCAGCAGATGATGGATTATGTAGCAAACGTGGAAATTTAAGAGACCCTTTCCCCCCCTTTTTTTCTTTAAAAAGGGCCATTCATTAGTGCAGCTGGTACTGCTGCCAGGTGTATAAGTAGCCACTGCTGGTTATCAACTATTAAGCAGATGCAGCAGGACTGGGGCCCATGGGTTTTAGGGGCCCATTACATCACAACTAGCACTGTCTACCTTTAAAAAAGGGACATGGGAGCTTATTTTCCTTTCTAGCATTAGGACCGAGGGCAACTTTGCAGAAAAATGGGCGACAACATGTGGAAGCTCTTTATTTTCTGAAAGAGACAGAGAGCCTTGTTCAAAATCGGAGTGAAGGTCAGGCATGATGGGGAAGAGGTGGAAGATGCAGAAGAGATGGCCTGCTACTCAGAACTGCAATTATTAATGCAGCAGGTTCAGTTGCGTTGGGGTCCACTAGTTTGAGGGGCTCACAACTAAGTATGGGCGAATTTTGAGAAATTCGCAGGACGCGAATTCGTGCGACAGCGTACTCACGATCTGCAAAATCCGCGAACTTTCGCGAGATTGCAGATTTTTTTATTTGTGCGTGTTCGCGGGATTTTTTTCACCGCGGTTACTGCTAACTTACCCATGCGGTGGGGGGGCGTGGCCACGGCGGAGAGCGGAATGGCCCCTCTTTGGTGAAGCTCCTCCGGGCGGGCTCCCGGCGAAGAAGAACATGGCATGATCCGCCCACCTATCCTGCTGCAACTTACCTGCGGAGCCTCCTGATGCCACCTGGTGCCTTTGGAGCCTTACACCTTCGTCGGGAGCGACCTCGGCGGTGAGTGGGGCGAAGGGGAAACGAGGCCTCCGGACCTCGGCGCCATCTTCCCCTCGGGGCCGGTACTCTGGGAGGGCGCGGCTCGGGTCTCGCCCGCCGGGCCTCGTGATCTCCGCTGCACCCGCGGGGCCTCCTGCCGAGCTCCCCTACCTCCGTGCCCTCTCCCCGGTTGGGGCGCCTGCTTCCTGTCGCGCTCCGGAGCCCTGTGCCTGTGAGCGCGCTGTGACCGGGGCCTCGATTGGTGGCCTGGTGCGGGGGTTCTTTGGGCGGCCGGCGGGAGCGCTTGACTGGGGGCGGTGGGACTAAGGGCTCTAGGCGGCCGTGATTACCGGCGGCGCCCGCCGGTAGCTTCCGGTGATCCTGCCCCACTCGCGCCTGGCGGAACGGCTGTTCCCCCCCCTTTCCCCCTGACCTCACTTCAGGAGAGGGTCGCTCCCTGCCCTGCAGGCCGCTGAGTTTGGCATGCGACGCTGCTGATTCCTGACTTTCGCTGCAATCCTCCTGCTCCCTGCACGCTGCTGTCGACTGCTGCCAGGCTCCACGGCGCCATCTTTGAGGACAGACCCTCTGTAGCCCTCACTTGCCGTTCTCAACCATTACACTCTTCTCTGGGGCTCACCGAGGCTCGAGCCTGCCACTCTCCTGTTACCGCCTGCCCTGTGTGTTGGCACTGCAGTCGATTTCTGCTACCACCGCATCTCCCTCTCGGTCTTGAAGATGGTGAAGAAAGACCCAAACCAACGGAAGCTCACTTTTGACAAGACCCCTCTTCCCGACACAGACCCCCCGCCGGGACCGGCCTCTGGGGCCGCCGGCACAGCGGAGGCGGGGGACGCGACAGCGATGATGGCCGCCATGATGGGGGAGATGCGCACTGGCTTCAAGGCACTGGACAATCGCTTTGACGCACTGGACCAGCGACTTTCAGACATGAACACTGCAGTACAGGCCCATGACCGTAGGCTTGATTTGGCGGAGTCCAGAATTTCGGACAATGAGGTTGGGGCTGTGAAGTCTCTGAAGCGGCTGGAGAGGGTCGAAACCATCCTAAAAAACGTAGCCATCAAAAATGAGGACTTGGAAGCCGGCGCAATAATATTCGCATCTTGGGCGTTGCGGAGACGACAGCTACTGGCCGGTTTGACACTTTTGTGGAACACCTACTCATAGAGCTCTTTGGAAAGGACACCTTCACTGCTGGATTTGTCGTTGAGCGAGCCCACAGATCCCTGGGGCCCAGGCCCCGCACTGGTCTTCCACCCAGGCCCATAATAGCTCGCATCATGAACTTTCGCGATCGTGACGCCGCACTCCGCGCTGCACGGGAGGCGGGAGACGTGCAGTGGCAGGGCAGCAAGTTGTCTTTTTTCCCGGATCACCCGCTCATGGTGCAGGAGGCACGTCGCAAGTACACCAGCGTCAAGTCTGCTCTCCGTAACCTTGGCCTAAAGTACGCCATGCTCTATCCAGCGAAATTGAAGGTGGAGGCAGACGGCAGATTCCGCATTTTTGACTCCCCGGCTGAGGCGCAGGACTTTTGTGCCGGCTACAAGCGGCGAAACTCCTCGTCCCCCTCTGGCTCTGGCGTGCATTCTCCGCCACGCACTGACACGCAGTCCAGCGCCGACCTTTTTGCCGATGCGGACAGGGGCTGATCCGCCTGACTCTTCTCCTCTTTGTATGCTATCTGATATGGACTTAATGGTTCTTCCTTTCTGGTTTGTTGCACGACCATTGCCATGGTGTTCGCTTTGCCGGATAGCCCGCGTGGCGAGGCGTTGCTACCCCCCATGGTGCACGCCTGCTTGTTAACCTTCTTTCAGGGTTTGATGTTTTTTGTTTCGAATATATACTTACTGCAATTGTGGTTTTCATACATGTCAACTTTTGCTATGTTTTTCCCTTTGTTAGGGGACTGCCTCTCTGGGGATGTCGGGAGGCTGGGTGGCGGGTGGGGGATGGGTTGTGTGTTGTTTTTGTGGTTTTTTTTGGTTGCATCTTATTGCGAGACTCACTGGCCGGGCTTGCCGGATACGCAGCTTTCTTTGATTGTTCATGATATGATGCTATGGCCGGGATAGGTCTTAGGGCTGGCCCCTCCATGCTAACGATGATGACTTGGAATGTTCGTGGTCTGAACACCACGCGGAAGCGCAGACAGGTTCTGAACTATGCTATGCGCCACAGGGTGGATGTGCTGTTCCTGCAGGAAACCCATTTGATGCCTTCGGACACTCATTCTCTGGCTAAGGGATGGGGTGCGCATAGAGTGTTTTCATGTTATAGTAGATACGCAAGAGGGGTGGCGATTCTGGTACATAATCGTGTTCCCTTTGTGTTGCTCGATAGCAAGACTGACGAAGAGGGTAGGTATGTGCTTGTCTCTGGAATGCTGCATGGGTATAAAATAGCCATGGTGTGTGTCTACGGCCCTAATGTTGACTCCCCTGCCTTTTTCCAACACATACAGCTTCTGCTGCTTCGCTCTGACGTTGACTTACTGGCGATGGGGGGTGACTTTAACCTCTTGATGACCCCCGGCAGGGACAGCACCTCCCTCTCCCCGGATTGCAAACCGCTTTCCCGCTCAGTGATGGCGGACATCTGCTCCCACTTTTCCCTCATCGATGTAGAGGCCAGGGCGCACCCGCAATCCCCTGCGTACACACACCACTCGGGCTACCATAACACCAGCACCAGAATAGACTACTGGCTGCTCTCTCCAGGAGTGGCCGGTTGGATGCGCGCTCTTTCCACGCCCCCGCGCACTCTGTCCGATCACTCCCCGGTAGTGCTGACACTGGCAGTCCCGAGACTGGGAGGGTATGAGAGGCAGTGGCGTTTCCCCGGCAAGGCCTTGCTTGACCCGACTTTTACAGAAGAGGTCCGCACAGCCATTGATGACTATTTCGAAACCAACACGGGCTCGGTGGCCTCCTGGGCCACACTGTGGGAGGGTTTTAAGGCTACCATCCGAGGGGTCTGTATCGCCAAACACGTTGGGGCCCTTCGTGACACTCGTACCACTCTAACCCGCATAGAGGCCGACCTCTCTGCACTGGATAGGGAGATACTTGGAGATCCCTCCCCAGACCGGGAGGCCAGGCGCCTAGAACTCCTGCTGGAGTTTAGGGACGCTGCGGATAGGGAGCTCCGATTCCTGGGTAAGCACTACACAGCGCGGCAGTATGGGGAGGGGGAAAGACCGGGCAAGTTGCTAGCGCAGATGCTCCGCCCGCCACATCAAGCGGCATACATAACTGACATCCACGACGCTCAGGGCACTAGGCACTACTCCACTCCCGACGTTTGCGATGCCTTTCTGTCCTACTACACCTGTCTTTACACTTCGACACTAAATGATGCCAACTGCGACCCAGGGCCCTATCTTAACGAAATAGCCATGGTCTACCTCGAGAAGCATATGCAAGACTTTCTGGCGGATCCCATCACCCCAGACTACATAATTGAGGCTATAGACTCGATGAAGAGCTCCTCTGCGCCTGGCCTGGATGGGTTTACTGCCGATTTTTATAAGGAGTACAAGGACGAACTGGTGCCACGCCTGATGGAGGTCTATGCGGAGGCATTGGAGACGGGCGTGCTCCCCTCCACCCTCCGTGAGGCAGTCATAGTTCTGCTTCCCAAGTCGGGCCGTGATCCCTCCCTCTGTAGCTCTTACCGCCCTCTGTCCCTCCTTAACCTTGACTATAAAATCCTAGCGAAGGTCCTGGCTATTCGCTTGACGCTTCTTGTAGATTCCCTGGTCGCGCCGGCTCAATCCGGCTTTGTCCCACACAGGTCCACCTCCCTCAACCTCCGCACGCTGTTCTCGGTTCTACATAAAATTGACCCCTCCGTCCCTGCTGCTGCGGTCTTCCTAGACGCTGAGAAAGCGTTCGATACACTGGAATGGCCCTTTTTTTTATCCATCATGCGCAGAATGGGCATGCCTGCAATGTATGTGGCCACGGTAGAATTGCTATACACTGCGCCTACGGCACGTATCCGTTTGAACGGCACCATAACTGAAAACTTTGCGCTTTCCCGTGGTACCAGGCAGGGCTGTCCACTGTCCCCACTCCTATATATTCTGGCAATGGACCCTTTAGTCCGTCATTTTCAGGAGAAGCACCTCCACAGAGGTCTACAATTCCGCACGGGTCCTCTACTTGTCTCTTTATATGCGGACGACACGGTCCTGTATGTCCGCACCCCTAGTACAAACTTGGAGCCCTTGATCCACGAGATCACACGATTCGGCTCATACTCTGGCCTGAAGATTAATTGGCACAAGTCGCTCATTTTTCCCTTGACGCCCTCCACGGCACAATGGGATTGTCCCTTCCCTTTGGAGTGGTGCACCGACTCCGTCAAATACCTTGGAATACACATCCACCTGGATGCGGTATCCATTGTGAGACTGAATTATGGGCGCGCCCTGGATTTTTTGGAGGAGAATACGGAGCGTTGGCTCCGTCTTCCTCTGTCCATGGCTGGAAGGATTGCCATCGTCAAAATGGTTGTCCTCCCTTGTTTTTTATACTTGTTCAACAATATTCCGATCCCTCTGACTAAGGTTTTCTTTACACAACTTCGCTCTGCCCTGCTGCGCCTGATATGGGGCGGCAAGAACCCTCGTGTGGCTTGGCGCACGTTGCCGTTACCTTATGAACGAGGAGGATTCGGGGTGCCGGATTTTCACCTTTACTACCTGGTTGCGCAATGCTCATACGCGCACTCCTGGTTCCACCCGGATGCCAGGATTCCCTTCTTGCGACCTGAGGCCGATACGGCGCTTCCGGTGCCGCTTTGTTCCATACTTCCCAAGGGACTTCCCCGTGATCCACAGGACATACAGCCGGTTTCCACTACTAGCTGGGCCTGGGATAAGTTACGGAGACTACTCCGCATGGACAAGTTGTACTCTCCTTCGCTCCCCCTCCCCAACCCTCACTGGCTCCCCATCACTGGAGAGGCGATAGTTGACCACACGCTGTCCAAGTTTCAACTGCACACTATTGGCGACCTGTTCCCTGAGGGACATGCCTTTTCATTGACGGAGGACCCCCGCTTCGAAGACTGCTCGTTTATGGATGCGTTCACCCTGGCCAGGCTCCGATCCATGCTGCGCGCTGAATTCCCTACGTTCCCATTGTCACCGCCCGAGGACCCGGCACTCACGTTCATCATACAGACTCAAACAAGCGCTCACGTAGTGTCGCGATTATACAAGCTATGCATGACATCTCTTCCCTCCTTTGACACCGCGGTGCGCGCTGCGTGGGAGAGGGACTTGGGCAACCAGATTACTGATGACCAGTGGGAGGCATGCTGCGCTGTTACTAAAACGGTGTCCATGAATAGTAGGCACAAACTTCTCCATTTCAAGTTTCTACGGAGGATGTATCACACCCCCGCGCTTGCCCATAGAATAGACGCTACCAGACCACACAGTTGCTCCAGGTGCGCCTCTCCTCATGCTGACTTTTCCCACTTGTCGTGGACATGCCCGAAGATACACGCCTATTGGCTAGAGGTCCACCGGGTCTTGGGTGAAATACTGGGCATGACACTACATCCCACCCCCGAAATTGCATTATTAGGCTATGTAGCTAACTTCCCACAACCTCTCCATAGATTGGCATCCCTGTGCTTCCTTCTGGCCAAGAGGGAGATCGCGCTGCTCTGGGGCGCGCGTCGCGCTCCGAAGGTTACCGCATGGCTGAGGAGTGTGGCCCACTGCAATGTTAACAGTGTGGAGTTTTCGGCCATGCTCCCCTCAGCTTCCCGTCCGACGGACATATGGGGGCCCTACCGAAGCTACGTCGAAAAATTGACCCAGAAGGCGCAGTCCCAATCCCTTCATTCCATTGTCCCGGAGGGGGTGGGTTAGGCTGTAAGCGGCCCCTCCGCTCGCCCGCTGCCATCAGATGTCACACTCACCACTTTTGGCTCAGCATTGCGGTATGCCTTGGATGGGGGGGTGGGGTGTGGGCATGAGAACTGGTGTGTTCCAATACATAATGTTTGTCACCTGTGGAGTTTCGCTCCTTAATGGGGAGGAGACCTGTGATAGCGGACCTGTAGCGGGATGAGTGGGCTGTGTCCCAGACCACCACGGCGTTCTCACTATTTACCTGTGACTGTGCTGCCCGACTTGCCTTCTTGATTCTCGCATGCTTGTTGATTTCTTTTCCTTTGCTATATTGTGTATTTTTTGTTCTTCTTGCACTCTGTTCATTTTTTTTGTCTTTATAATTCTCCTATATTGGAAAATGGCACTTTATATTTCTGATCAAACAGGCCTGAACTTTCCCGCTCCTGCATTACCCTTCTTCATTTGATGTGTATGGCATCGTCCACTGGTACGCATATATTGTTCTGGTTTGTTGTAACCTACTGTGCATTCTATTTTGTGCTGAATAAAGTCTTTTAAAAAACAAAACTTACCCATGCGGTCATATATGGGCGTGGCCATCCTGTTTTCACTGTTCGCGTTGCGTATTTCCGTTTCCGGTCGCTAGTTGCATTCTCGCGTTGTGCATTTCCTGTTCCCGTGGCGCAATTGCGTGTTCGCGTCCATTTTTGCGTGCTCGCGGGGAAAATAAAGCGCAAACTTACCCTCGTGGTTGCAATGGGCGAGGTCATCTTGTTTTTCATTCATTGCTATGGTTCTGGGCATGCCTTTTCTATCCTGTTTCAATCTTTGTAATCCTTTGTTTCTTTGAACTTTTTAAAATCTTTTTTACTCATTATCTATCTCTCTATTTTTGTACATCTATATTTTGTGTTTTTTCAACTTTTTGTTACTTTAATACCTACGTTTTTTTAGCTCTCTCTTTTCTTTTATTTACTTTTTTCCCCCTATTCTTTCCTATTTTTCCTTTCTTCTTTGACCCAGGACCATTGCGGGCGATTAAGGGGGGAGTCAGTAACTCCCAGGGAGATCTTCAGCACGGTGGAGGTGGCCACACTGGTCTTCTTTGTGCAGCGCCACCTCCCCAAGACCATCGCAGCAGGCGGCAGGCCTGGTACTGGGTATGGCCTCCGGAAGCGTCGCCAGCTATGGAGTAAGGTGTGCCGGGCCATGTATCGGGAGTCTGGGGTCCGGTGCACCTACAACCAGGTGACGCACCGGTGGTCCGACATCCTGGACAGGGAACAAGACCTGCTCGACCTGCTTGGCGTCGAGATCCCTGGGCTTGGTGAGTACTAGTAGCTATTTAATAACTACTTTGTTTTCTTCTGCTCTGTGTTATATTGCAAATAAATGTTTTTTTCCGAAGAGCAAGAATGTTGCCGATTAAATTGCAGGCAAATTATGTTTCAAAAGCTTCTGTGATTGCAGGTGCTCGCCTGCTCAGTCAGTGGCGGAGCTACTATGCTTACTTGTTTTCAATTTTGTGCTTATTTGGCCTGAGTGACTATGTATGAGTGTACTTTACAGAACTGCATAATGCTAGAGAGACTAGAGACTCAAGTCCAGTCCTTCCTTTGTACTCCTTCCACTAAGAAGAGATAGTGGTGGTGGATTGATGGGTTGAGGATATTATGACTTGTTATGTAGTAGGACATTTTTTAGTGGTCTACAATCATGACGGACTGTGTCTGTCACTTCGCGTGCTGCTGAGTGCTGCCAGTCCTAGTAGAAATTTTTTGTAGTTGGTTTAGTGAGTTACATAACTTTCCAAGTAGACGGTCCGCGAATCCAGCAATACTAATATCCTAGTAGACCACATCAGATAGGTCAATACATTTAGTGCAATTGTTGTTTATTTCCCCGAAATAATTTGTTATTGTTTTTTTGAAATATTTGATTTTGTTGACAACAATCATCCATGTTTGTGTCTTTCTTTCATGTACATCAGCTCCTCCCAGGGGCAAGAGGACAGAGGTGGTGGTGGCGGCGCCGGCGGAGCAGAAAGGCCAGGATCGGTCCGCTGAGGGCTCTTTTACTGGCCCCAGTATGTTTTCCTGTTAATATTAATAATTATACTTCCCTAACTTTTACAGCACCTATTTATTCTAAACGTTCATCATAATTCTATTTTTTCCCACATTGTCTTTGATCTTCTTGTAGACTGTTTCTAAATTCTTATCCTGCCTTTACTATGACTCTCTGTGCTACTACTATTTATTATTATTAGTCTGTCTGTGTAGCTAGATAAGCTTGCACAGTTGGCAAAAGGTGTTAAACAAAACTCCTATTCAGCAATAGCTCCAGGCACTGAGTGCAGTCCTCTGGGTTGTTCATAATGTCTATTGAAGTCTTCTTAATGTTTATGCTTTGACAATTCCCAACAATAAAAGTCAATGGCCACCAAGAATATGGTACCAGTTTACTTTTTGATTGGATAGGAGGACATACTACTACTGTTGCAGGGCATTGGTGATAAAAGGCGCAGTTAGACTTTCCACATACCTCAGTCATAACAGAAGTTGAACCCCCCATCTCCTTACTGACTAGCTAGTGTGTCAGAGTTATTGCTTAGCTCCCGAATGCAGCGATGATCCCCAATGATTATACATCCCAGAACATAAGACTAAGGAGTCAGAGTCCCGACCTCTCAGAGTCACGGAATCATGCTTGCAAATTGCAAACCCTTTCGCGCACTCACTCATGACCAAAAACCACAGAGTCTATGTAAGTTTTAAAGCTTTATTAAAAGTAAAACAAATAGCTCTGTGTGTACTCTGTATAATAATTTTCAATTGTGCATTACATATAAAAACATTTATTAAAATCAACTTCATACTAGAAGAGAAACGGTGAACTCATGACAACTGAACAGTGGCTGATTTACACATTAAGGGCCAGATGTAGGAGCCGAAATACCGGTCGGTAACGGCCGACTTCGGCCGTTACCGACCGGTATTTCAGATTTGGCATGTAGGGGCATAATTTTACAGAATTGGTAAATTTACCGATTCGGTAAATTTACCGATTCTGTAAAATACCGAATCGGTATTTTTACCGATTCGGTAAATCCCAGATGTAGGTGGGACTCTTCTGAGTCCCAAAGGCCCTACAAATTCGGTATTTTACCACCCAATCCAATTGGGTGTTAAAATACCGAATTCAGGTGTGCATGCACATGTGTGCATGCACACCTAGCCATGTGACAGACAGACATGCCCTTTGGGCATATCTGTGTGCCACATGGCGCACATGCCTATTTTTGGGGTGCCAGAGGGTGTCAAAGTGACACCCCCTGCACCCTTGCTGGAATCGGTATTTACCGATTCGGTGATTTATTTATTTTATTTATTTATTTAAAAGATTTCTAAAGCGCGTAGTCACCCAGAGGGTATCCCAGCGCTGAACCTCTTACTCACAAAGGGGAGAACGCCGGGGGGGAGGGAATGGCTCAGGGAAAGAGTAGGGTTTTGAGGGACTTCCTGAACCGAAGGAGATTTGGTTCTGTTCTGAGGCTCAGGGGGGAGTGTGTTCCATTTTTTCCCGGTGTTGACCGAAAAACGACGGCCACCGAACCGGGCCTTCTTCACCTTGGGGATCGTGATGTAGTTCCCATGTTCGGAACGGAGCGCTCTCGTTGGTCTGTACGGTGTAATCCACTTACCTAGGATAGGGGGGCCAACATTGTGCAGTACCTTGTGGGTCAGACATAGGGCCTTGAAAGTTACCCTTTCCCTAATGGGGAGCCAGTGCAGCGTCCTCAGTGCGGGCTTGGCAGATGTTCTGGCCGGGGTATTTGTTAGGAGTCGGGCTGCGGCATTCTGGGCTTTTTGAAGCGTTTGGAGGGTGGATTCTGGAGCTCCTAGGTAGATAGCGTTGCTGTAGTCCAGCCTAGATAAAATTAGGCCTTGGATCAGCAATAGGCGCGATTGGAAGGGTAATAAGGGAAGTACCTTCCTGCAGGATCTCAGAAGTCCATAGCAAATGCCGGCCGTCTTTCTTGCCTGTGTCCTGAAAGTGAGATCGGTCTCCAGCCATACTCCCAGACTTTTGACCTCCGTCTTGGGGGTGGGCGGTTCACCCATGCAAGCGGGCCAGATGTTAGGGGGGAGGTTTGGGCCGTTATGTCCTAGGAGCAGGATCTCTGTTTTGGAGCCGTTTAATTTCAGGGCAGAGTCACTCATCCACTGATGTACACTAGCTAGGCAGTCGTGGAGATTGGAAGGCTCTTGCTTGGGGTGGGAGAGCGTTACCACCAGCTGTGTGTCGTCAGCGTAGCTAACTATCGAGATACCAAATGGGAACACCAGTTCCTCCAGTGGGGCCATGTACGCGTTGAACAGCGTGGGGCTCAAGGATGAGCCCTGTGGCACTCCACACTGGAGGGGAATGGAGGGGGAGCGGCTTTCACCTTCCCATACTTGGAAGGAGCGTCGGGAGAGAAAAGACGAGAGCCATTTTAGCGCCTTGTCTTTCACCCCGATGTTATCGAGACGATGGATTAAGACCTGGTGATTGACCGTATCAAAGGCCGCACTTAGGTCTAGGAGGACCACTGCCACTGATCCTCCTGTGTCGATAATTTCCCTGGTTTTTTCTATTGCTGCTAGAAGGGCTGTGTCCGTACCCTGACCTGGTCTGAAGCCCGTCTGTGAGTCGTTAAGAAGATGGTTTGACTCCAGGAAATGTGATAGTTTTTTGTTTGCTAGTTTTTCGGCGACCTTGCCTATCCAGGGAAGGAGGGAGATAGGTCTGTAGTTGGATAGGTCTGCCGGATCTAGCGATGGTTTCTTGAGAAGCCCTTTGACGACGGCCTCCTTCCAGTTTGAGGGGACTTCTCCTAGTGCCAGCGATATGTTAATGAGGGCCGTCAATTGGGGGACTATGGTCTGAGGGATGGTTTTGACGAACCGTATGGGAACTGGGTCACTGGGGGCTCCACTCTTGGTTGAAATGAGTGTAGCCATCACTTCCTCTCCTGTAACTGGTCCGAGCGCCGCTAGCTGTGGTTTATTAAGCGGAGACGACGACTCCTTGGCTCTCATTATGGTGTTAGGATTCAAGGCGGGAAGGGAGGTGATGATTTTTATAATTTTTTCGTCAAAGAAGGTGGCCAGATTGACGCATTTTTCTTCCGCTGCCTTGGGGTCCATGGGTTTCTGTGGGGGGTCAGGGACTTGGAGGAGCTCTTTAAGGATAGAGAAGGTCTCTTTGGCTGAACAAGAGGAACTTTTTATTTTTTCCTCGTAGAAGGCACTTTTTGCAGCGTGAAGGGCTCGTTTGTATGCTTTCATGGCGGACTGATACGTATTTTTATCTGGTGTCAACTTGCTTTTTCTCCATTACCAAATCGGTATTTCCCATTGATTCCTATGGGCTTCACAGCCCATAGGAATCAATAGGAAATACCGATTTGGTATTTACCGAATCGGTAAATACCGAATTTTAAAGATTCGGTAATTCAATTACCGAATCTTCCTACATCTCACCCCTTCATTCTTACCGATTCATAAATACCGAATCGGTAAAATTCGGTATTTATGAATCGGTAAATACCATTTACCTACATCTAGCCCAAATTGTGGGAGACCCCTCACCTGGTTGGAACTTAAAGTACTGGTGGTGATGATGATGAGTAACATATTGCTCTTGTTCGTAGAAGGGAATCTTCTGTCTGTTATGAGAAAAAAGGTGCGCGTTAAAAAGCAAGCATTCATCAGTTGTGCCAAAAAGTGTAGCAGTCACACATAATTAAATTTGTTCATGTAGTAAAAATGTTTTTCATTCCTAGACAAATTAGGGAATGTTATATATGGCATCTAAAAATATGAAATGTATTTTCTAGGCGGAACACCACCGGCACAGCCCACCACCAGTGCCCGGGCCAGCGCGGAGTTGGTCACTCCAGGGGCGGATGCGGTGCCAGCAGGAACTGCTGTGGGGGATGCCTCGGTAGTGACGGGCAGTGGTAAGCTATTATATTCCTTACTTATTGAGATTGAAGAGTAGGCTCGCTGCAGGGGTGTATATGTTGTACAGTACAAGTACACTTTACTGTTAAGAAGACTTACAAACTTAGAACTAAGATTTTGTCAACCAGGTAGAAGACAGTCACCCTTGACTTCGCATTAGCAATAGCATTAGCGGCGGGAGTTGACGAGTAACCAATGGCTTCCTCTAAATTTGACTTCAACTCAGCTGTGAAGGACGAGCGAGTTAAATTAATGACTGGCAAAGAATGATGCGTGTTTTTGAATGCAGGCACAGGTGGCTGGGAATCTGATGCATGGCCGGTTGAAGGCTGAAGCAAGGATGGTTGGAAGGAGAAAGAAAAGAGGACTGCCTGGGTGGGTGAAACAGAAACTGTATGTGTGCGCAACATATCCTTTGGGTCAAATTCAAATGCAAGTCAAGCATGGATGCATGGGTGGCGGTTTACAAAATAAAATAAAAAGGGTGTTCTTCGGTAAGAAAAAGTAAGGTTTGTCCAGTTGAGACATTAAGAAGAACGATTGATATTTTCTTTGAATGGATGGTTGCCTGGATGGTATCTTCCTCATAGATAGCATAGGTGTATGTAGAGTAGACAGAGTAGACGGTCACTGGATGGAGAGTGTTACTTTGAAGAGCATGTAACACCGCACGTCCATGCCAGAGTAGCAAAGCCGAGGAAAGTAGAAGTTGTAATTTTTCAGAATACTGTCTTGACTAACAGTAGTTTGCAAGCACAGCATATATCGTGTATCTATATTGTATAGTTCACATTATCAAGTCAAGTCACAAGTGCCTTCCTCCGGCGATTACGGGGACCACTCACTACCTAAGTTAATAATTTTTTTTTCACCTGTGTCATTCATATGTGGCCTATCGGTGTTCACTCAATCAATAAAAACAAAGCACCTAAAGTAATCCTGTGAAAGGATAGGTGATCATATTATCTTCTTCATTTTTTCTTTTGTAGTAGTCAGGGGCATGGCAGGTTGAAAGTTAAATTAATTGAGCAGTAGCCCTTGTAACAGAGTATGGCCAGTGCCACCCGTAATAGAAAAGTAAGAGCTTCCCCACTTGCATGTACTGGACTGGTAACAGTAATGCAAGTCTGCGTCATCATGGCTTGCGTCTGTTTTTCTTGGGTGCAAGCTGACTGCGCTGGCATTATGCCGGCTTCCATAAGTTTACATACTAATTTCGCTAAACAAGAGAGAAGAATAAGACTGGTGTACTGTCTGAGTCTAATGTAGTGAGCCCATATAGTGCTAGTAGAATTCCTGAAACTCCCACTAATGTTAGAGCAGAGGCCGACGAAGTGGGAGGTTAGATAGATACATGCTACAAATGTTATGTACTGTGCTTGCAAGTTGCTACTGCTACTGTGACACAACTTTCTGTTAAATTACTTTTGCGTTAATCTTACAGAGTATTGGTTACAGTATTTTTTTCTTTCTTCATATAGATACTCCTTCTAAACTATCAAGGAAGGAGTTGGCTATCCTGGCCTGGCAACAGAAGCTGGAGGCAATTGTCGATGAATATTGGCGGCTGGTGGCTCAGGAGGAGGAGGATGACTCTCAGTTGACATCGACAAGAACAGCTGCATCCTCCTCCGCTGTCCTGGGTCATACAGCCAGCGTAATCCTCCAGCGGTACAGCGCCGTGGTCCTGCAGCCACCCGCCGCTGCCGAGCATCGAAACCAACAGCTGCCCCCCACAGTACCTGCAAGGCTCGTGTGCACCGACTAACCCTGGGAGTGGCCTACCTTGAGCAGGAGGTGGAGAGGCAGAAAGCCCTGCTGAAGGCCCTCCGGAGAGAGCTGCGTGACCACCTGGCCACAGGACACCACCAGCCAAAGTAGAGAGAGACTGTCCCTTGCCCCTTTTTTAAAGACTTTGGGGGGGGTGGGTTTTGGAACTTTTCTTCGGGACATTTCATGGACATTAATTGGGGTTAGGGAGCGAGGTGGGTCGGGTCTTGTGGGATAGTTTATTTTTGTTAGGGTTGAAATAATTATTTATTTTCCACTTCAACATAGCATAGGCGTTTTTACTGTTTTGTGGGGGAGGCAGGGGGAGTTAAATGTATGTTTGTTTTCCGGAAACTTAACTGGCTGGTTGATACAAATTGTCTAAGTAATCGCCCAAATTTGTGCAAAAGTGCCACTGGCAGAGTTAGCTAATTCAATTGTCTTACTACTTTACTAGTACTACCGTCAGTCTCTTCTCTCCCCCTACTCCATTTTTCTTCCTTCCTCAAAATGCTTATCTTATCTGTGATTCGTGTTTGAGAATAGGGCTAGGCACAGGGCTTGCTGCATGGCAAATGGCGATTAAGGTTGGCTATGGAATCCGGTACGGATGAAATGGCCTCATTGTGGTGGTAGTAGTAGTGGTACACACTGGCAGTAGCAGCATATGAAAAAAAAGGAAATGAGACATTGAGTGGCATGAGGAGCATTAGAACAGTACGATAGTACATAGTACACTACACAAGAACAGTGCCATAAATTGTAGCCTAAGCAATGCTAAAGTATTCAATCAAAAGTTAACTACTAGTTTCATGGATTATGGCTACTACAAGAACTAGTACTGAAGGACACAGCAGCGTAACGTCACGTGTAGGAGTATGTTTTTGTTGATGAATCCACTTAATGGCGGACATGAAATTCTGAATTGATTTGCAAATACTCATGGGTGTGTGTCAAGCAGAATAAGAATATATCCTCGGATTCCTTGACCTGCCTTGAAATTGATTTCCTGTTGCTTTTGACCTTATCCTCCCCAGAAAGCATGTGTAATTATTGGTGTCATTTACAGGGGCGTGGCTTTGGCGCGTAGCGGAATGGCTGCCTGCTAAGGGAGCTCCGCGCGCCGGAACATTTACTGGGCGATTACCATCCTTTCAGACCTCGAGGCATGCTGTGGGACCTCCTCAGGGCACGAATGGAAGAAAGCGGCACAGATTTGGTGTAGTTTGTGATCTCCTGGCCCCAGCGCTACTCCCGCAGTAAACAAGGCCGGAATCGCAGATTGGACTGAAAATGGCGCCGTTCTGAAAGGCGACCTGTGTGGACTGTGGTGGATGGTAGTTGCCGCGTGGAGTCGCACTACAGTTGGATCGGGGGAGCGGTGCGCATTCGCTCGGCGCAGGACCTGAGCGTAACTGTGGAGTAATGGTACCGAAGAAACGGAAGGCACCCATACATAAATGAACTGCCTAGGGCGGGAATGAGTGACGATCTCCGGAGGCGGCAGTCGGCGCTGGACCGCCTGTGGAGCCTGTGGAGCCTGTGGTGTGATCCTGCCTGCTGACTGAAGCAGCACTTCCCGATGAAGGAAAGGTGGTGTCTGCGATCCGGTGGCGGCACGGAGAAGCCGAGTAGAGCTGACCTAATGCGGTAAGTGCAGCGCTAAAGCGGTTTGGGCCCGGTGGATCCAGGCGGTGCGGGTCTCGCGAGGTGCAGGTACCCAGTATGTGGTAGCACCTTGTAGGGACTGTGCGGCAGGGTCGCGAGAGGCTACGACTCATGCGGTGCTCCTTAGCGGGGTTGAGCGGTGTCTGGGCTGTCCTTTGGCGCTTGGGGGGTGCTACCCGGGGGTCTTCTCTGCCTTTTTCTTGTCCAATTACCGGACAGGTGGGGGTGGAGGGCCAGGGGAGGCTTCTTGGGAGCAGGGGATAGTGAGAGTGCCGACTCTAGTGTGTGGCTGTGAATTGAGCACCATAGGCTGAGCTGCAAAGGGCTGAGTCTCCCTGGAACCAGTTAAGACTATCCTGCGGGGCGGCCCCTGGAAGGGGCCCTACTGAGTAGAGGTGGTGCCACAACAGCGCAGAAAGTGTTGATGGTGCAAGAGGAGGCTGGTAAGCCTTGCCGACAATGAGGAGATACTGTCTGCGAGCTGAGAGCAGGTGTGCCACCGGGGCGCGGACGATTGTGACAGCAGGGAAGAAATCTATGTTGGCGAGTCAGGGCTGATTCACTTGTTGTTGCTTCGGAAGATACGCGGTTCCGCAAGAGCACCAGTACCAACAGTGCCTTTCACTATGGGCAAATCAGAGCCAAAGCAGGCAAAGCTTCAATTTGAAAACAAGAGGGCGACCCGTGCTGCTGATGGCATGGGTGACCAGAGTGAGTCTAGCAATGCCTCAGGGCTTACAGAGGGAGCTGAGGATGATACCAGGCCCATATTGTTAGAGTTGCGCACAGGGATGAAGACCATGGATAACAAGATAGATGCTTTGGCAACCGGACTTGATATGGTAAAGAAGAAAGTAGATAAACACGAGCACAGACTAGACGTGCTTGAAAATCGTGTGTCTGATGGGCATGACGCACAAGCTGAGGCACGCACGTAGTTACTTCAGATGGAAAAGGTGCTGGAGGTGATAAGTGCAGAGAACGAAAATTTAGGAGCGTGGTTGAGACTCAACAATATAAGCATTATTGGGCTTTCGGAGACCACGCCCATATCCAAGATGGGGATTTTTATTGATGGACTGTTGCATGAACTTTTTGGACCCGTCCTCTCTGCGGTGATGATAGTAGAGCGGGCACACCGATCCCTAGGTCCGCAGCCTAAACCGGTAGCTCCGCCGCGTCCGATCATTGCACGTTTCCTAAATTATGCTGACAGAGACGCCATTTTGAGAGAGGCTAGAGCCAATGATCCGGTGATTTATAAAGGAGACAGGTTATCGTTTTTTCCGGACTACACTCCTGCAGTACAGTCGGCGAGAAAGGAGTTTGTACCAGTAAAAAACTATTGAGGGAGGCATCGGTGCCATACGCCATGTTATACCCTGCCAAATTAAAGATAACTCACTAGGAACAATCGCATTTTTTTACAGACGCGAAATCGGCACTGAAGTTCACCAAACATATTTGCAAAGCGAAACCTCGACAGAAGTTAGTGGAAGACAAGATACTGGAATCGGGCTTGGAAGATGCGGATTAAGACTCAGTAGACTGAGACAGGAGTGTAGTGTGACACTGTGCAGACCCGTTTCATTACTGGACTTAGACTTTGGCGAGACAGGCTGAGTTTGCTGATCGGAGAGACGGGGGGTGGTGGATGCAGATGCGCCATATTTCTACACCGGTGGTCCTGAGGGGGGCAAATAGTGAGTGCTACTTGTTACAAGTTACAGAAAGCATGCAAGGAGGGAGGACGGTAGTTCCGACAACCGCACTTCGGTGCGAGTATACTTTGCTGAGCCTCTTCCCCCCGGAGTGTGTTCCCTACATGGTAAAATGGGTAGTTGGGAGTGTGATATTGAGTGGGGGTAGGGGGGAATGGTGTCGACCTAATTGGGAGGTTGGAGTGGGAGGTGGAAGGGAGAAGACAATTGGTAGAGGGATATTGTTGTTTGTTCTGTTTTTTATTATTTTTATCGAACTGTGCATGCCCAAAGGATACATGTTCAAGAAGGTTGAATTGTATTGTGATGATATAACTACTGCCCCTCTGAGGATAGATATGGTACCATTGATCACACGACTTATAATCATTGATGGCAGGTAAATGTAAGCTGCTAACCTGGAACGTTCGTGGCCTAAACTCTCCTAAAAAAGTAAGACAGGTAGTGGCATACCTAAATCGGCACATGATACACATTGCCTTGATACAAGAAACATACTTGACTCAATATACTGAGCGAGATCTAGCAAGCAGGTGGGCGGGTTTTTGACTTGCCGCTTCTTACTCTTCCTATGCGAGAGGCCTGCTGATTCTGATCAAGAAGGGGGTGGAGTTCCAGCCACTATACACCTACACGGATTAAGACGGGAGATGCGCGATGGTGTTTGGGAAGATGCATGGCAAATTTATTATCATTGTTAATATGCATGGGCCAATATTTGATGACCCATCTTGTGTAGACGGCATGTGTGGAAAGCTGCGAGAATGGCCTGACGCTCCTATAATATGGGGGGTAGATCTTAACACATACTTGAACGGGACGCTGGACAAGTCTAACCCCATTTCTCATCGAACCCATAAGGTAGCTAAATGTGTTTTGCGAGCAATGGAGGAATTTGGATTGTGTGATGTTTGGAGAGTGCGAAACCCAAAAGTGAGGGAAGGTACGCATGCGACACCAATGCACAGCAGCTGGTCACGTCTAAATTATTGGCTGCTTGGAGGGGAGATGATGGAATGGGTTGACAATGTGATGCCCCTGGCTAGAACATTGTCGGACCATAACCTGGTGAGTTTGGACGTGTTGTTCCCGGGGGCTGTGAGACACGCCTTTACATGGAGATTGTGATCTGAGGCGCTGCTTCACCCCATATATAAGAAATACGCTGACCTACTCGCGCCACATCTCTTGGAAATGTATGCTGAGGCGTATGATACAGGATGCTGCCGCCTTCTCTAAGAGAAGCATTGGCTATCATTCTTCTCAAAAAAGATAAGCCACCGGACAGATGCGACTCTTATCATCTGCTGTCACAAATCACTATAGACGCCAAGATTCTGGCAAAAAGTTTGGCCACCAGGCTGCAGCCACTATTACAGGGCCTGATATTACCGGATCAAGCGGGTTTTATTCCTGAAAGGTCCACCTCACACAACCTCCGTGCAATTCTTTCCATGTTTCATGTCCTGGAGCCAAGCTTGGAGGCGGCGGAGGTATTATTAGATGCGGCCAAATCATTCCACTCAGTGGAGTGGACCTATATGTATCGGGTTTTACGGCACATGGGATTTCCACCCCTTTTTATACAATGGATCGTTGCCCTGTACACGGCACCAACGGCAAGGATACGGGTGGGGGGGCTGACATTTTGCATTGAGAGAGGCACCCGGCAGGTTGCCCTCTATCGCCGTTGTTGTTTGAGATAGTCCTGGAACCTCTGGCTTGTGTAATCCGCCAACGACACAGGGAGACTGCTCTTAACTTCAATTACAGACCGGTGGCGATATCGTTATATGCGTACGATATGGTCCTCTTTGTACGTGAGCCGACCAGGTATTTGACGCAATTACTTCGGGAATACATTAGATTTGGCTACCTGTCTGGCCTTCACATAATTTGGGATAAGTCGTACATAATCCCTTTGACGTCGATAACTGTTCAATCTAGCTTGGAATTCCCGCTAGTGTGGTCAACGGACCCTGTTAAATACCTAGGTGTCTGGATACATCGTGACCCGGTCGTGGTAGTTAGAGAGAATTACGGAAGAGCATGCTCGAAACTAGAAAGCTTGGTAGACACCTTGATTTCATTGCCACTTTCATTGGCAGACAGCATTGCTCTTGTCAAAATGGTAGTACTGCCTAGATTCCTTTATCTCTTTATGAATATACCAATTGCGCTCACAATGGAGTTTTTTTAGAAATCTTCGCAGTCAGTTAATTCACTTGGTGTGGGGAGGTAAAGTCGCGCGGGTGCAATGGTCGACCCTTATGAAAGGGTATGAGAGAGGTGGATTCGCAGCTACAGACTTTTATGTATATTATTTGAGTGCCCAGGCTCAATATGTGTTTTATTGGTACAGGCCACATGCTTTTACTCCACACGTTGCTGTGGAAGAGGGAGACACAGCTCCGATCCCGCTGCACAGTGTAATTACTCATCATTCCCGAGATACTTCAAAGTCGGAGATTAATGCAGTTGATACCATGATCTCCGCCTGGCAGAAGATAGGGCGATTGGCACAGAAACTGCCGATATATGCGCCGCTAATGCATCTGGAGCAGCACGTCGCTATGTCGGTCACACAGGAAGGTCCCTCCATGAGATTATTGAGGGAAGCCGGTATTGTACGCATGCAAGATGTTTACCCGAATGGTACGTTTCTCACCCAGGAGACTTTACAGTATGTTAGTAACCAGTCACTTCTGTTCCGCTTTGCTGTGCATAGATTACGGCACGCGGCCGGGGTGCATTACACCACATATGCACAAGAGCCCCCCGTGTTATTGTCCTTGCAATTTGTGCTTACCACCCCTACTAACAAAAAGTTGATATTGAAACTACACAAGATGATTAAAGAGGAAACAGTGGAAGTTTCAGATAAAAGCTGGGACAGATAGAATGAATGTTTGTCGGACCCTACTACAGAGGAGAACTGGGCGTATATTTGTGGTTTGACAGGGAAGCTCAGTATGAATGGTAATCTTCGGATTATATATTTTAAATATATACATCAAGTGTACTATACCCCAGTACGGCTCCAAAAGTACGATTTACATGCGACTGCATGCTGTGAATGCTGTGGACAGGATGGGGCCGACTTTATGCATCTGGTGTGGAGATGTCAGAAGGTGGGTGAATTCTGGGATGCAGTAGTATGCTGTTTATAAGAGATGATTGCTGTGGATATTTAATGCACTCCGCTTGTGTGCCTGCTTTGCTGTGTGCCGCATGTTAAGGGGTGAATGGTATTTTTGTACGATTGGCGCTATTATTGGTGGCGCGAAGAGTGGCGATTACATGGGGAAAAAAACATAGACCTGCGCTTAAGGCATGGATGGCAGACTTGGTATTTTGTCGGGATAATCTTACTACATATGCTGAGGAGTTACCGGTTAGTTCGAGGCCGAGAGACATCTGGGAACCCTTACAACTATATTTACTTCATATGTCAATATAACGGTCCAGTGTACATGAGAAGATCGGAGGGGCAGATCGCATAGCTGGAGTTGATAAAAGGAACATTTGGACGTGTTTACATATTATTGGGGGTGCATGGAGTTCAGGATATATGTCCTTTGATGGTATATGCTTTGGTTAGTTTTTCTTTTTTTTCTGTTGGACCTTGGTTGATTTATTATTTGTTTATTATGGCTCAAATGTGAAACGTTGGTGTACGCACAGGCTGTCCTGTCATTTAGAAGTTGTCAGATACTGCACACGTTTTGACATATGTGATAGGCGGCTGCAATATGGTTGTAATATGTATCACTTTATTTTATTCCTCATTTGTCTTGTAATTTGTTTACCTTTAATAAAATAATGTTAAAAAAAATTAAAAATTATTGACGTCATTTAGTCACACCTCAATGAAAACCACACAGCCCGGGGGAAGAGGGTTAGGGTTTGAAAAATGGATGGGAATGGGGGTTTTTGGGAAAGTTTTTTGGAGAGAGAAAAAAAAACAGCATGGACAAACAACAAATGAAGAAAAACAAATCTTTGGATACAAACATATCCATAAATCTTTTAAGGGACATAAAGGAAGTGCATGCATGAAGTTGTTTGCTAAATGGATGGTTAGGTTACTGAAAAGTAGTACTTATACTACAACTCACTAACTAGTACTAAACAATTAAACAGTACAGGGCTGCAGTAATTGCGCACTTTCACTTGCCTTTCTGCCCTCAGAGAGAATAAACACTTAGTAGTACATTACATTAGTTTTAAAAATAGCAAAGAAACTTATCAAATAGCTGTAGGGATGAATTTGAAGCAGAGAGCAAATGCACAAAGTCGCACTCATAGAAGTTCACAACAATAACATTATTTAAAAGATAAGGACAAGTGAAGTGGATACTGTTACTGTATGTTGTAGTTTTCCTGGTCAAATTGGGAAGTTGCATGCATCCAGCCATTCCTCTTATTGGCGGTACTCCTCCATTCCATCGGGTGCTCCGTCGATCAATCTTGGTGACCACACTGTCCACTCCCTGCCTGGCGGATGCGGAATTGCGGATTGCTATGGTAAGCCTGAGTTAATGTTTTTCCCATCACACAGGGTAAGTGACGGCCTTTAATTGTCGATGAAAAAACAGAAAGGGATATTAAAACACCCCGGAAAATATAAGGTACGATGTGTAGTGCAAAAATAACACTTTCACTTTCAGAGGCGACAGTATTACATACATGCATCATTTCTAAAGTGCCTACTTGGAGTCTCTTTTTCCAGGATAATAATTAGCACACAGCAGGCCAGGGCCATGCAGACGGTCAAGGCAGGCACCACTGAGTGAACCACACTCCATGTAGCATACCTCTTTGATACAGACAGACAAAGCAGATCTAATTTTATACAGCAAGCCACATAGCCGCAATTTTACATGAACCGCTGTCTGGACTCTGGCATAACACTACTTATTTATTTATTTATTTTAGAGGCTTATATAGTGCAAGACTCGACTCCCGGAGGAGTATCTCTGCACTTGGTTCACCCAACCAGAATAAAAAAACAGTACTTCTCATGAGTGCGCTGAAGAGGGGTAGGATATTTAAAACAGGAAAGTCTTCAGCAGTTTCCTAAAAATTAGGTAGTTGGTGCAACATCTCAGGTTAAATGGTAGTTTATTCCAGAGACTGGGGCCCAGAAACGAGAGGGCTCTGCCGCCCAGTCTCGCCTTTCTAATGGGCGGGACCTGTAGCAGAAATTGATTTCTAGAACGGAAGGTGCGTACAGGTTTATAAGCGATAAACTTTTCAGCCAGATACAGGGGGCCTGAGCCAAAAATGCTTTTGTGAATGAGACAAGTTTTGAATTTAATCCGTTGTCGGATAGGCAGGATAGGATACACTAGATCGACCACTCCATACCACGACTAGACAGACAAGTAGTTCTGCTGTGGTTGTTGTTGACTTGTTTACCTGTTTGCCACTCATGAAATGGCCATAGTTCTTCCGTAAATCGACGATGATGATCCATCCATCCCAGTGAGTGACTGTAAAGATATTATGTAACTTTGGTCATCATGACTCATCATCAGTCATCGTGGTGTTGGCAAACTCAATGTTGTTCATGCAGTCACAGTCTACACACAGTGAGTCCAAGGACATTTTCCATATTAAAAAATGCAACGTAGTGGCCCCTGCAGTAGAAGTACAAATTGCATTAAACAAGGTAAACAGAGTAGACTTGAGTTACATTTAGTGTGTAAAAGATTAAATAATAACAAAACACATAGGATTCATTTCATGAACAACAAACAAAAAGCAATTGCTTTCATCAGAGCCAGACAGCCAGTGTTGTCCACTGAATGCCATCTCATCATTCATTACCTGGTCCACTTTTTGTCAGCATCTTATTCTTAAGTGAAGGGCCACAGGGCAGCCTCTCGTGTCAATTTCAGAAGTAACAGTCAGCATTGTCAGTCATTCCTGTCCCACTTCTTTTGATGGGACTCGTCTTCGAAGTGGCAGTTTCTTGATTCTGCGTAATTCGGCCATCTGCCTTGAGGGAAATAGATAGGGGGAGTCTGGAGGAGGAGAATAGAGGAGCATGACTGAGTTGTGAACTTCAGGAATGCAGACAACGGCACCTTCAATATGGAAATAAGACGAAGACAGTGCTGCTGATGGATTTGTTGTGATTAGAGTTTTGTTGTGCTAAAAGTTACAAAACAAAGAAAGACACACGGAAATAAAAATGAATAAGGACATAAAAAAAATAGTATTTCAAGCCTAGGTGTCAGGGAAGTAGAGCTCATCCTCAAACTCTGTGAATTTAAACGGGAGTAGGCCAGCTAACAGAGAAGAACTTCCGTCACCTAAGTCGGTGTCCTCTTCTTCCTGCGTGGATTCACGTATTTTGTAATCTGGTGGTATGAAGTGCTGATTCATCTTGATCATTGTTAACCTCTCCACATTTTTGGGCGAGAGGCGGGTCCTTTTTGAAGTTACAATGGCACCAGCAGCACTGAAAACACGTTTAGAAGACACGCTTTGAGTGGGCAAGACAAATAATTTATAGCCAGCTTAGTGATCAGTGGTAATTGAGGCCTTTTCCCATACCAATACACCAATGGGTTCTGATCAAAGAAGACCTATGTTGGGTCATCCAGATAGGCCTGCACCATCCACTCAAGGTCCTCCAGGGGTGCTCCACTTTGCGTACCATCTGTTGATTTGCATCAACACTGGAATGAGCAAACCCTTGATGAGTTATCCAATCCGCTTCTGACAATATTATGGCTGGGCCTGGTGCAGGTGATGATGATACATTTGCTGGTGTGGTAATGGCTCTGAGGGAAAGTGACTGCCTTCGGCCTCAGAAGTGGACCTTGACGACAGATGGCCTGCTGCTTCAGTAGTACTTGTGGTGGTTCCTTCAATTTCCTGCCGCTCTTTTTCAAACCGAGTGGCTGACAGAGCTAGCCAATGTTTGTACTTGGAAACATCTGCTTCAGAAAAATAAATGAATGTATTGCTGGCCAGTGCCTTTTTGTACCATAGATCCAGACGTAATGTTGTTCTGAATGTATTGCTTTAAGCCTTGTATTGTCAACTTATCGGCTTAATAAGCTCTCCGCCAACCGATATGTGTCTTGTTTTTCAGCATCAACTCAGAACGTTGAAGACACCGCCTTCAGTTGGTGCTCTAGCATGCGCAACAATAGGATAGCTTTGCCCAAAGTACAGTCCTCCCTGCTGACTTCACGGGTGAAGACCTCAAAAGGACAAAGCATGTCTGTCAGGCTTTTAACTAGGTCCCATTCCTCCACCTCTAGCCTCATGTCTTTCATAGAACCAGCCTGTGCGTGAAAGTCATACTCATTGATTACCAAGTACTGCTCAAACAGATGCTCAAGCATGTAGAAGGTTGAGTTCCCATGTGTTGCTACCTCCTGGATGAGTCCTCTGACTGGCACTCTACGGCCACGTTGAATGATCCTCAGCTGCTTCCGGGCCTTAAAAGAATGGCTGAAATGTGTGCAGATTCTTCAGCAGGTGGTCAGTAACTTGCTGACTGTGTTTTCTTTTTTCAAGAAATCTTGAACAATAATGTTAATGCTGTGCGCCAAACACGGCACTCTGAAATAGCCACCATCAGCCATGACCTTAACTATATTACTGCCATTATCCATGGAAACATAACCAATCAGGCACTTTCTTGGATGCAGCCATTCAAAGACCTTACTGTTAACCTCCTTCAAAATGTTTACTGCAGTAGGAGATTTCCCCATGGCAAACATGGCTACTGTTGCATGTTTCCAAGTAGCTTGAAAAATTGTGACACTGTCAACACCTGTAGCTATCTTCTCTCTAACCCCGCAAAAGAGACCCAGTGTGCAGTGATGCACATGTAATCAACGGCTTGGCAACTGGTCCACATGTCTGTTGTCAGGTGGATAGTGTGAACAGCACCCTTCTGCAAAGCTGCCCCAATCACGTCCACCACATCTTGATGTAGTGTCGGAACTGCAACTCTGGCAAAATAGGACGAGCTAGAAACCTTCCATTTAGGGCAGACTGTTGCCACAAACTCTAGAAACCCCACCCCTTCCACGAAAGAAAAAGGGAGAAGGTCCAGCGCTAAGATTTTAGCCAGCGTTGCATTATACAGACGTGCCATTGGGTGGTTGCGTTCAAATGGCGCCTCTGACCAAAACATGCTTTTAATGGTGGTCTGGACCGTTTTCAAATGTGATGATGATCCAGACTTCTTCGACCCAGTTAGGCTCATTGATGTACTTTTTCGCATTGGTTTCTCTACCAGACTCTTACTGTGCGTCCTAGATGTTGCTGGGGTCGAGGGTGTGGGCACTACCACTGCAGTGCTGCTGCCAGGGATACTGTGTGTACCAGAAAAAATGTCTCTTGCTTCTTCACCTCCCCCCTGCACGATGAGCTCCTCGTCATCACCAGATGCAATATCAATGACTACATTTGGATTTGTACTTTTGGCTTTCCAGATGTTACTTAGGTGTGCCTCCCACTGGATGCTGTGGTGTTTTTGGAGATGACCTCTCTGGCCTCCGGTACCTTAGTTGGTACCAATCTTACCCCGACTAACTACTTGTTTACAAATCGATCAATTAACGTGTTTTTCCACCTTTTTGCTAATACTAAAGAAGTCCCAAACTGGGGAGTTGAGAGTTCTGGTGGTGGTGGTGGAGGTGCCACTTTCAATGCCAGATGAAGTGGAGGATGGGTGTGGCGGAATTTATCTCTGTTGTGCACTTACAGCACCACTACTTGAGGTAATGGAGGTCGAGCTGGATGGAGGTCCCTGCTGGCCCTTATGAAGAGAAAATATGGAAGCTGTAGGTCGTGTTGGTGTAGTAGTTACATGTGTTGGTGGTGGTACCAGTGCCACGCCACCCACATCCCCCACAGCATTTCGGGATAGGGTAAAAATGTCTGTCTGCTGCATGCCCGCTGGGGCTGGAGTGACGACTGTGATGACTGGGTCGTCATCGTCAGACTCTTCATCAGCAGCAGAATACACCACTTCTACTTCTTCGTCATCACCCATGACTGAAAGCCTTGCGGGAACCTTCCTTTTACCTAGCTTTGTCGGCTCATGGCATGCCTCCCTTCCAGACTGAATTGGTGGGTGTCAATCAAGATCTAGATCATCAGAAGGAAGGGGGCTTGAAGAAAAAGTTGTACTAGTAGCCCTCCTTTTCCTTGCTGGGGATCTGGAAGACAATGGATCATCAGGAGTGGCTTGCTCGGCTGATACCTCTGAATGAATCTCGATTTCTTCATGTGCTGCTACTTCTGGAGGAACAAGCATTGTGGGCAGTTGTGTCTCTCCTTGTGCCTCTCCTTGTGCCTCTCCTTGCGCCTCCCCTTGCGCCTCTCCTTGCGCCTCTCCTTGTTGCACCAGTGGTTGTCTTTGCGGGTTTGGTTGAACACTCGTCAGATGAATTACACCCTGCGTTGATTGGATGCTACTTTGCAATGAGTCAACGCCAACATCACTGGTCAATGGTGAAAGAGCAATTAAAGTGGCTGCCTCTGCGGCACTCATGGGCTTGGGCCTAACTTGGCGTGGTGGCACTGAGACCAATGAAGCAGAGGTGCTGCTCCCAGCTTGGTCCCCGGCGGACACTGCTGCAGGAGTAGTTTTTTTTCCCCAAAAAAAGTGCCGGTCGGCACTCCAGTCTCCTTGGTAAGTGGTGCCACTTGCTTCTTCTGCTCCTTCTTACTGGCAGTGGCACTGGCAACTTTCTTGGTAGAGGAGCTACGGACACCTTTCTTTGGGCCCATCTTCTTCAGATGTCAGAACAGCAGGACGCGGTTGCATGAATTGCAGAGTTGTCTGTGGCCACACAAGACGTCACGTGGCGTTGTGCACACACCGCAGCAGGACTTCTTCCTGGCACTACAACAAGTGATGATGATGAGGATGATTCCTGGTTCTCAGTCTTTGTGCACCTAAAAGCAAAGAAGCCAGAGGAACATCAGTTAAATAAATGTTGCATATGTCGTGCTTCAATTAATACTATTTCAACTAGGCATTTATTATTATTAACACAACTCACCCAAAAACGGAAAGACCCAAAATAAAAATTGCAATTCTAATCAAAAATGGACGTTTAAATTAATAGAAGAGAGACCACACAGAGAGAGTTGTTTCATGCACCCATTCATCATATAACCCTAGGCCTACTGGCCCGCAACCGCAAACTTGCCGGCCTATGGCAAAAACTGCCTGGCCTCAATATGCCCCCCCCCACCCACATGGCCAGGCCCTGGACCAGGCCCCAACAACACCCAAAAAATCGAAATACACACAAAAATCACCCCAATCCAATGCCATCCATGCCCTAAATTATGTTTAAATACAAGATACCCCACAGAAAGACTTGGTCCATGCACCACTGAGTACCCCTGGACATAATGAATGAAAGCAAGGCAGACTGGGTGCAGGCCTATGGCACAAAGCACACTGCCTGGCTTCAAAATGGCCCCAAGACCCCCACCCACAAGGCCAGGCCCTGGACCAGGCATCGAAATGGCCCCCACCCACATGGCCAGGCGCTGGACTAGGCATCAAAATGGCCCCCACCCACATGGCCAGGCCCTGGACCAGGCCTCAGAATTGCCCCCACCCACATGGCCAGGCCCTGGACCAGGCCCCAACAACACCGCAAAAAATCGAATACACACAAAAATCACCCCAATCCAATGCCATCCATGCCCTAAATGATGTTTAAATTCAAGAGACCCCACAGAAAGACCCCACAGAAAGACCACTGACTACCCCTGGGCATAATGGATGAAAGCAAGGCAGACTGGGTGCAGGCCTATGGCACAAAGCACACTGTCTGGCTTCAAAATGGCCCCTAGACCCCCACCCACATGGCCAGGCCCTGGACCAGGCATCAAAATGTCCCCCACCCACATGGCCAGGTGCTGGACTAGGCATCAAAATGGCCCCCACCCACATGGCCAGGCCCTGGACCAGGCCTCAGAATGGCCCCCACCCACATGGCCAGGCCCTGGACCAGGCCCCAACAACACCCAAAAAATCAAAATACACACAAAAATCACCCCAATCCAATGCCATCCATGCCCTAGATTATGTTTAAATTCAAGAGACCCCACAGAAAGACTTGGCCCATGCACCACTGACTACCCCTGGGCATAATGGATGAAAGCAAGGCAGACTGGGTGCAGGCCTATGGCACAAAGCACACTGTCTGGCTTCAAAATGGCCCCTAGACCCCCACCCACATGGCAAGGCCCTGGACCAGGCCTCAAAATGGCCTCCACCCACATGGCCAGGCCCTGGACCAGGCCCCAACAACACCCAAAAAATCAAAATACACAGGAAAATCACCTCAATCCATTGCCATCCATGCCCTAAATGATGTTTAAATTCAAGAGACCCCACGGAAAGACTTGGTCCATGCACCACTGACTACCCCTGGGCTACCCCTGGGCCAAGGAATCCTAGAGTTCTTGTATGGATCCTGGTCACTCTGGGCCTATGGAGTTCGTCGCCGTTTGCCCTGTAGAATCTGCTCACAAGAGTGACTTGGCATTCGTGCCACACCGGTTGTTGAAAGTTAGGCTGAAACCGTCAACATTATCGGCGCCCTCTTGCTCTTCTCGAACCCTTTTCATGCACGTAAACAGCCGCCATTTTTGAACACCCTGGCCTCCCTGCCCTTTCCTGATAACCAGGCGTCTCTCTCCCTCTCCTAGCCTCACGGGCATCCCCCGCATGCTGACAACCCCCTCGCCCTCACATGTCTCGGGTCATAAACCCCTCTCCAGCGCAGCTCTGCCTCGGAATCCCATCCTGTTCCCAGCACGACACCTCCCTTCATTCCTTTCATGGTCCCAGGTCCTTTTGATGTAAACCCCTTTTTCCTGTGTGCCCGTTTGTCTTCCTCGTTCCCAGGCCGACACCCAGCTCTGCCGATACTATTCCTTGCCCCTCCCCGTACAATAGGAAGCTTCCCTCATCAAAGGACCCCCGAGTTGATCAAAGCCCCCACCCCATGAGATCCAATCGAACCCCACACTTTCCGTGAATCGGCGGAATATCCAACTGCGCGATGATCACCACCTGTTGTGACCAGGGTGGGGACTTCAACTGTAACTATGTGTGGGAACGGACCTGAAGGGGAGATTCCGAGGATGCCTTTTCGTACATCAAAGTTTTAACGAGAATGTGTTTCATGCAATAAAGTGATTAACTTGTGTATAAGAGGCCAGGCCTCAGAGATGCGGGTAGAGCACCTCAGAACGATACCTGCTGTCTGTTTTGCTGTGTTCTCCTCCGGAGAGAATAAAACCTTGTTTCCTGCCTTCCAGTCTCCAGAGCCTGCCTCTTCAGTAGTTTAAACTTCCTTGTGGGTTCAAGAGGCGACACCGCCGGGCAATACTTAAGGATCTTATATTCTGGTTGGTAGTGTCACCCTTTTACACGGTCCCAGGCTGTAATTGTCCGGCCTGTACCCCAAACTGTCCTCCTCCCGTCTTGAAAAAGACCCGCCGTGACCACCAACCGGGGCACACTAGGGTCGAAACGTCGACGAACTCCATAGGCCCAGAGTGACCAGGATCCATACAAGAACTCTAGGATTCCTTGGTTTAAAACAGTTTCTGGCCAATGAAGACATTGTATATATTTGTACATAATTTGTGTTGTATATCTTGCCATTCACTGAGCATTCTCCACTGAAAGTCACTTTGCACTTGACAGTCACCATATACATTGATTGTTGTCCATGAATGATTACAATTTAGATACCAAATGTTTTGGAATTCTTTTTAATACAATTGATTGATCACATGACTTCAAGTTTTTGAGCATTTGTTTCTCAAATTATTGGACCTGTATCAGAGAGTCTTTTTGTCTTTTTGTTCTCATTTAATGAATGTGTCTAAAAGCAATTGGTCCGACCCAACAGTTCATGTATAATCGGCACCCAAACCACCCAAATAGTGCACAAAACAACTGACTTGCCTCTTAGTTAACCATTGCCCTTGTTTTCAGGATGGGGTGGAGAATGAATATTTCTGAATTTAGGTTTCAAAACTATCACTTAAAAAGAAAATACTTTCCAACACATTGATATAATCTGATGTACTAAGGTGAAATGGTTCTTCATGTTAGTGAAATACACTTTTTGATTTTTAAAGCGATCTCATCATATTTTTGCACTTTATCTGCAAAATGTCTTTAAAAATGAAGGTGTTGCTAAAGTTAAGCAGTTCAGAACAACCTAGTTACATCCTTTCTTTATCTTCAATTAATGTTCAAATAAAGGCTTGACTGTTTACATAATTTTTTTAAATCATAGTGCTGAGTCAGGTAAATAGTCTAGTGCCGCTGTTGACCCAGGGACATCATGTAGAGGTCAGGAGAGCCTCATGCGGCCCCCAGGCCGTACTTTGAGAATCACTGCTCTGGAGCATAGGTCTTCAAAGTGTGGGGCGCGCCCACTGCTGGGGGAGCAAAGTCTCACCTCAGGGGGGCGCGCACTCCACCCCAACATTTCACCTTCCATTGTTGTTTCCCACGCCGGAAGTATGTTTGCTGCCTGTGTTGCATACCCCCAATTCGAGTTAGGGCTCTCTGATTGGAGTAGTCATGCAGAACAGCAGCTCAGCATGTAGTTTCTGCAACACTGATGTAATCACTAACGTTCCTCCAATGAAAGGCACAGCAGCACAGATACCAGGAAGTGCCGCACATCTTGTATACATAAAAGCTGCAAAATACTTCTAGTTTGCTGATAAAGCAGTGCTTCTTCACTGCTGCCTTTTGCCTCGTGGTTGAAACCTTTTACCTCATGGTTGCTGAATTTCACATATGGTTGCTTCCCTTTGCCTCGCTGTTGAAGCCTTCCCCCTCCTTCAGGTTATCCTGCTCCTGGTTTGTAGCCTCACCACTACTGCCTTTCGCTCCAAGGATTTTACAATGGGTGCATCCTTCCTGAAGATTCCATTCACTGGCAGGTAAGCATTAAAAGCGTTATATTTTTTTTTTTTTTTTTTTATTTTTCTTCCTGCTTTTTCCCCAATGCTAGTGGGAACATTGGTTGTTTTGAGGATGAGAGGATGTAGCATTACTGCCAGAGCTGCTGACTTCTGGGGACCAAGGTTCGGGTCTCAGCATAGGCTCAACATCATGTGATGCTGGGCAAAAACACTCGGTTTACCCGTGAATTAAGGAAAAGGAATTTTACTTTGATTAAAGTCACCGGTGCTTTTTAAAGTGCTTCAATACCCAAGAGCAGAGTCCACAAGCCTGATATAATAAATTATGAAATATGTAACCTGTTCTCATTTCTTCCATAGGGCAAATCTAAATGCTTTCTTATGTGCCTGTGTCTGCTTTTCTGGAAGGCGATCTTCTTTATAAGCCAATTATGTTAACAATGGAAGGAATCTGGATGCTGCTAGAGGAGAAAGGTATATATATATATATATATATACATATATATATATATATATATATATATATATATATATATATATATATATATATATATATATATATTGTGTCAATGCGCAAACCTTTCAATCCAGTAAAGGAGCAGACTCAAGCCCAACTTCATAGTGCGTGAAGATTTTATTTAAAACAAAATTGTCCAAACTCCCGACGCGTTTCGGTGCAGCCGCACCTTGATCACGGGTAAAGCAGTTTTGTTTATCAGTACATTTAAAGTGTTCAAAACATAAAAAGTGAAGTAGGACTACTAGTTCCAACCCATGTGAAAGTTTGTAAACGTGGCTGCCATCTTTGAATGTCACAAAATTATAAGTATCAAGTATGTTCACCGTTGGTGAATTAATATTAGTAATTCGATCAAGTCACATGACATTACTTTTTTCAGACCAACATTTCACAAGATATTTGCATGATTATCTCTCATATTTTCAGTACATGTATGGTAAATTTACATTTCATACTGTCAAACAATTCAGCCCCTGTGGGATTACTGCTGCCTCAACGGACAGTCCAACTCTTTTCCCTTCCGGGAACTCGCGCATAATTAGCCCAATTCCATATTTAGGGGACTACTTACAATTCTGCCCAAGTGTGCTAATGCTCTGTGAAAAACTCAAATAAATGTATTCTTGTGTCATAGCCTGATAAATTAAAGAAATTAGATTTACACCAAAGATTACAAAGATTATGTCTGATACTTGGTTGCTCAGTGCACAGTTCATTGTACCAATCTGCTCTACAATTCTTTATGGCAGTCATCGTTTTCTTATCCATGTTGTGTGCAGACTATTTGTCTCCTACAAAAATAAAAAAGTGAAATCACTATAATATATGTGCAAGTTAAAAACCAGACAGAAGCTTCAAATCATTTACAGAATTCTTATGCATTCATTTAGCACAGTGTGTGTCCAACAGTTTAACCCAGATGTACAGACATCTCCTCATCCTTATTCAATCCCAGAGGTTGGACTGTGTCATATTTAATTATGAGTCTAGATTCTAGCTGACGTAAGTCTCTCACTCTATTTCCTTCTCTTTTTTTTTTTAAGTAAGTACATTTTTATGGTATATAGTTAATTAAAACCTTTACAATATGGTTACATAAAAACACATGTTTTAAAAATAAAGTGTACGACTTTAGCTGATCTTTAA
This sequence comes from Lissotriton helveticus, assembly GCF_964261635.1. Lineage (NCBI taxonomy): Eukaryota > Metazoa > Chordata > Amphibia > Caudata > Salamandridae > Lissotriton > Lissotriton helveticus. The sequence continues at coordinate 701,547,961 of NC_136068.1, read as the reverse complement.
AAAAGAAAGCAAAAAGATATCTTACTAAAATGTCTATATTTTTGGTATATTTGTAAAAGGGGATTCAGAGTCTGTTCGTAACCCTTCGGGCGTTCATGTTCGAGCGTTCAGTGATCTTTTTTCTCAGTCTTCGTTACTAGCAGCAATGCATTTTGGCAGAATCTTGTGGCCCTACCCGCTGTCTGCAGATGGTGACTATTCAGTGCTAGCATGACAGCTGGGCGGCATGATCTAATCTGAAAAAGTCGAAATACATGCAGTAGATAATAACGTCTCAAAATTTTCAAGGATTGGCAGATGCACAATATGTGCAACATTGATTCTTCCATTTGCCCACATAGTCTGCAGATGGGTGACGGCCATGTTTGCTTCCATGGAGGTGTATGATCTTTTAAAATGGTAATGCCCAGCCGTTATTTCCTTCTCTTTCTGAAATAGGGATCCTATCCAAGGCACAGAATTGTAATAGATTCACATTTTTTTGGTGGAAATCTTTAAAATGTTTAGCTATCGGGTAATTTTTGTCTTCATTCACAATGGCCCTGGTGTGCTCCAGGACTCATTTCTTTACCTGGTGAATTGTACTCCCAATATACACAAGTGGACAAGGGCAACGTAACGCATAGACACTAAAGTCTGATTTGCACGTTAAGTGCTTCTGTATCACAAATGGTTTCTGAGTGTTAGATAAGACCAATTCCTTCCTATTAACACTATTATTGCCCTGCAAGTAAAGAAACCCTTTATCATTTTAGGATCATTTCTCACTTTTAAAGTGTTCTTGCATAGCAAATCTTTCAAGGCTGTGCATTTTTTAAAAGTGATCTTGGGTTGGTTGCCTACCACTTCCTTCAATATTGGATCCAAACTTAGTATATGCCAATATTTTTTAAGACTTCTTCTCACCTGCCAGGATTGGTCAGAGTATGCTGTAATGAACCTGACTGATTCTTCCTCCTCTTTGATTGGGGATTGCGGGTTTAGGAGATCTTCCCTAGCGATACTTTTCACTTTGACACAAGCTTGTTCTATCACTTTCTTCGAATACCCTCTCTCCTCAAATCTCTCTTTCATGTTCACCATTTCTCTTTCAAAGTCTGTGTTCGTACCACAATTTCTCTTGGCACACAAAAGTTCACCGAAAGGTATGCTGCAAATTAAATTGTTGGGATGTCAGCTTGCCGCATGAAGCAGGCTATTGCCTGCTGTGGGCTTTCGGAACAACTTGCTCCTGAGTTTTCCTCCCTCGACATTGACCTGCACATCTAAAAATTCAACAGACTGTTTGTCTATAGTACATGTGAATTTTAAGTTGCAGTCATTTACATTCAGGTCAGTGACAAATTTCATTGCTTCCCCTCTACTCCCTTTCCACACACAGAACACGTAGTCTATATACCTTGTCCAGAGGACCACATTCTGGGTAAAGGCCAAGATGTTACTGGCCACCTGCTCCTCCCACCAGCCCAGGTACAACCCTGCGTAACTCGGGGCGAAGCAGGTTCCCATCGCGTCCCCCGGGCCTGGCAATAGACGACGTGATTGAACAGAAAATAATTGTTGGAGAGGCAAGTTCGCATCATGCTAACTAGCATCTGGGTATGAAGTAGATATTTGACGTCCCGCTGTGCCAGAAAGTGTTGATTAGCCTCTAATCCCAATTTGTGTGGTATACATTTATAGAGACTATTGACGTCTAGCTTCATCAGCCATATATCATCCTCCCATTGGATGGGTTCAATGATTCGCAAGAAATCTCGTGTATCTTGTAGATACGAAGGCAACTTTTGAACATAAGGGCGCAGAAAGTGGCCTATATATTTGAAGGGTTTTCGTATGTACTACCCATGGAGGACACGATAGGTTGTCCTGGGGGGTTCTCATAATTCTTATGTAACTTGGGTAGTAAATATAGTACCGCAAGTTTGGGGTGATCGCATGTTAGGAATTTATATTCATCTTCTGACAATAGACCTTCTTGTTTCCAATTTGCCAGTTGTACCTGATAGTTCTGATTGCTTTTCTCATAACAGCTTTTGTTACTCTTGGAATAACTTTCCTCATCCCCAAGCTTCCTTTAAGTACATTTCAACCGGCCACACCACCACATTACCGCCCTTATCAGACATTTTATTAACTACATCACAGTTATTTTTCAATTCACTAAGGGCCTGCCGTTGGCTTACTGTTAAATTGTCATAGATGGGTCTATTGGATTTCTCCAATCTTTTAAACTCTTTGATAACCCTACGTTCAAAAACATCAATAACTTCACTGTGGATTTGAGGTAAGAACCTCGACTTAGGTTTAAATCCCCTGCCACTCATTGCATCAAAACTCAAATCCTCCTCCATTAGACAGTCGGCAGTACTGATCTCTTTATCACTGCTGTCTTGTAACGGCCTCATTGTTTGTAAAAGGTTGACATCACCAATGGTTACCCTGTGTTGTCTACCACATTCATCTGCACTCTGCGTTTTCTGTTGTGAAACCATTTCTTTAATTTTAGTTTTCGTACAAAATGAAAGAGATCAATCCTTCCTTCTGTATAATTAAAATGACTGGAAGGGCATATTTATATATATATCCCCTTGAATCACTTATAACACATATGTGCCTAATGTAGATATCCCCTAGGTCTTCGTAGAAAAATGAGGATGGCCACCTACTGGTGCCACTTGGCCATACGCCACATAATCACAGTTTTTAGGTCTCGCCTTGCCAATGCGCTTGTGCATTGGTGGCGAGATTAGAACAGCCTACCAAAACAGCGGATTAGACACAGTTCATGTGAGACAGGCGCGTGCACGAGGCCAGCCACATCACACCACCATTTGTCTGTGCCTCGCATCAGACTTCAAAGGCTGGCGCTCCCCCCATCACACTTCATCCCCCGCCCCGCGTGCACATCGCACACCACCACGCTCTTCCCATTCACACGCTCTGTAGGTCACCATTTGCCAGCATGCGGCTGCTAGCGCTTTCATCCCTATCACTCCCCCCTCTCCTACTTCCCCTCCCACCTCCCAAACAGCATCGAGCCGAAAGTGCACTGAGGATGGGAAACAATCGAAATTAAACTATTCAATTGAAAAGACACTGTAACCTATTGAAATTCTAGTATGCACAATTATAAAGTGCATTTTTGATTGACAGCTGACGTGGATAAACATTTTTTTAAAACTTGTCAATGAAAATTAACGAGCACTTTTCTTGAAATCACACTTGAACGTGACATATGTAAAACAAAATATAGCTGTACAAGCCTGTTGCTAGATGTTCGTGTACTTGTCTTCCTTTCCATTACGTCTTTTGCCACTTCATTGCACATAGCCTCCTCTTTTTTCAATTATCACCTTACATTTTCTTCATTTTATGTACCCATTTCTTCTCCTGTTTCTAACATTCCTCATCCTCTAACCCTGTCTCTTCCTATCTCTCTTCCTCTTGATTCACGCAGTCCTTTTATCATCTTTCTTTCTCTCTGTCATAAGCTGCACTTTTCCTTTTCCAAAGCTCGGTTTTCGCCTCCCACTTGTATCTACCTCCATCATAGCTACCTCCACTGATCCTTTCCTTCTTATATTTTGTATGCAAAACAAAAACACTTTCTCCACAAACAGCACTTTTATCCAGTCTCGCCTCTGGCTGTCTTTACATGATTACACCCCTCTCCAAGAGACCACTCACACTGCCCCCCTTTCACACAGACCACACACACTGGCTCCCTCGCACACAGACCACACCACACACTGCTGCACTCCACACACTGCTGCACTCCTCACACAGCTGCATGCCACACACTGCTGCATGCCTCACACTGCTGCACGCTGCATGCCACACACTGCTGCACACCTCATACTGCTGCATGCCACACACTGCTGCATGTCACACACTGTTGCACGCCTCACACTGCTGCACGCTGCACGCCACACACTGCTGCATGTCTCACACTGCTGCACGCCTCACACAAACTGCTTTTTTGAGGGATGTCATTCTATATATATACTGGGATGGCAGGCTAAAGTATGAATTCCCAATTCCCTGCCTATTGTAGGATATGCCTGGCTTCAAGGAAGTGTGTTTCGCTTCACACTAGCTACTAACCCACACTAGCTACTAGCTACTAACCCAATTATCTTTGTTTTGCTGCTTTTTCAGAAAGTATGGCACCCCAGAACATTCCCTGACAGAAACCTGGGAGAACAAAGGCACACAAGATGCTAGGCTTTCCTCACCTTGATGATACACAGAGGCTGCGCACACCTCTAGGAAACAATGGGGGACGAAGGGAATAGACTACTCCAGGTGAGCCCTGGATGATAAACTGTCCTTTTTTTATCCTCTTGCTTCATAGTGTAAAAAGAATCACTTTCTACCAGGATCAGGGCCCAGATTATGTTGTCTAGTGGCTGAGTTGCCTAATTTGCTAATCACTGCCATGTGGACAAATGATCAGTTGCGATATTGAAGACTAAGTGCCGCTCAATACTGGAAGTGGATCACAACCTCAGGATTGCAGTAGCAAGAATCCATCCACAGATTGATAATCTCTTTGGACAAAAACAGGCACACCCATCAAATTAGCTTTGAAATGTTTTTATTAATTTATGCCAAATGTTGTGTTTTATGTGAGAAATAAAACACCATTGTAACTGTTTTGTGCAAAATTTGTCTTGGAGACTTTTTATTTGAAATTTGTAATGAATATCTGGCCCCTAAACACGGATGTATGATAGTACATCGCACACGTTTTCAACGCGTGCTTTTACAATGCAATTCCCACATCGCAAAGACTGTAACAATGCAAGTTTACCCAACGCATGGGGTTTCAACGCCAATGCCGTTTACCCTATTGCGAAACCCATTAGATTGCACACTGATAAATTGTACGCCATTACAACGCCTATGGTGCTCGTAAACTCCCTGGAATGCCCCTACCGCAAAACTAGGTGTTTGTGTGTGGCGGGTTCGTATTTTAGTAGCAGTACCTGAGTATGGTTAAAAGTAAAAACGGGATTGCCTGATAAACGAAGAAACTGTGAAATTTTAATTGCAGTGTATGTTTACGCTCCCCCACCAAGATTGCACATAAATCCATGATTGTATCAAACTCCTTTGAAACCAAAAGTCAATGTTGTAATGAACCCCCCTCCCAAGTATGCCACAAAACCCAACATGCCCCTAATCGTGTTTACCCAGTCTTCATCACACTCTTCGTATCCAGACAATGTCCGCAATATGTGTCAAAATTTCTGTAGCATTTACTTCTAAGGTGTAACCAGTGTAATCATAATGTAAATAAAGCAAAGGTTAACAAGCTGTGGCATTTTTGTAATCTAAACATTGTTCTAGCATTTCCTTGCATGAAGCAATTAGCAATAACTAGTTGAAAATCAGACGTGACATATTACCTCCGCCTATTGATCTATCATTATATATCTACATTTGCTATGCTCCCGTTCCTTTTTTTGTTAATTTAACGAGGGCAACAAGGTCCCTTTTGCTTGCTAATTAATGCCCGCAACAAAAGAACGACACAATGTACCTCTCCCGCCCCTTAAAAATTAATATGTACCTCTCTTGTCGCTTTTTTTGGGTAATTAATGTAGGCTACCAACAAACGACACAATGTACCTCTCCCGTCTCTTCTTTTGGTAATTAAAAAATATGCGCCTTACCTTAAGGGATCCCCCGCTTCTGTGTTATCCTGCTCGCAGCGATCGAAAGAATGACACAAAGTACACGTGCCATTCTCGTCTTCAGCCAACCAGTGGATGAGTGACACAGTGGCATAAGGAGGCCATAGAGAGACCAATGGTGACCAAAAAGCCACACAGTGAGAGAGTGGTGAGAGTGCATCTGGCTTGCAATGCATTAGGCACAGTGGCACCAGGCCTGAGAGGCGGAAGCAGTTAGCCTAGTGGTTGGTGCAATTTGAACCCGGGCCGGAGGGCTGCAAGTGTGAGCAGCAGCTGAGCAGATGCATATCCCTACGGGAGGGCCCCATTCTTTAGCGCTCCCTGCTTGCACAAAATCTGAGTCTCTCACTGCCCCTGCAGACACTACTTTCACACCATGGCATCAGTTTGAGCAGCAGCGGAGCGGATCCGCAGCCCTACGGGAGGGCTACTGGGCCCTTTTTGGGCCCCATTCTTTAGCGCTCCCTGCTTGCCCAACATCTGAGTCTCTCACTCGCCCTGCAGACACTACTTTCACACCATGGTATCAGCATTCTGTGCATACAGTGCAACCAGCTCAGACCACCGTAATGGTCTTTTTGCCATACAGTGAATACGGCCCTGAGCTGCTCTGTGCTGCGCTCCTTCTCCCTCTATCTGGCCAATGGGAAAGGAGGTAGTACTTTGGCTACGGCAGTTGCCACAGACCTAAACAAGCATTTACAATGCAATGGTTTTGCCTTTGGAAAAGTTAGAGCTATTGGCATTGCTCATGACAGTTTTTTTTTTTTTTACTTAGAAATAAATGGCATTGTTATTTACATTGCCAACAGCTCTCACAGCCCACACAGCTCTCACAGCCCACACAGCTCTCACAGCTCTCACAGCCCACACAGCTCTCACAGCCCACACAGCTCTCACAGCCCACACAGCTCTCACAGCCCACACAGCTCTCACAGCCCACACAGCTCTCACAGCCCTCACAGCCCACACAGCCCACACAGCTCTCACAGCCCACACAGCTCTCACAGCCCACACAGCTCTCACAGCCCACACAGCCCACACAGCTCTCACAGCCCACACAGCTCTCACAGCCCACACAGCTCTCACAGCCCACACAGCTCTCACAGCCTACACAGCCCACACAGCCCACACAGCCCACACAGCCCACACAGCTCTCACAGCCCACACAGCTCTCACAGCCCACACAGCTCTCACAGCCCACACAGCTCTCACAGCCCACACAGCCCACACAGCTCTCACAGCCCACAGCTCTCACAGCCCACAGCTCTCACTGCCCACACAGCTCTCACAGCCCACACAGCTCTCACAGCCCACACAGCTCTCACAGCCCACCCAGCTCTCACAGCCCACACAGCTCTCACAGCCCACACAGCTCTCACAGCCCACACAGCTCACACAGCCCACACAGCTCTCACAGCCCAGACAGCTCTCACAGCCCTCACAGCTCACACAGCCCTCACAGCTCACACAGCTCACACAGCTCTCACAGCCCACACAGCTCTCACAGCCCACACAGCTCTCACAGCCCACACAGCTCTCACAGCCCACACAGCTCTCACAGCCCACACAGCTCTCACAGCCCACACAGCTCTCACAGCCCACACAGCTCTCACAGCCCACACAGATCTCACAGCCCACACAGCTCTCACAGCCCACACAGCTCTCACAGCCCACACTATGCTGCTGTCTCTAAGAGAAGCACTTCCCAAATTCAAAACAGATCTCAGTTTCAGAGATTCATTCCACAAATGCAACTACAGACATGTGCTTTCCCAAGGAAATATACTGCAAAAATAAAACAAGCATTTACAAGTGGGGCCAGAGACACGGACAGCGGGAGGGGGGGGCAGGAACGGGCACACGGACAGCAGGAGGGGGGCGGGAACAGGCACAGGCACAATCAAAAGGCAGAAGGCAAGAAAAAACAAAACAAAGTTGTATCTGTTATTTTGGTGCAGGCTAGAACCCACTTGCATGAGCTAGCTGCACAAAGGCGGAGTCTCATTTCAGGCCTGGAGGGACTCCCTGCACAGGGAGGGAGACTGGGGACAGGCCTGAAGGGACTCACTGCACACAGAGGGAGACTGCACACAGAGGGAGACTGAGGACAAGCATGGGGGGGACTCACTGCACACAGAGGGAGACTGAGGACAAGTCTTGAGGGACTCACTGCACACAGAGGGAGACTGAGGACAAGTCTTGAGGGACTCACTGCGTCAATCTTTTTGGTGCCCCCCCCCCATATGTCCTCCTCCTTGGATCCCCTCACTATCACCTGGGCAAAAGTGCCCCTCTTCTCTCCATAGGCCTCTCTCACATACATTTCATTTGCTTTAAAGCCTGGTAAAGGCTAGATTTACTGTTCCTCTTAGGTATCCACATAAAATACAGATCTGTTCTTTGCAGCAGGAACATTAACCCTCTGTGCTACTTTATGGCAGCCAAAACTGCCTCAAGCTAAAACTATGATCTTTCGCTCTAGCAGAAACATTAATCACAAGAGTTATAATTAAATTTTCATTGCTGCCCGAAAGCTGGATGCACAAGGAACTCTGCAGCAGGTGCTTTTAAATCCTATGTAATTGCTAAACACCGCGCCTCCCTGTGGTAAGTGCCCCCCCCCACCCTTCAAGGTCAGCACCAAGTGCAACCCCACTGGTAGCACCTCCCTAAAGCCGGCCCTGACCTAATTACAAGTGCATAACATCCTAAATCACGATCAAAGCAAGTCAAGGCCAATATTATGCCTGGGATTCCCTACATGTTTTCCAGCTCCTTTCACACAGAAACTCATACTCGCACACACGAACCCATGCTTCACACGCACATACATGACAACTCATACATGCACACTTACACACATACACACAATGTCATGCGCCCTGCTCTGCCTTCTTAACCTGAAGGTGTGGTGGTGGTGCTATTTGAGATCTGCATGGTATGTGGTCCAGTCAGGGTAGGCGGAAGTAGGGGGTGTGTGTCCTCACTGATCAGCAGATCCTAGTTCTGTGTGCCTCCCAATCTTGTGGGAGGGGGAGGGATGTCAGGAGCATGGGGGGCATGGGATAGGGTGTCTGGTAGCATAGTAGTGGCCAAGTCAAGAGATGAGCAGGGCTCGAGTCGGGGATCCACGCAGGTGGACGGCGTCCCCCCACTCTTTTCACAGGTTGGACGCCGTCCCCCCTGCCAAGACGCTTAGCCCCACAGAAATATGCTGAACGTGTCCCGGTGTAAATTTCAGACACCGGGACACGTTCAGCACGTGACGTCACGAGTTCATTTGCATACTATCAGTCTCCCCACTTCTTTTTATAGGACTTGTGCCCTGGAGATGAGCAAGAGAAGCTCTGAACAGGAAACAAGTTATGACGAGTGGAGGAAGAACATAGAAAGAAACAGTGAGTGGGAACCAGACAAGGGAAAACATAGGGAGCAGAGGAGGCTGGGGAGGGACAAAGCTCCTGATTTACAGTTTGTATGACGGGTACTTCGGCAGGGAAAACATCTGTAAAACCCCAAATAACACGTTTTTAAAAGTTATGCAAACCTCAGTTAAAGGCAGAGTTAAGCGTTCACTTAAAATGTAGATCCGTGAATTAAATGTGGGGGGACATTTTTTTTTTAAGTTTTAAAAAAAAATGTGCGATTCCCCCAATCCTCATGAGATTATCAACAGACTGAGGAATGCCCTCGACATCTCTTGCCATGACGATGCTGCGCCATCAGAAACAAAGTGCGCATACACCTTTAGGGCACCTTTGTTCCACCGCTGCCAGCCTTTTAATGGTGGGGCTCCCCCCATGAAATGGCTGGTGGTGGAGGAACTCGTAATATGCCGAGTGGGACTGTGCTTGTCCCGTTCAGCATATTACATTGTGGTGCTGCACCGCCACCGCCAGAGAATGACTGTTACCTGGCGCATAAAGTGGTCCGCCGCAAAAACCAGTTTTGAAGTTGTAATGCAGTGGACAGACCACCCCCACCACGAGTGGGATGTAATCAGGCCCTAAGTTCAGGCTCCTCAGCTCCTTCCTTGACAAATTGAGGGGGAACTGTCAAGAAAGTGGTTGGTGATAGAAAATTGGGCACAGGATATGACAGGATGCTGTCACAAAGATTGGATGAGGTATCAGTGATGTCATCATTGGAGATGTCAGCAATGACTTTATGGGAGATGTCATCATTGGTGTAATTTAACATATCATGAGCGATGTATTATTTGAGGTCATAAGCAGTGCATAATGGAGCCGCAAGGTTCAGTAAATTATAATTTGTGAATTTTCTACATATTAGTTCACTGAAAAAAAAAACCTTTTTTTTACTGAAATTATAGGTATAAAATTCATATATACATATTAGCCACTATGTAGTTATAGTTATGATTCTAAGAGATAGGAATTTCTCAGGTATTTGTTAGCCAATAACTGTGTGACCATTTGACTTTGAAACTTTGCAAACCTATTCTTTTGTCTGCATTGGTGGATGATGCAAAGTTTAGAGGTGATTTGTTAAGGGCGTGCACAGAAAAAATGGGGGTCACAAAAATGTTTTTACACCTGGGAGCTATCCACAGACTTTTTAGACAGACATAGCAGCAAAATGGCTGAATGGATTTTCATGAAATTTGACAGGAATATAGATTATGGTGTGAAAATGATCCTTTGTCTTATTTGTTCTAAATTGGTTCAGTTGTATTTAAGTAATAAGGGATAACATCACAGTGATATATTGGGCCGCAACCCACCATGGTCCCATCGTGGTATACCGCGATGCGTGGCAATGATGAAATTCGTTATCAAAGCCCTCGCAAAATGAAAAAGCATCCACATTGTTTAAAGAAAGTTTATATTTGTTCTTTGTTTTTACATGAAATATAGCTAACTAATGTTTTTGCAATGCAAAGAACTGAGGAGATTTAGGAAAGTCTGTAGAGTTAAGGAAAAGTATTTTTATTGAGTTATATATTTTTTTTAAAGTTTGTGATGTACCATAGTACTTCCACAAAATGATCTAGAAAGTACTGTGGTATCTAATTATATATGACAAGAGACACTACATGATACGTACCTCCACGCCACTTCACTCAACTTTACAACACTCCACTCCATTGTATGACACACCACACCACTCCACTCTAAGACATGCCGCTCTACTCTAGGACATTTTACTCCACTCTAAGCTTCGCCACTCCCCTCCACTCCATAACACTTTACTAAACTAAATGCTACTCCAAGACACTCCACGCTACGGTACTCTACTCTACTCAATACTACAACACTCTACAACGGATGTATGACATTACAACGCATGCTTTTACATCGCATGCTTTTACAATGCGGTATTTACAACGCATACCATTACAACGCATAGTGCTTTTAGGCGCTGGATAGTGAATTGTTTAATTTACTATTCCAACTCCAGTCCCCGTGGATAGTAGGGAAGGTGTTGGATAGTACATTAAACCTATTCCCTATCCTAGAACGCCCCCCAGCGCAATGCGTTGTAATGGTTTGCGTTGTAAAAGTTGCATTGTAAAGGCACTGCGTGGTAAAAGTTGTGTTGTAAAGGTTGTTCACCCTGTACAACATTCTTCTCTACTTTATGCCACTCTCCTCCACGCTACTCCACCGTATGTCACTCTATGATACTCTACTCCATTCCATGCATTTCCCTCTATGCTATGCCATGCCACTATATAATACAAGATTCCACTCTACTCCACTCTACACTCCACTACTCCACCCTACGCCACTCCACTCTATACCACCCTACTCTAAAACACTCTGGGAAATGCCACTCTATGACACACCACTCCACTCTGACATGCCATGCAACACCACTTCATGCCCCTCCACTTCATGCCAATCTACTTGGCTCAATGCCACGCCATTCCGCTCTGCTCTACAACATGGCATTCAGCTCTGTGATACTTTACTGAACTACCCTATGTCTCTTGACTCTGCCCTATGACACTTTACTCCACTTTATGCCACTGTACCACACTCCACTCTATGCCATTCCACTATACTCTACTCTACTCGACTCCACTCTATGACACACATCACCCCTCCACTCTACGACACTCTATTCAACTCCACTCTATGACACACCACTCCACTTGACCTTTTGCCACTCCACTCTGCACCCCTACACTCTAAGACACTCTACAACATGCCACTCTATGATGGACTACTCCACTCTATCCTACAACATGCCACAACACTTTACATCACTCCACTCTACACCACAGCATGTTGCTCCTTTTTATGACATGCCACTCCATTCCAATCTATGACACTCCACTCAACATTACGGCACTTCACATCACTCTATGACTTAATTCTAAGATACTGTATGCCACAGCAATCTATGACACTCCACTCCATTTTACTCTATGACATGCAACTCCACTACACTCTACGACACTCCACACCACTCAACCCAATGACACACCACTCCATATCTGTCCCTCTTCCTCTTTCGCCCTTTTCCCTCCCATCGATTTATTTTGAAAACTTTTGGTCAAAACCAAGTCCGGTTCTCCTGCGGATTGCGCGCCTGCACGCATTCTCAAAACTCTTTTCACCAACTGTCCTGCCCCCCCTCTTGCTCTTCTTAATTCCTCTTTGGCTCTTGGATCTGTCCCCTCTTCCTTCAAAACCGCTATAGTCCTTCCCATTCTAAAAAAAACTGGCCTAGATCCCTCTCTTCCTTCCAATTTCCGCCCCATTTCTCTTCTTCCCTACCTCGGCAAGATCCTTGAAGCTCATGTCACCTCCTGCCTCTCCACTTATATAGAGGAGAACGGCCTCCTTGCATCCCACCAGGCTGGATTCCGCCCGGGCCAATCCACGGAGATGGTGGTCCTCGCAGTCTTGGACGAGCTCAAGGGGAAGGCCGATTCCAACCTCCCCCAAGCCCTGGTCCTTCTCGATCTGTCCGCTGCGTTTGACACGGTTGACCATTCCATCCTTCTCGACCGTGTCAGCACAGCGGGCATCCGGGGCGCGGCCTTCTCCTGGCTGGCGTCCTTCCTGCGGGACAGGTCCCAGGCAGTCCATCTCCCCGGTTTTTCTGCTCCCCCCGCCCTGTCACTTGCGGCGTTCCCCAAGGTTCCTCCCTCTCCCCCCTCCTTTTCAATCTTTACATTCACCCCCTCATCACCTCTCTCCTTGAGCTGGGGGTCTCGGTGTACAACTACGCAGATGACCTCCAGCTCGTCTTTGATCTTTCCTCTTCCCCTGATTCTCTTCCCAAGTTCTGCTCCATTTTAGTCTTCATCTCTGACTGGATAAGCGCTAACCATCTGAAGCTCAATCCAGACAAGACGGAACTTGTTCTCACTGGTGGCCCCTCCAACCCTTGGTCCCCTGCACATTGGCCCCTTTCTTTCGGCCCCCCCCCCCGGTGCCCGCTTCCTCCGTTCGCACTCTTGGTATTAAAGTCAGTCATGACCTATCCATGCACAGCCAGATCAGCTCCGTCGTGTCTTCTTGCTTTCTCTCTCTTCGTTTAATCCGAAAAATGTCACGCTTTTTTTCTACCGATGCACTTAAATCCATAGTCATGGCCCTTGTCATCTCCCGCCTTGACTATGGGAATGGCCTGTACGTGGGCATACCGGCTTACGAATCCCGCCGCCTACAGGCCATTCAAAATCAAGCTGCTCGTCTTATCCTTTCCCTCCCCAAATCTTCTCACATCACCCCGGTTCTCAAATCACTTCAATGGCTTCCAGTTCACTTTAGATCCTTTTTCAAATTGGCCTGTTTAGCTTTTCGGGCTCATTTCCGTTCTGCGCCTCTGTTCATCACTTCTCTTGTTTCTTCTCATGCCCAGGTCTGCACTCTCCGCTCTTCTTCTCTTTCTCTTCTTCATATCCCTCGCTTCCGTAAATCCAGAACGGGGGGCACTCGCTTCTCAGTCCTGGCCCCCCAGTTCTGGAACAGTCTTCCTCTCTCTATCCGTTCCATTCCCATCTACACTCACTTCCGCAAAGCTCTTAAAACTTTTCTTTTCTCTCAGGCATTCCCTTCCTAAAACCTCCTTGGGTTCCCTCTGCTGAGCTCTGATCAGGTCCCCAGCGCCAGGAAGCCGTTCGGCCACCGTGCGCTTTATTAAATACTTTATTCATTCATTCATTCATCCACTCTAAGACACTCTATGACATGCCACTCCGCTCTAATCTACGACACGTCATTACACTGTATGTCACTCAGTTATACAACATTTTACTGTATTCTATGCCACTCCACTCTAATCCACTCTTCGACACACCACTCCACTCTACAGCACATCACTCCAATCTATGACATTTTAATCTACTCTCTTTTACACCTCTCCAGTCTATTCCAGTCCACTCTCCTCCACTCTATGACAGTCCATTTTATGCCACTCCACTGTACTCAACTCTACCACATTCTATGATATTCTACACTCCTCCAGTCTATGACACTCTACTCCACTCTATGCCACTACTCTCTGCCACACTCTACTTCACTTAGTGGCACACTGTGACACTCTACTGTACTCTATGCCACTCTACTCAACACTACAACACTCTACGCAACTCCTTCTATGCCACTCCACACCACTTCACTCCACTCTACTCTGACAACTACTCCTTTCTACTTTACTACTCTACTTTATGCCACTCTATGACACTCTACAACACAACATGCCACTCCACTCCACTCTATGACAAGCCACTCCACTGCAAGACACTTCACTCCACTGTATGACACTCCACTCCACTTCACTCTGCAACCCATCAAGACCGGTGGGTTAAAAAACCTTTTTAATGCAGCTATCGGCTAACCGTGAGGATATTGAATCTGTTAAACCATCTGTGCGGGCTTATTTTCTGACACAGACAGTTAGCTCTCTGGATCCATACCTAATCTGGGTGAGTAACATTTACCAACAACTTCTTTTATTCATATTTAAGATGAATGTGTTTTTACCACTGGTTAGTTTTCCCAAAGAATGGATGACAGGTTGCCGCTAAGGCCCCTGTGGGTGTGTTGGTGCCTTAGGGCAGACACTGTTGCATGTGGTTATGCTGCCATGGCGTTCCTACAAATCTATATAGGATCTGTGTGTTTAGACAACATAAAATAAGAGATTGGGTCCAGACTGATTCCAGACACTCCAAAAGGATATGTTAGCCTTTAAACGAGCTAGCTCAAAGCGCCACCATAAGCCCTCTAACCTTACCAAGTAGTTAATAATTTCTGACAACTATCGAACATGACAACCCTAGATGCTTCAGGGATCGTGGAAACAGTTATGTATGGGCTGAAAATCTGTTCCGCTCGCGGAATTTGTGAATTTTTGGCAATTTGGCAGTCCACAAATCGCGCGAAATTGTCAAAAAATTTGCAAGCTGGCGGATTTTTTTGCTTGGTCGCGCTTCAAAAGTACAATCTTGCGCGCGCGGCGTTGACTTACAGTGATTTTGAGATTGGCAAGTTGTTTTTCCTCCCGGTTTCAGTGCGCTGCGCCATTTTGGATCTAGCTGCGTGATCGCGCGAGACTTTTCGACCGCGAGTACGTCATAGCGGCCCACCATCTTGCACTGCGACAGTTTGAGAACGCGACTACGTCATAAGGGCCCGCGATCACGCATCGTGGAAGTAAACAATTGCGAACACGTAGATGCGACGCGCAGCTGACTTCCGGCGGGAGATATGAACAGCTCGCTTTGCCGAACTTGCAAAAATTGCAATTCTGCACAAGAAATCTACCGCAAGCAGCATAAACCTTCTGAAAATGATGATTTGTATCAGAATAACTCCTCAGATTGACATTTGGCTGCACTTTTTTTGTGCAAGGAGTCAATTTTTGGGGAGGTGGGAGGAAGGATGTGCCCCAGATTCTCCAACTTCCTGTTCCTGTCCAGCAGGCTCCTCCCAGTGCTTTGTCCATGTCCTGGTCACTTTTCATTTGGATCTGGAGCTGAAAGGATTACTTTTTGTGGCTGCTGCTGGATATTTGTATTTGAGGACTTTTTGTTTGGATCACTTTTGAATTACTTTTGAATTTGAGATTTTGTAAGTAAGTTGGTGTTGTTTGTTTGGGGCATTGCAGTTGCTGCAACTACAAGTTTTTAAAGTTTTTCACAACTTTAAAAAAAATATATTGTGGGTAGGCACAGTATCCAGTAGGCCGAGAGTTAGTCATGGGTGCATAATACAACTGTTTCTGAGAGTTTTGTTGAACTTAAATATCATTTATGTCATGGAATTGAATAGTTCACTGTTATATGTGGATTTTCTTTTAAATTTGGGGTGCGTGTAAAGCCACACTAGCCAGTAGGCCCAGGTGTAGTCAGTGGTGCATGGACCAAGTCTTTCTGTGGGGTGTCTTGAATTTAAACATCATTTAGGCCATGGATAGCTTTGGGTGATTTTTGTGTGTTTTTCGATTTTTTGGGGTGTTGTTGGGGCCTGGCCATGTGAGTGGGGGCCATTTTGAGGCCTGGTCCAGGCAGGGCCTGGCCATGTGGGTGGGTGTCAAGGGGGCATTTTGAAGCCAGGCAGTGTGCTTTGAGCCATAGGCCTGCACCCCGCCTGCCTTGCTTTCATCCATTATGCCCAGGGGCATTCAGTGGTGCATGGGCCAAGCCTTTCTGTGGGGTTTCTTGAATTTAAACATCATTTAGGGCATGGATGGCATTGGATTGGGGTGATGTTTGTGTGTATTTCGATTTTTTGGGTATTGTTGGGGCCTGGTCTAGGGCCTGGCCATGTGGGTGGGGCCATTTTGAGGCCTGGTCCAGGGCCTGGCTATGTGGGTGGGGGTTTAAGGGCCATTTTGAAGCCAGGCAGTGTGCTTTGTGCCATAGGCCGGCACCCAGTCTGCCTTGCTTTCATCCATTATGCCCTGGGGTAGTCAGTGGTGCATGGACCAAGTCTTTCTGTGGGGTGTCTTGAATTTAAATTTCATTTAGGGCATGGATGGCATTGGATTGTGGTGATTTTTGTGTGTTTTTTGCTTTTTTGGGGTGTTGTTGGGGCCTGGCCATGTGGGTGGGGGCCATTTTGATTCCTCGTCCAGGCAGGGCCTGGCCATGTGGGTGGGGGTCAAGGGGCCAATTTGAAGCCAGGTAGTGTGCTTTGTGCCATAGGCCTGCACCCAGTCTGCCTTGCTTTCATCCATTATGCCCAGGGGCAGTCAGTGGTGCGTGGACCAAGTCTTTCTGTGGGGTGTCTTGAATTCAAACATCATTTAGGGCATGGATGGCATTGGATTGTGGGGATTGTTGTGTGTTTTTCGATTTTTTTGGGGTGTTATTGGGGCTTGGCCATGTGGGTGGGGCCATTTTGAGGCCTGGTCCCGGCAGGGCCTGGCCATGTGGGTGGGGGTCAAGGGGCCATTTTGAAGCCAGGCAGTGTGCTTTGTGCCATAGGCCTGCACCCAGTCTGCCTTGCTTTCATCCATTATGCCCAGGGGTAGTCAGTGGTGCATGGACCAAGTCTTTCTGTGGGGTGTCTTGAATTTAAACATCATTTAGGGCATGGATGGCATTGGATTGTGGTGATTTTTGTGTGTTTTTCAATTTTTTGGGGTGTTGTTGGGGCCTGGCCATGTGGGTGGGGGCCATTTTGAGGCCTGGTCCAGGCAGGGCCTGGCCATGTGGGTGGGGGTCAAGGGGCCATTTTGAAGCCAAGCAGTGTGCTTTGTACTATAGGCCTGCACCCAGTCTGCCTTGCTTTCATCCATTATGCCCCGGGGCAGTAAGTGGTGCATGGACCAAGTCTTTCTGTGGGGTGTCTTGAACTTAAACATCATTTAGGGCATGGATGGCATTGGATTGTGGTGATTTATGTGTGTTTTTCGCTTTTTTGGGGTGTTGTTGGGGCCTGGTCCAGGGCCTGGCCATGTGGGTGGGGGCCATTTTAAGGCCTGGTCCAGGGCCTGGCCATGTGGGTGGGGGTCTAGGGGCCATTTTGAAGCCAGGCAGTGTGCTTTGTGCCATAGGCCTGCACCCGGTCTGCCTCCTTTCATCCATTATGCCCAGGGGTACTCAGTGGTGCATGAAACAACTCTCTCTGTGTGGTCTCTCTTCTATTAATGTAAACATCCATTTTTGATTAGAAATAATTGCAATTTTTTTTTGGTCTTTCCGTTTTTGGGTGTGTTGTAATAATAATAAATGCCTAGTTGTAAATATTAATTGAAGCACGACATATGCAACATTTATTTAACTGATGTTCCTCTGGCTTCCTTTGCTTTTAAGTGCACAAAGTAAACCACGAATCATCCTCATCGTTCATCATCAGTGCCAGGAAGAAGTCCTGCTGCGGTGTGTGCAGCACAACGTCACGTGACGTCACATGTGGCCACAGACAACTCTGCAACTCGTGCAACTGCAGCCTGCTGTTCTGACATCTGAAGAAGATGGGCCCAAAGAAAGGTGGTCGTAGCTCCTCTACCAAGAAGGTTGCCAGTGCCACTGCCAATAAGAAGGAGCAGAAGAAGCAAGTGGCGCCTCTTACCAAGGAGACTGCTGTGCCCACAGACACTTTTTTGGGGGAAAAAAAACTACGCCTGCAGCAGGGGTGTCCGCTGGGGACCAAGCTGGGAGCAGCACCTCAGCTTCATTGGTCTCAGTGCCACCACGCCAAGTTAGGCCCAAGGCCATGAGTGCCACAGAGGCAGCCACTTTAATTGCTCAATCACCATCGACCAGTGATGTTGGCGTTGACTCATCGCAAGAAAGTAGCATCCAATTAACGCAGGGTGTAACTCATCTGATGAGTGTTCAACCACAGCCGCAACGACAACCACAGGTGCAACAAGGAGAGGCGCAAGGAGAGGCGCAAGGAGAGGTGCAAGAATTGGCGCAAGGAGTGGCGCCAGGAGTGGCGCAAGTAGAGGTGCAAGTAGAGGCGCATGGAGAGGCGCATGGAGAGGCGCAAGTAGAGGCGCATGGAGAGGCGCATGGAGAGGCACAACTGCCCACAATGCTTGTTCCTCCAGAAGTAGGGGCACATCAGGAAATCGAGATTCAAGCGGAGGTATCATCCTAGCAAGCCCATCCTCCTGATGATCCTTTGTCTTTCAGATCCCCAGCAAGAAAAAGGTCAAGGAGGGCTACTACAAGTTCTTCTTCAAGCCCCCTTACTTCTGATGATCTAGATCTTGATTGGAACCCACCAATACAGTCTGAGAGGTAGGATCACCATGAGCCGACAAAGGTAGCTAAGCCTAAAAGAAAGGTTCCCGCAAGGCTTTCACTTATGGGTGATGATGATGAACAAGAAGTAGAAGTGGTGTATTCTGCTGCTGATGAACAGTCTGACGATGACGACCCAGCCATCACAGTCGTCACTCCAGCCCCAGCGGGCATGCAGCAGACAGACATTTTTACCCTATCCTGAATTGCTGCTGAGCGGGATGTGGGCGGCGTGGCACCGGTACCACCACCAACACAGGTAACTACTACACCAACACGACCTACAGCTGCCATATTTTCTCTTCAGAAGGGCCGGCAGGGACCTCCATCTAGCTCGACCTCCGTTACCTCAAGTAGTGGTGCTGTAACTGTAAGTGCACAACAGAGTCAAATTCGGCCACGCCCATCCTCCACTTCATCTGGCATTGAAAGTAGCACCTCCACCACCACCACCAGAAATCTCAACTCCCCAGTTTGGGACTTCTTTAGTATTAGCAAAAAGGCAGAAAACCTAGTTATTTGTTCGATTTGTACAACTGTAGTTAGTCGGGGTAAACTTGGTACCAACTATGGTACCGGAGGCCAGAGAGGTCATCTCCAAAAATACCACACTATCCAGTCGGAGGCGCACCTAAGTAAGATCCAGGAAGCCAAAAGTACAACAAATCCAAATGTATCTATTGAGGATGTATGACGTTAGAACGCATACATTGACAACGCGTACCTTTACAACGCGTTCGTAACAACGAAAGTTGTTACCACGCATTGCGCTGGGGGGCGCAAAATTGATTAATTTAATTTACTATTCCAACACCAGTCCCCGTGGATAGTAGGTAAGGTGTTGGGATAGTAAATTAAATCATTTACTATCCTTGAGCGCCCCTCAGCGCAATGCGTGGTAACAACTTTCGTTGTTACGCCCGCGTTGTAAAGGTATTCCGTGGTAATGCTTGCGTTCTAAACGCTGCATACCATCTATTGATATTGCATCTGATGATGACGAGGGGCTGATCGTGCAGGGGGCAGGTGAAGAAGCGACAGACATTTTTTCTGGTACACACAGTACCCCTGGCAGCAGCACTGCAGTGGTAACGCCCACACCCTCTACCCTAGCAACATCTATGAGGCACACTAAGAGTCTGGGAGAGACACCAATGCGAAAAAGTACACCAATGAGCCTAACTGGATTGAAGAAGTCTGGATCATTATCATCACGTATGAAAACGGTCCAGACCACCATTAAAAGCATGTTTTGCTCGGAGGCACCATTTGAACGCAACCACCCAACGGCACGTCTTTATAATGCAATGCTGGCTAAAATGTTAGCGCTGGACTTTCTCCCTTTTTCTTTCGTGGAAGGGGTGGGTTTTCTAGAATTTGTGGCAACAGTCTGCCCTAAATGGAAGGTTCCTAGCCGGTCCTATTTTGCCAGAGTTGCGGTTCCAGCACTACATCAAGATGTGCTGGAGGTGATTGGGGCAGCTTTGCAGAAGAGTGCTGTTCACACTATCCACTTGACAACAGACATGTGGGCCAGTTGCCAAGCCCTTGATTACATGTGCATCACTGCACACTGGTCTCTTTTGCAGGGGTTAGAGACAAGATATATGCAGGTGTTGACAGTGACACAATTTTTCAAGCTAGTCGGAAACATGCAACAGTAGCCATGTTTGCCATGGAGAAATCTCATAATGCAGTAAACATTTTGTAGGAGTTTAACAGTAAGGTCTTTAAATGGCTGCATCCAAGAAAGCGCATGATTGGTTATGTTTCCACTGATAATGGCAGTAATATAGTTAGGGCCATGAATGATGGTGGCTATTTCAGAGTGCCGTGTTTGGCGCACAGTATTAACATTGTTGTTCAAGATTTCTTGAAAAAAGAAAACAAAGTCAGCAAGTTACTGAGTACCTGCCGAAGAACCTGCACACATTTCAGCCATTCTTTTAAGGCCCGGAAGCAGCTGAGGATCATTCAACGTGACCGTAGAGTGCCAGTCAGAGGACTCATCCAGGAGGTGGCAACACGTTGGAACTCAACATTCTACAAGCTTGAGCGTCTGTTTGAGCAGTGCTTGGTAATCAATGAGTATGTCTTTGTACGGGGTTCTTCTATGAAAGACATGAGGCTAGAGGTGGAGGAATGGGACCTAGTTAAAAGCCTGACAGACATGCTTCGTCCTTTTGAGGTCTTCACGCGTGAAGTCAGCAGGGAGGACTGTACTTTGGGCAAAGCTATCCCATTGTTGCGCATGCTAGAGCACCAACTGAAGGCGGTGTCTTCAACGTTCAAAGATGATACTGACAAGCAAGACACATATCAGTTGGCGGCGAGCTTATTAACCCGCCTAGTTGACAATGAAAGGCTTAAAAAAATACATGCAGAACAACATTACATTTGGGCCACTATTCTGGATCCACGGTACAAAAAGGTACTGGCCAGCAATGCATTCATTCCTTTTACTGAAGTAGATGTTTCAAACTACAAACATAGGCTAGCTCTGTCAGTCACTCGGTAAGAAAAAGTGCCACAGGAAATTGAAGGAACCGGCAGAAGTACTACTGAATCAGCAGGCCATCCAGCGTCAAGGTCCACTTCTGTGGCCGAAGGCAGTCACTTTCCCTCACAGCCATTACCGACACCAGCAACCGTATCATCATCCTCACCTGCACCAGGCCCAGCCATAATATTGTCGGAAGCGGATTGGATAACTCATCAAGTGTTTGCTCGTTCCAGTGTTGATGCAAAGGCCTCAGATGGTATGCAAAGTTCACCACCCCTGGATGACCTTGAGTGGATGGTGCAGGCCTATCTGAATGACCCAACAGAGGTCTTTATTGATCAAAACCCATTGCTGTATTGGTTTGGGAAAAGGGGTCAATGGCCACTGATCACCAAGCTGGCTCTAAATTATTTGTCTTGCCCACTCGCAAGCGTGTCTTCTGAACGTGTTTTCAGTGCTGCTGGTGCCATTGTAACTTCAAAAAGGACCCGCCGCTCGCCCGAAAATGTGGAGAGGTTAACAATGATCAAGATGAATCAGCACTTCATACCACCAGATTACAAAATACGTGAATCCACGCAGGAAGAAGAGTACACCGACTTAGGTGACGGAAGTTCTTCTCTGTTAGCTGACCTACTCCCGTCTCAATTCACAGAGTTTGAGGACGAGCTCTACTTCCCTGACATCTAGGCCTGAAACTGACTTCCTTTTTTTTCGTCCTTATTCACTTTTATTCCTGTGTGTCTTTCTTTGTTTTGCAATTTTTACCACAACAAATCCATCAGCAGCACTGTCTTCGTCTTATTTCATTATTGAAGGTGCCGCTGTCTGCATTCCTGAAGTTCACAAGTTCACAACTCAGTCATGCTCCTCTATCCTCCTCCTCCAGACTCCCCTATCCATTTCCCTCAAGGCAGATGGCTGGATTACGCAGAATCTAGAAACTGTCGCTTCGTAGACGAGTCCATTCAAAAGAAGTGGGACTGGAATTACTGACTATATGCTGATTGCTGACTGTTACTTCTGAAATTGACATGAGAGGCTGCCCTGTGGCCCTTCACTTTAAGAACATGATGCGGACAAAAAGTGGAACAGGTAATGAATAATGAGTTGGCATGCAGTGGACAGCACTTGCTGTCTGGCTCTGATGAAAGCAATTGCTGTTTGTTTGTTTGTTGTGCATGAAATGAATCATATGTCTTCTGTTATTATTTCATCTTTTACACACCAAATGTAACTCAAGTCTACTTACCTTGTTTAAATCAAATTGTACTTCTACTGCAGGGGCCCCTACGTTGAATTTTTTAATATGCAAAATGTCCTTGGACTCACTGTGTATGTAGACTGCGATTGCATGAACAATACTGAGTTTGCCAATATACCATGATGATGATAATCATCATATAATATCTTTTTTCTTTACAGTCATTCACTGGGATGGATGGATCATCATCGTCGGTTTACGGAAGAACTATGGCCATTTCGTGAGTGGCAATCAGGTAAACCAGTCACCAACAACTACAGCAGAACTACATGTCTGTCTAGTCGTGGTATAGAGTGGTCGAGCCATTGTAGTGTTGTTATGCCAGAGTCCAGAAAGCAGTTCATGTAAAATTGCGGCTATGTGGCTTGCTGCATACAATTAGATATGCTTTGTCTGTCTGTGTCAAAGAGGTATGCTACATCAGGTTGCTTCACTCAGTGGTGTCTGCCTTGACCGTCTGCATGGCCCTGGCCTGCTGTGTGCTAATTACTATCCTTGAAAAGGAGACTCAGAGTACGCACTTTAGAAATGATGCTTGTCGCCTCTGAAACTGAAATTGTTATTTTTGCACTACACACCAGACCTTATATTTTTTTCTCCGTGGTGTTTTAATATCACTTCCTGTTTTTCCATCAACGATTACAGGCCGGCTTTACCCTGTGCGATGGGAAAAACGATTAACTAAATTAAGATTGATTGATGGAGCGTCAGATGGAATAGAGGAGTACCACGAATAAGAGGAATGGCTGGATGCATGCAACTTCCCATGGATGATTGTTGTCAATCAAATCAAACATTTAAAAAAAACAATAACAAAATATTTCGGGGAAATAGACAACAATTGCACTAAATTTATTGACCTATCTGATGTGGTCTACTAGGATATTAGTATTGCTGGATTCGCGGACCGTCTACTTGGAAAGTTATGTAACTCACAAAACCATCTACAAAAAGGTTCTACTAGGACTGGCAGGCAGCACTCCGCAGCAAGCGAAGTGACAGGCACAGTCCGTCAGGATTGCAGACCACTAAAAAGTTTCCTACTAAATAACCAGTCATAATATACTCAAACTATCAATCCACCACCACTATCTCTTCTTAGTGGCAGGAGTACAAAGGAAGGACTGGACTTGAGTCTCTAGTGTCTCTGTAAAGTACAATCATACATAATCCCTCAGGCCAAATGAGCACAAAATTGAAAATAAGTAAGCATAGTAGCACCGCCAGTGAGCAGGCGAGCACCTGCAATCACAGAAGCTTTTGAAACATAATTTACCTGCAATGTAATCTCTAGTGTCTAGCATTACGCACTTCTGTAAAGTACACTCATACATAATCACCCAGGCCAAATGAGCACAAAATTGAAAACAAGTAAGCATAGTAGCACCGCCAGTGAGCAGGCGAGCAATCACAGAAGCTTTTGAAACATAATTCACCTGCAATGTAATCGGCAGCATTCTTACTCTTCGGAAAAAAACAATATTGCAATATCATAATACCACAGAGCAGGAGAAAACAAAGTAGTGATTAAATAGCTACTACTACTCACCAAACCCAGGGATCTCTACTCTAAGCAGGTCGAGCAGGTCGTGTTCCCGGTCCAGGATGTCGGACCACCGGTGCATCGCTTGGTTGTAGGTGCGCCGGACCCCAGACTCCCGATACATGGCCCGGCACACCTTCCCCCATAGCTGGCGACGCTCTCGCCGCCCGTACCCGGTACCGGGCCTCCCGCCTGTCGCGACGGTCTTGGGGAGGTGGCACTGGACAAAGAAAACCAGTGCGGCCACCTTCACCTTGCTAAAAATCTCCCGGGCAGTTACTTCCTCCCCCCTTAAGCGCCCGCAAGGGAGCCGGCTACGGGGTGCGGGGCCCTTCCCCTTAGACTTGCTGGCTCCCTTTGCCATGGTCCTGGGTGAAAGAAGAAAAGAATCGGGAAAAATAAGTAAAGAAAAGAAAAGAGAGAGCTAAACAAAAAAAGTCGTTATTAAAGTAACAAAAAGTTGAAAAAAACACAAAATATAGATGTAAAAAAATAGAGGGATAGATAATGAGTAAAACAGATTAAGAAAAAGTTCAAACAAACAAAGGATTGCAAAGATTAAAGCAGGATAGAAAAAGCATGCCCTGAACCATAGCAATGAATGAAAAACAAGATGGCCGCGCCCATTGTGACCACATGGGTAAGTTTGCGCGATATTTTCCCCAGGAGCACTCAAAAACAGACGCAATCACGTAATTGCACCTCGCACATAGGAAATGCCCAACGCAAGCATGCAACTAGCGCCCGGAAACAGAAATACGCAATGCGAACACTGAAAACAAGATAGCCGCGCCCATGTACGACCACATGGGTAACTTCGCGGTAGCTGCACTGAAAAAAAAACCCGCGAACACACAAAAATAAAAAATCCGCAAATTCGCACAGATTTTGCGGACCGCGAGTACGTATTCGCACAAATTCGCGTACAGCAAATTTGCAAATTTCGCCCATACTTAGAAACAGTACATCACACTTCGCTTCAGTTAAACGTGCTCACTTAGTCTCAGAGAAATACACAGATTAAACAATGGCGACGTTTTCAATAAGCATTTATAGAACCAGCATCATGCTGCGACAATCATTAGGCAGAAACAGATGTAAACGATTAAAAGGTAAAAAGTAGAATTCTACCAGGGTGCTAAAACAGTGAATATATGCAGGCATATATATACACATGGTGGTAATCCTGCGTACTCCTACTATGCAGACCCTATCTAAGTGTACCTAAATGTACCTAGCATGTATGTGGGTGTAAAGCCAAGAATCCCCTAGGAAAGAGCCAACCCCAGTCCACCCTAGTCCCACCCTCTCTGTCAAGTACCAAAATGGAGCGCATACACTCATGGTTAAAAACCGGGGCAATCCTGTGCCAGAGTGTTCCAAAGTGTTCAAGCTATTATGCGGCAAATGGAGGAATGACCACAGCGTCTACTCTACCCGAGACTCCTTTGAGGTAAGCTACTCCAATCCTTGTCGCCTCCTACCCGAACCCCGCTACAAGACCATCACTTAGTTAACGGTTCCTCATAGGTAGCTACATCACTCCTCATCCTATTTTCAGCTCCAAACGGAACTAAAACCGCCATTGCATGCGGTTCCCTTGGTTAATCCCCCTGTACCCAGATGTATACGAAAACCCGGTTAATCCCCCTGGACCCGGACGTATACGGAAACCCGTCTAACACTGGTCCGCGATTGCAAACAAGGTAATTAAGGCTAGCCTGTTTCCACCACTTTCAAAGGACACCTTCTTCCCAGGGTCTCTTTTAAACGTTTTTTTTAACAAACTCCCTTGCAGGAAAATATATATCAAACGCACCAACTTGGGTCCATCTCCAGGACTACCGGACCCGTCTCGAGCAAATTAAGGTTGGCGCCACATCTCGCCTGCCGCTCACTCACACTGCCATGAACCTGCATTGCATGTGTTGAAACTGCGACGCGTAAATCACAGAATTAATTGCGCCGCTCACCCTACTCCATTAATACGTTAGTCCCCTTGTGGATTAAATAGTTACTCCCGAGACACCGTTCTCTCCTAAACTGCTAGCAATTATCACTGAAATCGCCGAGCGCATTCAGATTATTCACCGCGCCGTGAGTTTCACTCAGTAATTTCACTGTCACCGGTTCACATGTTACAACCTTTTGCCGTCAGTCACATCAAACGACGTCAAACAACCGTGAAGCATGTTTTCACCCCCCAAATCCAAAAAGTCACTGCATACCCGCTCTCACAACCTGCTGATCTCTGCTCCTCGCACCACGAACACCGGTTGATGGAACAAATCTAAAAGATTAAGTCACTGAGAGTCCGTTTTAGTGTTGTCGCCCTCACCATCGATTATTGTTGACATGTCGGTACTTGAACCTTTTGTGATTCTCATGGGTCACTATTTTCTGTTTTTTGTCTCTACTTATTCCAACAGGCCAAATGTTTTAAACCAGGCAAATGTATTAAATAGTCCTGATGATGATCCCGTTAATGTAGGAGTGTGGGATCGAAACGTCGACTTTCACAAACAGTACTACAAATTAACCATTGTGTCTATATACTGTGGTTACTGCTGGATAGAGCTTGCTTTATTATGTAATAAGATGCAAGCCACCACTGGCTCCAAAGTTATTGCCTGATATTTCGTTCATTTCCTTTCCTGAAATTTCTATTCTTCTCTTCTTCATGTTGGGTACAGGATTGTGCCCCAATGTATTTGTTTTTGTTTTCACTATTTCATATCTACACATCGATTTAATAAACATTCCATGTCCGGCAGGACATAGGAATCAACTTTATAGTGCTTATTTAAGTCTATAAAACCTTTTTTGTTTATCCTTTCTATGCTTAGGACCATTGTTCCCTGAAATAACTAACTACCCGAGGTCCAAAGCGAACCCACCGGGTCCCCTTGTTTTGTTTAGCTTTGAATATAGCACTGCATCACCCTTACACCTGCAATGAGGCAGGCGTAAGGATTTGACACAATGGTGTCCTAGAAGTGGCGCCCTGAAATCTTAAAGATTTCAATGCGCCACTTCTACGAGGCTTGGATGTGGGGGAACGCCCAACCTGCATACATGATACCTGACGCAGGTATAATGTGGTGCCGGTCTTTTCAAAGTGACGCATCTGCCTACATGCATCACTTTGTAAATAGAGCGCAATGTGGCGCATATTTAACCCCGCCGCTGCGTCCCAAAAAGTGATGCAACGGCGGTGAAAAAGTGACGCAGGTGCTCTAATTAAACACCTGTGTAACTACCTAGGCCTAGATTGGGGTACATTGATGATCATAACAATGTTTTGCAGTTATTATTCTCTCCCAAGAAAAAAGTATTTGATGCTGATTCTGAAGGAGACTAACGGCTAGGGCGCTCGACCTCGGACCTGGGGATCTGGGTTTGAGTCTCGGTAACGACGCCAAAACCTCCTGTGATTCTGGGCAAAAACACTTAATCTCCCTGTGCCTAAAAAAAAAAAAAAAATGAAAAAATGAGAGTGTGTCCTCTTGTAACGTAACTGGAAAATATGTAAAGCGCTCTGATACCTGATTCGGTTCGGATCTAGTTTGCGCTATATAAAACTCTGCAAAAAAAAAAAGTGCGTTTCCTTGCCAGGATGGGGAACCTCCGTACATATGTATGTATGGGTCACTTTTTCAGTTGTGTGGTAAAGATCGAGGTGCTTGGCCATAGTGCATCTGTTTTTCTTGAATAATTTTCCTGATTTTACTGAACTCTGTTTACCTCAGATCAACTGGCACCTGTTGATAGTCAGATCCATTCTTTACCTATTGTGCATTGTATAATGGTATTTGGTGATAGTTTGACTAGCTTTTATGTAGTTTGCATAATGAGTCATGTTTTTATGTATGTATTTGCTTTTATTGTGTTTTTATCATGCTTTAGATCTTTTATGGTTAACAATTCAACCCAATAAAAAAATTGTATCTATACATCTATCTACAACCCGCCACCCACTATACAGCATGCCACTCTGCTCTATGACATGCCACTCCACTGTATGACACTTTGTTAGACTCAACACTACAAACTCCACTTTGCTCTACTCCACTCCACACTTTACTTTACTCCACTCAACGACACTCCACTTCACTTCGCTCCACAACACTGTATTACATTTTATGCCACTCCACTCTGCAACACTCTACTCCACTGTATGCCACTTTACTCCATTCTATTACACTTTCAACAACTCCCTTTATGCTGCTTGACACCACTTTACTCCACTTCACTCTATGACACAGTACTCCCCTCTACTCCATTACCCCACTCTACTGTGCTACACTCTATGCTACTCCCCTCTAGGACATTCTATGATATGCTACTCTATGATACTTGTCCACTGTACTCTACGCCACTCCACTCTCTTCTTGACTCTACCACGTGCCACTCTACTCCACTCCAGTATTGAATGCACTACTCCACTCTATGAGATGCAATCCATTCTACAACAGGCCTCTCCATGGGACTCTATGACACTCCATGCCACTCCACTCCACGACAAGCCACTCCACTCTATGACACCACTCCAATCTACGACACGCCATGTAACTCTACTCTAGACCCCTTGGCACTAAGACACTCTATGCCATACCACAAAACTCTACTCTTTGACATCCCACTCCGCTCTAGGCCACTCCACTCTACTCTACAACACGCCACTCTACAACACGCCATTCTACTCAATGACACTCCACTCCACACCACTCTACTTCACTCAATACCACTCCATTCTATGACATACCACTTTATGACACCCCAATTTATGATATGCCACTCTACTCTAAGAAATGCTACTCCACTTTACGCCACTCCTCTTTAATCCACAATAAACCACTTTATTCTATGACACTTCAATCCACTCAACAACATATAACTCCACTCTATGACACACCACTCCACTCTATGACACACTACTGCACTCTAGGACACTTTACCCCACTCGCATAAGCTATGCCACTCGACTCAACTCTACTCCACTGTAGGACACTTTACCACACTCTACTCCATCCCACTCTACAACACACCACTCCACTCTATGACATGCTTCTCCACCCTATGACACTTTACTCTACTCTATGCTATACCACTAGCTCTACTCAACTCTATGGCACTTTACTCCACTCTATGATACTCCACTCTATGACAATCTGTGCGACTCCATTCTACAACACTCTACTCCAGTCTATACCACTCCTAGACACTTTACTCCCTCAAACTAAAAGAATGTTTATTTTGGATATGAAACCCCAAAAAAAACATTGCAAAAAGATTAAAAATATAAAACAATCAATATGGTTTCATAAATAATAAATACCATAAATCACATATAAAGTGCCAGTGCCTTAGTCGTAAGAAGGCATGATAAATAGGACACAGAGCAGCACAGGCATATTAAAAAACAGCATTCAGCAAACATACAGGTGGAGTACATCTATGATAAAAGAACTCATATGAAGAAAAAGGAAGATGAATAATACCATTAAAACTTATCAACTCCCAGACCCACTAAGGAGGATGTTCCCCGTCCTCTCCAGATCACAACACATCACATCCACGTCACATGCAACATCATAGCTCTGGTGCCACAAACACTACAACTTGGTTAATAAACTGTAAGTTGCTTTTGTTATATATGTTATTGTTTATAATTATATATATAAAATCTGTTTTTTATGATTTATCAGGTGTCTCAGTATGTATGTGCTGGGCTGTGGCTCAGATTGTACCACTTAAACTCAATAAAATATGTTTTAAAAAAAAATAAACCTATCAACACTTTATCACTTTTGCACTATGAATACTGATGAGCCAAGCAGCATGAAATGTTTTTGTCATTCCAACAACAATCACCTCTCTAGTGTAAGAGCAGAAAGTACATAGTGCAGGCACATAATGACAGAAACCCAGGAGTTTACACACATTTTAACTATTGTTTGAATGGCCTAGCTTATGTGGAACATAAAATGGCAAAATGATGAAGGGTTTTCTCCACTAGATTACAAGAGGGGCACTTGCTGGAACTGCAATACTTCAAGCGTAATTTCTCACAAAAGCTATTCACCTGCAGGACCCCATAACTCCATTTTACACAACGTTGCGGTGGGGTAGATTCTGGGAGGATATAAAAAAAACAGTTTATAGGCAGGGGTGATCTTTCTATTTTGGAACTGGTTTGACACATTTCAGTTCCCTCAGCCACAAATGCTCATTTAAATGATCTTTAATCACGGAACGTGGAACTAGCCTTGCTGTGTCGGGGTATCCCACAATGTACGCAGGCCTATTTCATATAACACAAACTTAATGTATGCAAACCAGTTGATCTTCTCACAATTCTGAGTTTTTAGAAGTGCCTTAATCGAGACTCTATAGGTTTCCAGTTCTTCTGTTAACCAAAGTCTATTCCAATACATATTAAATCATGACCTAATGAGGTGGTTAGTTGGAGAAATACCCAAATCAAAAAAATACTACGTTGTACGTCTTGCGAGTGTGCATGCGCACGTGCAAGACGTACAATGTAGTGTTTTTTTAATTACAGAAGGACGCGAGGAGTAGGAAGGAGAGCGGCCAGACAGGGGAGGCGGCAGATACACAGGGAAGTGGCGTCTTTTTTAATTTTTCAAGGATTTGGGAGGAGAGAGGGAGCACCGCCATGGAGGCAGAGTTTTGCCTACCTCCGCGTTTGCAACAGAACGCAAAGTAGGCAAATCTCCTCAAATTACACCAGCAGAGCAGAGTTACCCACCCGGGGTTAACCATAAGTCGACAAGGACCACATGCAAATAGCCTTTGTCAAGTGTAACAGTTTTCCAATAAAGGCCACAGAAGCAAAGGATTTGATCCAATGTACTAACCCTTTTTTTAAACCCCACTTGCATCCCAGAAAGAATGAACTGCCCTTAACCCAAATCCAGAAACTGACCTAAAATAAGACATCCGAAGAGTTTTTGGAAGGTGTCAGTTTGGCTGATGAGCCTATAATTCCCTGGGTTGTCTTTGCAGCCTTTTTTTTTTACAAATCAGAACAATCTCAGACAAGACCCTGGAATCCGACCACCTTCCAGTAGAGAGCAAAAAAAGCAGCTGAAAATAGGAGGCCCAGATCAAGGGTTGACTTAAAAAAGATCTCCAGGAATGGAATCAGGGATTGGCGCTTTATGTGCTGGGAATGCTGTGGTGTCCTCCAGAATGCCCTTATACTGGAGAATCAGAGGGGTGCCTTCACCTAAAAAAGAAGAAGTGAATTTTTTTGACTCTATCCTTTCACAGTCGGACTTGGCTGCATAGAGTTTTTAGAAATGATCCACCGAGATCTGTTGTTGGAGATTGTCATCGACACCAGTGGCAGCATTGCCTTTACCATATTGCCAATATCCCCCAAAACGATTTAGTGTCTCCTGCTCTGATAGTTGCACCTCCACTCTATATCACTCTATGACACTCTGCTCCACTCTAAGATACTCTGAGCAACTCCCACAATGCCACTCCATGCCACATTACTCCACTCTACTCCACTCTACCCCACTCTTCTTCACTGTTCCACTCTATGCAACTCCACTCTATTATACTCTATGGCATGCCACTCTATGACATGCCACTCCACTCTATTCTATGAGGCACCTCTCCACTCTACAACATTCTACTCCACTCTATGCCCTTGCACTGTATGACACAGCACTCCACCACATGTTAGTCCACTCTATAACATGCCACTCCACTCTATGAAATGCCACTGCATTCTACACCACTTCAATCTATGCCCCTCCACTCTTAGACACTCTACAACATGCCACTCAATGACATGCCACTCTACTCAACTCTACCACATGAAACTCCACTCTACACTACTCCGCTCTACTCCATAACATGCCACTCCATTCTGCGACACCCACTCCGCTCTACCACACTCCACTCTATGACATTCCATGCCGCTCCACTCTATGACCCTCCACTCTAAGACATTCTATGATACACCACTATATAGCCACCTCTCCTCTCAACTCTACGACATGGTCCTCCACTCTATGCCCCCAACTCTATTCTAAGACACTCTAATCTGCAATATGCTGCACCAATTGCCTCTACAAAATGCTACTCCATTCGTGGCACACCACTCCACTCTATAACACACCACTCCACTTTACGACACTTCATTACACTCTATGGCACTCAACACCACACCACTGTATGGCACACCACTCCATTGTACAACCCCTCAACTCCACTCCACTCCACTCTATGATATGCCACACTACTGTATGACATGGCATTCCACTCTATGCCTCTCCACTCTATGCTCCTCTAAGACACGCCACTCTATTACATGACACTCAACTCTACTCTATGACATGCCACTCCACTCTACACCACTTTACTCTACTCTGCGACACCCTTCTCCACTCTACAACACTCCTTGCCACTCCACTGTACGACATGCCATTCCACTCTATGACACGCCACTCCACTCCACTCTATGCCTCTTCACTCTAAGACGCTTTACGACACACTGTTCTATGACATGTCACTCCACTCTATTCTACTACACGCCACTCCACTCCACTCTACGCCACTCTACAACATTCACTCCACTGTATGCCTTTCCATTCTATGTCACTCTAGTCCAATCTATGACATGCCACTCCACTCCATTCTACAGCATGCCACGCCATTCTAAGATCCTCTACAATTGTCCACTCCATGACATTCCACTCCACTCTATGCCACTCCACTCTACAGTACTCTACTCCACTCTGTGCAGCTCTGCGACACATTACTCCACTTTACCATATGCCACTCCACTCTACTCTACCGCACTGCACTCTACAACACTTTACTCCACTTTATGCCACTGTACGACATTCAACTATGTACAACGCCACTCTATGCCACTCCATCATACTACATTCTACTCTACTCTACCAACCTCTCCACCCCTCCACTCCACTCTATAACAATTGACTCCACTCTGTGACACTCTACGACACTCTACTCAACCTTGTGACACTTTAAGGGATCTTCTCTACACCACTCCATGCCACTATACTCCACTCTACTCTATGACACAATACTCCAGACTACTCCAGTACTCCACTGTAAGCCACTCCACTCTATGCCACTCCACTCTACATTCATAATTAACTATAACCTACCTCACAAGTACCACTTGCAAACAAAATTAAAAGCATAATAAGCAAAATGTTATGAGTTGAAACATTTTTTACAAAACAAAAAGTCTAATTCAATGAAAAAAACAAAGGTTTAAGATTAGTTATAGTTAGGAAAACACAATTTTCACTGAAAATATATATGCATTTTGTGTGTGTGTATATATATATATATAAATATATATACACACGTATATAGATATACATATATATATACACACACACACACACCATATGACAACATGTCTGTGCAATTCTAGAGGTTATTTGCAAAAAGGCTCTGGTACATGAGGTACACCTGTGCAGTCTTCACCTGGTACCTGTTGTAATAAACCTAGAGCACAGTCTTCACTAGGTTTTTTATCATAGAATATAGTGGTGCATGCAGTGTCTTTCCTATTTGACATTTTCTAAAAATAATGGGATGGTATGATAGTTTGAGCTTGATAGTTTGAGCTTGTATCCCCCAGGACACTACGCTCGTGGCAGCACGCGCACTGGGGGAACAAGAGTGGTTCTATGATGCTCCCCAATCATTTGTGATGCAATGTGTCGAACTAGCTCTAACCAGGAACTACTTCAGCTATAAAGATAACCTGTACCTACAAACAACAGGTACTTCAATGGGTGCTACAATGGCACCTAGTCTGGCATGTATTTATGTAGGACAGTTTGAGGAGCACGTCGTCTATCAATCCACCAATCCCTTCCAGAGGAATCTCCGCCTCTGGAAGAGGTACATAGACGACGTGCTCTGCATTTGGACAAGAACTGAAGAAGTGCTGTTGGAATTCTTGAATTGGCTTAACCAGCAGGATCCCAGCTTTAGATTTACTTGGTCCTATAGTCACAATACTGCTATATATTTGGATCTAGTTATGGAAAGTAAGGAAGGGACAATCACCACACGCGTGCGTCAAAAACCCACCGATAGAAATTCACTTTTGCTCTATGATTCCTATCATCCGAGAGCAGTAAGGGACAACCTCCCGGTGGGTCAATTTTTGCGTTACAGGCGGAACTGTTCATTGACTAAAGACTATATGGAGCAATCCCAGGGACTCATACTTAAGATACAGCAGAGAAAATATCCCTTGAAAGTTATAAAACACGCCAAAAAGAGAGCTTTAAGTACTCCCAGAAGTGTCCTTCTAGAGAAAAATATAAAAGAGACGAGTGTGTTCCTATAGTGTTGACCTTTGATCCATTGTCAACTAAGATCAGGCAGTCTATTAGAAAACATTGGGATATATTATCAAACAATGACTTTAAGATGCCACCACCTAGGTTTGCCTTTTAAAGATCTAGCAACCTTAAGGACAGATTACTCTACACTCGAGTTCCATCCACCCTGAAATCGAATGTGACCACCGTTCCTAATGGACATTTCCCCTGTGGCTCTTGTTATGTGTGTCCCCTGACTAAAAAAACCACAAGTGTAACTTTACAATCAGGGAGGGAGTGGTTTCTTAACCACTTTAGTAATTGTAATACAACTCATGTCGTATATAGATTACTCTGTGAATGCGGTCTTCAATATATAGGGCTTACGTCCAGAAAAATTAAGACCAGAATACAAGAACATTTGAGTACTATAAAAGCCGGAAAATTGACCACTAAACTGGTACAACATTGCCATACTGAAAAGCATAATTTTTCGTGGGTGGTCCTAGAAAAGATTTTGGGCAATCCGCAAAATGTGGACAAAATCCTACTATCGAAGGAAGCACAATGGATCTTTCAAGACAGGAGTGACCAACAAGGACTCAACGAGATTACCGAGTGGAATATGGTTGGTTAACCCTTCCTCTAACATCTAGCATTATGTGCTACGCATACCAACCCCTTGTTGCGAATGTTACCAAGCTTTTGGTATCAGTGATGGGTGCTGTATAAGTTCCTTATAATGCCTCATGTTGTGGCAATTTATGAATAGACAAAACTTGATGCTTCTGGGGTTAAGACCGTATGGTGACTTGAGACACTGAACCTGTATTTAGTGTTGGTAGACATAAACAACACCTTAAACATAAGAGATATTGACTTAAAATGACAAAAAATGACTGATAGTAATCATAAGTAATTATGCTGATGATTATCATATATGACTCTAGTGGGAACTCTTTGAGGAGTATGATAAAATATCTATGTCGTGTAATAAAGTTTGGTGGCTTTTTGAACCCAATAAGTAAACTGAGGTTTATTCCTTCTGTTTAGTTTTTTTGTCCCAGCATAAATTTCATATAAATTTAATTTACACCCTATTAGCTGGCTTTCATGTAAAAAAATGAAAATATGAGGAAGCATTATGACGTTTTTGCTGTATAGAAAGAAACGTGACCTATATTTCCCAATCTGGGACGTGATGGGGTTGTGATTTGAAAATGATGTAGATGCACAATAAGGTTATGCGTGGCATTGTGCAAACCTAGCAAATCGTATGTAACTGAGGCAATTTTAATAAAAACTTTACTCCTCAAAGATGGCGGCGCACGCACAATTGCGTATCACGTGATTCTGTGTGACCGCCCATTTTGAAACCTTTTATCCGGGAGCACGGCAGTGGTGAAGTTCAGGAGGGGACGCCACGCTCCGTGAGGCCCCAGTCCGTAAGGACTAGGGTGGCCGGTTGGTTGGGCTTGATCTCTAGTTTAGTTTTTAACGTAAGCAGTCGGTAAAAGTTAGGATGCAGCAATTTTACCAAAAGCATGTTACAATAGCCTTGCCTTCCCGCTGTGTACTAGATGCAGGTCAGGGGGGTAACAAGGTCCCCTTTTTAATAATGTACGTGGCAGGACCTCTTGCGCATTTAAAACTTTAACCGCAAAAACAACAAGAACGTAACAGGGGATTTTTGGGTTTTTACTAAGGGCCATGGCAAGACAATTAACTTTGAGGCAATACGCTAAAATAACAGATTGCGATTTTGTTATAAATGTTGTAGCTCGTACATAAGCGCCTTCCAGTTTTTAAAAAAGATAACTCCCTTTCTCTTTGGTGATATGGGTCTAGATTGACGTAACGTCTGAAGGGTCAATCAAAAGGAGGACTCACAAGAGGAGTTTTGTTGCTGGTTCCCACCTCATAAGCTGGTACGAGAGACATAAGCTTAGTGAGGGTAAATATAACTCTACTGTTTTTACCTTGGTAAAATATTGTGTATGATGGGAGGAGACTATTTGTAACACAGTGTATTTTTGTACTTTTCTCAATCGACAGTCAACTTGAATGGTGTGTCCAACACTGGTGCTGTGACGAAGTGTCTAGCCCTGAAGAATTTGCCGCAATTTTCAAGGCAAAGAAACATGTTGGCATATCGCATTGGTATGCATGGTTAGCTACCAGCTCATTTTTATTCTTGACAGTAGACACTTAGTAATTGATAAAGTAATTGTAAAACAAGTGTTACCGTCAATTTTAATCACTTCTTGTCACTTGTGTGGAGTGTTATCGCTCATCACTCTACTTCACTAACACATTATTAGTTTTA
The DNA here is from genome assembly GCF_964261635.1 of Lissotriton helveticus. Taxonomy (NCBI): domain Eukaryota; kingdom Metazoa; phylum Chordata; class Amphibia; order Caudata; family Salamandridae; genus Lissotriton; species Lissotriton helveticus. The sequence continues at coordinate 701,511,085 of NC_136068.1, read as the reverse complement.
TTTGGACACTTTTTCTTTGGACAAAATGACTGCCAATGATGAGAATAGTGGGCTTATCTGGTGAGTACCCACCAGTTACCCCAGTGGTGGTGCGCCCATGAGGTGTCATTTTGTCCTTCACACATTCTCTTGCTACCATTGGTTGGTAGCTTGGTGAATTGAATATAGTTAAGCTTTCAGTCACTATTTACCTTCTTGGAGACTGTTTGTTGAGAAATGTCTTTTTAGAAAAAGTAGGCAGGGAAAGTCTCACTCTATAAGAGAATAAAAATTGGGGGTCTGTGTAGAAATAGAATTTGTAAATATACACATATTGTGCAGAGTAGAAAACTCATAGTGACATATACTTTTCTATAAAAATTATACTGCCTTAGAGACCGGGTTTTTGTGGATTTGTGATGATAGTTTGAGCACCTGGGTGGCATTTTGATTGACTGGTCACCAAAATTATTTATATGGGTACCAATAATACTCTTTATTTGAAGCTAACTGCAACCAGCAGAAGGCCAAATTCCCATCATTTTACAACACATATCACAAAAATAGAACCCACTGGAGACTTGTGGACACTCAGGGGCATATTCACAAGGACTTACCTCCGATTTATCGCCACCTTAATGCATCAAAAGTGGAAATAGAACTAACACTCCTTTCACAAGCTGGTACAAACAGCGAACATCGTCAGTATTCCTGCGATAACTTCCCCAAAACCTAACACTACGGCGGACACCACCAACTAACCCTAATGAGATGCAGAGTAGGCGTTTCTGTGCAAAAACACATGAAAAAACAACACTACTTTCACAACAAATTGACAGATCTGCGAAGCGAACCAAAAACAGGCGATAAGCCCCAGTAGTCGCAGGTATTTAAAACATTCCTGAAGGATGTGTAAAGACGGACGACTGCCTGCAGTAGGCAACGGAGCCCCACACACAGCCAAACCCGAAGAACAAACAATGCCATGGAGCTACTCATTATTCAGCTCGGAGCCCCAACAGGGCCACAACACCCACTGGCACCACCCTGAGGACCCGGACCCGCCACCCCCCAGGACCACCACAGAGGCAGCGCAGAGTTAGACAGCGGACCTACCGAAAACACACCACTTTCACAGACCTAACGCCTGAGGAAGTCATTGCCCACTACAGGCTCAAAAGGACAACCATTCTCCGCATCATGACCCACATCGCCCACAGGCTGACAGTCCCAACACAGCGGAGAACCAACATCCATCTGCAGACAAAACTGCTGGCTGTGCTGTACCTGTTGGCCTCTGGTACCTTCCAACCAACAACTGCCAGAGTCGGAGGGGTCTCACAGCCAGCCCTATCAAAGTTCATCACACCTGTCCTGGATGCCATCCTCAGCTTCACACCCCAGTACCTTCACTTCCCCAACACTGCGCAGGAACAGCTGGAGACAAAACAAAGCTTCTACACCAGAGCCGAATTCCCGGCCGTGTTGGGGGCAATCGACTGCACACATGTCCCACTTGTGGCCCCTCCTGATACTAAACACCCCTACCGCAACAGAAAGCACACACATTACATCAATGTGCAGGCAATAGTGGACCACCAGGGACTCTTCACCAATGTCGTTGCCAACTACCCAGGCATTGTGCATGAATCCTTCATCTTCCGACAGTCCATCATCAACCAGCGCTTCCTGGATGACACACATGGAATGGGACAGCTCGTTGGTAAGTACCAAATCATCACACCACACATCCCAAAGCCTCCAGCGCACAAAGCACAACTAAGGGGATGCACATGTGACCAAACCACATTCAACATGTCAAACTACATGACCACCTACCAGACACGACCATACCACTCCATGGTCATCCTGGGCTACCCCTGCACCCAAAAAAGACATTTCATGGTACCATAGCCACACAACAGGTGAACGTGTGGAGATGCCGAATGCAGCCATAACACATTTGAGGCACTGCTCTGCCCTCATGACCCTACCCCAGTTTCCCGCAGGTCTGCGTCCCGTGGCGGTGAGCCCATGTCAGCCGGTGTGCATCCGGGGCCACTAGCCCTGTGCGACTCGACTCATCCCCCTTATAGTTCTGACATTGCATTTCTGAGAGCCTGATGACTGTTGGTGTAGTTGCCAGCATCAGGTACTCTCTGAGGGCTGGCTTACACTCACCCCACACATAGCCAGCACGGGCGTCACTGGATTGGTGGATCTGCCATCACATCCTGCCGAACCAAGTATTGACTCTTTTCTCCCTGCGCTGTCACAGGTGATCAAGGATATGCACTCTGCCCTTGGATGATGACACCCCTCCAAGACCCGGCCACACACACCCAGAGGCAGTACAATGCGGCCTACATACACACCAGGGGCATCGTTGAACGCACATTTGGCATGTTGAAGTCCTGTTTCAGGTGCCTGGACGGCACAGGTGGGAAGCTCCTGCCTGGACATCGTGTGCAAGATGATCGTTGTATGTTGTGCGTTGCACAACATCTGTGTTCACACCAGGGCCCCATGGATCCCAGTTCCAGAGGTACCAGACGATGATGCTGGTGATGGGGCAGGTGGCCCAACTCCCACTGTAGCTGCAGCAGGAATAGCCCGTAGGAATGCCATCATTGACACTTACTTCTCATGAGCATGTCCCATTGTGACTGTCCATGACAATCATGCAACAGTAGATGTCCAGCTGCACTGCATGTGTGAATAAAAAAAATATTTTCAGGTTGCAGGTTGTACTTGTACATTGTCATGTAACATTACCCTATGGTTTCAGATGTGATTTGCCAGGTTGTGCACATTTGCGTAACCAGTTGTGTCCTGTATTCAATTGTGGAGGGGTTGCTGTTTGTACCAAGATGTTGTCAATGTCGAGGTGCACTTCTGCTTATGTGCGTATGCTGCACAGAGGGTGTGTCGCTCCTGCGGCTCTGATTTGTCTGCCACTGGTCTCTTTCATGCGGTGTGCTTGTCTGTTCTGTTCTTCCACGGTGCTTGGATGTTGTGGTGTACATGTTGTCCTCTGTAGTTGGCCAGGGTGCATCCATGGTACTCCGCTGTTGATGAATTTTGTTCTGTGGCATTTTCCGTATGCTGTTCTTTTGCTTTTTCCCGCATTGCGTGTGAGTATTGCTGCCCTCACGCTGATTGTCACTGTTTTCTTATTGCACTTTGGCCCATCGCAGGTTTTTTTTGCATTGGGGTTTGCGTTTTTATCTCCGTCGAGGTGGTTTTATCGCGGGCATTGGCCGCGGTTTCAGCAAACTATCGAATGCTACCGCCGTGTTGTGAATTCCACGTTGTCACAGGTTTGTTTTCCCCCGATAGGCTGCGATGTTGAAAGTTGTGTTACGCAACTCTTGCGGTAGTTATCACACGTTCTTGTGAATATACCCCTCTGTTTTATGTCATCTGCTTTAGCGCTAATTGGCAACATACAGAATAATTCACTGATTCCAGGGGAGACTTAAATTGTATGGGGTTAGATTGTGGGAAATCTATACGTGTTTACCTGAAATTAAAACTTTTAAAGCATAAAAGCATCTGGGAAAAATTACAAATTTCCAAACGAAACATAGTAAATGCTTAAAAACTTCAGAACAAAGCAGAACCTTCAGTATGGGATTAGGTAGCCACTAATAGATTATATCACTATATCAGTAGAATTGTGGCACAAAGTAGCCAATGTTCAGGCCACTCTCCAAGTAGAAGGTGATTATATAACTTTCAGGTGACATGCATCCCTCCCAGTGAGTTATTCTGTTGTTGATTAGCCGTGGCAAAAAGTCAGAGGAACTTGTCAGACAATCGCTGACATCTGCATGTGACATTGCAGAGCCCCACCCTAAACCATGAGTTAATACACACCCAAATAATCATATTTTATTATGCATTATAAATGTATTATGTGCCTTTCGCTAATAAATCTAATGAATACAAATTATCATCATAATAATAATAATCACCCCACGAATTAAAATGAAAATAAGGGCTAGTGCTAAATACACTTGAAACATCTATCCGATTAGTAAAATCCCTAAATTGTTCCTGGGCAAATTCTCAATGGTAATTCAATCATAAATATATGTTTGTCACTGAATTTACAATATTTACACCTGTCAGGAATCCACGGGAATCCTGAAGACGTAAGCCCATTTACGTCACAAGTGCCGAGTTCTCTGCCTCCGTTAATCTTACTAAAGGGGTGGGAAGCAGCCATTCCAACTCATGGTTTGCCTAGTGAGTTTGTGAATGACAACATACATTTGTGTGCATTCCAAAACTCCCGATAAAGGTTTGGAGATTTACTGCAACTAAGGGCAAGTATAACTGTCCTTTCAGATTAAGAAAGGGAACACATCACCCCCATATTTTCTAGGGACGGAGGGGAAGGGTATCTCCAGTGGAAAATAATTTTCCCTGTGAAGGAAAAAAAAAGTGCAATGGCACAGGGGATCCTATTCCCCCTGTGTAGTGTTTTTCGAGAATGGAGAACTCTACACAACTGGAATAGGTGGCCAGTGCTTAATCTGTATAAGACATATTTGGGGAAATTAATTTAAGTGAATGTAGAACAAATGGATTTTTATAAATTGCCTTTAAGTCAGTGAGTTTGGATTCTGATAGATGGAGAATGGAAGTTCCAGAGACTGGAAGCAGCTCTCTTTTCTCTGTCTCTGCCAGAGATGGTAAGAAGAGCTGCAAGGTTAGGAAGGGTCTTCTTGAGTTGAATGTGCCTTGTTATCAGGGGTGGCTCCTCCGATACGGTGGAGGAGCCTCGCCTCACTGCTCTGCGAGCAGTAGTTAAAGGAAAAGTAAAATGATTTTAACAAGCGTTATCTTTTTAGTTTTCCGTTTCCTGGTGTGGGCGGGGCTGGACTGCCAGGGCAGGGGCTAGGAGGAGGAGTGGTTGCCCACTCTCAAGTTCATATAACTATTTGGCCGGCCCTCTGGGGCCGACCATAACAGTCATGCGCACTTTGCATATTCTGCACCAAGGCTGCATTACAGGCTCCTATTCCACGTATGAGCGTAGAACCACGGTGCTCAGACCAATTACAACCTGCTAGGGGAGTCAGGAGCCTGGGTGCCCTGGTTCCTGCTTCCTAGGAGCAAAAGGTGGCATCGGTGAGTGGATCGAGAAGTGGCAGCCGGCTGGGTGGCCGGCCTGAAGGTAAGTGTTTCATTTTTAATTATTTTATTGTGTACCCCTTCCTCCTCCTCCCCCCGCCCGCCACCCCAGTAAATAGCAGCCGCCACTGCTTGTTAGCGAGGCATAACCTTTTGAACTGTATTCTGGAGTGTATATGGAGGAAGTGGGGTTCTAGCGGTGTGCCACCTCACCTCAAATCAGAGCACCGATATTCAGCATTTCTCCCAAGCAGCTTCTCAGTCTTCGTGGCCCACCCAGTTGCTGGGGTCTTTGATAACCTTTTCATATATTAGAGTCTATGGATCAGGTGAGGGCTCTTTGCACTCAGGGCCTACATATATGAGGAAGCTAATGAGGTGTGTCTTTTAAATTTCCTCAACACAGAACTTGGAAAAGATCAACCTACAAGTACGTTTCTAGCTCCAGCGAAATATTGTGGCAAATGAAAAAATCCTTCTCTGGCAGACAGTTTCAGTCATACAATTTCTGGTCCTAGAAATGCAGCTACAATGTCCACGTTATTGCGAGCTTCAATTTGCTTAATAGCGCTTCTGTAACGACCCTAAATTTATTTAGTACACAAAAAAGAGCCACCAATGCCTGTGACACAGGTATCATTATCAAACATATAGAAAATGTGTGACACATATGACGCTAGACATGCGATTATTAAGGACATGTCCAGTACTGCTGATAATGTTCAGGGTGAAACAATTTAAAGCAATCATCATACACTTTGTTGTTATTATCTATCTGGTGCATTGCTATTTTTCCAGTGTTGTGGAGGTAAGTTAGGAGGGAGTTTGAACCCCACATATTGCTTGGAAAGTGGGCTAAATGACGAACCAGCTGGATAAACAATTTTGCTGGGACATAAAATACACACACATGCTCCAATATTTCATCACTTTCTATCACAGTTGCAATGATCTGTGAGAAGGGGGTAAGGGGCACTGGCACAGTGGTGGGGCTCAGGAAAATCAGCTCTAGTTTCTTAAGAGTCCACTTCATTCTTGGATCCTGACAGATCAATGCACAACAACGCACACAAATGCATCTACATTTGTTATTGCCATTTGTGTCCATACTTCCCCACCTGATGTATCAGGCAACACTTGTAATGAATATGCATGACCCGCTTTCAATCAGAGGTTGAAGTGGGTCGGAGGGCTCATGGCTCAGTGATAGAGAAGTTTGAAAGAACAGACAGTGTTTTAATCTCAACACTAGATTGAGCAGAAACTGGTGGAGAGCACAGTTATCACAATCATACGAATGATGCAATGTCCAGCTAAGATTCACACTTTGAAAAGGGTATATCTCTTTCATAAAACCTTAGAATTATATGGACACAAAATAGTCAACCAAATTAATGTCACAGACACTTCTCGACAAAAAACACAAACACAAGACAAGGAGGACTCATTGTCAGTGGGCACTGTACTTAACATTGTTTTGCAGTCTGGTAAGTTCAAAATTGAACCAAAAACAGGTAGGCAGGGGAAATTAAAAATAAACAGCGAAATCTGTAAGTATCGGGCAGCTTGTTCAAACAGGTGCGTGCCTCTCAGCATTACAATGAGGTGTGGTAATAAGTATCCCTTTCTACTAATTTCTTTCCACAATTCTTATTCTTAGAAATCACTTTTCGAATTTGGCACCCTGGCTATTCATTGAGTAATGTGCAGCATTCTAAATTTGTATTGAACATGTCAACATCCAGCCTACAGCTGCAAACATCTCCAGGAAGTAGAGGATTTCGATGCAAAAGCTGAGAATGTAACTTTGCAATGCACACTCATAAATGGCTGAGGCGAGCTGCAGCCAACCACAGTAAAGTGTGTTTTTACATCCATGTTGTGTTTTTTTACATTGGATCTAGACATAGATTTGGACCTAGAGATGAGGGTGAAGGGTGCTCGCCTCTTAAAAGGATACTATGATGTAGACAAATTCTGAAGGGTAGGCTACCGACCAGCAATGCCATAATTGTCCCTAAGCGACCTATCTTGTCACTGTGTAGAGACTTTGGGGCAGATTTATGTTGGGAATGCGCCACGTTTGCGTCACGCAACTGCGGCGTAAACGTGGCGCATCCCTATGACCCATTTACAACATGACGCATCTAGGCAGATGCGTCACGTTCTAAAGCCCTGCGCCACTTGTGGGTGTTCTGGCGCAGGGTATGCGTTCCGGGGCAGATGCGCCTCGCAAAAGTGGCTGAGTGAAATCTATAAGATTTCACTCAGTCACTTTCAGGCCAATGCTGCGTCAAAACCCTGCGCCTGCTTGAAGCAGGCGTAAGTCTTGACGCAGCATTGGTCAGATAGGGCGACCCCGAGCCTTGCTGGAGCTGCGTCGCGCTTGCGACGCAACTCCAGCAATGCGCCACCTTTACGGCACAGATGCGTCACGCATCTGTGCCGTTTTTGCCCCATGGTGCGCCGCATTGTAAATGCGGCGCACCATGGGTGGCGGAGCAGCGGCGCAATATAACTGGCGCATCCCTGGGGATGGGCCAGTCATCATAAATCTGCCCCTTTGTCCTGAACATGTTTTTCAGTGTGTGATTGTAAATAAATAATTTGTTTGATAATTCATGCAGACTTCTTTTACTGATATGTTTCAAACATTGAGACGCCCTGAATTTTGGCTGCATTACAATTAGCACTATTATTTGTGCTGCAAGGAGCTACAAAAAACTGAAAGTTGACTTAAGCTACAGCTGTAGTTAAAAATTAGTCTATGCACGTCTTTTTTTCAAATTGTTATATTTTTCATATCAGAATGACGGAGCCATCTTGTCTTGGTTACCACTACAGCGTTTGGTAGCACAAGAAATTAAAGAGGAAGTGAACCAACAATATGTGAACCTAGGCCACATGGATATCAAGTTACACATTGGAGCTAGTAGCACAAAAGATCTCACAAACACCAAGGGCTGCATTATACATGTGATGCATTTTCCTACATTGCACCGAGCACACTTCGAAAAATGACCTTGGGGCTGGAAGGGCGAGATTTTGATCGATACCTTATCACTATTGATCTAAACCTCGATCTGGTCGACTGAACCTTTGTTGCCTGTCTTTGAGGAAGAAAGTGCATCTCTTACCAAGTTAGTTCACCCAATAAAGACTCCGCTCCCAAAGATCACAAACAACTTCTAGCTTTCAAAAGTTTATTGTAAGCTTAGGATAAGCTGCAAATACAGGCATCTCAGAATGAGATTCACGAGATACACAGGTCCAACTACATACATGTGCTCTCTGAAAGCCCTCAGACGAGCAACGGAAATTACTAACACAAGTTCTAAGAATAATAAAGCTATCAGCATTGACGCATATTGAGATCTCTCCTTCATTTAAGTTGGAGGAAAAACGCACAGGTTAGGCTGTCCCTACCCTGCTCTAGATGGTATCCCTACTTAACCAAGTCTCAACCTAACAAAAGTGTCAGCAGTGAATGACCCCCAAGGGAAGTCACTCACTCTTAGTCTCTTGGTGAAAACCTATAGTTCTCCAGTCATGACCCCTCTCTGCCTACCCATCCGCTCTCTAAAGGGTCCTCAGGCATCTGCTCTAACTCCACCCAGGGGTGCTGTCCCTAATACAAAACAGTCAACAACATTTGAGACGCCCCTCACGAGACGCCCCTCACGTGGTGTAGCTTCTGGCTTTTTCCATGCTGCTTTGTATTGGGCCTCATACGTTGGAGTTGACCTTGCTTCTCAGACTCTTCTCCGGCCCGCTGATACCCCTTAAACATTCCAGAACCCTCCTCCATGTCTGGGCCGTCTACTGAACAGACCTCTATTCATATTATTTATAATTGGATTCCCCCTTTTCTCTTGCAGACAGACATCTGCAGCCAAGAACCCAACTCTCATAGACTTCCAAAAAAAGGTTCGCAACATTTCTTGGCCCAGACCAGTATGTGTAAATCAATGTTAAAACATTTCAGGCCTACAACATTTCTCATAATAATTATAACATTCAACTTCTTCATTAATTAAAGCATGTTAATACTCTTATTCTATTATTCAGTAAACACATCTATAAATCATGGCCCATTAATGCAATGACCAAAACATTAGTTCAATCTATGTCGTGGAAAGAAACACCTTCCCTTCTAGCTCTGGCCCTGAGGCCTACCACATTCTGCGTTTAACCACATGCCATCTTACATTTTAACAGCTACACGACATGGATTCAAGAATAATCACATCTAATAAAATCATATAGTGTCACACATTTCTGTATTAGTTCCACTTCTACTTAAATCTCTACATTAGCTATACATTCAGAATATAATTGCAGATACTATTAGCACTCATGGCATTTCTCCTCATGATTTGTGCTTACTACGGGTAAGTGTGATGCACTCATACATTTAGGTCAGTTTGCGCTCTCTCAGTTCCCCCCTTTGATGACCTCTCGGGGTCATCACTAACATTTAAACTGCAGTTATTGCTAGCATAACTTGTCTCTGCGTTTCCAGAGCCCTCAGACTCCTGTACTGATTATCTTGTATGGCAGCCAATCTCTGCAGCTGCTCTCTTTGGGCCCTTTCTGACCTTTTTGCTCTGTACCATTTGAATACCCTCACCAATCCCCACAATATGATCCCACAGATCAATATTATGATGATAGGTTTCAGTATATACCACACAAAGCTTTTGCTTAAGGTGGAGATCCACCCTCCAACTTCACTCATTCCGTGGCCCACCTTTTCCCAGACATTTTCTCTACTCAAGTCTTCGATCTCCTTGTGAATATCAGTTATGTTCCTAATAACTTTCTCAAGGGGCTTTGAATTGTCTGGAATGTAAGTACAACATTCCTGGACCTTCAAAGCCTTACAGACTCCGCCCTCTTTTGCTAGTAGGACATCTAACGCAAGACGGTTCTGAAGAACCATAGCCCTTATCGATTGCATCTCTCCTTCTACCAGCATTAAGGACTGAGCAGTGCTGGCAGACAACCTGTCGACGACTGTTGCCAGTCGTCTAATTTTAACATCATTAAGGATTAGACCCAAAAGAGGGAACATAGCTCCAAAGACATCTCCAACCATTTCTGCATCTCCTATATCTCTCCTTCCCCTCGATGATGTCCTGCCCTCGATGATCTCTAAGTCTTGTGCATGATATATTTTGGGGAAGACAATTGCTAGGTAACATGATCCATACCAGTTGTCAGGTAGTCTCACGTAGGCATTTCTTCCACATACAAAATACACATTTGGAATCACTTGCATTCCCTTCAGGAAATCTTTAGTATAGTACTCTATATTGAAAGCATGTTCACAGTCGACTTCTCCCACGTATACATTTTCATAATACGTTTTGGCTCGGTGAAGACATAGCTTTCCTCTCTGCGTCTTATCTAAAGCTATTGGACCACTACTACCCTTTCTCTTGTGTGCCTTCTCTTCCTCGGTCCAATCTGTTTTCCATTGTCCTGATTTTTTCAAAATCTTTTGTCTCCTGTAACGATCATCCACCTGCCCTATGAACTTCTTCTCGACTTCTGACACTTTGCATGTCAGGTTATTTCTACGGGCATGTGAAGTATCTAAGGTAATCCAAGGAATAAAGAACTTGGCCAATCTGTCTTCACTCTTCCAGTAGTCCCATTTGTTCATCTGCTTATAATTTGGGACTTCTGGCAACACTGAATCATAGTTGGAGAAATAGTATTCAAAACTATCTCTCTCATAAAATATACTAAGCAATAAGCTACATGTAATGCCATATGTCAGCGGGAGGTGATGATATCTAATGCCTTCATCTACAGACGCCGGCAACTGCATGCAGACGTAACAGTCCTTAACCTCCATGGCATCAACGTATTCATATAAAAGTTTAGCATAAGCATTTGACCTAAAGTCTCCTTGGGACTCATCTACGTGTAACCTGCGGGCTTCTGCAGCTAATAACGCTTTCTCTTGAGTGTTTTCCCTTTTCTCACCAGCAACAGTGGGTGTAAGCGTTTCTACAGATTTCACATCAGTTACCTTCGCCTCTTCCTCATGTCCCTTTACATAAGAAATTGTTACCACTAAAGCTATCAATATTATCACTCCTACTATTAGTGTACCTATTATACATTTAGCTCTGCGGTTCTGGGTGCCGGCTTCCATTTCGTCAGACAATATAGCTCTCTCTTATCTTGGCACAAAGTTCCTTTCTTCTCGTTCCTTTACAGTCTCTTTTTACTCCTTTTGTCTTTAGAATCCACACAACTGGAAGCTGACAACCTTCTTCGCAAAAGTCCTTTAACAGTTCAATAAAGACAACCCTAGCCCTTTTCCATCAACTCAAGGGAAGTTCCCTAATATTCTCTGCTTCCTGGGCGCTAGGTAATCTTCTTTTTCTGCTCGCTTTATTTACAAAGTCCTTTAAGCATCTACTATCAGGTTTGTGCCTGCAGCTTCGATAGCAAAGTTCAGTATTTCCAAACGAAGATTGTGCTCTTCATGTGCTGTTATCGTTGTACCAAAGTCGGGGAATTGCAATTCTGAGAGAAACATGTGTTTTAACTTGCTGAGGCGGGGAGGTCTGGGGAGCATGAATGTTAGTGACCCTTCTTGTTCGACTCCGGGTACCAACAGTCGTATTTCCACGGTGACGATGGGCTCAGAACTGGACACCACCACCGCTCGAATCCTCCCTGTCTCCTGTTTCAAAGACATTTGTCGCCAGATATGTCCACTCAGGGGTGGAGTATCTTCTGCTTGGCACACGCACTCTTCTTGACCTTCTTCGGTCCGGTGCTTCAGCGCCCTGAGCACCTTCTTCCGGGTCTGAGTCTTCTGATATCGGAGGGAGGGTTATCTCTGGAGTTGACCTCAGGCTAGAGCTCCTTCTTTGCGGCCAATTAGCTTCTCCACGTGCCCTTCTACTCCTTCTCCTTCTTGTCTGTTCTCGCTCTCTGTCAGATCTGTCAGTGTCTGACTCGTACTCCCAGCTACTTTCTCCTTCTGTAGCGTCGTCTGTTTCGCTGTTGTACTGACCGTCCTCAGCTTGGTCAGACTCGTTCCCTGCTTCCGCTGGCACCTCTTCAGCTTGGCTAGCCCCCTCTATGGCTTCTCGGTCCTCTGCTGGACGTCTATCCGAGAGAGGAGCTGTTTCTTCCCGAGGTGCTGGAACCCTTCGCGTATGTGACGCGTGGATCCAATTGGGCAGGCCTCCCACCTTTACAGCCGTATTCGCGATCAGGATGATCTGGAAGGGCCCACGCCAACGAACATCCAGGCAGCTTCTTCTCACATGTTTTTTCACCAGGACCCAGTCCCCAGGGTACAGGTCATGGCACGGGCCCTGGCACGATGGAACCTCGGCAGCCTGCACCTGAAGGGACACAGAACGAATGGCGTCAGACAGCCCCTTACAATAGTCCAGGATCATATCATCTGTGATATTTAACAGTGCAGTAGTTGGGACAGATGGCAGCCTCATTGCTCTCCCCATTAACACCTCATGTGGTGACAACCCCGTTCTTCTGTCTGGGGTACTACGAAGGCTCATGAGGACCAATGGCAGGGCGTCAGGCCAACTCAGGGTCGTTGAGGAACACACTTTTGCAATTCTGGCCTTGATCGTGCCATTGATCTGCTCCACAATTCCTGAGGCTTCTGGTCGGTAACTGCAATGCAATTTCTGATCTATGTTCAGAGCCGCACAAATCATCTTCACAAGCTCGCTGTTGAAATGCGTTCCCCTATCTGATTCCAAAGAGGCCGGCACCCCGAAGCGCGGAATGAGTTCCCTAAGCAGTAACTTGGCCACTGTGAGGGTGTCGCACCTACGTGTAGGGTATGCCTCAACCCATCTGGAGAATACACAAACAACCACCAGGACATAGCGGAGGCGGTTGCACCTCGGCATTTCAATGAAATCTATCTGCATTCGATTGAATGGACCTCCAGACCTTCCTATGTGGCTCAGTGCAACTGGTGTTCTTTTTCCTACGTTCAGCTGCTGACAGGTCACACAACGCTGGCACACTGCTTCTGCTGCTATTCTAAATTTAGGATTGTACCAGGTCTGTCTAAACACTCTCAGCATAGCATCTCTCCCTAAGTGTACGGGACCATGTATGAGTCTGGCCATTGGACTCACCATCTCATTGGGCAACACTGCTCTGCCGTCTGCTGAAACCCAAAAATGGGACTCACCCACTACACATCCTGCCTTTTCCCATGTTTCTTTTTCAAAATCAGGAGCATTTTCTTGCATGTTTGACAGTTCATCCCAAGTATCAACCGTTTCCAATATCATGGCTAATTCAGTCCTTACATTTATTCCACCCACTTCCACCTCTGTGAAAGAGTACCCTTGCTCCGCGCAATACCGCGCAACTTCATCGGCATATCTATTGCCTTTCGAAACGAAGTCCTCATTTCTGGTATGTGCGGTGCACTTTACAACTGCGATACCTGCTGGACATTGCAACGCCTCTAACAACAGGCGCACAAACTCTCCATTGCGAATGGGAGAGCCTGAAGAGGTCATGAACCCTCTTTGAGACCATAACTGCCCGTAATCATGAACCACCCCATAACCATATTGGCTGTCGGTGTATATGGTGACTCGAATTTGATTGCTTGCCAAGCAAGCACGTGTCAAGGCAATAATCTCGGCTACCTGAGCGGAGTGTACTCCTTCCAGGCACCCAGCTTCCACAACTCCAGTAATTGTACAAACAGCATAAGCTGCTCTCAACTGCCCAACTTCGTCTCTTACACATGAGCCATCGACAAAGAAAATTTCGTCTGGGTCGGTCAGTGGCTCATCTACGATGTCGGGTCTGGGTTTGGTGCATAGTTCAGTCACATCGAGGCAGTCATGGTCTGTACATTCATCATCATCCTCGATATCATTTGGGAGTGGCATCAAGGTGGCAGGGTTCAAAACAGAGCATCTCCTGAGGGTCACATTCTCTGCAGCAAGAATAACTTGCTCATAGCGCGTGAGCCTGCTGTTGGTCAGATGCTGTGTTTTGGTCCTGGTCATCAACAGTTCAACAGAATGGGGCACGCACACCTCTAACGGGTGCCCCATGACGATATTTTCACATCTCTCAATGCTGACACCCGTTGCAGCAACGGATTTGAGACATCCGGGCAACGCTGCGGCTACTGGGTCTAAAGTAGCCGAGAAATAAGCAACTGGTCTACGGGCATTCCCATGGATTTGGACTAACACAGACAACGCGCAACCTTCTCTCTCACAACAGTAAAGCAAAAATGGTTTATTGTAATCAGGCATTCCCAATGCCGGAGCACGACACAGGTCCTCTCGCAGCTGTAAGAATGCCATCAAACAGTCTTTGTCCCATGGTACCGGATCGCTCACCTCCTTATGCGTCAGTTTTTGCAAGGGCTTTGCTTTCAGTGAAAAGTTCGCGATCCACTGTCGGCAATAACCCACCATCCCTAGGAACATCCTGACCTCTCTCTGTGTCTTAGGCGCATTCATTTTCATGATCGCCTCTATCCTGTCTGGTGACACCTTTCGTTTGCCTTTCTCTATTCTGTGTCCCAAGTACTGCACTTCTGTCAGGCAGTACTGCAACTTTCCCGGGGACACCTTGTGCCCATTGGCAGCTAGGTGATTTAACAAAGCAATGGAGTCCTCCCTGCAAGCTTCTTCTGTTTCTGACGCCACGAGGAGGTCGTCTATGTACTGGACCAGAACTGACTTCTGGGGCAGCACTAGACTTTCAAGATTTTTCTTCAAAAGCTGGTTGAAGATCGATGGGCTTTCTGTATACCCCTGAGGAATACGACACCATGTTAGGACGCGACCTTCCAGCTTAAATGCGAAAAGAAAATGGCTTTCTTCGTCCAGAGGGATCGAAAAGAAAGCCTGACAAAGATCGATCACAGTGAACCACTCAGCTTGGAATGGAATCTGAAACAGTATCACTGATGGATTCGGTACCACTGGACAACACGAAACGACTATGTTATTAATCTTTCGAAGGTCCTGTACTATCCGGAATTTCCCATTTGGTTTCTGCAGACCCATAATCGGGGAGTTGCATGGACTACCCACGATTTCTTTCAGTATTCCCTGTTTAATCATGGACTCGATCACGGGTTTTATGCCTGCAATCGTTTCTGGAGTCAATTTATATTGGGGTGTTCTTGGGAACTCAGCATGCGGTTTCACTACAATTTTCACTGGGTCCACCCCTTTGACCAATCCAATCTCTTCCCCAGTGAAGTCCCATACTTCTGGTGCCACTGTCTCTCTCAAGTCCCAGGGGAGCTCATCTACTGTCAAAGTAGGGTACAGCTCCACGCATATTCTTGAGTTTGCAACTTTGAAATCTGCGTCATCATCATTGGTCAATACCTCCACTCCCTGAGGTGTACAGTATATTGTACAATTCAATTTACACAACAGGTCTCTCCCTAGCAGACACACAGGACTTGAATCGCAAACCACAAACTGGTGCTCATCGCTGTACTTCCCTATTTTCACCTGTACCGGTTCTGTCAATTGGCTGGTTATTCTCCTGTTTGCGACCCCCACCACTTGTATGGTCTCTCCAGACATGGGCAGGTCTGGAACTGCAGCTGATCTGATCGTGGACCTAGTGGCTCCTGTGTCCACCAGAAATGTAGTGGGGCACCCTGCTACTTCTGCTTCGACATAGGGTCCCCTCTGGTCCACCTCCAAGGCTGCCCCGAGGGTGCAGTCTTCTCTTTCCACTCTCTGTCCGGTTAATGGGTCCACATAATAGCACTCTTCTCCTTCTACAAACAGGGGCATCTGTCTATAGGTCTTACCCATATTCCCTACTCGGGGAGGTTGCGGGAACTGGGCTCGGGGAGGAGCCCCCCCCCCTTTGAGCACCTTTCCCTGGTATGGCGTCACCCCTCTCGTAGGCGCTCTCTGGACCTCTTCCTCCTCTTCCTCTTGTTCTCCTATCTCTACATTGTAGGGACACTCGCGTTTCCAATGCCCCACCTCGTTACACTGGTGGCACCTAGTCGTTTTCTTCAAGGCAGCTATGTCTATTCTGGGTCTAAAGGTGGAACTCTCCTCATTGCCCTTGTTCTGACTGTACTGCTTCTTTCCTCCTGTACCTGTTCCTTGCTGCTGTTGCTGCTGTCCCCCCTTCCCTGCTGCCTGCATCTGTACCACCATCAATTTTTCTTTTAGTTTCTTAGCCTTGGAGTCTATCTCATCACAGCAGTACCTGGCATATCTCAGTATTTCGTCTAGGGGTCTATTTTGCCAACAAATCAAGTGTTGCTGAATCATTAAACTAATATCCGGTCTCAGTCCCAGGACGAACTTGGACACAAATTGCCCTATGTCTTTTGGATCCATTACATCCAAGCCGCTATACTGTTTAAACGCCTTCAGCAATCTCTCATAATATTCGTGAACTGTCTCTTTGGGTTCCTGTCTGGTTCGGTCTATTTTGACCCAATCTATGTCTTGCATTGGCACTTTCTCTTTCAGCCAAGTCATCACTCTCTCGAATTTTGCCATCACAATCTCGGACGGCCCATTTGTCTTAGCATCTCTCTCCGGCTCCGTTGTGGGCCACTCAGCGCTAATCTTGCATGCTGTCCACAGATCTCCTGGTACTACAATGTCAAACAGCGTGTTCAGATCTATCCATAGGACCTTTGAGATTTTTACAAATCTCTCAACTTGCTTGTACCACTCCACTGGGCTTTCCCGCAATTTGGGGAAGGAGGTGGTAAAAGCAGCTAAATCTCCCCTACTCCAAGGGACATGCACATAGTTCCCATTTGCGACTTCACGCAAAGGGTATGCTTCTATTCCCTGCAGCCTTCCTGGTGTCATACCAAGCGTGCTTCTCCTGACGGTCCCTTTCTTGGACCACCTCTCTTCCCACTTATCTAGTGCCCTCCATGTCCTTATTCCAGTGATCAGTTCCCTTATGTGCGTTTTCAGCCCAATCGTTCTCCTCTCATCTAGGTCTCGATCTGTGTAATGTAGCCTGTGGTTACCCTGTAATGCTTTGGTTCTTGACAAGTCCACCATATATTTGCCTGCTAGTTCGACTAACTTCTCATGGATTGCTCTCGCTTTTCGAGTGATGTCCTTTGCCATATACAGTATTTCATCCTGCTCATACATTTCCATTCTTTCTAAAGGCAGGGTACCATCTATCATGTCATCCAGGTCTGACCTTAAGCTGGCGACATCGAGTCTCTTAGCTTTTATCTCAGCTCGCAATATGTCTTTCGAAGGGGGCTCACTGGTCTCCCTACCATCCCAACTCCGAGCTCTACGTTTGGGCTCGGGAGAGTTAATGAGTGCTCTCCCTTGCTCCCATCTCTCCAGGTCCCATGCTCGGCCATCCGATCTTGGAAGGTGATGGAACACGGGCCTGTTACCCCCACTCTTGCTCTGCCCACTCTCTCCTGCTTCTCTCCTTTCACCGTACTCCTCTCTGTTATTTTCCCTCTGGTCGCTACTCTCCCTTTGCCTAGTATCGCTCAGTATCCGATACGATCCTTCCTGGTTCCCCATATTCCCTGGGCTGCGCTCGTTTCCGTCATCACAGGGACTATGGTGCGACCTCTCACAACTCCCATTCAGTTCTCTGGTGCCGGGCACACAGTGTGGACACTTAAAGCTGTTTCTGTACTCTTGCGCTCTCCTCTCCCCTTCACTGAGTATTGGGCGCGCCACCCCTCCACTCCCGGGGCCCCCGTTTTCCAGGTCCGTTCTATCTCCACTCCGGGCCCAATGGGTGACTCCCCTACTATCTCTCTCTCTCCCGTCCCACTCCGGGTTGCTCTCCCCAGCCCCGCAGTGAGTCCGAGCTCTGCTGTCCTGACTTTCCCTTTCAGCTTCTGCAGCTATGATGCTCTTGTGAGCCTCCACTGCCTCATCCCACTTCTTCATGTACTCATTTAGCTCTTGAAAGGATTTTCGTCCAGATCCCCTCAGATCCACTGGCCATCTAGGGCCCCCAGGATCCCCTCCTGGATCCCCTGCTGGGTGCACCGGGGTGCTCCACTCTCTTGGTATCGGCATCTGACTTGGGGAATTAATCGTATCGTTCCTCCTTGCCGTCCCTGCTCTTTCTCTGTCCTTCCGTACCCGTTCTTCCCCTCTTGCTCTCTCTTGGTCATATATCGATATTATAGGACCTATGGTAACAGGTACCTGTAGTGCATCTGGTAATGCGTAGGATGTGGCGCTCTCCGTTTCCGGCGCTCTTTGTACCACAAACCTCCCGACTACCTGTTGCACCTGACTAGGCTGGGACAGCTCTTTCTTTGCCTCAGGATCCCACTCTGAACTGGGAAGCGGTCCATGCTCTCCTGCATTGCCCCCCTTTTCTCTTTCACTATTCTCGACCTCCCCCCCTGCTCTATTATACGGGGGTGGCCTGTCTGTCAATAATCTGTTTATCAGGCTGTCCTCTGTTTCGCTCTCATCATCTTCTTCTAGGGGGCTTTTATTTCCGGGCACCTCTAACACCGGGTACAGTTTATTTACTTCCATGTTATGCACTCTCCATCTTTTAGCATCCGCATCCCACCTGGCATCCTGCACTGCCCTTACCGATCGTTTCACCCTTTCTTGTCGTCTGTTCATATTCTTTTCATGCGCTGCCCTAATCCATGCATCAAGGGCTTCAAACTGGGTCGGTCTAGGCAAGGGTCTCATTGAGGTCATGACTGATTTTAATCGATGTAACACCTCTAATCTGAACGTCCCGTACTTCGGGAACGTCAGTTCCTCATTTCCTTCCGTAATCTTACTCCACTCTGATATCCAAAGGATCGTATGCAGCCCAACATTCACTGCCATGTAACGAGCCGGCGTACCCTCCGGCGGGGCTTCTTCCCCTTCATCCGATCCCCGCTTCTCTTTTTTAAACGCCGCTCTCAGCCATTTAAAACACTTCATAATTATGCGCACAATATCCAGCCTCGCTACTCCGTTTACTTCCTGATGACAATCCACCAATCCTAACGCGGCTTTGCTAGCTTGGCCTATCGCGGCGCGGTCTTTCTCCGGTCAGCCAATCACAACGCGACACTTTCTGACGTCTTTGCTAGCTGGCCTATCACAGCGCGGTCTTTCTCCGGTCAGCCAATCACTGCGCGACACTTCCTGACGTCACTTTTCTCCGCTTCGCAGCAGCACCCCTCCTTTCTCAACTCGTCTCCCGGTCATGCATGCGTCCCATTCATACACCGAAAAATGACTACTTCCGACCAAGCGGTCACTTCCCTCGACTGTACGTCCACAGTCTATATGTAATTGTCAACACAACTGACGAAATGTCTATCGTCTCTCTGATAGGTTGCTTACACACACAGTAACCTCCGACCAGCGTCCGTTACTCACGCACTCACTCTTACGTTCCCCCTATCTCGGTCTTTCGGGTGATCAATGGTACCTCATGACCCCCTTCACTCCAGTTTGACAATTACTCTGGGTGTCCGATACACCCGAACCACTTAAGCTCTCCTTGAACTTAAGATTTCCACCGGTTGCGCGCGCTCACAACCTGTTCCACAGTCACTCTACAGACATTCAACTCCGCCAGACATTACAACATAGATACAATACAAAACACCGCAATCTAACACGCATAACCCTTTATACTCACTCTCGACCGATGCTGCTGCTTTTTCTGTCTCACGTCATCCGGATCTTCTTCAGCGGGCGGTTCTTCCGATCATCGATTTCTAGGGGCCTTGGGGTAAGCTAACCTGGCCTAGGTCACCGTCCTCAAGAAGGCAACCATCCTCTATAGCTACCAACTGGAAGGGCGAGATTTTGATCGATACCTTATCACTATTGATCTAAACCTCGATCTGGTCGACTGAACCTTTGTTGCCTGTCTTTGAGGAAGAAAGTGCATCTCTTACCAAGTTAGTTCACCCAATAAAGACTCCGCTCCCAAAGATCACAAACAACTTCTAGCTTTCAAAAGTTTATTGTAAGCTTAGGATAAGCTGCAAATACAGGCATCTCAGAATGAGATTCACGAGATACACAGGTCCAACTACATACATGTGCTCTCTGAAAGCCCTCAGACGAGCAACGGAAATTACTAACACAAGTTCTAAGAATAATAAAGCTATCAGCATTGACGCATATTGAGATCTCTCCTTCATTTAAGTTGGAGGAAAAACGCACAGGTTAGGCTGTCCCTACCCTGCTCTAGATGGTATCCCTACTTAACCAAGTCTCAACCTAACAAAAGTGTCAGCAGTGAATGACCCCCAAGGGAAGTCACTCACTCTTAGTCTCTTGGTGAAAACCTATAGTTCTCCAGTCATGACCCCTCTCTGCCTACCCATCCGCTCTCTAAAGGGTCCTCAGGCATCTGCTCTAACTCCACCCAGGGGTGCTGTCCCTAATACAAAACAGTCAACAACATTTGAGACGCCCCTCACGAGACGCCCCTCACGTGGTGTAGCTTCTGGCTTTTTCCATGCTGCTTTGTATTGGGCCTCATACGTTGGAGTTGACCTTGCTTCTCAGACTCTTCTCCGGCCCGCTGATACCCCTTAAACATTCCAGAACCCTCCTCCATGTCTGGGCCGTCTACTGAACAGACCTCTATTCATATTATTTATAATTGGATTCCCCCTTTTCTCTTGCAGACAGACATCTGCAGCCAAGAACCCAACTCTCATAGACTTCCAAAAAAGGTTCGCAACATTTCTTGGCCCAGACCAGTATGTGTAAATCAATGTTAAAACATTTCAGGCCTACAACATTTCTCATAATAATTATAACATTCAACTTCTTCATTAATTAAAGCATGTTAATACTCTTATTCTATTATTCAGTAAACACATCTATAAATCATGGCCCATTAATGCAATGACCAAAACATTAGTTCAATCTATGTCGTGGAAAGAAACACCTTCCCTTCTAGCTCTGGCCCTGAGGCCTACCACATTCTGCGTTTAACCACATGCCATCTTACATTTTAACAGCTACACGACATGGATTCAAGAATAATCACATCTAATAAAATCATATAGTGTCACACATTTCTGTATTAGTTCCACTTCTACTTAAATCTCTACATTAGCTATACATTCAGAATATAATTGCAGATACTATTAGCACTCATGGCATTTCTCCTCATGATTTGTGCTTACTACGGGTAAGTGTGATGCACTCATACATTTAGGTCAGTTTGCGCTCTCTCAGGGCAGCACATTTATGTGAAACACTGGAGAGGCTGCTTTGAAGCCACTCTGTGTTTTCACAGTGCAGGTGGCAACCAGTGTGCATTATTTGCGACAGCAGGGGGAGCCTCAATGCCCCACGGTCTCAGGCATTGATCCTGCACACAGGGAGCTGCTAAATATGCAGCTCCCGTGTGCAGGAACAATCCTTTCCTCTATTTCCCTGCTACTTGACAGCGGGCAGGGAAACAGATGAAAAGTCCTCTCCCAGCTGGTGGGAGCAGTTTTGCTGCTCCAGCGTGCTGGGAGCAGACTTACTGACCCCCTCCTTCAAATATAGTTTAATTGGCCTTGCTCCAGGAGGTGGAGGTCCCCAGGGCCATGAACGGTCCTACAGAGTGGGGGCCACATGACACCCCGCTTCTTCATATTAAGTTTCCCTGACCACGGGGAGGGGACTGTCCCTGGAACCCATATCTGAAATGGGGAGGGGAACCTTATATACCCCTCCCCATACAATGTATATAAAAAGCCCACAGGACCTGGCCCACCCGGGGGCAAATCTTCAAACAAGTACGGGAGACTGTGCTTTTTTCCCTGCAAATTTACAAATTTCCATGATTTCTTTGCCCTGGTGGGGTCACTAGGGGGCCCCCAGCACCAGGGCCAGGGTGTCAGGATATTCCTACCCTGTCCCAGATTTGGTCTTTTTTTGGGGACTTGGTTGAAGCTGAGTCCCAAATTGGCTGCCAACACTTCCTGGTTGAAGTGTTGGGCGCCAGTCAGATCTCTGCATAAAATCGTCATTATTCGCAAACGCTTTGCGCAACTAGATATGCAAATTTGTTTTTCCTTTAATATCTGAAAAATCTACTTAACGGATTTACAACAAACAACAAATAACAAAAAGGGCACTTTCTGGACAAAGAACCACCTTTCTGAAAAATTTGGTGTAATTCCGTCCAGTGGTTCAGGCTGTAGTCAGGTCTAAAATCTCTATGGAAATTAACATGTGAAATGCACCTTTTTTGACCCCCCCCCCCCATTTTCTTTGCCTCCACTTGACAGATCACCTCAAAGCTCTCCATGCACAACAAGACTCACCACAACACTTTTTAAAAAAAAGTTTGTGAAGATTCGTCAAACGGCGCCAAACATATAGGCAAGTAAAAAAATGCTTTTTCTGTGGAGACTAGGTCCTACCTATAGCTACCTACTGGCGACAGCGTTTCACACCATTGAACTTGGTTTACGCTTTGCACTTTTAATTTTGGCAATAAATATACCAGTTGTAACTGAGCATGTGTCGGCCCGCTTCTGAGCTGGAATGGGGTTGGACCTGATATATGTATATATATATATTCACTGAAAAAACCATAGGTTTCAGGAGTTATATAGTTAGGAATTAGTTTTTTCAAAAACCTTTGAAATTCACTCAAAAAACTATAAGTTTTAGTGGTGTTATAGTTAGTTGGACATTTTACTCATACAAAACCATTGAAATTGCTCCTATATAGTTAGTTGTACTAACTATATTTCGCGCACCCGCAATCCACTGCTGATGATGTCACATATTAGATCATTCATGACATGGACAGTGACATCACTGATGACATCTCAAATGTCGGGGTACACGTACCGTGCGCGTACGGTACGCGTACGGTACGCGTACCCTGCGACTTCAGGTCTAGGGGGTCAGGGTGCTTCTACCCTGCCCCCTTTTTGAGTTCTACACCTTTGTTTTTCTGCTTTCCTGTGCCTCAGTCTACCGAGGCACAAGATGGCTGCCAACAGTTTCTGTTTTGGAGTGTTGACAGACATTGGCAGCCAATCAGCATGCAGCTCGTGCACTAGAGGTACGCGTACCGTACGCGTACGTGCGCGTACCGTAAGCACACGGGTAAGCTCACGGGTAAGCTGCTATAGATATATAAAATTTTTTGAACCTAAATTACTCAAAATCCACTGGAGCGCATATCTTGAGACATAGCAAAGGCACATCGGGCTACCAGTCCCTACAATTTTGCCAAGTTTGGTGGAAATCCATTCAGCCGTTCGAGCTAAAAGTGAGTTTGACCGCCCTATGGAAACTAACATGGGGAAAACACGTTTTGGGACCCCCCTTTTATCTCGGCCCCCGCTTGACGAATCACCCGCTCGAGTGCTTCCGGGTGCGCTCACGCCGTGCGTATCACGCGATACGACACGATGATGTTTGGGCGCGCCCCGGGGCGCGTCCCGGGGCGCTTACGTAGTGCATTCGTATGCGCGTGGGTGCTTCCGGGCGCGCTTACGCCGTATGTATCACGCGGACGCGGCTACGCAATACGTCACGAGGATGTTTTCGTTTGCGGCAATAGCGGTAACGGGACGCTCCCCGGTATGCGCCCCGGGGCGCGCCGCAAAATTGCGCTGACCGGGGCGCTCCCCGGTACGCGCCCCGGGAGCGCTCCACAGCAAAAAACAAAAAAAAATAGTATTATATAAATATACAATATAGGATTCATTATAAAAAATATTACATTTCATAGGTTTGAGGCCCTATATATAGTTAGGAATTAGCATTTACAAAACCTATGAAATTCACTGAAAAAACATAGGTCTCACACCAGTTATATTTAGGAATTAGCATTTAAAAAACCTATGAAATTCACTGAAAAAACCATAGGTTTCACACCAGTTATAGTTAGGAATTAGCATTTAAAAAACCTATTAAATTACTGAAAAAAACATAGGTTTCACACCAGTTATAGTCAGCTGGAAATTTTACTCGCATAAAACCATTGAAATTCCCATGTTATAGTTAGTTGGACTCACTATAACTTGCACGTGCAATGCAATGCTGATGACGTCACATATTACATCACTCATGACATGGTCAGTAATCCCTTTGGAGGGAGTTGTTGTTCATGCAGCAGGCGTCAGCCAGAGACGCCTTTACAGAGACCCCTGCCTCGTTTGTGACTCCGAATTTTACTGGCACTGAACTGTTGCAGTTCGTTTGTTTTTGCCAAAGCTATTTGGACAGTTTGGAGTCCGCCGCGTACACTGGGAGAAGAGACTGCAGAGTTGGGATTATTAATCTCACCTTGGGCAAGTGTGCACTGCCACATCAGCCCCTGCTGAAAGGACTCCTGGAATACGTGGCTGAGGTGGTACTGGGGGACCGGAGGAAGCGCATTTCGTGAGGAACTCCAAAGCAGGAAACTTTTCCTTCGTTCCAGTGGTTGGACATTGTTCGTTGTACCCCCCGCACTGACTCTTGACAATTTGTCTTGTTCCCCCCGCGCACAACTCCCAAGGGTCTCAATGTTGGATTCTGGGAAATGAAGTCCTTCTTAACAATTGGGACTCAACGCAGGTGTGATAGTGGCTGTCAGGGGGAGGAGCATACCGGCTCCAACAAGGTACTAGGGGGCTGAACTCACCACAAGCATGTGACTGCACAGTTGGGACGCTTTGGGCGCTGAGGAAGGCAGGAGTCTGCCGAAATGCATTCGCCAGTTCTTCATTAAATTGCTTCCAACTGCATCCTCCTGGGTCTCTGCCTCGTTCCTTTGGAGGGAGTTGTTGTTCATGCAGCAGGCGTCAGCCAGAGACGCCTTTACAGAGACCCCTGCCTCGTTTGTGACTCCGAATTTTACTGGCACTGAACTGTTGCAGTTCGTTTGTTTTTGCCAAAGCTATTTGGACAGTTTGGAGTCTGCCGCGGACACTGGGAGAAGAGACTGCAGTGTTGGGATTATTAATCTCACCTTGGGCAAGTGTGCACTGCCACATCAGCCCCTGCTGAAAGGACTCCTGGAATACGTGGCTGAGGTGGTACTGGGGGACCGGAGGAAGCGCATTTCGTGAGGAACTCCAAAGCAGGAAACTTTTCCTTCGTTCCAGTGGTTGGACATTGTTTGTTGTACCCCCCGCACTGACTCTTGACAATTTGTCTTGTTCCCCCCGCGCACAACTCCCAAGGGTCTCAATGTTGGATTCTGGGAAATGAAGTCCTTCTTAACAATTGGGACTCAACGCAGGTGTGATAGTGGCTGTCAGGGGGAGGAGCATACCGGCTCCAACAAGGTACTAGGGGGCTGAACTCACCACAAGCATGTGACTGCACAGTTGGGACGCTTTGGGCGCTGAGGAAGGCAGGAGTCTGCCGAAATGCATTCGCTAGTTCTTCATTAAATTGCTTCCAACTGCATCCTCCTGGGTCTCTGCCTCGTTCCTTTGGAGGGAGTTGTTGTTCATGCAGCAGGCGTCAGCCAGAGACGCCTTTACAGAGACCCCTGCCTCGTTTGTGACTCCGAATTTTACTGGCACTGAACTGTTGCAGTTCGTTTGTTTTTGCCAAAGCTATTTGGACAGTTTGGAGTCCGCCGCGGACACTGGGAGAAGAGACTGCAGTGTTGGGATTATTAATCTCACCTTGGGCAAGTGTGCACTGCCACAACAGCCCCTGCTGAAAGGACTCCTGGAATACGTGGCTGAGGTGGTATTGGGGGTTCGGAGGAAGCGCATTTCGTGAGGAACTCCAAAGCAGGAAACTTTTCCTTCGTTCCAGTGGTTGGACATTGTTCGTTGTACCCCCCGCACTGACTCTTGACAATTTGTCTTGTTCCCCCCGCGCACAACTCCCAAGGGTCTCAATGTTGGATTCTGGGAAATGAAGTCCTTCTTAACAATTGGGACTCAACGCAGGTGTGATAGTGGCTGTCAGGGGGAGGAGCATACCGGCTCCAACAAGGTACTAGGGGGCTGAACTCACCACAAGCATGTGACTGCACAGTTGGGACGCTTTGGGCGCTGAGGAAGGCAGGAGTCTGCCGAAATGCATTCGCCAGTTCTTCATTAAATTGCTTCCAACTGCATCCTCCTGGGTCTCTGCCTCGTTCCTTTGGAGGGAGTTGTTGTTCATGCAGCAGGCGTCAGCCAGAGACGCCTTTACAGAGACCCCTGCCTCGTTTGTGACTCCGAATTTTACTGGCACTGAACTGTTGCAGTTCGTTTGTTTTTGCCAAAGCTATTTGGACAGTTTGGAGTCCGCCGCGGACACTGGGAGAAGAGACTGCAGTGTTGGGATTATTAATCTCACCTTGGGCAAGTGTGCACTGCCACATCAGCCCCTGCTGAAAGGACTCCTGGAATACGTGGCTGAGGTAGTACTGGGGGACCGGAGGAAGCGCATTTCGTGAGGAACTCCAAAGCAGGAAACTTTTCCTTCGTTCCAGTGGTTGGACATTGTTCGTTGTACCCCCCGCACTGACTCTTGACAATTTGTCTTGTTCCCCCCGCGCACAACTCCCAAGGGTCTCAATGTTGGATTCTGGGAAATGAAGTCCTTCTTAACAATTGGGACTCAACGCAGGTGTGATAGTGGCTGTCAGGGGGAGGAGCATACCGGCTCCAACAAGGTACTAGGGGGCTGAACTCACCACAAGCATGTGACTGCACAGTTGGGACGCTTTGGGCGCTGAGGAAGGCAGGAGTCTGCCGAAATGCATTCGCCAGTTCTTCATTAAATTGCTTCCAACTGCATCCTCCTGGGTCTCTGCCTCGTTCCTTTGGAGGGAGTTGTTGTTCATATATATATATATATATATATATATATATGTATAATTTTTTTTCAAAACCTGAGCAGTGGCAAGGGGCGGAAATACAGCTAAAAAGACACCAGTATTTGGAGGCTGAGTGGCTGGTGTCATTATGAAGGACTGCATGAATCATGTTGCGTGTAAGTGACATTTAACAAACCGCATTTTCTCTCTACTCAAGAGGAAATGCAGCCACTAAAGTCTATACAAGGCAGAGATTTATGAGAAAAATGAAACATTTGTTGAATTACAAACAATGTTGCCAATTTGCAATCGTGTTTAAAAAATTTGGATAAACCGAAGGTAGACAGGGTAATAAAGATACCATGTGATGCCTGATGCCTGTTCCAGAGGTGAAAAAGTATCACTGAGCTGAACTTTCCACGGCTCGTTTGATATGCTCGGCAGTACTATGAACTGCGAAAGATGACCTCTGATGAAGAGTCGTGTGCTATACCCGAAATTCATTGGGCTGTGTAAATTAGTTATGGAAGAATTAATATTGATGGAATTCTTTTCTTTGGAAGTAAATTATGCCATTAACAAAGGAATGATCAAATAAAATAATTTCTTTCGGAAACATATAAATGGTGCCGCATTGAAATGTATTAATTACATCACAAACTGGTTAAAACATTGTGATAACAACTTTTTTGCTATTTGATATGTGCTCCCGCCAGTAAGAAGGTTGGCCCTCCTACAAACTTGTGCTCAAAAACGAAACATTTATCATAAGGCTATAAGCAGAAAATTACTCGTTGACATGGCAGCCAGATAGATTGGTATCACACCGAGATATTAATTAGTTCTTCGTTGCTGGCCATTACAGAGTGCTTTTCCAATGAAATCATCTGTGATTGTATTTAAATGTGGAACGTGTTTGGTGCTAAGTTGATGAGCACTGAGGAAGGCTAAAGGCCAAAATGCATTTGCTCCCAATAAATTACAACAGAAAATGTCCAGAGAGTGGATAAATTCACTGAAAAAAACATAGGTTTCAGGGACATTATAGTAAGTTGGACATTTGACTCATACAAAACCATAGAAATTCCCCCGTTATAGTTAGTTCAGCTAACTTTAACTTGCGCCCCCGCAATGCACTGCTGATGACGTTACATATTACATCATTCATGACATGGTCAGTGACATCACTGATGACATCACTGATGACATCTCAAATGACATTTGAGAGGGGGGACATGTGGGCCCCCCTCTTGTGGCCAATTCCGGCCCGGGGACCCAATCCCCTGGGGCGTGGCCACATATATTTTTATAGGAAGGGGGCTGCATGGCCCCCCTTCTGAGGCCTCTATTGACCCCGAAGAACCCCATCCCCCGGGGTCAGCCATTATTTATTAGTTATTTATTTGGGGATGAGGTAGCATGGCCCCCCTCCCGGGCCACTTCTGACCTAGGGGACCCCATCCCGGGGCCTGGCCGCTCCATCCTTTTTTATTGTTTGGGGGGAGGGGGCCGCGTGGCCCCCCTCCTCAGGCCAAATAAGGCCCCAGGGACCCCATCCCCCGGGGATTGGCCACTCCATTTTTTTGATTTTTTATACACAGGGTAGAGGGGCTGCGTGGCCCCCCTCCCGGGCCACTTCTGGCCCCGGGGACCCCATCCCCCCGGGACTGGCCTCTTTGTTGGGGACCATGGGGGGAGTCCCAATTCCCCTCCGGGGTCCCTGCCGACTCCCCGTGTCCTGCAGGAGCCGGCAAACGTCACTGCTACGCACCGCGTAAGCGCCCCGGGAAGCGCTCCAGGAAGCGCCCACGTACGTGCCGCGGAAGCGCCCCAGAAGCGCTCCGGAGCGCGTAGCGTCAGCGCGTCAAGCCATGTGACCTTAAAATAACACTTTTCATTGGTTCAGAACTTTTTTTTTCTCCAAACATTGAGAACCCCACCCATTTCTCTCACTATTGCTTTGTACTTGGAGAGAGCAAGAGGTGTTCTGTGTATTATCTGCTTCTCAAAGTTTTCTAGTTTACAGCAATGGCTGAAAGGGAGTCATCCAGCAGTGATTCTAATGGTTTTTTGCCTGAGGACCCTCCACAGCAAAAAATAAAAGACCACTTCATTTGGAAGTTTTTTCCATCCCTGAAGGAAAAAAAAAGGTTAATGCTGCTAAGGTAACCTGCAAGATATGTGGCACTACTTTATCCAGAGGCAATCCTAATAGGAAATATAGCTTTGGAAATGCCACTTTAATTAGGCATGTCCAGAGAAGACACCCAAATAATTTTGCCAGGGAGAGTGTCAGGGACCTGGCACGGAATGCACCAAGAGATGGCGGCAGCACCTCCACTGGTGGAGCAACAGCTTCGGGAACACCACGTGGAAGAATGATCCCTAACGTGCAGCCGGTCTTTGCAGGCATAACATTTCTATGCGTGGACTGTGATGAACTGCTCTGTTATGGGGAGCAGAGCGTTGAACTCCTTGCTAGGAAGAGAGAGGAACACCGCTGCCCTCCCCGTCCTTAATTTTTCATCTTTTTTTGCTCCTGTTGAGCAGTTTTGGAATCCCTGGTTTTGTTTTTCCCCTGAAAAAAATAAAAAAAAAATATAAAATCGTTATAAAAAAAGTATAAAAAATATATTAAAAATAAGAAGAAAAAAAAAAGTTCTTTTCAGAACTACCTCCAATTCTCAAAAAAGAGCTGTTTTCTTTACATATTTTACAATTCTGTTTTTTCAGAGAATGTGTACTGAATAAATGAATGAATAAAATGAGTGAATGAAGGGGAAAAAGTGATAGAGGGATCAAGTGACAGAAGACGAGTGAGAGAAGGTGAGTTGTAAACAAAAGTGAGTTGAAGTGGAGAGAACGAAGGAGAGTGACAGGGAGTGACGGAAAGAAAGGAGTCAAGGTGAAAAAAGGGGATTGATATTGAGAGAAAGAGGGTGACGGACGATAAAGTAATGGGACTGAGAGTAAGGCAAGGGGAGTGAGGGAAAAGGAAGGTGGACTGATTGAGAGTGAGTTGATGACAGTCAGTGTTTGAAGATGAGTGAGGGTAATTGAAGGGAAGTGACAGTGAGGGCACAGAGGGAGTGAGGCTAAGAGAGAGGGAGTGAGGAAAGGGGAGTGAGGATGTGAGAGGACAGAGGGAGTGAGAGAAGGAGTGAGTGAAGTGGAGTAAGGTGAGTGAGGGAAGGGCATTGAGTGAGGGAGCGAAGGAAGGGAACAGAGGGGAACAGGACTGAAGCAGACGTACTAAGAGAAGGTGACTGGGGGATAAAAGTAAGGGGAAGGGGAATGAAGGATGGAGAATGAGGGGTAGTGAGGGAACCGGAGTAAGGGAACAGGAGTGAGGGAGGGTGAGAGAACGGCAGTGAGGATGAGTAAAGAGGGGTGATAGAGGGTGGATAAAGGCAAGTGAGAGTGAGACTAGGGGAGTGAGAGAGTGAGGAAACAGAGGGAGTGAAGGAAAGAGTGAGAGAAGGAGACTGAGAGAAGAACCAAAGAAAGGTAAGTAAGGGAGTGTGGGAGAGTTAAAGGGAATGAGCATGAGGAAAGGGGACTGAGAGAGTGAGTGTCATGCCCCGGGATTCTCAACGTACTGTCCCTTTAAGACAAACCCCCTATAAATCTGTAGTGAGCCCTGGGAGCAACGCTTTACGTTCTTGCGTCTAGCTCCGCTGTTCAGTTCCGTCTTGTTCCTAGTGCCTGACTTCCTGTTTGAATCCCGCCTGGGTTCGTAGAAGGAAGACCTCTGTTCTTAGGTTCTGGACGTGTTACTCGGCTCCTTCGTAGACTCTCTGCTGGAGCTCGGTATCTCGTCTCCCTTTTGCTGCTCCGCCCGTCGGCTGGGCTTAGACTCCGTCGGCCGGCCAGGTACCGTTTCTCTGCACCCACTCCCATCTCCTGCTCCGCCCGACGGCCGGGCTTGTTCTCCGCCGTCCGGCCGAGCAAGTACTTCCCTGCACTCTTCCGCTTCCCATCCACTGCTCCGCCCGACGGCCGGACTTGGTCTCCGCCGTACGGCCGGGCTGTACATCCTTGTACTCCTCCACCTCTTGTCAGCTGCTCCGCCCGACGGCTGGGCTTGGTCTCCGCCGTCCGGCCGGGTGGTGTGTGTGTCTCCCCTTTTTTATGTATTTAGGTTTTTGTATTGTATACCGCCTGAAGGCTGGGCTTGATCTCCGCCATCCGGCTAGTCCCATTGATTGTCCCTTCCTTTCATTACTTGACTGTCTTACGGCTGGCCCGTTCAGACATCTATTTCCTGGGCCAGCACCCATCTGTATTTGGGAACACTTGCGTGGACTCTGGTTGGGGTGCAAGATTCAACCTACACATCTAAGAATCACGGTAACAGCGCTGTGCGCTGCCTATTTGTTTATTTAAAGCATTTGACAATTATAGGTTTCTCATACATGTGTTTTGTTTTATAGATTTCCATTGCAAAGTATTGGTGTTGGCATTGGAGTATTGTCAAGTGTATTGTTGATTACCACATTCTTCGGACAGGCTTGTGCATCAAACCAAGTGAGAGTTTTGTGCTTAGAAGCTATAGTACATGTTTATAGTCATAGGAGAGTTGTCATTCGTTTTTGTTCCATCACTCTAGGTATAGCTCAAGACGAATTCCCACACCTCCTATACACCTGTCCTGAGGCTCAGACAAAACATTGGTGGTATGTAATGTCGATATAGAGAAACATAGAGACATATGTAATAGAAGCTGTTGTTGGATAACATATATATTTCTTTCAGCCCTACGTCCACCATAATTCCTTACACTGTGTTACCCGATCACACAGAAGAATACAGTCAAGCTTTCTTTTGTTTCTTCCCAACCTTTCCTTGTTTTGTCTCCCTGTTTTCCCCTGGCGAGCCTCTCGATACTCTAGTGTTTGATAGAGTCGGAAGGCCGTAGGGGAAGGCTGTGGAATTATCTTCGGATTCCTGACGCTCCTGCAGAACCTGCCTGGAATCATTACAGTGAGGGGACGGAGGGAGTGAGGCTAAGAGACAGAGAGTGAGGGAAGGGGAGTGAGGATGTGAAAGGACAGAGGGAGTGAGAGAAGGAGTGAGTGAAGTGGAGTAAGGTGAGTGAGGGAAGGGCAATGAGTGAGGGAGCGAAGAAAGGGAACAGAGGGGAACAGGACTGAAGCAGAGGTACTAAGAGAAGGTGACTGGGGGATGAAAGTAAGGGGAAGGGGAATAAAGGATAGAGAATGAAGGGTACTGAGGGAACCGGAGTAAGGGAAGAGCACTCTAAGCACTCTAAATTATTTTTTTCACTCTAATTTTTTACACTGTTTTTCCCCGTGGTGCGCTCAGGGTATGCGTACTGGTAATTGCCCATGTGCGCGCACCCTGAGCTTACTCCGCGAAATAAAAAAAATAAAAAAAGGTTTTTTTGCTCTTCGGAGTCCTCCTAGGCCCCCCTGATAAATCATAAGGGGGGCAGGGTGCCTCTACCCTGCCCCCTATCAACGTTTTCCACTTTTATTTTTTACCTCTTGTGTCTCTGTTCTTCAGAGTCACAAGATGGCGGACTATGCAGACCATTTAGAATGTTTACAGACACCCAAGAGCCAATTAGCTTTTGAAATTTAGAACCACTTTTATTACTTGCATGCATTTTCTGCTTGCACCCATGTCAAAAATTAAGTCTTGTAAATATGCCCCTCTTTATCTTATATTCCATCTCATTTGATACCATTACAGAAATACATTATGCATCTCCCACACCATTTCATATGGTTTTCTATCTGCTATTCCTATCCCTCTCCATACATACACTGCTTCCACCCATGCTAAAAGTTGCACAAGGCGCTTCAAAAAAAGGAGCATATTTACAAGTCCAATGAAACCATTACACAATTTCTAAACCAGCATTAAATCCAAGCATAAAAAACAATTTATAAAGAAGTCTACCATATAAACACACAGCTATGTCAAAGATTGCGCACGCAGCTTGTAAATATGCCTCTCTTTTTTTGTATATTCTATCTCAATTTATGCCATTAAAAAAAAGCTTTAAACATCTCTCACAGCATTTCATATTCTTGTCTGGGTGCATATTTTATTATTCTACATGCATTTTCTGCTTGCACCCATGTCAAAAATTGCGCAAGAGTCTTGTAAATATGCCCCTCTTTATCTTGTATTCCATCTCAATTGAAACCATTACTGAAATACTTTATGCATCTCCGACACCATTTCATATGGTTTTCTATCTGCTATTCCTATCCCTTTCCATACATTCACTGCTTCCACCCATGCTAAAAGTTGCACAAGGCGCTTCAAAAAAAGGAGCATATTTACAAGTCCAATGAAACCATTACACAATTTCTAAACCAGCATTGAATCCAAGCATAAAAAACAATTTATAAAGAAGTCTACCTTATAAACACACAGCTATGTTAAAGATTGTGCACGCAGCTTGTAAATATGCCTCTCTTTTTTGTATATTCTATCTCAATTTATGCCATTTAAAAAAAGCTTTAAACATCTCTCACAGCATTTCATATTCTTGTCTGGGTGCCAATTTTAATATTCAGCGTGCATTTTCTGCTTGCACCCATGTCAAACATTGCGCAACAGTCTTGTAAATATGCCCCTCTTTATCTTATATTCCATCTCAATTGATACCATTACTGAAATACTTTATGTATCTCCCACACCATTTCATATGGTTTTCTATCTGATATTCCTATCCCTCTCCATACATTCACTACTTCCACCCATGTTAAAGGTTGCACAAGGCGCAGTCCAATGAAGCCATTACACAATTTCTAAACCAGCATTGAATCCAAGCATAAAAAACAATTTATAAAGAAGTCTACCTTATAAGCACACAGCTAACATTATGGAAAAAGGTAAAAATATAATTCCTTAATTCACACAGACACTCACTATGATACTTGTCAAAAATCTTTAAGCTCTCTATCTTTTTGAAAAGAATCATTACTCACCTTAAAAATGCTTTGGAAGATGTCAAACAGTGTCAGTCACAGTCAACAGATATTCTTAAGCAGAATCTCTGAACAATGCTTCCTTCACTGGAGCCTTTCAATAATGGCACAGATTCTTTCTCATTTCAGAGCCATATTCATGTACATAGCCAATAAAAATTGTTCTCACACAAATTCAAAACCAAACTGCACATTTTAATTGGTTGTACATTTCAAGACTTTGAAACTCACATAACATTCACCCATCCCCCCAGTGCTCATTCACCAAGTAACCATGGTAACTCCCTCTTAAACTAGCACACAGTTCACAAGTTCATTATACTATGTTGCAAAAAAATCCATCAAGGCTGTTTGACCTCTCAATCTACTAGCTAATGAAATGCAATGTTTCTTTAAATGACTTTTTCTCAACCATTGAAATGACTTCTTACAAAATAAAAGCATGCACCCTAATTTTCAGTGGAGATTTTTAACAAAGCACCAATCATTTCTGGTTATTCATCTGCACTGATTCTCAAACACTTTTTTTCATAATCAAACTGCCATTTCATTTCCACAACTCATCTGACTAGAAGCACATCTACCTTCAAAATGACAAAAGTCTGGTTTGTGGGTCATAGCTATGTCCACTGGAGTCAAAATTACGCAGCTAACAGAGGTATTTACAATCTTGATTTACCAAATGTGGACATTGTATGGATTGGACAGAGAGGATTGAGGAGTCACCAATTGATACCATTGGTAAAATCCTTTATGCATTTACCACACCATGACCTTATAATTGTGCACTGTGGTGGAAATGACTTAGGCACTTTGACTGGGGTAGGTCTGGAAATGCGTTTAAAGGACATCTTTGGGCAATTGATGTCACTTTTTCCAACAACTGCCTTGGTATTTTCTAATATATGCCAAAGGCCAAAATGGAACTGGTCCAACCAATTTTGTCCACAGATTGAGAAAGCAAGGAAACATGTAAATAAATATGTTTCTGCTTACCTCAGAGACTATGGTATGGGTTCCATTTACCGGCCCCTCAGTTCCGTGGTGCTCGTAACTTACGAGCACGAGAAGTTACGAGCACCACGGAACTGAGGGGCTGGTGCAAAGAGTGTTATTATCAGAGGGGGAGAAGTGCAGCACGTACCAGACCCACTGGGGGAGTAATTTTAATTTTAATTGAGGGGGCTTACATCGGCATCCACATGGATTAACAATGAAGGGACACCAAGTACTAGAATTCCCTGGCACACACCCACATGGGCGGGACTTGTAACGGCTTATCAAGGCATCCTTTCATGTGCTGAGTATTTTGCCTTCTGCCCGTGATCAAGAGCACAGGAGTGCTTGAAACGCGTTGGGCTGCACACGGATTGGTTTAGTTGCTGTGGCTGTGACCTTTCTGAAATTCCTCGCATTAAAGGCTTCTAACCCTAAATTACCTACTGGTGGTCACCAGTAGATAGTTATAGTTAAGACCTAGTTTCCATAGGAAAAATGTTTTTCCTTTTCCCAATAACTTTGGCTCTGGATGATGAATCGTTGCGAATTTTTCAAAACTAGTGGCCTGCTCCGGTCACCTCCTGTCTTGAAAGTTTTGGGGTAATTCGGCAAGCGGGGACCAAGAAAAAAGGGGGGTCCCAAAACGGGTTTCCCCCATGTTAATTTCCATAGGAAACTTTAGACAAAGCTACAGCCCGAACTGCTGAACGGAATCACACCAAATTTACAAAAAGGTAGGTCTTGGTTCAGAAAGAGACCTTATTTTAAATGGTGTAAATCCGTTCAGTCGTTCCTGAGAAATTATAAAAAGAAAAAGTTTCGATATCTAGGGCAGCGGTGGGTTCGTGAACCCTCCAGAGCACGAGCTTCATAGTGATTGGCTGCCAACACTCCAAACCAGGAAGTGTTGGCAGCCATCTTGTGACTCAGTAGAACGAGTCACAAGTAATCAGTGAAACACAGTGAAAAAACAAGAAAAGGGGACAGGGTAGAAACACCGTGTCCCCCTAGGCCTGCTCAGGGGGTCCCACTAGAACCCCCAGGGGCAAAAAAAGCATTTTTTTTAAAACAATCGGACGAATTTGCGCTGGTGTTGCGAATCCAGCGGAGAAAATAAAGAAAGGACTCCCTCGCTTCATTGTATTAAAGCCCCTGGGTGGGCCAGGTCCCGGGGGCACTGAAAAAAATTCATGGGGGGTCCCAAGCCCCCCCACACTGCCCGGGGACTGCCACCTTTCCCGGGCAATTTTGATAATTTATGCGGGTAACTTCCGCTTCCCGCTGTGCTTTCACTGCTCTGAGACCCTTCCTCTCGAAGGAATGGGCGCGGTTGGACTCTTGCTTATCCCTACTTTGTACCCGCTCTTTATCCGGCTGGCAAAGGCTAATAAGTAATGAGTTGGCTGGGTGGGAATGCTGTTGGTAGCCCCGGGTGTCTCTCCTCCTGGGACAAGGGAGCCCGGAGATTACTGGGATAGCTTGTGATAGCAGATGGCTGGTGTTAGCAGAGCTGTGACAACTGCACCGAGCGGCGTATTGTGGTAACAGTAGCCAGGGGGCGGTGGCGGCTTTGTGACAGGACCAAACAGCTGACGCTGGGCTCTGAGAGGGACTTTCAAAGCTGAGCCTCAGTAACCAGGGCAAACACAGCCGAGAAGAAGCCGGGATATCCCGTCTTTCTAAACTTCCCAGTGAGAGAGGGGTAATGTTGCACTGTGGCCAAGCATTTTTAGCTATACAGTTTTGATGCAATTGACAGTGTGCCACGTAGGTAAACATTCACTTGCCACAAAATCCCACCAATGCCTGCTCGAGCTACGTGGCTTCACATTAGCAAATTAGTTTACATTAAGATGCCAGTGCGGTGCATCAGCTTTCCCTCGGGGATGTTTTAAAGCTTTCATAACCTATGGTTCAAGTGCACCCAGGCTCCAAGATCCTTGAGCTCATATTGCATCAAAACTGTAGATGAATGTTAAATCTTTTGTAGCGCTATGCAGAGCTTCCCATCCACTAGCATTCCACGAGCACATGTTTATGTTAGTTTTCTTTTCATACATAAAAATGTCACCCTTCTTGCCGTTGGTGACGTTTGGGACAAGCCTTACATTTTTGTAACTGGGCAACTAGTGTTATTTTTCTAAAGAGTGCCTGACAACCACTCAAACTCCTCTGTCGTCAACGCACGAGGTTTTTCTTTTTAATATCTGGCCCCTACCGGATATTTAATTACTATGGAACCATCCTCTGTTGTTCCAATATTACTTTTAGGACCAGCCGACATTCTAAATGTTTGCAACTATCTTGTGAGTTGGACTGGCCTTCTAATGCTAAATTACCAGCCTTGGAAGAGAGAAACTTTGCTCACCTGACCTTAAGCGGACGAAATGTGTAATCCTGCGCAAATCATTTCATCTCCCTTTCCCAGTACTCTCACCTGTCAAAAGCAAATAGACCACCACTAAACATGAAATATAAATTCGCTATCTGGTTTTAGGTTTAAACCTATATTAACTGATAAAAACGCACCGAAAGGAAAATAGCCATCACTGGTGTAAACATATAAACACTGAAAAAACACCTTTGCAACCACAAACTCAGTGCCATTCAAACAAAGGAAAAGATGAGTGAAAGAGACATTTGTATTTCTTCCTGAAGGGGCCAATACAATGTAACTTTGTTACACAAGGTAGCATCAAGAAAGACTGGGCTAACATTATTCTGCTTTAGTTTTGTTATTTAGAGATGTCACTAAAACATTGTCTATTCTTCCTTCTGTTTTTTTTCAGTTTTGTGGTCTTTGGTCTAAAGATGCAGTCTTTAGAAGCATGTTTTAGCTATTATTCAGTTATTTTATAAACAGTTGAGAATTGAGGAATATCAAAATCGTATTTGATATTTTGGCTACATTTGATTTCACTGATAGGTAAAATGGCTGGTTTTATAAGAATCTTTCTTAACATGTACCATCACATTTACCCAGAGACAGAGAATGGGTGAAATCCTTTGATACATCAGCCCCCTTTCCTAGTGAGTCAGTATTGATTGTAAGTACCACCCCATGTTTTAAACATTCAATGCAAGATGTAGTGAAAGGTATATGTGAAAAGTATACTGTCACCAAGCATCTGAGATAGTAGTAAAAACATGACACCAGACGTTTGGTAAACATGGAACACAGTGTCACTTAGAATGCTGCTGAAAAAAGTTCCTACCAAGTTCCTAAAAAATTGAAGTGATATTGTTTGTATTTGCAGTAATTCAGCTACGTATGTGAAAAATTTGTATGATGGTCTGTCAAAATCGATACCTGAGCTGAAGTGCTTCCCTGTAAGAGATCCTTGTAACTTACAAGATGGTATGCTGAAAGCATCTTTACAATCTTCAGAGTTAATGAAGAATGCTATTAACTTTGTAGCCCATTCTGGTGCAGTAAAAATTGATTTGGACTTCATATACCCTTTGCACAAGCTATCTATACACGTGCACTATCAGTGCATAAAGCAAGCAATAATTAAAGTTCAATTCAATTAAAATTCCATAAACACCTGAAAAACACTGTTTATGTTGTTTTTAATGGCACGAAAATGTGTAACCACTGATAACCACTGTTTTTTTAAGGTATTGATAAAACTGAAAAATTCCCACCAATATTGACCAAAAATAGAAACTGAAAACAGGAAAGCCTAAATATAAAACTGGACAGCTCCATATACAATCAAGGGTTTAACGTGTTGTTTGTAACTTTAAAAAACATGTATTGCAAACCCACATCGAAAAGTTTGAAACATGACCCTCCATCTCCTGACAAGTCTTCACCTTCCATTTCTATGGAGTTACTTTTCGAGGAGATATGCTCTTTGCGCCCATTTGTTGAAGAAACCAATAACAAAATGCAATTTCTCGAAGAAAAATGGTCTACAATGGAAAGTAGAGTGTCTTCAATGGAGCAGCAAGTTTTAGAGATCCACGACAAATCGCAGAGAATCTCTTCTTTAGAAAAAACAGTCCACAGCCTTCAACAACACACTGAGGATTTAGAAAATAGAAATAGGAGGAACAATCTATGTATTTATGGTTTGCCTGAATCTTTGGAAGTGACGACCCTGTAACTTTCTTCTCCTTTCTTCTGAAACTCCTAGATATGCCCTCTACTACCTCACTTAGCATTCAAAGAGCTCATAAACTCGGTCCTTGTCCACCTCTTTCATCGGCTCCAGTTAAACCACATGGTGTCATCATTCTCTTTCTGAAGTTCACTGATCTACTCTCAGTTCTCTCGGCAGCTAGGTCTAAAAAGCATATTTCCTGGCTTGGTCAGAAGATGTTTTTATCTCAAGATGTCTCCAAATGCCAGAAGGAAAGAATTCCTGAATCTCCGTCCTCCTCTTCGTGCTATTGGCGCTAGATATGGTTTGTTTTACCCATGGATCTTTAAAGTGACATACCAAAACCAAATGTGGACTTTTCAAGATCCTGCAGAACTTAAGAATGCTATTCATATTCATAATCCCAATGTTATGGAGACCTCTAACTCTTCAAATGGTTGAAAATCTAACCATTTTTCTTTGGGAATTTTTTTTCCTATTGATGTCTTTTCACTAGCTCTGTTTCTTAAGTAACAGTTTTGTTCTCTGATATTTTTAGATGTTTCTTATTTAAAGTGCATTCCTGCTGTTTTATCATATTTCCTGTTAAATGCTAGTAAGTTATATTTTTCTCTCTATATTATTTTAATGTTAACTGTCTCTCTCATTTTATTCATACAGATTTGTTTCTGTCTCCTCAACTCATATGGTCCCTCTCCTATTTCCCTCATCCTGATGCGGTTGGACTCCCCAGGTTCGGGTGGTTCATCTTGTAGTGAGTTGTCCCTGC
This sequence comes from Lissotriton helveticus, assembly GCF_964261635.1. Classification (NCBI taxonomy): domain Eukaryota; kingdom Metazoa; phylum Chordata; class Amphibia; order Caudata; family Salamandridae; genus Lissotriton; species Lissotriton helveticus. Next base: position 701,471,378 of record NC_136068.1, on the reverse strand, counting down.
CCCAATATCCGTTTTTTGTTTCCTTCAGGTATGTTATTTTCAGTCATCTGTTTTGAATATGTACTGTCTCTTCTTGTATTTTTTCTCTTTATCCTTCTCCCTCTCCTCCTTCCTTTTTCCTCTCCTCTAGTGGTCATACTCTTCTTTTTTCTTCCCATGGTCGCTTCCTCTCATTTACTGTATGCATTTTTCATATGTACCTTCTCCTGCTCCTTCTCTTTCCTCCCCTTGTCCCTCTTCCTCCTCTATCCTTTTTACCTTTTATTCATTGTCATTCTCATTGATGTTCTTATTATTGTAAATTCTGTTTCTTCTAGATTTTTTATGTTTTTACGTTCAGAGTAATCTCATGGAAAGTAAAGGGTTTTATCAGTCCTATTAAAAGACAGAGAATCCTTTCTCACCTTGCTTCTTACAATCCTGATATAGTCCTCTTATAGGAAACCCACCTTACAGAAGCTGAATCACTTAAGCTAAAAAGAAGCTGGGTGGGTACGGTTCTATTCTCTCCATCTAAGAATAAAAAGAATGGTATCGACATTCTATGTCATAAAAAATTGAAGTGCAAAGTTTTATCGCAAGAAAATGACACAGAAGGTAGATGGGTATTAGCTAAACTGTCAATTAATTCTGTTCCTTTAACTGTTTATAATATTTATGGTGCTACACAACCTGATTGATCTTTTTGGACTTTGATTACACAAAAATCTATTCAATTTCGAGATGATTTGTTTATTCTGGGTGGTGACTGCAACTAAATTGTAGACCCTTTTCTGGACCGCAAGTCCATTTTATTCCCAATAAGTCTCATAAACACTTTCTTGACACTATTTCTCAAACACATCTCATTGACTCTTGGCGATTTTCTTATCCTGATACTCTTGACTATTGTTTTTTCTCTCCTCCTTATGCATCCATTTCTCATCTAGACTACATCTTTCTTTCTCAATCTTTGTCTCAAAATGTACTCTCCTCCTCTATGAACCTATAGTTATCTCTGACCACGCTCCAATTGTAACAGACCTTGAATTACTCCCTCCGCATCCAAAATCTTCCTGATGGAGCTTCAACAATTCCCTTCTAACCGACCCTTTATTCTCCTCCTCTTTTCGTTCCTTTGTTAGTGAATTCTTTCTTCTTAATTTTGATCCTAAAATCTCCCCCCATATTATCTGGGATTCTTTTAAAGCTACTGCACGGGGTTTCATTATTGACTTTGTCTCTATGAAAAAGAAACAATTTCTTCAGAAACTGAAAACTGTATTAGCGCAAATTAATCTTTTGGAACATGAATTTTATACATCCTCACAAAATTCCATTTCACGAGAATTGATACAAGCTAAACTTGAGTTTAACAAAACTTCTGCTGACAATGGAGTGGAGTGGTGTGGCTCACTGGTTAGAGGCGGCAGACCTGGAAGCAGAAGTCGGCCCGGGACCAGGGTTCGATTCCCAACGCGGCAGGGTCATGGACCAGGGTCAGCGGACTCGATAATTCTCGCCTCAGTGCCTACTCTAACCAGGGGTCCCACTCGGCAACTCTGGGCATTAGCTTGCCTAATCTCCACAACGGCCCCATCAACGCTGGGGATGCCTGGCTTCACCTTGGGGATTCCCAGCAGGGACCATCCCACAGGGAAAGCCAAGACGGGTTCCCCAGCGGTATACAGTGCCAGGACGCCGACTGGCAACAGTGCGGTTTACAAGTATGCACATTACATTACATTTACATTACATTACATTAATGCATCTTTAATACTTCTCCGTAGCAGTGGTCGTAATAAAGCAGGGAAACTGTTAGCTAATTACCTTAAAACACGTAAAGAACGTACTGTTATTGATTTGATTTACTCCTCTGACAAGTCTCTTCTTCATAAAGATCAGGAAATGTTTGATGAATCTAAACTTTTTTATCAAAATCTCTACAAACCAGAATCTCCTCCCACTCCTTCTTTCATCCAGTCCTATCTTGATAAACTTCCTGCTCCCTCTACTTCTCATCTTAATCTTCTTGACCTTGAAATTGATCTTTCTTTAAATGAACTTTCCAAAGCTTTAAATACCCTTACTAAAGGAAAAATGCCTGGACCAGATAGTTTTTCTGTTGAATTCTACCTACAAATTTCTGACTTGTTACTCCCCAAACTTTTAATACTTTTCAACTCATTTTATTCCGCTGGTAAGGCAGAAGGCACCTTTCAAGAGGCAACTATTTGCCTCATTCCTAAAGATGGTCGTGATCCTCAATTTTGTAAAAATTATCGCCCGATTTCTTTAGTTAATGTTGACTATAAATTATTTGCTAAATTGCTTGCTTTACGTTTAGATGCTATCATGCCCCATCTTAGTGGTAAAGAGCAATGTGGATTTATTAAGGATAGACTCACTTCCAATAACTCTCGTCTTTTTCTCAACGTTTTAAATAAAGTCTCCTCTCTTTATATTCCTCTGGCTGCTATCTCTGTTGATGCAGAGAAAGCTTTTGATACAGTAGATTGGTCCTTTTTGTTGTCATCATTGCGCTGGCATGGTTTCGGTCCTAAATTCATATCACTTATTTCCTTGTTGTACTCTGCTCCTAAAACCTCGATCTTAGTCAATGGTCACTTTTCCTCTCCAACGTGACGTTCATCAAGGTTACCCCTTATCTCCTCTTCTCTTCGTTCTAACCCTTGAACCTTTTTGACTTCTATCCGTAATAATGATTCTATTTCCGGTTTTCCTTATGGCGATCATCAATTGAAACTTTCTGCGTATGCGGACGATATTCTTTTACTTATCTCAGCTCCTGAAACATCTTTTCCCCGTTTACTTCTTGAATTTAATTACTTTTCACTGGTTTCCGGCTACAAGATTAATTTAGACAAGATTGAAATTCTCCTTCTCACAAAATGTTGTCTTCCACATTTCTTCTCTTCCACTGGATTTGCTTGGAATAACTAAAAAATTAAATATCTAGGCATTTGGTTCTCCACCTCCATAACCCCTTCCATTAAATTGAATATGTCTGCTGCCCTATTTCGAATTGAGAAATCATTCTCCTCTTGGAACCCTCTTTTTCTTTCTTGGTGGGGTCGGTTGGATTCCATTAAGATGATGATTGCCCCAATTTTAATTTATATCCTCTCCATGCTCCCCGTTCACATCCCCTCTACCTATTTTAAACATATTGACTCATGTCTTTCCAGATTTCTCTGGAAAAATAAAAATCCAGAATCGTCTTATCTTCTCTTCGGAAGCCAAAATCTAATGGCGGTGTGAGCTCCCAGATTTTCGCCTTTATCATAAGTCTTTCTCCATGCATCAAGCCTCAAGATGACTTATATCAGACGCTTCCCCCTATACCCCTCTTTGGACCCACATTAAACAAATCTTATTACTACCTTTTCCTTCAAAGAAGTTATGCGTTTTTCTGCGAAAACTTCTCATACTTCCCTTCCCTTATTTAGACATACTTGTTCCGTCTTTAAACCTTTGGTCTACCCCACTATCATTTCACGTGAATCTTTCCTAGACTCTCCTATTTGGCACAATTTGCTTATCCTACACAACAGTAGACCCATTTTCTGGAATGCGTGGAGATTAAGGGGTATTCTATGGGTTAACCAACTTTTTGATGGAGTTTCACCTTGTTCCTTTCCCCTATTTCAATCCTTGTTTCATTGTCCTCACTCGTTTTTACAGATGTTTACTACTCTTATGGCAATTATTCTTGATATATACTATTCCCTTCCCCTTTCATCTTCATCTGATATCCAAAATCCTCTTCTCAAAATACTTCTTGCTCTCCCCAAAGGTTCCCTTATATATAAATTCTTTTCTGCTCTCAATCCAGATCGCGCTAAATCCAAATTGGAACTTTCTTGGGAAGCAGATCTAGGATGTAAATGGTCTATAATTTTTGGGGATAAACTTTGGTCTAGATCTTTAAAAATCTCTCGCTCTGATTCTCTTACCCAATCTATGTTTTTCCTTTACCACAACTCTATCTCACCCGTTTCCCTAGCACGCTTTTCTTCCTCTGCTGACTCTAACTGTTGGACTTGTGACTCTTCTAATTCTAACCTCCTTAATCTTGTCTTACTCTGTCCCTCAGTCTCCTAATTTTGGGAGAAGGTTTGGTCTTACATTTCTCGGTTTTTTACAATTTCCATTCCTTATTCTATACCTCTCCTCTTTGCTGGAAGTCTTTCTGACTCTTTAGATCTTTCTCCACAAGACCATGGTCTTTTTGACCTAATGCTTGCTTTGGCTTTTCAACATATCTCCTTTAAATAGAAAACTCTCACAAAACTTTCCATACAACATTGGTGGAATTTCATAGACTTGATGTTGCGTTCGCCTCCTCTTCCAAACCACTCATGACTAGGGATCTCTTTAGGTTTCCCCTTACTACATATCTAGACCAAATTATTTTTACATAATACTTCTCATATCATTTTGGGAAACTTCAAACCGCCTTGAATTGATTCAAATCAAAATGCAAGCACAGCACCCCTGACCTTTCAGGTACATTCGCTGGTGGCCATGCATCCACTCATGCAAGATGCATTGTCTCAAATGAGCAGAAAGAAGGTGCAATAATCTTGCATTGTCATGCGTATGACAGAAAAATGAACCTCTGTGAAACTAATTGACATGCTACATGTGCTGACGGCTAATTCACGCACGTAGTCTTTGCGCACCTGATTTTTGACTGAAGGTGGATGGCTATTTGTGGGTATGGTGCAGTTCCAGAGGTTTTGGCACTGATTACACACCTTTACACGCTTGTGGGACTGGTAACTATATTGGCTTTAAAGTGCATTTAATACAGAAAACAGAATGGTCCTAATATCCCTGCTTAATTATCAACAAAGAAATACCAAACCAAACCAAAATATATTGGGTAAGTTGTCAAACAAATTGATTGGGACTTTTGTAGGATATATATAAAGAAGAGAAAAAACAGAAGCCAGCATCTCGCCGGAGGCTCGCCCCACCCCGCACTACTCTGCAAACGCACCTTCTGGCGCATTTTGGGTTGGGGGATGAAGTCCCCTAGAATCTTATGGGTCCTTAGGGGCCGCCTAGCCCACCAGGTACCTCCAAAAAGCCCCACACAGTGGGATTGCCAAGATGTGGTCTGAGGCCATGCTCCTTTTTATACTACATTGTAAATACACCTCTTGGCACACTGTCGTTGGGGCGATGAGGTCCCTTTGTGGCCTGAGGCCTTCAGTACTAAAGTGGACTTCATTCCCCAAGCAGCAGTGCTCCAGGAGCTGCATTTTCATAGTGGTGTAAGAAGGGGGCGTGGCCTTGGACCACCTCTCAGCAATCCAGCTCTGTTGGGCTTACTAGAGATAACAGGAGGGCTAGTTGGCCCCCAGGTACAATCAGGAGGCAAGGTGACTTTATCCCCAACCAAGAACGTGCCAGGGAGCGCGTTTGCAGAGTGGTGGGGAAAGGGGGCGTGGTCTGGAATGACAACTTAGCAATGCTCTTGTGTGGGACTTACTGGAGGTAATAGGAGGGGTAGTTGGCCCTCAAGGTTGTCCTTGGGGGCCAACTACCCCTCCCGTTACCTCCAGTAAGTCTCACACAAGGGTAGCGGTAAGGTGTCTCTGGAGGCCACGCCCCCTTTCTCCAACGCTCTGCAAATGCGCCTCCTGGCACACTACGGGTTGGGGAATGAAGTCCACTTTGCTCCTGAGGGACTTTGGGGGCCAAGAAGCCCTCCTGGTACCTCCTGTAAGTGCTATGCAGCGGATTTCCTGAGCACTGGTTGGAGGCCCAGCCCCCTTTCTCCATCTCTCTACAAACGCGACTACTAGTTGAAGAAGCATTTGTAATGTAACAGGTTTCACATTTGCGAGAGTTAGAGCTATAGTTGTTGTAAATATAAAAGTGTTTTACTAATGTTTCTTGGAGTGGAGTGGATGTAGGTTGTGTGTAGTGGAATAATGTGGTATGATGTGCAGTGAAATTATGTGGATAGACTTTAACTTTGATGTGGATAGAAAGTATGTGGTTTTTAGTGTATAGGAATATGTAGAGTGAGATTATGTGTTATGGAGAGTAATTATGTGGTATGGTAGTCTGTGTTGTGGAGTGATAACCTTAGGTTTAGTCTTCCTCATTTCCATAGAAGCTAAACTATAAACTCAATGAGACAAAAAAAAAAGAAGGAACCAATGAGGAACACTTCTGGACCTAGTCAGAGGTATGAGCGGGGCCACTGGAATTATGCGACAATTTGACTGCACTGACCTTTGCACAATTATACATTTTCCACATTTGCCACATAATCCATCATCTGCTGCATAATCTGTAGGTTTGAACAAAAAAACTTGTTTCTAGCTCTAACGGCTCAAATGTTACCAGAAATGCTGCAACAAGTGTTACAGCATGATGGAAGGCCCTTGGCAAACCTAGAACGGTCACCTGTTACTTCTTGTTAAATGTGGGTATAAAATTGGTACTAATGGCGTGCAAACCCCTCTTGCTGCTTTCTGCATCTCTTTTGCCTCTTTCTGCATTTCTGTTGCTTTCTGCACCTTTCTTTCTATTTCTGCACTTCTTTTGCCTGGTTTTGCACATCTCTTCCATTTTCTACACTTCTCTTGCCTCTTTCTGTACCTCTGTTGCCTCTGTCTGCCCCTCACTTTCTTCTTTATGTACCCCTCTTGCTTATTTCTGCAGCCTTCTTCCCTCTTTCTGCACCTCTTTTGCCTCTTTCTGTACCTCTCTTGCCTCTTTCTGCACTTCTCTTGCCTCTTTCTGAACCTCTGTTGCTTCTTTCTGTGCTTCTGTTGCCTTTTTCTATACCCCTCTTGCCTCTTTCTGCACCTCTGTTGCTTCTTTCTGCACTACTCTTGCTTCTTTCTCCACCTCTCTTGAAAATGTCTGCACCCCTCTTGCCTCTTTCTGCACCCCTCTTCCACTTGCTGCACCTCTCTTGCCTCTGCACCCGTTCTCTCTTTCTACATCTCTTTTGCCTGTTTCTGCACCTCTCTTGCTTCTTTCTGCCCCCTGTTGTCTCTTTCTGCACTCTTCTTCCCTCTTTCTGCATCTCTCTTGTTTCTTTCTGCACCATTGTTGTCTCTGTCTGCACTCATCTTCCCAATTTCTGTACCTCACCTGCCTGTTTTTCATCTCACTTGCCTATATCTGCACTTTTCTTGGTTCTTTCTACACCTCTGTTGCTTCTTTCAGCAATTCTCTTGCCTCTTTGTGCACTTCTCTTGACTGTTTCTGCACTTTTCTTCCTCTTTTTGCATCTCTGTTGGCTCTTTCTGCACCCCACATGCTCATTTCTACACTTCTCTTGCCTCTTTCTGCACCCCTGTTGCTTCGTTCTGCACTTTCCATGCTTCTTTCTGCACCTGTCTTGCTTCTTTCTGCACCCCTGTTGTCTCTGTATGTACCTCTTGTGTCCCTTTCTGCACCTTTCTTGCATTTTTCTGCATCTTTCTTCCCTCTTTCTGCATGTCTGTCACATCTTTGTGTACCTCTTTTACCTCTTTCTGCACCCTTGTTACTTCATTCTGCACTTTCCATGCTTCTTTCTGCACCTGTGTTGCTTATTTCTGCACAACGGGTGTGTCTTTATGTACCTCTTTTGCCTCTTTCTGTATGTTTCTTGCCTTTTTCTGCAATTCTTTTCCCTCTTTCTGCAGTCTGTTGCCTCTTTCTGTACCTCATTTGCTTCTTTCTGCACCCCTGTTGTCTCTTTCTGCACTGGTCGTCCCCCCTTTCCTGTCTGTTTTTGCATCTCACTTGCCTCTTTCTGAACTTTTCTTGCTTCTTTCTACACCTCTGTTGCTTCTTTCAGCAATTCTCTTGCCTCTTTCTGCACTTCCCTCCCTTCTTTCTGCACCTCTCCTGCCTCTTTCTGTACCTCTCTTGCCTCTTGTGCACCTCTCCTCCCTCTTTCTGCACCCCTTTTGCCTCTTTTTACACCTCTGTTGGTTCTTTCTGCACTGCTCTTGCTTCTTCCTGCACCTCACTTGCCTCTTTCCGCACTTCACTTGCTTTTTTCTGCACCTCTCTTGCCTCTTTCAGCACCTCTGTTGCTTCTTTCTGCACTTCTCTTGCCTCCTTCTCCACCTCTTAGTTAGAGGTAGTTTTAATCCCCTGCCCTATTATGTACTAGAGCCTTACTGGGGAGGTCATGCTAATCACAGGGGTACCCCAACCCATAGTGTACCCTAGTGTATGTAGGTGTTTTCACTGTATTGTAAGTGTCTTTCAGCATAGCACTGGCTCTGGGCCTGGTTAGTCAGAGTCAGTTACCACCAGTACCCATCAGCAAAAGCAAAAAGTTGGGATCACAGGATGACTTTGCAACAAGGCCTCTTTCTGCTCCTCTGTTGGTTCTTTGTGCACATCTCTTGCTTCTTTCTGCACCTTTCTTCGTCTATCTGGACTTCTGTTGCCTCTTTCTGCATTTCTCTTGCTTATAGCTGTGCCTTTCTTCTATTTTCTGCACATCTCCTACCTCTGTAGGCATAGTTAGAAATTAGTATAAAAAAAACCTTTGGAATTCACTGGAAAAACCTCAGGTTTCAGCGACGTTATAGTTAGAAATTTGCATGTAAAAAACCTTTGAAATTCACTGAAAAAAACATAGATTTCAGGGATGTTATAGTTAGTTGGACATTTCACTCATACATAACCAAAGAAATTCGGCTGTTATAGTTAGTTCAGCTAACTATAACTTGCGCCCCCGCAATGCAATGCTGATGATGTCAAATATGACATCATTCATGATACTTAGAGAACAGGGTCTAAGTGTGTATGGTAGACCAAGCACGCCTTTCAAACCCCGATTTGTATTTTTACCCATGGTCTCTAAAGATTCCAGTGGTTCCTTTACAGATCTAGCTGTTCATGATTTAAAAAAGCTTTATGCGGCTCAACAGGCCAAAAGTCCAAACATGGCATCGGACATAGGGTACTGGAATCTTGTGAAAAAATTACAGTCAAGACCTGATATAGTGGTAAGACAGGCGGACAAGGGTGGAAATATTGTCCTTTGGCTGCTTGCCATGTACCAGGAGGAAGCGAGGCTACAGCTCAGAGATAGACAATGCTCTCAAGAGTAAATAAAGACGTATTACAAGCCACCACTGTTAATTTTCACTCAGAGTTGGCACATTGGAGATCTACAGGTCTTATTTATGAGGCAGAGCACAAGTTTATGAAGGTAGATTCACCAGTAGCACCGGTGTTATATCTCATACCGAAAACACTTAAAAATGTGAATGTTGCACCAGGCCGTCTGATTATATCGGTAATTAGTAGCTTATTTGAGAATACCTCCAGGTTTTTAGATTTTTTTTCCCGTAGGATTACGTAAAAAATCTCTCATCGTACACCAAGGACACGGGGGACTTTCTTAAAAAGATTTACGACATCAATTGGGAGGAGAGCTTTAGCATGATGACATTGGATGTAGGGTGGTGCAGTATCATCTGAGCACATGAAGAGTAACCCTGTATAGGCACACAGAAATGCTGGTGAGCATGTTAGGTTGGTTCCTGAAGAATAATATTTTTCTTTTTGGCAAGGACCTGTATCAACAGGTGAGGGGAACTGTGATGAACACATGGCTTGTCCCCAGCTATGCTAATTTGCATATGGGCTGGTGGGAGGAGCAGGTGCTCGCAAAGCAGTTTGCCAAGGAAATGTCTGAAAATGTGGTTCTATGGACCCGCTCTATTGATCATCTATTCATCATTTGGTGAAGTGATATAACATCAGCAAAGGTATTCATTGAGAGGCTTAACACCAATGATTTAAACTTACATTTCACATCGCACTTGAGTAAGAAAGAGGTACAGTTCTTAGATCTCACAGTTTGCATATCGGTCGGGGCGATAAAGACTAAAACAGAGAACTGCCAGCAATACAATACTCCATGCCTGCAGTTTCCATCCTCCTAAACTGTCCAACAGCATCCTGTATGCTGGGAATCTACGTATGAGAAGGAACTGTAGATACACAGACCAACTGTATCAAGCACAAGATAAGCTAAATGAGTGCTTTGAGCAGCGAGGGTATAGCAAGGCTGTTCTTAAAACAGCTAGAGAACAAGCAAACTCAAAGAAGAGGGAGCAGTTAAATTTTGCCAACACATTGAACACAAGGGTGTCCCAAGACAAAGCTGAGCTTAAGTCCTGATTCATTATGGGTTGCAACAAGCAACATCAAAGTATAAGAGGCATAATGAAGAAACATTGGCATGTGTTATGAGATGATCCCATTTTGAGACAGAAGTTAGATAAAGGACTTTAATAACTTTTCGCAAAGCGAGATTACTGCAACAGGCACTGGTAACAAATAGCCCAGGGACCCTGAAACAGACAACTTGGTTGAGTGAAAGTAAGGGATTTAGAAGATGCCACAAATGCAAGGCTTTTAAGTTTGAAGAGAACACGACAGAGGTGCCCTTACCTTTCCCAGACAGAAAGTGGAAGATCATGAAACCATCAAACTGCAAGAGTCAATTTGTTTTTAATGCACTTAGGTGCTGTTGTCTCAAAATGTACATAGGCAGTACTATTGTACCAGTCCACCAGCGCATTTTACAACACATCAGAGCCATAAACAACAGGGATCAGGCATATTATGTGGCCAGACATTTTGAGAAATTTTACAGCAACAAGGTAGAAGATTTAGTATACTTTGTGTGAGAGCAGGTGCCACAAACATTGAGGGGAGGTAATAGAGAAAGTTGCCTGAGGCAGTTGGAGTCAAGGTACATTTTACGCTTCAACAGCAAGATCTCCAATGGCCACAACACTGAGTAGGATCTGTATGTCCATTTGTAAAGAGACAGGAGTGTTTTTAGCTGTCAGGTGACCCATTGAATGGGCAATGTATTTATGGTTACTGCTCTAAGATTGCTTAATGGATAGAAAGTAATTATCTATATGCACTTTAACACACTCCATTGGGTATTATTGGAAAATATTTACACAGTTTCTAATTCTTTTTGCACAGCACTTCGAATTCTAATGCGACCAAACTCTGTTGAAACATAGAAGTGACAGTGGGCACTGGCCCAAGATTGTGGCTAAGGCCGAGAGTGAGGCAACTGCGTTACTATTGCTGTTAAAAATTAAGTTGAATTTAACTATGACTCTCAGTAAGTCTGGCCTGAGAAGGAGTTTTTAGAGCATAAAACGGTAGGGCATTGGCCATCAAACGATGAATTAAAGAGAAATTCAGATACATTTTAAAGTTTTAATGTAATTGTAAATTATTTTTGCAGTTTTCCAATGTTATATGTTATACGTAACTATAGCACTTTATGAAAATGCTCTTTGCACAAGGTACAGGTCACTTTATCTCGGAAACTGAGATTGCTCATGTCACTTTAATATGTATTTAGAGTGTTCAGCCCGAGATTTTAGCTTTGGAGCACAATGCGCCATTGGGCACTGGCCCTCAATGTTGAAAATTAATGATTAATTTTTTTAATGAAATTTTAAATGAATTTAGAATTTTTAATGTATTTGAAAATAATTGGCGCCGTTTATATTTGCTATACAATTCGTGCAATTATGGCACTTTAAGGACAATGCTCATTTGCACAAGGTACAGGTCACTTTATCCCGAAAATGGGATTGCACATGCCACTTTAATTTAAAAATGGTGCACTGTCACTTCAATGTTGTTGAAACTTTGTTGCTGGTATAAATAGCACAAGAAAATGGCTGCAACTTTAGGTTTGACAAAGACTGCTTTTGCGGTTGAAACGCGTTACCTAGTTGTTTGTAGTCACAATAAAAACTCTTTACAGCGCGCCAGAGCGTGCTGAAGTCTGTTTCACATATTGGAGCAGGCAGTTTAAATTGTGTATAATTGTTCACTTGCACTTTATTGTGGTATCATTTGCTGCTAAATTGACCAATTTGTGATGGTTAATGTATCTTTACAAATCTTTTGCATGACTTATCAGTGATTTCATTTTGCCTTGTTTTTGGCACTTCTTATACCAGGGTCGTTAAACTTTTTTCTGTATTTTTTATTTGAGAGAAATGTATTTGGTGCTTTTTCCGGCACTTGCCGAGTATCGATTTCCAGCAGACATCATGAACCTTCAATTTTGGGTTTTGATTTATGGATTCAGAATATATATTTCTCTGCACTATGTATTTATTATGGTTCTGTTTTTTGAAATATTGCTGCTATGAAATTATGCACTTTTTTTCTCTCTTTAATGCTTCTTGCATTGTTATTCAGGATTGGTACTGTTTGTTTGTCAGTATGTGCACATATTAAATGCCATAGTTTGTTTTTCATATTCTTTAACATGGTTAGCCTGTTTTTTCATCTGATTGTGCACATATTACACTTTAAATACGTCAGAATATGGAGACGCATCATGTGATCAAGCTCCCAGCGAGGAGCGAAACGCATCATGGAGGGCACTGCTCCTGTATAATTTTCTGCTGAAATAAATTTGCACTGCTTTACCCACTCATGCTGTGTGGGAGTTCGTGATTTTGTTCCTGGAGTTTGGAGGTCCGCACCTGGGGTTCCGCCGTGAAAAGAATTGGTGGACAGGACGTCTTATATATATATACACTATATTGTGACTTAATATTTGGTCTTTATCACTTTTACCCACTTGGGTGTATATATAATTCTCATGTATTTGAGTGAAATGCTTAGGGTATTTTTGGCTTATGCTTTAATAAATAATTTAAAGCACAACTTTATTGACAATGTTTATTTCAAAGAAGTGCACGCATGCTTTTCCGAGCATGGTGAGACTGAATGGATGACGGGGTGTCCTTGGACCCTGGGGTGCACCGACACACTTGTGTCCCGGCATTTTCGAGGAGGTGGAACTGTATGTAAATTAACAGCCGGTTGACCGCGATACTCAAATTGGAGGAATATCTGGAAGCGCTAAAATGCTGAAGTTCGTGTGGCACGACTATTGCGGAAGCGTGGCTGAGGATACCTGCACCCACTGAGTTGACTGAAATTAACTGGTATTTGTCGGAGGTGGTATTGTGAGGTAAACCTTCGCACTGATTGCGAGTGGTCCGAGCCTAAGTTTGCAAACGCTCCCATTTGATGTCACTTCAAGCGGTAGAACTACAGCGCAGTCCGGTTTCTGTTACGAAGTAGAACACTCCTTTTGTAAGAATTGTATCACAGTGTTACACTGTGTTTCTCTGCTGCACAGGCATTGAGAACATTGTGGCTTTGAACTGACGCCTACAAAGGGACTACCGGCTGGTGGTTATGAATAAACAAATGCAAAGAAATTGATTTATATGAACATTGGGTCAAAGTATTTGACCATATATTAAGCAGTTATTATTAAGCCATTATTATGGATCATGATACAGAATTGCGTAGAAGATTGAGAGCTAAGAAGATATTTGTCAAATCAGCTGAACAATTACAAACTAAGAGCAACACACCTGGACCTACCACCTTACATCAAAAATACCAAAAGCTAGAGAAATTGATGAGAAAAGAAATCTGTAAGTGGTGGGAGGAATTTACACTAGAGAAATATCAGGAGGAAAAAAGAGTCCCACGGGGACTGAGAATCCTCATTGCTCCTTCTTATGAGCATCCAGATCCCGAACAGCAGAGGAATCAGCAGAAAACTTGATGGACTGCTCAAATCGGATGTTATCCATATTAATTAAATTTGCCTGAAAAGAGAGAACAGTGTTGCTCAAAGCTATTGCGGAACTCAAGGAGGAGATACAAAAGGAAGAGTCGACTGAAATTTTTGAAAATAAAATGGAAGAGATCCGCAAGAAAATAGACAAGCATGAGGAGGAAATTATTGCCAAAAAAGAAAGGAAGTTCGTACGGGACAACATTTTTTATCAAGCAAGAAGGGTGTTCACCTTTAGCCGTAAACATGATAACATTAGGCGAAAGGGGATTCAGGGCAGCATTGATACCACTCAAGCTACTGGTGGAGCGGAAAGCAATGTCAGCGAGAGTGATGTTTCTGAGGATGGTTTACAACCAATAGGGAAAACGACGACTAAACCGACAAATAGTTGGGAGGAATTCAGATTGATTAACCAAACATCGAACCAACAAAATTGGCAGAAAGACAGAGATCGTGGAAAAGGACGGGGCTTCACAGGACGAGGCAGAGGAAGAGCTACAGGAGAAACATTGCCATCTGCAAACAAACCAGGAGGGCCGGATGGTGGAAAAGCAACAACAACTCCGGTGGGAGTAGAAACAAGGGGTCAAAAGAAACGTGGAAAATGACTGACAGCAGAAATGTGGTAAATCTTTCTTCACGCTGTTTAAATATTGTTGAACTGGATGTTTTAATGTTTGGTCTTTCCTTTTGCCCAACATCTACCTTTTCATATCCCCAAGAAAGAATTGATTTGTTTTACTTTACTCGCAAGCTTCGGTTACACAAGTGGCATAAACTTAAAGTCAAAAGTACCTCGCAAGCAATGGGGGTCAAAAATAGTGTGCCTGTAACTGAGACCACCAATGAAATAAATACCCTGATTGCGCTCAAAGAGTTAGAGGGGGATAATGGAGATGTAGTACCCATAACCGCGCAGTGTTTTGGTTACAAAGTGGATTGGAATTGCCCCAATGAATTTAAAACTAAATCTGTTTTTAACCCCATGTTGCCCCCTTGTGGTATTGACACATTTGAAACACTTGTCATTAATGATTTGAAAAATGTGGCAAAAAATAAGAAATAGTTCCATGATAATTTAACTAAAGAACAGAGACTGGCAGTTACATCCTTACAAAGAGATTGTGATATTGTTATCCGCCAGTCGAATCAAGGTGGAAATGTTGTTTTCAATGTAGATGACTATATACAAGAAGGGCTATGTCAACTGAATTGTGATGATTGTTATGAGCGGGTAATGAGGGAAGATGTGGACAAATGTAACATTACTTTCCATAATATGCTAAAAGAATGGCATTCGCAAGGAATCCTTGAATGGGACGAATATTCCTTCTTGTTGAACCGCAAACCCATGGTAGCGATTCTCTATCTTTTACCCAAATTGCATAAACATGCAACATCACCACCGGGGAGACCCATTGTATCTTCGATGGGTTCTCTCCTTGAGAATATCTCGAAGTATATAGATTATTTTTTGCGGCCTTTTATGGAAACCCTACCATTATATATACACGATAGTAGAGACTTTTTGAGGAAGATTCAGGATGTGCAGTGGCAAGAAAGATTTTTACTGATCACTTTGGATGTCTGTAGCCTGTACATGTGAATTAGGCACACGGATGGTGTGCAGGCATGCAGACATTTCCTGGGCTCTTGTTCCATTTCATTTTTAAATCATAATGAGATGGTACTGCAAATGATTCAGTTTTGTCTGGAAAACAATTATTTTGTTTTTAATGATGTTCTCTACAGACAGAAGCAGGGTACGGCTATGGGCACCTGTTTTGCTCCCAGTTACGCCAATTTATTTATGGGTAACTGGGAGCAGCAGGTGTCCAGAAGTCAGAGTCAATACCGCAGTTATGTTAAGTCATGGATGTGGTATATTGATGACCTTTTCATCATATGGGAAGGTACGATTGATGAGGCCAAGGAATTCATTTTTGAACTCAATGCTAATGAGAGCCATCTTAAATTTGAAGGCACAATAAGTGATCAAAGAATTGAGTTTTTGGAGCTGTGTGTGGAAGTAGCTGACAAGAAGTTAGTCTCCAAATTGTATTGGAAAGCAATTGCGGGCAATACTCTTCTACACGCTGAAAGTGGACATCCAAGTACTCTGATCTGCAGTATACCCTACGGGGAATTTCTCCGGGCATGGAGAAATTGTAGCACGGAATCAGACTTTGACACTGAATGCGAGTGTATGACTAAAAGATTTCTGGAGCGAGGTTATGATTACAATTTGATCAAACAGGCCCAGGTCAAAGCAGCAAACTTCACACAGAGTGAACTATTAGTTACTGTGGAGAAGAACGTAATGGAAGATGAGAAGGTCATCAGATTCATCTCCACATTCAACTCAGGTTCCTGGCAGGTACGGAAGTGCCTGAATAAACATTGGAAGGTACTTTAAACTGAATCTACCCTGGAAGATATAGTAGACGAACGCCACAACATTACATATAGAAAGGCTAAATCATTGAAGGACAGACTATGTGATAGTGATATTTCTAAGTTTAAAAACATAGAAAGAGGTATCCAGGGCTTTTTTACTTGCATGTCATGCAAAGCCTCTAAACATAGCACAAACATAAAAAAGGTCTATTATCCAGGTATGGATACTGAGAAGCTGATTGACAAATATGTGGGCAGTACTATGTTTGCTGCCAAGAAGCGCATTTTGAAATATATGAGAGCGGCTCAAAACAAAGATAAACTTTCCCCGGTGGCCAGACACTTCGAAGAATTCCACAAAAGTAATCACAACTTGTTGTGATTTATTGTAATTGATAGGGTGTTGCCATCGAACAGAGGCCGGTACAGAATCCGTAGACTACGGCAATTAGAGTCCAGGTACATTATGGAACTGGACACTAAGATCCCTGGGGGTTTAAATTCGGAGGAGGAACTATCTTGGCACCTAGGGGAATGAGCACAGGAACCTTATCGGATAATAAATAAAAATCATAAAAATGACTAAATTTAAAAATCAGCTTTGCAGGGTCTCAGGGTCTCAGTTATCATGTACAGATATGTAATTACATGTTCCTGTATTTCCTTTTTCTTTGAAATAACATTTGCAGGGTTAAACTGTTTTCCAAAAAGTTGGAATATGGAATACATTATGTAAATATGGTAGGTATCTCACTCTATGACGATCTGCATTCAATTTTAATGTTTTTAATGTTTTTAAACCACTTGCACAATAGTCACTGTAATAAGTTTGCAGTAATTGAGTTGGCAGTGGAAACCTTTTACATTTTGTTCTCCCCCCTCTTTTTGATTCAGGTGAAACTTCAAGCAGGCAACAAGACATCGTATAGAACCATCAACTGTAATTTTATAGGATGTATGAATAGGTTGCAGCTGATCTTATTATTGTTTATTGCACAGATGATTTACTAGTTGGTTCCCTTATACACACATCAATTTGGATATATCATTTCCTGGGTATAATGTGGTAGGGAGGATTTAAGTTTCATTTTATTTATCCACTTGGGGCATTTTTGCACTATGTTGTGACTTAATATTTGATCTTTATCACTTTAACCCATTGGGTGTATATATAATTCTCATGTATTTGAGTGAAATGAGATTGCAGACCAATATTATTGTGCAATCTTTTGTTTGGGGGTAGAAAAACGTGATGATGACAATTTTTGCATCACCCAATTATAAAGAAAACTAAATTGCTTAATCTGTGCAATTTTTGTTATTAAATATGTACGCACTAGCGGAAAGTTAATAATGGAGTTTCTTTCATGCTGAAATCTCTTTCTAGGTATACGTGGCTATTCCCGAATAAGGCGCTGGACGCCGAAACGCGCGTCGAATGTATTTTTTGTGCCACTTTTTATATTTCTTTTATAAATTTGTGATATTGTTTTATAACATTGATGTGATTTGGTCTGAATAACGTTTGAATACAAATCTTTTAATGCAACATGTACTTTCTATGTAATTATGTTAATAAATGGCAGAACCTGAATTGTTACCTCTCTCCTTTGTCATTGCACAGGCAAGTCATTATAAATTGCCTAGGTTGTTATTTTTCATATACTGTTTTATCCCTGACCTAGGAATTTAAAGAATTTATATTTCAGGGGGTCCTTGTTACATACGCAAGTACTCATGAAGACATACGACACCGAGTGGACCAACAACGTGGTCCTGTACCAGTGGTACATAGACGATTTTTTCATACTTTGGCAGGGCTCTGCCGAAAGTGTAGAAAACTTTGCCATAAAGATCAATGACAATGCATTGAATCTTAAATTTACTTGTACAACAAGCACTGAGTCTATAGAGTTTCTTGACATCGAACTCTATCACAGCGATACTGAGATACAAACACGTACCTACAGGGAAAAAAACGGCAGGTAACTTCATACTACATTCCCAGAGCTTTCACCCAGCCAACCTCATTAACAGCATCCCTTACGCAGAATGCCTTAGAATGAGACGAAACTGCAGTACAGAAAGAGATCTACAAACATGCACTGACAGCCTTTGCCAAAGACTCACTGAGAGAGGATACAAGCCCACAACACTCAATAGAGCGAAACAAAAAAGCGCCATCAAAACTAGGGAAGAGCTACTGAGTAAAGACAGGCCAAGACAAGGAAACACAAAGGAAGGGCATAACGGCGCACCAAGAATCATCACGGGGTATAACAAATATCACTCTAACCTACGTAAGATTCTTTATAGACACTGGCCTTTAGTCAGAAATGATCCTGTGATAGGCCCAACATGTGCAAACGTACCACAGCTTACTTTCAGACGGGCAAAGTCAATGCAACAGGAACTAGTTACCAACACACCATCATTAGAAAGGGGCAACAACTGGTTCAAAGCCCAAAAGGGATTTTTTTGATGTTCAAAAGGATTAATGTAGGATGCACGTAGGATTAAACCTGTTCCGCCCCACAGCCAACAAAGTGGCAGGTGCGCGAAGCAAAATGGTAAACACACAAGAACGGAGTAGCACACAGGCCCAATTGGGCTCAACAGCTGCCATCCAACCACACTAATGTGAAAAACGTTCCAAATCTTATCCAGCAGACTAACCCGTTTAAAGCACATGCCAAACAATGACTGGCGCTGCCGTCCAAATAATGATGAGATTACATGAACAAACCAAGGCTAATAGTTTTAGGCACATATAGTGGTGCTAAGACTCATCGACAAATCACAATAAACAATATCTCGGTGAGTTGCACATAAACGAGTTTTTAGGTTGGCATCAGGATACATCCACAAACAAGTGCCTTACCTCGCAGTAGCTCACTCGGCACAGCTCCCCGCACATCAGAAACGAGGCATTAAATGCTCGCGCACTAAATACTACCAGACCACTAGATGGTAGTATTTCTTCATTTTTCGGAAAAAAGGCAAGCGCTGACTCATAAACTCGGCAATGGCCAGGCACAAAAGGCACAATAATAGACAAAGGGGTTTCACTGTAAATGACATAATTAGTATAAGGAACACATCACAATCATAGAAACACATCACTGTTTAATTTAATTACATTATTACTGTGTTTTTTCTGTTTAAGTTTACAGTTAAAACGTGCTACATGACTTGCAATAATGTAGAGATGAACTTTTCTATGTCTGTCGCCAGAGGTCATGATGTTGCAATGCCTCTGGACGTCACGAGTCAAATAGTATTTAAATGCCACTAATGTAAGATGCCTTCAGATGTAGTGAGCAAGGCGGAATCTTCCGCCGAAACGCGTCTTGTTCTGTATCGCATGGAATAAATAATTTTCTTTTATTCATATCCCACGGAGTCGGTGCCTGTTTCTTTGATTACTGGAATAGGACTGGAAAGAATATATATATATATATATATATACACAAATTCAGTCCGCAACGTAGCTGCAAGAGGCACACTCCTTTCCGCAAAAACAGCCACAATCTATAAAGTACTTTGGGCTAGTTTATTCTAGGTACCTAGCCGAGTAACCCAATGTGTTACAACATTTGCACGGCTTGATCACGGGTGGAATTACAAAGTTTGGAAATCACTTTTCAATACAAAGTTAAGTGCAATGTGAAAAATGTGCTCTACAAGAAACAAATAACAGACTTACAAAGAGCGTTGCTAGCGATGTAAACAAATCCGCCATTTTGTAATAGTATTAAGATGCATAACTTTTAACACTCATAGGGAATATGCACCTACATTTAGACAGAGCCACAATAGTAAAACCGTCTTGACACTCACTAATCATGTTAATTTTTAAGTAGACTGTCAATGCCATAATCCATATTATCTAAATACATTGCCAAATACACATTTCATATGCCTATACCAATTACCTCAAGCATGATAATACAAACCAGGATGTTGTAAACATGCTATGAGAGAATTCCAAAATAAAACATTGGGAGTTCTAATTTACTATCAATTGAAATGTTCAAACCATGGCATAAACAGGGTGTTTTGGAATGGGATGAGTATGCCTCCCTCCTGAATCAATCACCTAAAATAGCAACACTCTATTTTTTACCAAAACTCCATAAGGATCCACTGAGACCACAAGAAAGAACTATTGTGTCATCCATGGGATCGTTATTGTAACACCCCTCTAAATACATAGATTATTTTCTACGTCCCTATGTAGAGATGTTACCATCGTTCATACAGAACTGCAAGGATTTTTTTTAATGAAATTAAAGGGTGTTGCCTAGCAAGATAACTTTCTTTTGATAACCCTGGATGTGAGTAGTTTGTATATCTCTATAAAACACACTGATGGCATTCAATCTTGCAAACACTTTTTAAAGGCACGTTCCATCTCCTTCTTGCAGCACACAGAAATGTTGCTGGCCATGATTGGTTTTTGTCTAGAGAACAACTTTTTTATTTTCAATGACATATTTTTTAGACTGAAGCAAGGGACTGTAATGGGTACCTGTTTTGCTCCCAGTTATGCCAATATCTTTATGGTGTGGTGGGAGCAGCATTTGCCCAAGGCCTTCAAGCAGTATAACAACCATATTCAAATTTGGTTACGTTATATTGATGATGTTTTTATTTTATGGGAGTGCAGTCAGGATCAAGCAGCCAATTTTGTCTCATTCCTCAACAGAAATGATATTATTCGGAGATTTGAAGGCAGAATCAGTAACACCAGCATAGAGATTTTGGATACACAGATGTCTGTGGTCAATAATCAAATTACAGCTAGATAATTCTACAAAAAAACGGTAGGCAATATATTACTCCATGCGGACAATGGCCACCCTAAGAATTTGATTCGGAGCATTTGATACGGCGATTTACTTCGGGCTCGGAGGAACTGTAGCTCTGATACTGATTACAACAAATAGTTTGAGTGTATGACAACCAGATTTAGAAATCATTGTTACACAGAAGAGATCATTCAAGAAGCATGTGATAAGGCAGTTAATTTGAGACGAGAAGAGATCTTAGTTCCCAAAGTGAAAGATATCAATGCCAGTATTAATATCATTAGGTATGTTACCACTTACAATACTACCTCACAGGACTTGAAAAGATGTCTGGGCAGCCACTGGAAGGTCTTAAAAACAGAACCCACTCTGAATGAGGTGTTAGCTGAGTATCCTAATATCTGATACAGGAAAGGAAACTCACTACGGGACAGGCTTTGTGTTAATGAAATTTCATTAACCAGACAAACAGGTTGCATTACACAAGGATTTTATACATGCTTGTCTTCTAAGACATGCAAGTATAGTACGAATGTTAAGAAGGTATACTATCCAGTTACTAATACTGAGCGATTAATTGACAACATCAAACATGTCTCTCAGACTATTGTATTTATGTAATGACATGTCCATGCTTGAAAAACTATGTGGGAAGCACCATGTTTCGCACAAAAAATGGATTCTGGAGCATATGCGTGGCATCCAGAATAAAGACAAAGTGTATCAGGTGGCATGCCACTTTGAGGAGGAGCACAAAACCAAATGCAATCTATTGTGTTTCTTTGTCATTGTTCGCGTCCCTCAGACCATCAGAGGGGGCGACAGGACACGCAAATCGAGACAGCTGGAATCCAAATATATATTGGAATTAGATACCAGAGCTCCCCAGGGCTTAAACTCAGAGGAAGAATTATCTTTATTTTTGGGTGAATAATCAAGAGCTATTCAGTGACCCCTATTCTTTCATAGGATAACTTGTACTTTGTAATGTAGGCACTTTGTATTTAATATTTGGTGGTATTGTGTATATCACATTATATATTATTTTAGATGTTAACGTCTGGCTTCTGATGTCACACTAGTTTTAACCTTATTTAGTTTAACGAATGTGTGTTTTCACAATTTTTATAATTCCTCTTATGTTTATGTCATAGAGGATTGTTCGGAAGGGCCTAATTGTGCTTATATGTTTCTATGCTCTTTTACAGGTTGTATCATGAAGCGGAATATGCCTTAGCACAACAATGACATTCCTATAAACTTATGAATCATGGTATCAATGTTATTAATTATGCATAAAATGATGCAGGTCCTGACTAATTATGGGTAAAACATTATATTGCAGTCAGCTGGTGTACATTAGAATGTACAATTGGAAGGATTTTTGGTCCACTGTGGTAGTATTGCTTAGATGGTTATTCAAGTCCCGGTAATACCTAGGGTAATTGCCCACTTGGGTGTTATTGGCTTTGTGACTGTATAACTATGTGGGGTAATTATTTATCCCATTCATATTTTTGTATATTGGTATATAATTTTGTATACCGGTTAGTGCCTGTCGATAAGGTATTTGTCCTTATGAATTATATTATCTTAATTTTCTCAAATTAATTTTTTTCAAATTCCAGAATATGTGGGAACAACATTTATCATAAGATTGTTATCTCATAGTTGTCATGTCATTTGTGTTTATGACATCATGGTTCGTATTATCATGCTTGATGTAATTGGTATAGGCATATGAAATTTGTATTTGCCAATGTATTTAGATAATATGGATTATGGCATTGACAGTCTTCATACAAATGACTATGATTAGTGAGTGTTAAGATGGTTCTACTATTGTGTATCTGTCTAAATGTAGGTCCCTCTGATGAGTGTTAAATGCAATGCAACTTAATACCATTACAAAATGGCTGATTTGTTTACTTCGCGAGCAATATTCTTTGTAGGTCTGTTATTTGTTTCTTGTAGAGCACGTTTTTCACGTTGCTCATAACTTTGTATTGAAAAGTGATTTCCAAGCCGTGTAATTCCACCCGTGATCAAGGCGTACAAACGCTGAAACGCGTTGGGTTTGTCAGGTTTGCACTCCGCAGGATCCGCATGCAGCAACAATGCTCCACCTCCGGACCCTCCAAACACCCTGAAGTAAGTACACAGGGTGTTCAGACGATACGGTGAGGGAAAAACCCCAAAAGGGGAAAAAACCCGAAAGAATAAAGAGGAGAAAGGAAGGGGCAGCAGGGAAAAAGAAACTGGAAAACAAAGTATACAAGGGTTAATACAGTTCTTAAATCCTACACTCATTAATGTCTCACTAAAGCACGACCTGTACATTCACCTGTAATGTCTGCGTACATACACCAACTGCTGATCCTTTCAATCCTTCCTTCTATCCTGCGTAAACACAAATAACAGATATGAACAGGAAGCCGAGCCACCATCCATCTAAACACTGGGAGATAGAAGTCTTAACATACCCCTTTGCCTTTTAACAGCAGGCTCTAAAGTAATATCCATATCCAGTAAGAGCCAGCATCAAAGGTACAGCAAACAAATAGTGCTGTAAGTAAGAACTGGTTCCTCAATGAAAGTTCCGATAATCCTCCCCTGTAATCTTTTGACAAGGAAGGTTTCCTTTTAGAGTCAGACACTTGAAAACCAAAACCAAACACGGTATGACGTAGTTAACTCACTACAGTCATCCGCTTTGGCACTTGTACATCCACAAACAAGTAGAAACACCACGTAGTCACTGTTCGTGACGGTAGTGCGGAGGTCCACCAAATCCCCCCCTGCACTCCGCCACTAACGAATATACAGGAAACGAAAAGTACATCAAAATACCGCTGTTTAAATCACAGCGCAAGCCCCAATAAGCCTTGGGACCCGAACACAGGAACAGTACCTCGCCTCCGCGGGGCAAAACAGAACACAAGAAACAGTATGTCTACATGCAGCCCGCGCTCGTCAGCGCGAGTAGAACAAATACCGGCACTGAACGTTACTGTTCTCCCGATGGAAGGGGGACAAAGACCAGACCTCCGAAGAAACAGGACAGGACCCAGCAGAGGAGCAGCCGCTACCTCCGCCTCCAGAATTACGAGCACCGATTACCCGTCTCTGCCCCGTGTTATCCCGTTCTACCGGGGATTCTGGGTAATGTAGTTCAAAGCCCGGAGATGCTGGGAATTGTAGTCTTATGCAGGCGCGGTGACCTGCTTCCTGACAGGGTTATTCGGCTTGGTACCTTGAATAAACTTACCCCAAGCACTGTATGGATTATGCATGTACTTTGCGGAAAGGAGTGTGCATCTTGCAGCCACATTGCAGTGTGAATTTGGATTGACACAGGGTATCCTCATACCCTGACGCACACTGTGGTTGTTGTGTCCCAGCTTTACTAGGCAAGTAGAGTTTTGAATATATCCTGGAACGTACCTGCAAATTGAAATATGTTGGGAGCACTTAGCTCCAAGTGTTCAACAGGATACCCCACCACTTAAGAGCTGTGGTTAATTCAGGCCCGAATTACCCAGTTGCCTGACATTTGAAACTTGTCCACAACAACAATCTGAATGACCTGAGGTATTTTGTCATCGGGTCAGTGGCCAAATCAATCCGTGGAGGAAACAGGAGAAACAACTTCACCAACTTGAGTCACTGTTCATCCTACAATTAGATACTAGGATGCCTAATGGATTGAACATGGGGGAGGACCTACATAACTTCTTATAGGCTGATCATTTACGGGCCTTATGTATTTTAGACTGATTTTGACCTTTTTAAATCCTTTTTATCCCATGTACGGTTTCTGTTCTGGTATATTCTGTATTTATGTATAAATACATATAATGGTCTTTGCATTCAGTCGTAGGTTTACAGTGCACTTGCACTTGTTACATATATGAATTGGGTAATACCGTTGGCCTCAAAATGATCAATTTATATTTTTTGCACATTCCTGTTTTTGCACAATTTTGCACTGCCACTTTACATATAGCACCTTTTGTTAGGGAGTGTGCAATAGAGATATAACAGTTCTTGAGAAAAGTTTGTGGCATCATAATATGAGTAATATTATTAGAAGTAACTGTTTTTCATTTCCAGGCTGAGGCACATTTTACCACTATGGTCGGATGTTTTATACATTTGTATTTATGTGCCTTTTTATCTTGTATTTTACAGTTTTACTCTAATTTTTAAACTCATGAATTTACACTTGTGGTTAGTTTTAAACCATTGCATTTATCGTATGCAAATCATGGAGTGTTTTGCCGTCAAGTCTTTTATTTATTTCTATTGCCTAGAGGTGTGGTTGAGAACTATCAACTGAGGATGTGTTCACTATTTAAGGGTTGTAATGAGTCCAGCACATCATGTGATCAAGACCGTGGAAACGCGGTCAAAACGCGTCATGCTGGGCACTTGCTTTTTATCGAATGGATGCTATTGATTTTTTCATTTTCTGCAAACAAAGCACTGCAACTCTACAAATCTACACGCTGTGGTCCGTACATACCTTAAAAAGCAATAAAGTTTGTTTTTAAATTACATATTTATTATTGTTATGAAAAGGGGGTAAAGGTGCGGGCAGAGTTAAAGGGAGGTACGGGTGATTTTTGCATTTATGTTTGGGAAGTGATAATGGGAGGTGAGGGTCATTTTAGAGTTTAGGGATGGTTAGATGTAAAAGGAGGTTAGGATCATTTTAGGGCTTAGGAGTTGGTAGAAGTAATCTATGGTATGGGTAAATTTAGGGTTAAAGGTAAGTGGAGGTAAAGGGTGATATGAACAATTTAAGGGGTTAGTGGTGGGTAGAAGTAAAGGGAGATAAGGGTAAATGTAATATTAGCATTAAGGGGAATATAGTGGTAAAGGGAGGAATGGGTACACTGTTTTTAGGGGTGGGTAGAGGTAAAGGGATGTAAGGGTACATTTATGGTGTAGGGGTAGGTAGAGGTCAATTGACATAAGGGGACATTTAGTATTTATGATGGGTAGAGGTAAATGGAAGTAAGGGTAAATTTAGGGTTTAGGGGTGGATAGAGGCGAAAAAAGGTCTGGGTAATTTTAGGATTTATAGTAGGTAGAGATAAAGGGAGTTAAGGGTAAATTTAGGTTTTGGGAGTTCCCCCCCAAAGAAATAACATACATGTGTGTGTGTGTGTGTGTGTGTGTGTGTATATATATATATATATATATATATATATATACACACACACACACATATACATATATATATACATATACATATATGTATATATACATATATATATATCTATATTACCTACTGGCGATAGCCAGTAGGTATATATAGTTAGGATTGTTTTCCATAGGGAAATCGCAACATTCTAATGGTAATAACTTTGGCGCCGGTTGAGGAATCTTCCTGAAATTTTCCTTAACTTTGCCTCGCGGCGCTCCGGTCCTTCCCTGAAAGTTTGGGGGGGATTCGTCAAGCGGGGGCTGATATAAAAGGGGGGTCCCAAAACGTGTTTTCCCCATGTTAATTTCCATAGGGCGGTTGGACTCACTTTTAGCCCGAACGGCTGAATGGTTTTCCACCAAACTTGGCAAAATTGTAGGGACTGGTAGCCCGATGTGCCTTTGCTATGTCTCAAGATATGTGCTCCAGTGGTTTTTACGAAAATTAGCTTTAAAAAAATATATATTGGGCTACATTGGGCTATATATATATGTTAGAGCCCAAATGTAGCCCAATGTAGCCCAATGTAGCCCAATGTAGCCCAAAGATGGCCACCAGAGACAAAAAAAACAAATGTAGCCCAAATATCAGCCAGATGTAGCCCAACTATAGCCCAATGACAGAATGTCCCAGAGTGTTCTAAAGAACAACTAGAGCGCTAACAGTCTTACTTATCACAAAAGTATGGCACACCTGAAGTCATCTTGATTGGAATAAAGTGTTAACACTTAAAACATTTAATTTGCAAAGGAACAAAATGAGGGGGTTCATTTTGCCATAGAAATTATGATTAGTGCTGAAGAAAGAAAAATTATATTTCATTAAAAAAATTCTGATATGCAGTCTCCCAAGATGGTCACCAGAGACAAAAGAGCCTGTGCTTAAAAACTCTGTTAGCAAAGCAGGCATTTGAGATTTAAAAAATAGTTAGGATTGTTTTCCATAGGGAAATCGCAACATTCTATTGGGAATAACTTTGGCGCCAGTTGAGGAATCTTCCTGAAATTTTCCTTAACTTTGCCTCGCGGCGCTCCGGTCCTTCTCTGAAAGTTTGGGGGGGATTCGTCAAGCGGGGGCCGCGATAAAAGGGGGGTCCCAAAACGTGTTTTTCCCATGTTAATTTCCATAGGGCGGTTGGACTCACTTTTAGCCGGAACGGCTGAATGGTTTTCCACCAAACTTGGCAAAATTGTAGGGACTGGTAGCCCGATGTGCCTTTGCTATGTCTCAAGATATGTGCTCCAGTGGTTTTTACGAAAATTAACTTTGAAAAAATATATATTGGGCTACATTGGGCTATATATATGTTAGAGCCCAAATGTAGTCCAATGTAGCCAAATGTAGCCCAAAGATGGCCACCAGAGACAAAAAAAACAAATGTAGCCCAAATATCAGCCAGATGTAGCCCAACTATAGCCCAATGACAGAATGTCCCAGAGTGTTCTAAAGAACAACTAGAGCGCTAACAGTCTTACTTATCACAAAAGTATGGCACACCTGAAGTCATCTTGATTAGAATAAAGTGTTAACACTTAAAACATTTAATTTGCAAAGGAACAAAATGAGGGGGTTCATTTTGCCATAGAAATTATGATTAGTGCTGAAGAAAGAAAAATTAGGGCACATTTTGAGTGACTTCTCAAATCCTCTTATATTTCATTAAATAAATTCTGATATGCAGTCTCCCAAGATGGCCACCAGAGACAAGAGAGCCTGTGCTTAAAAACTCTGTTAGCAAAGCAGGCAATTGAGATTTAAAAAATGTTTTAATATATAAAAACGTTATCCGCTAATAGAATTAGCATTTAAAAAACCTTGCGAATTCAATGAAAAAACCATAGGTTTCAGGCCTTATATAGTTAGGAATTAGCATTTAAAAAAACCTTGCAAAATCACTGAAAAAACCATAGGTTTCAGGCCTTATATAGTTAGGAATTAGCATTTAAAAAACCTTTGAAATTCACTGAAAAAAACATAGGTTTCAGGCCTTATATAGTTAGGAATTAGCATTTAAAAAAACCTTGCAAATTCACTGAAAAAACCATAGGTTTCAGGCCTTATATAGTTAGGAAATAGCATTTAAAAAACCTTTGAAATTCACTGAAAAAACCATAGGTTTCAGGCCTTATATAGTTAGGAATTAGCATTTAAAAAACCTTTGAAATTCACTGAAAAAACCATAGGTTTCAGGAGTTATATAGTTAGGAATTAGCTTTTAAAAAACCTTTGAAATTCACTCAAAAAACTATAAGTTTTAGTGGTGTTATAGTTAGCTGGACATTTTACTCATACAAAACCATTGAAATTGCTCCTATATCGTTAGTTGTACTAACTATATTTCGCGCACCCGCAATCCACTGCTGATGATGTCACATATTAGATCATTCATGACATGGTCAGTGACATCACTGATGACATCTCAAATGACATCACTGATGACATCACTGATGACATCATCCACGTGACAATCACATAGCCTTTTCATACACTATTAAGATTTTTCATCACTCTTTGTAAAATACAGAGTATCATATTTAAATCCATTGTCACAGCAATACAAGTATCTAAAAATCCACTCAGTGATTCATAGATGTATACACACATCTAATCACTTACCTATGGATTCACTCATACATGCTGTCAATGAACAATAGAACACTATCAAAAATAATTATACATCTATATCGACATTAAACAACAGCACGCATCCTATTCACATATGAAGTCATCCTACTCACTTATGCAAACAATGGATCATACTTACATATTTACTTAGCAAAACACTTATACAAACACCACTTCTTCTATTCATTTAGATAGTAAGTCATACTTAGTGAATTATAAAATCATTATTACAAGTATACAGTTATCCATACAGTCACTCACACAATCATTGTGTCTTATGTATACTTATTTATATACAACGACTGACACATACACTGCCTTTTATTTTTCGAGTTTGTTGGACCTGTACCATTGAGAAATATATTTGCTCATCACCACACCCATAAAGATATTCACTCACCCAAACAACTGTTAGAACATGTAGTTTTAACTTCATATATCTACTGAATCAACTATTCTCTCATCTTTGGACAGTCACACACCCCCCACCGAACCACACACACTTTCACACTCCCATACAAATACTCAGTTAACTAATCAATAACTAATATAGACTTTCACATAGCTAGTAACCAACTGTAGAATCAGTTTACACAACAACTGACAAAGTGATACAGATATTCACACAGTTTAGTCACTATCCACTATATTTAGTGAGACATTATAAATTGGTCAAGTAAACAGTCAATTACACTGCTACTAAATCCTCCATCCAAATATTTATTTATATATATCCACTTATTCTTCAATGCAAATTGCTATATATATATAATGCATATTTAAATAACGAAGCAAACCACATTCACTGGATGATGTCATCAGAGATGTCATCAGTGATGTCATTTGAGATGTCATCAGTGATGTCACTGACCATGTCATGAATGATCTAATATGTGACATCATCAGCAGTGGATTGTGGGTGCGCGAAATATAGTTAGTACAACTAACTATATAGGAGCAATTTCAATGGTTTTGTATGAGTAAAATGTCCAGCTAACTATAACACCACTAAAACTTATAGTTTTTTGAGTGAATTTCAAAGGTTTTTTAAAAGCTAATTCCTAACTATATAACTCCTGAAACCTATGTTTTTTTCAGTGAATATATATATATATACAAATATATATATATATATATATATATATATATATATTATTTTTTTTCGTTTCACCAGGCATAAAGTTTTTACACCGATGCACTCCACTCCAAAGAAATCTGCCACTCCAAATTCAGTTGCAATTAAGGTTTTATTCCAAATTCATTGCAGCATGTTGACGAACTGGAAACAACCCAACGCGTTTCAGCGACAAAATCGCCTTGCTCACAGGTAACACTCACACGGAGCTCGGTGCAATAAATAAAGTTCATTCAAAAGTTACATGATCACAAAAAGGTGTAAACATAAACAGTGGACTGGCACAAACAAACCACAGTGGCGGCTATATTAAAGAATTTAAATAAACAAAGCTTATATAGCATAGTTCGTCCTTATTGCTTGAGACTGGTTGGTATTTAATCTTAAACATTCTCGTGGAATCAATAACTTTAAAGATGTACATGCAAACCATTGTAAGACAAACTAAATAACGTATGGTGGCTCCTTAAGAACACATTGTTCCAAAAGTATGCGTTGTGCACAGTACTATGTAAACCTCGATCAGGTTCTTCCTAAAAATACTTATGTTATACCCACGTGGGTTAGCCCATATTTTGATGAAAATCTTGAAAACAGGAAGTATCCTATATATTATGTCATATCTCGAAGCAGGGTGGCAGATTTCTTTGGAGTGGAGTGCATCGGTGTAAAGACTTTATGCCTGGTGAATTGACAGCAGGGTAACCTCTGACCCTGTGGTGCACCGCAGTCATGGTGTCCCGGTATCTTTGGAGGAGTTGAAAATTGTGTGCATACAATTATATGTTTTTGTGCACACACACAGATATTACCACAAAAAAACATGGAAAATTCCACGAGGCTTTGGCGGTCCATGCAGGTAAGCGCAGTGGGGTGGGTGAGGGGTGGGTGAAAGTGACATACAACGGGATAAGGAATATAAAATACAAAAATAATTAAAACCCCTTACCTTGCGCTCGCCACATCGCCGAGTCGGAAGCGTCTGACTCTGTAGACGTCTTTTTCTAGCTTTCTCTTACTGTATTACTTGCAATGGTTTTATGTGATTGAGGACAAATACTCCAACTTTGGGCTTTAATTAGGAAACCAATTGCTTTCTTTTTTAATTTTTTAAATGTTATTTTAATTTCCTTTTTCATTAATACAACACAAAAAGAAATTATATACACATACAATATTTCCCAAGACATGAAAAATAAAATTACACATTGCTACCATACTAAATCCGATTTGAAAAAATAATAATTAACAATGAGAACAAAATCCAAAATTGAACACAAAGGATATCAAATAGCTGAACCTATGAAAGATTTAGAAAAAGAAATAATAATACAAACATTTTAACATTGAGGACACATCATCCCAAATCCAGGCACAGAGCCTACTCTAGGTGTTTCGATTTCAGCGGGGTCATTCTGACTGACCAGTCCCCCTCATAGTGGCAGGTGGAGAAGGAGTCTCTCAAGCTCGAGATGCCATATAAGTGGTGTACAGACTCCAAAAATGTTTTAGAATGATTCCTGGGAGGCAACAATTCACTATACACTTCTGCTTGAGTATTACAATACAACATGTCTCTGGACCATTGTTCCAAGGTGGGAGGGGAACCTCGCGACCATTGTATTGCAAGGACCCGCTTAGCGATTAATAGGGCCATATCGACCAAACATCTGATTGATTTCTGCAGTTTCTTAGAATCGTCAAGCAGGGCTAGCAACGGGTCAGGGCTGAGGGTTTCTTGTGTGACTGCACTTATTTTGGCAAAGACCTGTAGCCCAAAGTTCGCAATAGTGGGGCACAACCAGGCGAGATTTATAAAGTCAGCCTCACTCATTCCACATCTCTCACAGTCAGCTGTCTCACGTAGCCCAAATCTGCGCAACCGCACTGGTGTGTGGTATATCCTGTTAAGGAATTTAAATTGTATAAGGCGGTGCCGGCCATTGAGAGAGAGAGTTGTTTGGTAGCCTTGCAACAACATGTCTACATGGTATCATCTTTCATGATCTCTCAGTCAGCTTGCCAATCAAGCCCAGCTTTTGTGTCGCCGGAGCTTCATGGATTCTAGAATAAATTAGGGATACCGGTCGTTTCAGGGAGCTAGTTCAAACTAAAGTTGTGAAGGAGTGTACCTCTGGGGGTTCCTGTAATTCCTCCTGAGCACTTCTCGCAGTGCACTGCGGCCTCTGAAGTAATGGAAGGTGTTTAAAACAGATGGCGAGGGCTCAATATGTAACAAACTGTTACCATCCCTACCAACCCCGTCCACGAAGAAGTCACCAATAGCATACAGACCCAGGGAATGCAATGCAATTATCATTTCTGGTGGAGTGAGTGTCGGAAGCCATTCACACCAAACAATAGGGATAGCCGGGGAGTATAAAATTGAACGGGCTTGTCGATTAAGAAGATTATGCCAAGCATGCGTAGTGGCGTTGATCGAGTCTAAGACACCTGTAGCGCGGGGCATGGAACAGTGTGGTTGCCAAGTGGGCGGGGGCTGTGGACAGTCGCTCTATGAGCAGATGCGGAGGGGGTGTCTGTTGGTTTAGCCAGTAATATGCGTGTGAGGCCTGGGCTGCTCGATAGTATAAGTCAAGGTCAGGCGCTCCAAGTCCTCCCATAGAGTATGGTAAAGTGAGGACCGCCCAACTTGCCCAAGGTTGTTTGTCAGCCCAAGTCACTCTAATCAATAGCGTTCATAGAGTTTTTAAAAACTGTGCAGATAATACCATCGGAATATTAAGAAACAGGAATAAAAATATGGGAAGAACCGCCATTTTTTTTAGGGATATTCTGCCCAAAATGGAGAGGGGGAGGCGAATCCACCTCGCAATATCTTCCTCGAGCTTATTGATGGCCCGATCGTAAGTCTCACGGAATACCTGGTCCGGGTCTGTATGGACCTGAATACCCAGATAACGTACTGGGTCCGTGATCCATTGCAGGGTAAAGTCTAATTCCTCAGGGAGCGTCGCCGGGGTGAGAGGAAATATAACAGATTTCTCCCAGTTAATTTTTAGCCCTGAGTATTCACCAAATCTCACTACCTCACGGAGGACAGGAGATACGTTTTGAGCAGGGTTGCTAATATAGAGCGAAGTATCATCCGCTTAAGCCGATATAATGAGATTGTACGCTGCGACCGAGTCCCTCTGTAACTGTGATATTAGCGCATTGCACAGGCTAGCGGTTCCACCACCAATGCATATAGCAATGGGGAGAGTGGGCATCCCTGTCTGGTACCCCGTGATATCTGCAGAGGGGCAGTGACTACATCTCCCACCCGCACTCAGGCCCTTGTGTCTGTGTATAACGTGTTGACCTGGCGTATGAAGACCCTACCCAGCTTCATTCTTTCCAGGGTCTATCACATAAAGTTCCATTACACAGAGTCAAATTCTTTTTCAGCATCGAGGAAAATCGCAGCGGCCTTGGAGTCCGGTTTGGTATGCTGAATGGTTCCGAAGACTGTACGTAGATTGTGTGTGAGTGAACATCTTGATATAAAGCCGGCTTGTTCCACGCCCACAAGAGTCGGCATTAGAGGCCTCAGTCTATTAGCTAATAGTTTAGCGACGATCTTTGTGTCCACATTCAAATGTGAGAGCGGTTGATAAGAGGAACAGTGTTGTGGAGGTTTTCCAGGTTTCAATAGAACGACAAGGAGCACCTCCCTCATCGAGGGGGCATAATGTCCTCCTCAGACATTTCTTCTAACAGAGTGAGTAAGTCGGGGTCAGGAGGTCCTTAAATTTCTTAAAGAATCCCAAAGTGAGCCCATCCTGCCCCGGGGCGCTGCCTGAACGCATGATAGACAAAGCGGAATGTATCTCCCACGCTTCAAGGGGGCTCTCTATGAGAGTCCAACAGCCAGGGCAACTTAATATATTCCAGGTACTCTAGCATATCAGAGGATGTTGACTGAATCATAGCTTTGTATAGATCTGCCAAAAATGTTCAGCTACTCCATCCGAGTCTACAACAGTATCCCCGTCCTCTAAGACCAGCTGTCTGGGTTGAGTAGTGTCACCCCTCTCATGAGATTCATAGTATCGTACCAGGTCGCTCCCCTTCCCCTTATACTCGCGCCACTGCGTATTTGCCCATCATCCTGACCTCTTTGTCTGCCTCCATGTGATATTCTTTGAGTGTTTCCTTAAGTGTGGTCTGTAATAAAGGATCACCAGAGGCACACATGTCTCTCTCTATGTACGAAAGCTTTTACTCCAAGAACGTTAACCGCCCTCTAATCGATTTCAGAATCCCCGAATGTTTAGATATGGCTACCCCTCGCACATATACGTTGAAGATCTCCCAAATGGTAGAAAAGTGCGGAACCGAGCCCAGGTTAGTTGCAAAATAGGTCTCCA
The DNA here is from genome assembly GCF_964261635.1 of Lissotriton helveticus. Lineage (NCBI taxonomy): Eukaryota > Metazoa > Chordata > Amphibia > Caudata > Salamandridae > Lissotriton > Lissotriton helveticus. The sequence continues at coordinate 701,437,183 of NC_136068.1, read as the reverse complement.
TAGTTTCCAACATTTCCGTCTTAAAGGCTTCATCTAATAACGCGTATGGGAGAAGCGCCATGTAAACGGGGGGACGCCTAACAGAAGTAGCCAGTGTGAGTAACAAAGGGGAGTGATCCGAGTAAGTGCGTGAAAATACCTCACAGTTGCGTATTTGTTGCCTAAGAGAGCCTGCCAGGAACCAATAATCTATTCAGTATGGAGATTGCGGGGCGCAGAGTAATGTGTAAAGCAACCTGGCACACCAGAACGGGTACGCCACGCATCAATTAGATGCAATTCCATCAGAGCAGCTAGAAGGGCCTTCGCTGTCTACGAGCCGTGCCCCCAATCGACCCAGGTCAGGGTTAAGTGTGCAGTTAAAGTCTCCCCCCCATAATTGTGGGATGTCAGGCAAATGCTGAGCCAGTGTGAGCAGGTCATGAAAGAACTGGGGACAATTGTGATTGGGACCGTACACATTAACTAGTATGCAATCCAAGACCCTACCCTTACACCGGGAGACCACATACCTGCCATTAGCGTCTGTGTGCAGTTCCTCGAGTGTGAGGCGACATTTGGGGTTGATCCAAGTGAGAACCCCTCGTTCATGTGAGGTTAAGCCTGCAACATGGATTGTGCCACGGATTTTGCTTCGGGTTTGTGAGAGATGTGTCATTGGGAGAGATGTTTCCTGTAAGAGGGTGATATCTATAGTGCGCCTGGTGAGATACAACATAACTTTCCTTGTCTTACGTTGATCATTGAGACCCCTAACGATCCAGGACAAAAACATTAATGTGGTCTCCATCGCCAAGGGTGGTGTAGAGAGTTGTAACTGTCGCAAAGTGCTCTAAGGATATCTGGTCGGAGAGCAAATCGTGTGGTAGCTGCGACAGGTATACCATTGTGTATGTGTCTCTGAAAATAATAACAAAAACAAAAAATATGAAAAACCAAGGAAAACAAATAATACTTCACAACAAACCCAGCCTCCCCTCATCCACGCCATGTCACCCCAATCGTGGAGCGGCCTAATCAAACCCGCCCTCCTCCCCACTCTACGGAAAGATGGCGACTAGCCATGTAGTGTGTAACACTCAGGGGCGGATGTTACCGAAGCACTACAAGCAGCCACCGGCTTCTAGCCATATAGAATTATGTGTATAGAGGCAATCAATTATTGGTGAGGAGAAACTGAATCGGGCTTAGTAGACCAGTGCTATGCTATAAGCAACAATCCCAGTGATGTATTATCCCTACCGGAAGAAAATCATCAAAACATCTACAATAAGGAGACTGTAACGTGTGAGCATAAATAACTGCCTTTAGCACAAAATGAAACATGAATATATCTATTACTTATTTGGGGTGTAAAGTGTGATTTCGGCGGGCAACCAACTCGGGAACCCATCTACACAAAGGAAGAGACATACCCACCGTCTCAACATGACAACAGAGCAAAATATGCGGGCATTATGGAAACAGGAAACAATACTTTACAGTGTGAAGGTATCTCAGTCAGATTGTTCTAGTCATTGTCCTCGAGGGAACCTCCTTGAGCGCCATCCTCCACCTCCGTTGCGTGTTCCTGCGCAGCCTCTAGCGTAGATTTCTTGAGCATGTCCTTCATGGCTTTTTGCAGAGTTTTAGGGTATGTGAAAATGCGGGAAGTGCCGTCTAGGTTCACCTTTAGTTTCGCCGGATACAGCATAGCATAGGAGATGTTATGGTCCCGGATTTTTTTTTTTTTTTAGGGGATTGAAGAGTCATTGAGCGTCTTGAACTTTGGCGGTGAAGTCAGGATAAAGTGAAATCGCTGAACCTTCATATTAGAGCTCTCCCAGTTCCCTGGCCTGCCTCAGGGCTGAGTTGCGATCTTGGTAATTCAGAAGCTTTGCTTTCACTGGGCGTGGTGGAGCACCTAGAGGGAGACGCGGGCCCAGTGATCGATGCGCTCTCTCAATCACAAAGAGTTCAAAGAAGGTATTGTGGCCCAGTATGGAGATGAACAGTTTTTCTGTAAATTGTTCAGCATTGCCCATTGGGGTGGACTCCGGTAGGCCCGTTGTTGCTGCAACGGGACCAGGCCTCCAAGTCCTCTGCCTTATCCTGAAGCGAGGCTAGGGTTTTAGCCATTTGTTTTTGCACCTTTCTGTCTCGGTCTGGGCCTCCTTGACCTCGGTGATCCTATGTTCGGCCATGTCTGTGTGCTCCGCTTGTTTATCAGGGCGTTCTGACATCCTGTCTAGTCGGTACACCAAAGAGTCAATTTTACCATCCATTGCCAGCAGACCTTTTTGTATAATGGCAAACAGTTGCTTAACCTCAGTGGGATCATCTTCCGAGGGATCTACGCCAGAATCTGCTGAGCTCGCCCTGTCCCCCTCTTTAGATTTAGTGCTTTTTGCATCGAACGGGAGACGAGTTTGTGTTCTATGGACCCTACCAATGATGGAGATTTGATATGAAAGAGTAACTTGGGATCAGACCACTGATATGTCTTGAAGGAGCTGGGTGCCTCAGAACCTCGAGCACCACCAGCCAGACTGCACCAGGGGCCGGCGACTTTCCAGGGGTTACTGAGGGCTAAACGTAAGAGCCCTCCGTGGGGGACCACAGAGTGAGTGCACACCTCAGACCAAGAGCGACCAAAAACACAGGCTGCGCACCGCAAGCTGGGCACGCTCTGCAAAGGCGTCTCAACAATTTAAAGAGCACATTCCGGTTGGTGCGCTCCATGGGGCCCCTACACCAGGCCAATCAAAGTGGGAGAGTCAGCAGTTGGCACAGACAGTTGGGTGTTGGGAGTTGGCAGAGCACTAAGGCCTGTCTTCCGCCCTCCAATGGTGGTGAAGTTGTGCAGTTTCGTATAGTATCTTCTCCCCTCTCCCGTTCAGTCTCACCAGCACATGTGCAATGCAGAGGCATCACCCGCGCACATTGCTAACCTTGAATAGAGTTGCTGCCGGGGCTTTAAGTAGGCAGGGTCTTACCGGTGCTGAACACCTGGAGTTTTTTAAAGAGGGCCTTGAAATGGGTCTCTATCTGTGAGGCTCACCTGGGTCTTCTGCAGGAGCAAAATGGATGGAGCAGATGCTAGGTCCCAACTTCCCTCACCCACCTCCTTCGCCCAACTCATTCAAAGCAAAAGAGGGAAGGTGGGGAAGTAGGGGACACAAAACAAGGACAGGGAGAAGGGGTTGAATCCACTGGCTCATCCGATGATGTATTACTAAGGCACCCTAAGGAGAAGACACATGGGTAATTATATATTTATACACTAGTAGGTGGTAGTATAGCTATCAATTATTCTGCATTCCTACCTGTTGAAGGTTTTGTCTTAATCAAATGCAGAGAACATATACCACTAAAACGTAGAACTCACATAAGGCATCTAGAAGATAAAGGCACACTTATTATTTATAAAGACTGCAGTAGTTTAATCACAAACAAGGATGTAAATAAGATATACAGACCTCAATAGAAACCACTTTCAAATATCAATAGACCCATAAAAATATCATTCTTGTTTGACTGAAGCAGGAAAAAATAAAAAACTAATTTCCATAGTCAGGACAAAACAGAATGCAGAAAATATGTGACAAAAATAATGCTGGGTCAATCTGTGACGCTAATGTGAGTACTCGTGGTCTCATTATAATTCTTACAGGTATGATTACTAGACAATCAAAGAACAAATCAGCAGATACAGAGCGGAACAAACACTCAACAACAAAGGAGCCTTTTTATCAGATAAGTATAAGAGTGGATTTACTGGCAACAAAATGTATTGTAGCCTACCACCACTCAAACAAAGATTTTTTTAAATACCTCTTTTCCTTTCTTACAGGGGCAGAATACTAGGCAGCAAAGAGTTAAACTGCACTGCAATACTGGGAGGAAACAATGTTGCGAGCTGTCTCAGCAGCACCAAAGAATAAAAAATTTGCTAGCATTCGCGCCAAGAATTTTCAATTCTATTAAGGACACGGAGGCGAGGATTATGCTTCTCTTTCTTAAATTTGCTACTCACAGCAGCCAATGAAAAACGTTTTGTATGCAAATAAACTACATTTCCCATGATGCTTGCCCATACATCACATCCTGTATAGCCCCAATAAGAGCTGCTGCACCCTGTGTCTCCTCCTCTTTCTTTGCTCGAACTTATATAGACCACATATTAATAAATCCAATCCACATTAATGAATCCAGTCCAATTCGCGGGATATGAGTCCCAATAATTATCCTTCAACATGGAGAACCATCTTCAAACTGGAAAGTTTACGTCTTCCAAGCCAGAAGAACACCTGCTCCTTCTTCTTTACTCGAAGCTTAACAGTCAGTAACATTAATAATTGCAGTCCAAAACCAAGGAGAGGAAATCCCAATAACCATCCTCCAACGGAGAAGAACCACATTCCGACTTGGAAATTACGTCTTCGAAACCAGAAGCACACCTGCTCCGTCGTTTGTTCTGAACCTGAAAGGAACGAGACAGGAAGAACCCGTAACTTTTGCTTAAAAAGCATATCAAATACATGCGGGTGGGTAATTATTACCAATATAGTAATAACCGGGTGGGATAATCCTCGCCTCCGTGTCCTTAATAGAATTGAAAATTCTTGGCGTGAATGCTAGCAAATCTTTTATTCTATTACAGGACCAGAGGCTTCGTATTATGCTAGTTTAACGCTTATAATACACAACAACATTTATATCACCCACCGATTTGTGATAATTGCTGAAACAGAATTCAGAAATCGAGACCTTGAGGAGATTAAACATTCAGAAATAATCATAACATTAAGAACCATGGCATCAGGAACATACTGTGACCGGACATTTGGTATGAAATTATTCCCAGACATAATAGTCCTCAACCATGTGGTTAGTATAGTTGCTGGCACCTGTTAAAATAATTTGTGTAATGCAACCAACCATTAATATATCTTGGATACTGAAGCACCTGGAACAGAATGTGCCCCAAACAGTTGGGTAGGAACCCTTGCTGCTTTATAGCAGATGCGAACCAGTAGCTATCGAAATCACAGTAACAAAGACCTTTTGTAAATTATAAGACAGTAAATCATAAATTGAAGCTGGAAACTTGTTATACAGCAGATCCTGGTAAGCTGTGATCCTAGTAGAAAATCCTAGCATCACCGCATAAACCGGAATCTAATCCTGGGTAGCATGTATGAATAGACTATTATACATAGGGAAAGCCAAAGAAAACCCGTTCCCTTGGAAAGGAATATTAAATCTGGGAGAGAGTTGGTAGACTACCCGACGAAAAATTGGCACGAGCCCATCCATTCACCCTCTGTTGGCAAATACTAGCCGAAAACGGTTGAACGGCTGAAGTAAGCCGAGCAAAAAATCAATATGTGCAACATTTGGATAGAAGAGCGTCCGTCATGTAGGGGAAATTTAACCCCACAGTAGAGTCCTGTGACTGGATACAAAGCCCTTGAGCAGTACACAACCCTTCGCCCCGGGTGGTGAAGTTGGCATAGAAACCTTCATACAACCGAGATGTTAGGATCTGTTTCTGCGGACAGTGAAGGTGTAATAATAATAATCCACAATGTAAAGCGCGAATGATCACTCGCAAGGGCTTCTCAAGACGCAGGGCTGTCATGAAGATTAAGCCAGCTATTGCCCAAGTCACATGGTGCCGGGCTAATCTGGCGCAGAGGATCGAACCGTGATACCCAGATTACAGCATCAGTCCTTGGCACCACACCCCTTCCCAATGGAAGGCCTTGGAAGGTCGTTTGAGAGATTAGGATTTGACCCTTCCAACAGTAAGCAGATCAGGAAAAACCTCCTATTTGGCAGTAGCTATGGCTACAAATACCTTGCACAAGAGTCAGAAACTAACATGAACGAAGGTAATAATACCAGCACACTAACAAGTGCCCGAAGGGACTCATGTATTGAAAGCTCCAGAATAAGCTTTGAGGGAAATAATACGCGAAGGATCGCACCATCAGAGACAAGTCAGTGAACGATTTACTGATGGGAAGGCGAACCCCCTGATGCATAGGGGAACTGAAGAGTAGCTGGAACCGTCCATGATATTGTGTATTCCCGAAAAGGGACCGGAAGCTGCAACCCTGAATCATAAGGGATTATAACCGAAAATGGCCATAAAAAGTGCAAACGTAAAGGACTGTTATTATGAAGTATTTTTGGGAACCTAGGGGAAAGTTAAAAGTTGTGCATATGCTCTAGATACCTAAGCAACGAAGCTAATGGTGAAAGATCACCCATTCAACATGGTTAAATTATCCATTTTGCAGAAAAAAGGAATTGCAGCTCTTGGAAGAAATTAGACGAAAAATGCACCCCAAAAAATATCGTGTTCACTGCAACCCGCGGAGCCACCAGAAGACTGAGCCATCTAGCATGACAGTTCCGGAATAATCCTTCTTATAAAGATCTAAAATCAGGAGGAAGCGTACATCGACGGTAGGAAGAAGACCAACCCTAGCGCTAGGAGAGAGAAATAGGAGGAAAGGACAAGAAATGAAACAAGACAAGAAACTAGACAAACAACAACAACGCCCAAAGGAAATGCGTGAATAATTATGATGGGCGTTCATGGAAACTTGCTACCCCGTGCTGGGGACTGTATTCCTGGGGCCCTGGTGACCGACACCGGGACGGAAATCCCGATTGGCACACAGTTCATTCTGGGGCGAAACGCTCCTTTAATGTAGATTTCATCCTCCTTGTATCTCACCCTGCCTGCGTAAGGGTGTCTGATTGCAATATAGTAGTGCCAGGCACAAATCACGGAGGAGTAAAGGGGGAGCCAACCCTTTGCACACTGGAAGTGAAACAATAATAATAATAATATATCTGACTCCTCAGCAAAGCTGTAGTCCAAGTCATTCCAGCCCACAAGGGCGTACGAGCCGTGTCTAGTTATAAGGAGCGTGTGCGCCCTCCGAGGCCTCCTGTTGTTACAGCCCGGAAAGGCGTAAGACAAAAATTGCTCCATTTGAACATAAGGCATTAGGAACCTAGGAGCAAACTGGGAACGCGTGCGAAGTGCGTGATCCAAACTGGCATAAATTGAACCTTATTGGGTTACGCCCCCCGGAGCGTCATCGGCTCTAATCCGCACTCAGCCACTAGGGACGGCCTTTGGCGGGTAAGCGCGAAACTGCGCCATGAATGGGAGTATTCTCTTATAAAACACATGGACGTACTCCGAAGTAACTAGATCTGAACAACATATTACCTGCCTGCATTGAACACAATAATCCTCGGTATATATTAAGATACCTTAACCACTACCTGACAGTGGCTTAGTAGGTATGCTGGGGACCCAGCGCAGTGCTTTGCTCTCCTGGGTGCGTATGTATTTTGTGTCCAGCTGGACCAATATGTATAGAGATAATATGTAAAATGAGAGCACGCTATATCCACTCCCATGGGAGCGTTTTCAGTTTACGGGACCGGTAGGGGTTAGCCTTTCGTGTAGTGACACATATTCATCTACTAGGCAGTTAGGGCATGAGCGTATAATGCAAAATTGCGCAGGCAATGCAATTTGGGGCGCACATTGCTAAAACCCAACCAGTCAGGAACATGTCAATTATCTCGCCCGCTGGCGCAAAACCAATCCCTGGCGGGAACGCTCGATAGGTATGAGAAACTAAAGGAACAGTAGATAAAACAGAGTTGCAAGGTCCTTCCTATAACAGGTATAAATACTTATGAATATATATGTAACAGAGAGCTGCAAGGCCTTCACTGTAAAAACATATAAACACATTGAATAAACATAGCAGAGGTCCGTCAGGCCTTCACTGTAAAGGTAAAATACCCATGGATACATTCAATAAATAGGATAAGCTATCCTGAGCGCAAGCCACCGTGATTGAATAGCAGATGTCGACACCAGACGTACACTGCACCTACAGCTCCAGAGGGAGGTAGCGATAGCCGCTATACTGTGTGCTTCCAAAGGAAGTCTGACCAGACGGCCGAGTGGGCCGCAGCGAGAGACCAGACACAAAGAACACCTAGCAAGCATGCTGCGAAAGGCAGCGCGATAGTGCAGTAACCCGGGAGGCTCTCCCATATTCTCTAAGGCTGGAAGTCCAAAGACAGCATTTACGCCCGCCGGAAGCGGGAGAAGGGCTTTCGCGCGTGAGCGGGCAAACAATTAGGCACAGCCGCATTGAAGAAATTTTTTAGGCCTGAAGGAGCGCAAACACAAACTGACCTGAAGCCCCTTATCTACGCGGGTGAATAATTATGAGCCCGGGGGCCGCCCGCATAAAGCCTTAGCTCTGCTCTCAGCGAGAGCCTCTTGGAGTTGACTCTCCCGGCCGGGGCTCATTAGCATGGGTAATCAGCGTGATGCCTCCGATACACGCTGCATCACTGAAACGCTTAAACGCAGAGCGGTGCGTGCGGAAGTGTAAGAACATTAAAATTGGAAAGTATAGCTTTGCGAATGAAGCTGAAACACTAGCGCGTTACACGCGGTTGAGCCAGTTATTTTAGCAATCAGCGCGAAGCGTGTTTACAAACAAAACAGCAGAGTTTAAAAACGTAGCGCGATCTACGTGCAAGCATAGCAATACAATCGTAATCGTCACAAATGCATTAACAATACAAAAAGACAAATATCATATGACAGTTCTGAAGCACTTAACTTTCTGCGTGAGCAGCAAAGAAAGAGGAGGAGACACCGGGTGCAGCAGCTCTTATTGGGGCTATACAGGATGTTATGTATGGGCAAGCATCATGGGAAATGTAGTTTTTAGAAAGAGAAGCATAATACGAAGCCTCCGGTCCTGTAATAGAATCTTCTAACCCAGAAGAAACACCAAGAAAATACCGGAAGCAGAAAAGGACGCCGGAGAGGAGCAGAAACAACACTCATCCTGGCGTGGAAACAGGAATACAGCAGGCAAGTAGTATGGAACTGGGGAAAGCACGGGAGGCATGGCGGGGTCCAATAAAAAACGCAAAGCGCGTTTCTGCTGCCAACTCCTCCTTATGAAGACCTCACGTGCCGCCGCCATCAGCTGGCGGGAGGCGGCAGGCAAGGCCTCCGCCAGAGGCAGCGGGCGGGCTCCGAATGGCTGCCACGGGCCTTGCGGCCCCACACTGTCGGACTCTGTTTTGTGCACAGGCGGTCCGTTTTTTTCCGGACTGCATAAGTGTGCGTGTGCTCACACTGCTCACTTCTCACTAGTGGAGAGGTTACCGCATGACCTCGTCCCAGATGAAATGACAGGAGAAATAACTCTCTTTAATGGATTTCCCTTCTCCTAACGCATTATAGAAGGGAAATCCTTTAAAGAAAGTCATTTCTCTCTGGATTTCCCTTCTCTTTTTGAAATGCAGGAGCAGCAACATTGTCGTGGTGTAACCAGGGCTTTAAGTGGAAGCTTTTTCAATATTATATTCAGGCCATAGTTGCTGCTTATTTATCTTATGCAACTAACAACCATTGACAAAGCCAATAGTCCTGACTTGTTGTAGGTATGATGTTACTTGTTGTATTATATATATGGATGCAATGACAGAAACAGCAAAATACTATGCTAAGCACATATTTTTAGTTTACTTGTTTTTAAACCACGCCCTTAATTCCATTTGCCACTCCCCTTTGAGAGACCTCCCAGTTTTGTCATCCCACTTAAAGCCCTGGTTGCTGCATAATGTACTTACCTTCACTGATCCTTTTGACTCTGAGCTGTGTAAAATCCAAACAAGAATCTGCTGTTACAAGATGATCATTTCAGATGCCAACTTGGGGAAGCCAACGTTTTTCGAAGCATCAGTGGCCATTGCGGTGCTCCCTGTATTTTGATCACTTAAAGCGCCCTTTAGCCTGTGTGAGGCAAGAAGTATTTAATAATTCACCAATATGACACATTTCGTTTGTTTAAAAAAATTCACTTAGTAAAGTACCTGATTTAGAAAAAGTTAACCCCTCCTCTCAGAGCTTTCCTGAAACAAAAAACAAAACAGAAAGCCATTTTTGCAACGGGAAACCCCAGTTGTAAGTTATTTCTTGGCACGCCGACTACTCCATTACTTCATTACCTCGTGGCTCCTGGAAAATGTTTTTCAGCTCACGTGCAAACTATATGTTGTGAAACTGTTATTATTGTAGCGCAGCTGTTTATTTTCGCTCCACATCTCAAAAGAACTAGTCATTACCGTGACGTGACTTTAAATGATTGGATAGGTAACCAAAACTTACAGCATGCCTTGCAGGTCTGGCAAGCCGTTTAAACTGAGAAAGATCAGCTTGTTTCCTAAGAACAAATCATTTCATGTCACATCTTTCAGCAAGTATTGAGCGTGTTCCAGTACGAGCTGCTATGTGTTTACGTTGTGCTTCATGGTGCTTGGGCGGCCATGTTTTCATAATGTCTTTGTTATAGCTATGGTGTACCTGGCATGTTGGGAAGGAGGAAGCTTTCCTTAAAGGATGGGGCCTCTGAAAGTCCGATATGTGTGGAAGGGACACAATCACGCCACTCAACTTAGAAGGCCTGGCACACAGTGACACTTGCCAGCTTTTATGTCATTGCCCCAAGGTATGGTGGTGGCATTATTTTTGGTGCTCACATTAAGGGTCCACGTCCTCTGCCATCAATCTTCCCATAGCCACATAGTGTACTTGTGCATTGTTCTTGGATTAAATCTAATAATCAATGACAGCAGGAGCGAGTGTACGTGCCTACTTCACAATACACTGTTCTACACAAGTATTACACTCAATGTAGCATTTACAATTTATTTTATTATGCTTTTCCACGGTTACATTTTCAAAGTATGAGTGGATCACCACATCACACTGATGGCGCCGAAATAGGGTGAAAGTATATGTGATAGTTATGTGTTGATATGTGTTTATTTACTCTGGTGTTTTGGATTGCACCGATGTACACAAAATACATATAAAAAAATGATGGATGGAATGCTAGAATGAATCTTTCCCAGGGGTAGTTACGCGGGGAGTCGTCCCAATCCATCAATTTCTTTGCCAATCATGCCAACTTCGATTTGACATAGTCATTTGCAAATCCGTGTGCATCCTGCTCCCATAGGAACATTCCAGCTCGAACAGTACAGCCAACATGCTTCATCTAGGACATTTTGTAGCAACATGTGTATCATTGACTAAATGTTCAGGGGTCACCACGTGCTATAAGGTGGCTAAATAGAAGGTGTTTGTGGCAATGTTGTGATGTTCAGGCTCATGGTCATTAGCAGACTCTCTTAAATATAATAGCTGCATGCCCTTGGCAATACAGAATTTTAACCACTTGCACTTAATAAATCGTACTCTGCTTCTAGAACACAGAATGAATGAAAGAAAAGGAGATAAGAAGAAAGCGTATTCCAAAGTCCACGTTTTGATAGAAACAAACGTGCAACTAATAACTTAGAATCTGCCTCAGAATCTATGGAGAAAGCTTCACAATGTCTTTCTTAACCAAGCAAGAGAATGATCAAAAAAGGAAAAATGGACCATGTATCTATAGTGATATTCTGTGAAAATATGTCCATCTATCTAAGCTTTAAACAAGCAATGCTGCATCTCATTCTAGAAAATCCGCTGCCGCTCGAGAGAATCTCATGGGAAACTGAGTGGCTCAAGTTCAGAAGAAAAGTTCATCTTGAGCGATTAGGAATCCCTTTACTTAGTACAGACTTCAAGTAAACTCCTACCGTCTTATATGAAAAAAAAGTCTGATGCTTTTGGGCCAAAGAGAATTCATAGCGGTCATGATCGCAAGGTGTCACCAGCAATTTTGTGTACACCATTATTACCAAAGGATTACAAATTCCATTTGAAAAGAGCGATCATCCGTAGGCCATGCAAGTGTTAGATGGAAGTTTTCTTTCCTTTGGACCAATTTTTTTCGCATAATTTTAGTTTTAGGTTAGAGATATATTTGAAATTAGCCACTCAAAACGAATCCGTTCAGTTTAGCATCATAGATACAAAGATGTTTAGTTTTATTTGAGGTATGCTGTGGTTAATCAGACAGAACCCAACTATTGACTGGAGTGTTAGAACCACGTTGTTGAGATCCTATTATTTCCCTGCAACTCAGTTATGTTATGTTATATTGATTTGTATAGTACACTAATCACCCAAAGAGGGTATCCAGGTGTTTGGGCAGGTGTGTAAGTTTGTGGTCCCCAAGGTGCTTATAGGAAGAGCCAGGTCTTCAGGTTCTTGTAGAACTCAAGAAGTGAGGAGAAGGCTCTGATGTGTTGAGCGCGGTCAATCCATGTCTTGGGTGCGACGTAGGAGAATGAGCAACCTCTAATTTTGCTTTTGTGGATGCAGGGAATGTGTGCGAATGAGAGTAAGGCGCAGCGTAGGTGTCTGGTGGGCTGATGAAATTGTATGCAACTGTTCAGTTATTCAGGTATAGCTCTGCATCTGAGAGTTTATCAATCTTTAGCTCTACTTCGTTCTGTAGCACCTGCCTTTAAAAAAGACATATGTACCGCCATAATGACAATTTTTCTGGTTTATTCAGTGAAGAGCAATCTGAAGTTTTACCTCCGCATAGGCCATATGATGCTCCAACCAACCTTATTCCAGGAGCAGTAGTGCCTTGTGGTAGAATGTAGGCTTTATGTGAATCTGAGAACAAATAACTTAGGCATTATTTAGAAAAACATTTTTTTCATTGTTTTTTGTGCTCTAGGTAAATGAGGAATTGTGTGCATTGACCATCTGACCTTGAATAACATTACTGTAAAAATGTTATGCATTGGCACACAACTCTGTCTTGTTGGATCAGGTAAAGCATGCTACTATCTACACAAAAATAGATCTGATCAGAGAGTAGGACCTGGTTAAAAGAATCAGAAGGCGAGATGAGTGGACAACAGCATTGAAGACTGGATATGTACAGCAAGAATTTACTGTGATGCCAGTTGACCTGTGCAAAGCTCCTGTAGCATTTCAATATTTTTCTCAGTAATGTGTTATGTGAATACTTATTTTGCTTTGTAATTGTATATATTGATGTTATACTGATATACTCATATAATGTCAAACTTCTTTCCACCATTTTACTGGTGCTACACGAGAATCGCTTATTTTTCAAATTGAGCAAATGTGAGTTTCCAGTCTCTAAAGTCAAATTCTTAGGTACCAATTTATCCTCTTCAGGGTGATTGAATGGTAGACAGAAAGGTTCAAGAAGTAGAAAAATAGAAAAAAGAATGTTCGGATTTGGCTTTGCAAACGCCTGCCACAGGTTCATAGATCAGTTTGCTCATTTGGTGACCTAATTACTCTACTTTAATGGAACTATGTTCCTTGTAGATGGTCTCCTAAAGCTAATCAGCTTTTAAACATCTAAAAATGTATTTTACTTCAGCTCCTGTGTTAGCTCACCCTTAACCAGAGAAACCTTTATGTGGAAGCAGATGCTTCAGAAGAGGCAACTGCGACAATCTTGTCCCAAAGGTGTGAAAGACAAGGAAGAACAGGTCAATTGCACCTAATTTTTTATATGCCTCAGAGTTGAATGAGGCCGATCAGAAATATACTATTGCAGAAACAGAACTTCTGGCTATTTGGAACGCAGTTAAAGAGGCATAATCCACTTGGGGTTAAACACACAGGTAGTGTGAATACCGATCATAGAAACTTAGAGTTTATGAGTTCTGCTCGTATACTTTCTCCATGTCTGTTGTGTTGGTGATGCTTCAGCTTAATTTGACTTTGTAGTTACTTTTTGGACAGATACCAACATTGAAAAGCTGATGATTTAACCAGACAGGATTCATCTGCAACTCCATTGGGCGCTAACCAACAAACAATCAAGGGTAAAAAGAAAGTGATCTGTTTTATCAAAGAAGCTGAGTTTTGAGAAGCCATCAAACATGGGTTGTAAAAATATAGGTAGAAAAATGGAATCTCAGAAGGCCCGAACCTGAAAACTTTACACAAAATAGTCTTGTGTGTTCCAACTAAGAATTGCAAAGGACATTTCTTTCAATGGTGGTATGCAAATCCAAGTGCTAACCATCCTGGAGTGGTAAAGTCTGTGGAAATGATTTTAAGAAAGTTCTCATGGCTTACTATAGGGAAGGACATGAAGAAAATGCTCCAGAAATGTGAAGTAGTTTCACAAGATAAGACAAAAAAGTAATTCTAGTAGTCCTTGATAGTCTTAGAAAGCAGGCCCATTTTTTGCCTGTCCAATGTGAGGCAGTTGCCTCAGTTAGTACTAGTATTGCTCGACTGCATGGGCTATCTGCTAGAGGCACCCAGTTCACATCATGGTTTTGGCAAACCTGGGGCCAGTTTTACTAACATTTTGCACTGGGTTTGAATCACAAAAGTGAAGCAAACCAGCACAAAACAGTTTTTTATCAATTTACTGTTCAGTGCAAAACTTTAATTGCTCTGAAAAGTAGTCTGAAAGTAGTGTAAACCATCACAAAGCACTGCTTTGCTTTACTTAGCATCAAGGGGGATGTCCATGGGTGGCACGTGGGCATTCGCATGTAACCACCCATGGGTTTTGACGCAAAACCCTATCTACTAACAATAGTTTATGGGGTTTTGGCTTACAAATTAACACCACATGAAACAAGGGGTTAAAAGGAGAAATGTTTTCACATCTCCTTTCTATTCCGACTGAACATTTGTGCTGCACTATATAGCACAGTTACATAGAACGAAATGTGTTAAAAGTTGTCTAGTCATAATGTTTTGCACTGGAAAGGAACCCTTCCAGTACAAACCTATTCTAGAGTCACATACATATCTTTGAACAATTGCTCAAATGTGTGTGCATGGCGCTCAGCAGCAGAAGTTTGCGCCAGTGCTAGGGAGAGGAGAGTGCCATAGATCTGTGGTGACAGTGCTCTCCTGCTCGTTCCCTGTCACACAAGGCAGCGCAGAGCAGCACTGATGCCTACTGCACTGTGTTGAGTGACACTTTGATAAATCTGGCCCTTGGTGTTCTGCGTTTACAATGTAATCTGCTCTATCTACTAGCTATCATCCACAATCTGTTGGGAAAATGAAGAAGTATGATTAATATTACATCACAGAAGTCTCTGAGTTATGGTTGATCTGCTCTAGGTAGCCAAGATTGCCTAGAACAATGCATGTTACTAATCTGCTGGAGTAGCACCATTTTATAGTACATATGAATTTTCTTCTATGCTTCTTGCCCGTTTTATATCCACCAGACAATAGTCAAACACCAAATGCTAAAAGACAAGAGGAACATATTCATGATGTAATTACACAAGTCACTGGACATTTGAACAAGTCAAAATAACCTTACAAAAGGCTGTCAATAAGTATAGAATGGATATTCCTCTATACAAACCCAGTTAATAGGTGCGGTTATCCACCAGAAATCTAGAATTCAATGATAAAAAAAGTTTTTTCGTCCCTGGTTCATTGGTACTTATTATTCTTTGCAGCAAGTCAATCCTGTGGTGTACAAATTATGTTTACATGAGGCTTTAAAAATCCATTTTCTTGTAAACACTTCACTATTGAAGCTAGTATTCATTACTTTGGGCCCAATTATGACTATGGCGGTTTAATGGACAGTCATAGCCACGGTGGTAGTGCGGGCACCACCACACCTGTGGTCTAACCACCCTATTACAAAATGGCTGGTTGGACCACCATGAGACGGCCACAAACGCTAGGGATCAGAGATCCCTTGCAGGTTTGCGACTGTCTTGAGGCTGCAATATTCTTGGCCGTGCCACTGCGGCATTGCTAAGAATATTACAAGTTTCCTCTCCACCACAGTTTTCATGGCGGTGAGCCCGCCATGAAAACTGTGGCATAGAGGAAACAAACAAGGGCCCACAGGTCCCCCTGTTACCTCAGGGCCATGGGGTGCATGCTGTGTGCATGCACCCCAGTTCCTGCATGGCATGACTGCATCAGTCCATGCCATGCATGAACTGACTTTGATGCTCCCATTACTGTGCCTTTTTCATAGGCACAGCTGTGGGACCACCAAAGAACCACCCGCAAGAGGCTAAAAATGTCATTCAGCTTTGGCGTTCTTGGAGTAGGGCAGCGGTGGGGTGGCCCCGCTCCAAAACGCCAAAGTCATAATTAGGCCCTTAGTGTAAACATCCACTCTTCTTTTTGGTCAATGGAGACTTGGAATTTGAGGCTTGTAAACTGCTATATTATAAATGGTATACTTCTCGTATGTGGTAATTTGTATCTTCTGAAGGATATGGTCTCAACGAATGCTCTTGGAAACCACATCCGCTATCCATGCTCCACACTGACTAACTTTATTCCATTTTAAAAATCCATCCAAGCCCGCCCAATGACTATTTTGGATAAAGGAGAACTGTCAGAATGCCATTATTTCAAGTCCCTAGGGTGGATACTGTAACTGTTAAGCAGGAGACTGTCAGGACTGAATGGAAAAAAAAGACCCTGTGAGTTACATCAGTTAGGGGTCACTGGTGGTTATATTGCCTCTCTGGTCCTTGTAAACACTGGTATGGTAAGTTAGATCAAAGGGTACTTTAATGCAGCATATGGCTTCACATAAGCAGCATAAGACAGTTTAAGGTGAAAAAATATTGTTGGGTACAGCTGCATAGGTACTTTGTGGTTCAAAACTGGGTTAAGGTATACACCTCCCTGAAGACCGAATTACGTGGCTATCTTGGAAAGGTTTCTGCTGTAAAAGCAGCCCCACCTAAGTCAAGGTGTCCACTATTCAGAGTAATTCAGAAAGAACAGAAGAGTGGTAGTACCTCCTGAGTCCACAAAGAAAATCTGAACACAAAGGGAGACCGGGTCGTCCTCAGGGTGCTGATGGGCCTCACCATTTTTTTTTTTTTTAAAGTATTCAATGTTTTGCTAATAAAGCATGCTTCTATTTTTGGGAGCTTTAAAGACCCGAGCACAAAAATGATTGGCTAATTTGGGAAAACTATTTTTTGACTTAAAGAAGTGGAAACAATTATGTTAGATGGCGTCATGTTTCTTGCATGCAGAGAACACAAGGAAAATAGCAATTATAAAGAACACACGTTTCTGTGACTTTGATGTGCTAAAAAAGAGAAACTTTATTCATCTTCATAACGTTATTGCAGTAGGCTGCTTGAGACCTTCCTTACAAGACTTCAGTGCTTTGACTGCCGTAAGTAACTAGGTTTAAAGTTCTAATATCAATTACAAAACAGCACGAAATCGGTTTGTTGAGAGTGTAACCACTGATTTATATGCAAAGTTATCTGCTGATTGCTGTTTGAGGTAAAACAAAACAGCGGATGACAAGAGAGGTTCAAAGGGCCAGCACGAGGTGAAAATAAGAGGAGTTTCACAAAGGGAAGATTTAGGGAAGAGTGTACAGACCATCACTAATATCTATTAATTTCTTTCTATGTCTCCTTCTCCGTAGTTCCATATCACAAAGCCTTTCCCATACTTTGCCACACTAAACTTCTCTACTGATATGGAAATCAGAAGTGTTGCCTGGAGGTGGACCATAGAGAGCCCCAACACTAGAAATAATTAGATTTTTTTTGTGTAAATACTATTGGTGGTAGTTGTAAGAAAGTAGGTTATTAGTTGAAAGTACCCCATTATAGCACTTGATTCTCTCATTGTAGCAAAGCAGGGCAGTCCTAGACCTACTGGGGCTAATAATCCCATCACACTGGTACGCTAAAACGCTAAAACAACTTTCAATAAATTGTTGTACAGCCAGTGCTTTTTCTTATAAAAAGAAAAAGTACTTAATTATACATGCACTACAAAGTACTACACAATAATTACACACCTATGCAATCTATGCAATCAGGTGGTGCAATATTACAACATAAGGTACCATTGTCAATAGGTAAGACTTTGTCAGAGTGTCGCCACATTAGTCAAAGCAGAAAATATGTTATAATACACCATTAAAACAATATTAAAATCAATGGCGATAGTAACAACATTCAGTGCGATGTAAAACCTTGCATTGTTAACCCCTTAACTGTTTGAGGCTTTTCCCCCCTCTGAAGTCAATTTTGGCTATTTGGAATAGTTCAAGCTTAGGGTTCCATAACTTTTTTCCACTTCAGGTATCCATGCCAAATGTGCCTTTTTCCCCACATCCTGATGATTTTAAAGGTACCTAGGGTTTGTGGAGGGGACAGAAAAATAGGATATATATTGCAACATTTTGAGTAAAAAAAATTTAAAATATGGGACAAAGTGCTCCAGATAAAAGTGATTGTTTTTTTTCCCCAGAAAAATGTAATGCGCAAACAATTTACTGTACTAAATCACCATCTTCCCAGCTTTCAGGATGATGCAAATCTAATTTTGTACCACAGTTTTGGTATTTTTCTAAGCTGCAGCCTACTTTCCCTATTTTTGTGTTCTCAACCTACTTTCAGTTTGTGATGGAAACCAGTGCTAAACCCATGGTTGATCCAGAAAAGCTATAGACTTATGAAACGTATATGAAATTCTACATTCAGCAAGGGGTCATATGCGTGGATCCATCAAGGCTTTCCAAAGAAAAATAACTGTTGAACTAAATAAATATTGAAAATGAGTAGTAAAAAATGGGTATTTGTGACATCATTTTCATCTGTAACTTTTCGTCACAATGGCAATTTACAAAAGCCATTTACCTTTATGTCTGCTATACCCATCTGGTTCTAGGGATATATAGTGAATGTAGGGTAGCTAAGAACTCAAGGTACCCAGAGCCAACAACTGGGCTGCACCGTGCAATGGTTTTGCATTGAGTACCAAGTATAGACCAATTCATATAGTGAAATAGGCAGAGTGAAACATGGGTATGTAGGAAACCTATGTATTTCTGAAATGTGCACAAGATATGGAGTTTAGGAGTAGTGGTTATTTGTGCATCTCTGAATTTGTGGGTACCCATACTAGCATAGGATTTAGAGTTTTTTTTTCTTAATGTCATGTTTTTTATATATTGGTTTAAATTTGAAAGGCACAAATGCAGCAAAATCCAATTGGTAATAACAAATGTTCTACTATTCTATCCTTCCACAAGTCTCCCAATTAAAATGGCACCTCACTTGTGTGGTTAGGGCTACTGCCAGCGACAGGAAATGGCTGAAAACGCAACATGGATGCATTACATTTTTGCACCGAAATCCAAGCCTTTTTTCAAATGTGGGTAGCTCTAGGTTTTGGGCCCCAGCTCGTCCGGCACCTAGGAAAACCTATCCAACCTGCACATTTTTAAAACCTAGATACCTAGGTTGTATCCAGGGGACTGACTTGTGTGGCTCTCACCACATTTTTTTTCCCAGAATCCCTTGCAAACCTCAAACTTTGATTAAAAATACATTTACTCATATTTGTGAAGGAATGTTGTGGAATCTGCAGGGAGCCACAAACTTTCATCCACCCGGCAAGCCCTCAAGTCTCCCTATACAAATGGTACCTGACTTCTGTGGGTAGGTCTAGTGACTGTGACAGGAGTAGGCCCTAAACGCAACACATGTTTCTACCGAAAACAGCACCTTTTTTTCCAATATGGATAGCTCTAGATTTGGACCCTAGCTCAGGCAACACCTATGGAACCCCAACCAACATACATTGTTGAAAACTAGACACCCAAGGCTATATAGGCTTGGATGACGTGCATGCCTCTCACTAAGTTTTTTTACCCAGTATCCCGTGCAAACCTTAAACTTTGACACAAAAAAACATTTCTGCGATTGAAAGTTCTGGAATCTGCAGGGAGACTCAAACGTATGTCCACCTGCCATTCCCTGATATCTCCTGATAAATATGGTAATTGCCTAGATTTTGGACCCTAGTTCAGTCGGCACCTATGGAAACCTAGCACACCTAAACATTTTTGAAAACTAGACACCTAGTGGTATCCAGCGTGTGCTGACTTGCATTACTGTCACCAAGTTCTTTTACCCCAAATCCCTTGCAAACCTCAAACTTTGACTGAAGAAAACACATGTTTCTCACATTTCTGTGATGGAAGGTTCTGGAATCTGTGAGGAGCCCTAAACTTCCTTCCACTTAGCATTCTCCCAAGTCTCCCAATACAAAATGGTACCTCACTTCTGTGGGTACTTCTAGAGGCCGCAACAGGAAACGGCCTTAAACGCAACATGGACGCATCACATTTTTCCACCGAAAACAGACCCTTTTTTCCCAATGTGGTAGCTCTAGATTTTGGACCCTAGGTCAGCCGGCACCTGGGGAAACCTAGCCAACCTCTACAGTTTTGAAAACTAGACACCAAGCAGTACCCAGGGTGGACAGACATACATGGCTCTCACCACGTTTTTTGCCCAGAATCCCTTGCAAATCTCAAACTTTGACTAAAACACAAATTTTCTACACATTTCTGTGAAAGTTCTGGAATCTGCGAGGAGCCACAAACTTCCATCCACCTTGCATTTCCCCAAGTCTACCAATAAAATCAATACTTCACTTCCATGGGTAGGAATAGTGACAACAACAGGAAATAGGCCCACCCAAATTTTGGGTTTTAAGGAGTGAGTTCAATTCTCACATGGAGAAGAGGAGGACTGTGGGCAGAGTTTCATGTAAAACAGCACCTAGTCAGTGGCGGCTCCTCCACTAAGGAAGAGGATGGTCACCCCACAGCTTTGAAACAGTGTAACTAAATGAAAAATAAAATGATAATAACTTAATGTTATTTTAATTTTATTTGTTCCTGCTGCATTGCGGCCGGGAGGGTTCCGGCCTGGCTGCTCTGCTCTCATAGCAGGACAGGGGAGGAGTGGCTTGCCTACTACAACTGCGAATGAATGTATGGCCGGCCCCTTCGGGCCAGCCAAACATTCATGCGCACTTTCAAGTTCTCCACGCAGGCTGCAGTACATCCTGGGTGGAGAACATGCCCAAGCCCACAGTCCTGGGTGCTTCCTGCTTCGTGGTCATGCCCGAGTCCGACACAGAGGAGAGAAGCAGCGATAAGGTACTTTTTTTTGTTCATTTCATTACATCCCCCCTCACAATTGCCCCCCCGCCCCGCCACCCCTGATCCGTGCCGGTCACCCCTGCACCTAGTGTAGGCATGGTAAAATGGATAAATCAAAAGTGTAATATATGCACCAAGCAAGAATTTGTGTATTGCTTGTTTAAATCAAGCATTACCCAGTGCCTTTTTCCACAGCCAAATAGGCTTTCTGCCATATTGCCTAAGTGGAATATAAGTTCTAGTTGCCCTTTACTTCCTTGGAGTTAGTAAGCAACTCTTTCCTTGCCCTATAGAGAACTGACATCCCTTGCACAGCCAGTAGTCTATTCTATAAACCAAAAAATCAAATGGGGAGGGATCACTTGTCCTGCATGAACCAGGGTATGCAGGAGATCGTACAACGGTGTCTCCAATAAAAAACCCTCATGCACGTGTTGGGTAGTGTGGTAAGCGGTATATCTTGGTTCTCCGCTCTTCAAACACGTGTGTGCATAATCATAGGGTTAGTTTCGGTATGCAGCCTCCACCAGGAGCATCTTACCCTTGGTAAAAACAGTAGTGACCCAGTGATGTGGACAATGTGCAAAATAGTTAAAAATCCCCCGAATAACCAGAAATAGGAATTTTATTAGGTCTGGGTTCGGGTGCATCCCTTAGGGGAATGCTCAATTAGTGTGCGCTCTATTGAAAAGATTAAGTTTTCAGGACGCACTAGCATTCATGAAGATTTAAAATGGCCGACATGTTTCAGCCCTCTATGCCGGGATTCGGACTTAAGGGCTTTCTTCAGGACCAGTAGTGATAGGTGAAAGTGATACTGGTTTACAAAATTTTAGCAAGCAAGTGTTTAGAAAAGGGAAATTATCAACCTGTTTCTTTTCTTCAAGGTCGCGATGTACCTATAATTCAAACATAATAGAGACATACACAAAGGGAAATAAGGGTAAGGGAGACACATAGCGGAGTGAATTCACTACTAGACAAAACAAGTTGAAGCAACTTAAAATGGCAATACTTCGTAACCCCCAGTAAATGGCAGTGTCAACTCTCTCTTTATCCAGCAAGCATGTGTCATGCAAAAAGAGAAATGCAAAAATCAGGTTTCTTGGTGGTGTGTCATACAGTCAAGCAGGGCGAGTATATGGAGCTGGTAAGTCTCCTTCCACTCGGATAACTGTATTGGTAGGTCAAAGACATGGTTTTACGGTGTTCAAATGCAATGTGATGGTATATCATGCAATAACGTTGACATTCATGTGCAGTATCTACAGGTCTATATCATTCATAATTAAAGTATGCCCAAATTAATCGTGCTATATTAAGAATCTGAACTTTCATGCCGATGTATACTACGCGCCAAAGATCGTACCTGAAGTGTACATCAGTTACACCTCCTTCGGGTGTGACAAGGGCTTCGAGGGGGCTAGGTAAAGAGGAACAACTGGACATTAACGGGGTGGGGTTTGTATAATACTTGCGGTTTGTAGCTGAATTCTGTCGCGGGCGGATACCTGACGCTCCGCTCCTCGCGCCTCGCGTTACGCTGCAGCTGCCTCTTGTGACCCGGAAGTAGCGGGGCTCCGCTTCCGGGTCGTTTTTGAAGTCCTCTATTCAAGGCAATAGAAAAGAGACTTGGCGCCTATTACTGTTAACTATATCGCGAAGTAAAGATTACGCGATTATGAATCAAAAAATACGTTGTTGTCAAAACGGGGTGATTCTGATACTTCACTACAAAAATTAATGTATGTTGTGGATGAAAATAAAAATAATAATGAAAATAAAAATAGTAAAAGGACTGTGGGTTAGTTAAGAGTTCACACGAGGTGTTTTTAAATTAGAGGGCATACAGAATATAAAAATAATTATAAAAATAGAAGACCGTGTTGCTCACTGCTGCCTCTATTATTGCAACTCTTGGATTGGTGTCCTGTGTTGTGTCTTATGGAGGCAAACTGCATTCATGAATGGAACCTTCAGGGAATGTGTGATTTCTTCATTGTCATTCTAATGAGGGAACATGTTTATTGTCCCAGCACGCTCAGCCAAGGAATATTATCATTCAGACCTCTTGTGTCTGTCCCCAAACGATGGACCCAGCGTTGTTCCTTTTCAAAAAGGATTCTCTCTGCGTTACTGTTCTTTATTTCCAAAGTTTCGAGGATGACCCAGTTAAGGTCATCCACTGTGTGTTTTTTTTCCAGAAAGTGACTAGCCATCTTGGTTGTGGTCTTTTTACATTTTACGTTGCTCCGGTGTTCTACAATCCTTTGTTTGGCTTTCCTACATGTCATGCCGATGTACTTAAGATGGCAAGGGCAAGTGATCATGTACACTACATGACTAGTATTGCAGTTAGTGTGTTTCAGCATTCTCCATTTGAAATTGGGAAGTAGTTGTAATTCTTTGGTTGGTTGAGTCAGATTACAGACTGAGCATGAGCCACACGGGTAATGACCAATAATAGGGGGATTCCCCCATAGATTAGTTTGTTGTCCTTGTTTTGCTACAGACGGTCTCGTGTGTACCAAGATATCTCTCAAGTTCCGACTCCGTCTATTGGCAAATCTCGGTTTTTGGCCAAGAAAGTGTACCAGACGTGAGAATCCTCCAGTTTTTGTTAATGATCTTCTTAACTTTGTCAGTGACTGGGCTGTAGATGGTGACACATGTAGTTGGAAGCGGTATAAAGAATTACAACTACTTCCCAATTTCAAATGGAGAATGCTGAAACACACTAACTGCAATACTAGTCATGTAGTGTACATGATCACTTGCCCTTGCCATCTTAAGTACATCGGCATGACATGTAGGAAAGCCAAACAAAGGATTGTAGAACACCGGAGCAACGTAAAATGTAAAAAGACCACAACCAAGATGGCTAGTCACTTTCTGGAAAAAAAACACACAGTGGATGACCTTAACTGGGTCATCCTCGAAACTTTGGAAATAAAGAACAGTAACGCAGAGAGAATCCTTTTTGAAAAGGAACAACGCTGGGTCCATCGTTTGGGGACAGACACAAGAGGTCTGAATGATAATATTCCTTGGCTGAGCGTGCTGGGACAATAAACATGTTCCCTCATTGGAATGACAATGAAGAAATCACACATTCCCTGAAGGTTCCATTCATGAATGCAGTTTGCCTCCATAAGACACAACACAGGACACCAATCCAAGAGTTGCAATAATAGAGGCAGCAGTGAGCAACACGGTCTTCTATTTTTATAATTATTTTTATATTCTGTATGCCCTCGAATTTAAAAACACCTCGTGTGAACTCTTAACTAACCCACAGTCCTTTTACTATTTTTATTTTCATTATTATTTTTATTTTCATCCACAACATACATTACTTTTTGTAGTGAAGTATCAGAATCACCCCGTTTTGACAACAACGTATTTTTTTATTCATAATCGCATAATCTTTACTTCGCGATATAGTTAACAGTAATAGGCGCCAAGTCTCTTTTCTATTGCCTTGAATTGAGGACTTCAAAAATGACCCGGAAGCGGAGCCCCGCTACTTCCGGGTCACAAGAGGCAGCTGCAGCGTAACGTGAGGCGCGAGGAGCGGAGCGTCAGGTATCCGCCCGCGACAGAATTCAGCTACAAACCGCAAGTATTATACAAACCCCACCCCGTTAATGTCCAGTTGTTCCTCTTTACCTAGCCCCCTCGAAGCCCTTGTCACACCCGAAGGAGGGGTAACTGATGTACACTTCAGGTACGATCTTTGGCGCGTAGTATACATCGGCATGAAAGTTCAGATTCTTAATATAGCACGATTAATTTGGGCATACTTTAATTATGAATGATATAGACCTGAAGATACTGCACATGAATGTCAACGTTATTGCATGATATACCATCACATTGCATTTGAACACCGTAAAACCATGTCTTTGACCTACCAATACAGTTATCCGAGTGGAAGGAGACTTACCAGCTCCATATACTCGCCCTGCTTGACTGTATGACACACCACCAAGAAACCTGATTTTTGCATTTCTCTTTTTGCATGACACATGCTTGCTGGATAAAGAGAGAGTTGACACTGCCATTTACTGGGGGTTACGAAGTATTGCCATTTTAAGTTGCTTCAACTTGTTTTGTCTAGTAGTGAATTCACTACGCTATGTGTCTCCCTTACCCTTATTTCCCTTTGTGTATGTCTCTATTATGTTTGAATTATAGGTACATCGCGACCTTGAAGAAAAGAAACAGGTTGATAATTTCCCTTTTCTAAACACTTGCTTGCTAAAATTTAGTAAACCAGTATCACTTTCTCCTATCACTACTGGTCCTGAAGAAAGCCCTTAAGTCCGAATCCCGGCATAGAGGGCTGAAACATGTCGGCCATTTTAAATCTTCATGAATGCTAGTGCGTCCTGAAAACTTAATCTTTTCAATAGAGCGCACGCTAATTGAGCATTCCCCTAAGGGATCCACCCGAACCCAGACCTAATAAAATTCCTATTTCTGGTTATTCGGGGGATTTTTAACTATTTTGCACATTGTCCACATCACTGGGTCACTACTGTTTTTACCAAGGGTAATATCCTCCTGGTGGAGGCTGCATACCGAAACTAACCCTATGATTATGCACACACGTGTTTGAAGAGCGGAGAACCAAGATATACCGCTTACCACACTACCCAACACGTGCATGAGGGTTTTTTATTGGAGACACCGTTGTACGATCTCCTGCATACCCTGGTTCATGCAGGACAAGTGATCCCTCCCCATTTGATTTTTTGCATTAACCTAAGGAAACTGAGGGATCAGCTATTTCCTTCTCCCCCTTCCATTTGATTAGTATATTCTATAAACCACCCAGTGCAGATAATTCCTTGAGTTCCTCTGGAAAGTACCCCCAATGACGACCTGGCTGCCTTGACCTATTGCATAAACAGAAAGATCTGCCCAGCATTGATATTAAACTTCATCCACGCTGCAGCCAATTCTACAAATTATAATTTTGTATAATTATCCCAGTGTAAGACACCAGTCCTAAATCCTCCTAACACTGGCCTCTATTTTAAATCTAAAGTTGTTTCCACAGCGATGCCTTCCCATGGTATGTTGGTCAACACCCTGTATCCACCAGTACCTTTACCATGCACATGACACCCGGTGAGTCAGATAAGGCTGATCCACAAGAAGCTTGCTACTTAACATATACCTGTATCTGTGTGACGACCATGTGTGTCCGCCAGTAAATGTTTTTTTCTGTAGTATCCAATCTTCCGTCCAGTCAGCTTCATATTACAGCTTTGATTCCCGATAGTATAGCTCCAAGCCTAGGAGCATTAGACCATCCTCCTCGTAAGGCTCTGGCATAATCTCCATGGTGCTCCCTGACCACAATAGGGAAATCAAAGTGCTATTCAAATCATGAAACACCGACCTTGGAACCTGAATATCATTTGACGTATAGCGACAATGATCCAGCATCACCTTTTTATCCAAAGGTATACAACCCATTAACAACAGTGGAAGTGTCACTCGGAACTGTCCTAAGTTATTGAGACCATTCATATTTTTACCAAGTATAAAGATTCAATGTAGCATGGTCAGTATTTACAACCTGAACTCATATATATATATCACCACTATGTAGTTATAGTTCGAACAGAGTTTCAATAGGAAGAAGGCTTTTTCTTTTACTGTCAATTAATCAATAAAACTTGTCTGCGATTTTCAAAGAAAATCATAAAAGTATATTGTAAAAAATATATCCATACTAAAATAAGCACACTAAAGTGGTAAAAAGACTGATATTTCAGAGGATAAAATGGATAAAAGAGGCAATCACATTAAAAGTCGGGATCCTTACGGACAGTGGAATTTCACATAAACATTATAGCATCAGAGTACCTTATTATCGAGGTGCACGTAAACCCCAGATTAAAAATGATAAATAAAAAAGCACAGTTTAGGTGTGGCCAGGGGTAAGTAGACAGAATATCGAATTTTAAATATCGATGTGACAATATATCGAAGTTTTGATATCGATAGTAAAATATATCGAATAAATTAATATCGACATTAAAAATATCGATTTTTGTATATGTAGTGAAATATCGAAGTTAAATATATCTAATACAAAAATATCGTTGTACAAAAATATCGAAAAAATGTAGTTTTTAGTAAGATTTTGTTGATTGTATTTTTTTAAATATTGTACTATGTATTTTATAGTGTGTTTATACTATGTAATATTTTTTTTTTATAAATAATATATAAGTTTAGGAGCGGGATGTTGGGTTTATAGGGGATAAGGGTGGGGAGTATTTTAAAAATGTAGAAATAATTTTGTAAATTTATAAAAAAAATTTAAATTAAAGAAAAAAAACAGAGTAAAATTTGACAATAATTTTGAATATTTACAAATTTTAGAAAATATTTTAGGAGTTGGGTTTATAGGGTTTATAGGGGATAAGGGTGGGGAGTGTATTAAAAAAAAGTTGATTTTTTGGGTTAAATAAAAAAAAATGTAAAAGAATTTAACAAAATGTTTAAAAAATTCTAAAATTTTTAAATTAATTTCTACAAATAGAAAATATATTACAATATTTTAGGAGTGGGATGTTGGGGTTATAGGGGATAAGGGTGGGGAGTGTATTAAAAATGTAGAATTTATGGGTGAAATATAAAAAAAATATATATATTAAATTATTAAAAAAAAAAAAAATCTAAAATGTTGATATTAATTTCTACATATTGTAAATATGTAAAAATATTTTAGGAGTGGGATGTAGGGTTTATAGGGGAAAAGGGTTGGGAGTTTTTTAAACTATAAAAATTGTAATTTAAGAAAAAATGTTTAATAAAAATAAAAAAATTAAAAAAAATTATGAGCATATTTTTAGAAATTATGGTATATTTTGAAATATACGAAAATATTTTATGATTGGTATGTTGGGTTTATAGGTGATAAGGTTGGGGATTGTGTTAAAAAAATTAAAAGTTTCACGAATTTGAAAATTAATTAGGAAAATAAAATAAAAATATGAGAATATGTAATGAAATATTTGAATATTACGAAATGTAATAAAAATATTTAGGAGTGTTATGTTCGTTTATAGGGGATAAGGGTGGGGAGTGTTTAAAAAATTTGACAATTTTGGCAAGTGTATAAACAATTGTAATGTAACCAACAATTTACAAATTTACATTGTGAAATATATTAATCAATATTTTTGAGTATTGTAATATTTTTTTATTTTAGAACATTTAAATGTTATTGTTTACAAACTGTTAATAAAATTGTAAATAGTGATGTATACATTTTAAAAAAATATACATTTTATTTAGAAATTAAAAAAAAATGATGTTTATTTATTGGATTAGGAATAGTAAATAATTTGTAATTAGTGTCCAGCACATACTTGAAAATAATTTAGACTAGACTTTGATTAGTAAATTAAATTTAATTAGTGTTGAGCACCTACCTCTAATTAATGTAGACTGGAGTGGGAATAGTAAATTAAATTTAATTAGTGTCCAGCACCTACCCCTAATTAATGTAGACTGGAGTGGGAATATTAAATTAGTTGTAGTTGGTGTCCAACACCTACCCCTAATTAATGTAAACTGGAGTGGGAATAGTAAATTAAATGTAATTAGTGTCCAGCACCTACCCCTAATTAATGTAGACTGGAGTGGGAATAGTAAATAAAATTTAGTTAGTGTCCAGGACCTACCCCTAATTAATGTAGACTTGAGTGGGAATATTAAATTAAATTTAATTAGTGTCCAGCACCTACCCCTAGTTAATGTAGACTGGAGTGGGAATATTAAATTAGTTGTAATTAGTGTCCAGCACCTACCCCTAATTAATGTAGAGTGGAGTGGGAATAGTAAATTAAATGTTATTAGTGTCCAGCACCTACCCCTAATTAATGTAGACTGGAGTGGGAATAGTACATTAAATTTAATTAGTGTCCAGCACCTACCCCTAATTAATGCAGACTGGAGTTGGAATAGTAAATTAAATTCAATTAGTGTCCAGCACCTACCCCTAATGAATGTAGACTGGAGTTGGAATAGTAAATTAAATTTAATTAGTGTCCAGCACCTACCCCTAATTAATGTAGACTGGAGTGGGAATATTAAATTAGTTGTAATTAGTGTCCAGCACCTACCCCTAATTAATGTAGACTGGAGTGGGAATAGTCAATTTAATTTAATTAGTGTCCAGCACCTACCCCTAATTAATGTAGACTGGAGTGGGAATAGTAAATTTAATTTAATTAGTGTCCAGCACCTACCCCTAATTAATGTAGATTGGAGTAGGAATAGTAATTTAAATTTAATTAGTGTTCAGCACCAACCCAAATTAATGTAGATTGGAGTGGGAATAGTAAAAACATTTTTATTAGTGTGTAGCACCTTATTCAATTTAATGTAAACTGGCGTGGGAATAGAAATTATTTTTAATTATTGTACAGCATCTATATCAAATGTATATATGTTAGAGTGGGATTTTTACATTATTTATGTAAATAAATAAAGTTCATACAATTTTTTAAAGAGATGTAAAATATTTTTATTTATTAACATGAGAAAATAGAACCAGAAAACATTATTATTATAATTTTACTCAATACAAATATATTAATGCATATATTTGGAAAAAAAGTAATTGTTATAGTACAGTTTTTAATTGAGATTGAAATTGTACATTTTATTAACAAATAATATTTCATACAGTTGTGTGATGTATTCCTATAGGTTCTGTATCGATCCCCCTATTCCTGACCCTATTCTGGTTAACAAGTTAACTAGCAGCCATCCCGGGGGGGCGGAGCTAGCCGGCGTCGATGGTGGACGCGTAAGAGCGAAGCTCCGAGCCAGCGCTACCAACTATCCGCCAAAGATCCTGTTAAAGCGGTGGTAACACAGCAGAAGCGGCAAAAATCGTCGCCTCGGCCCCAAACGCACCTCCGGTCGAAGTTTGCCGGAAAATCGGGCTTGGGAACCCGCATTTTTCTCCGACCACGTTGCAGACGCCGGACCAGGCCCAGATCCCCGGTCTTTCCTAGACCCCAAGGCCGCGATACGTCACCCGACGTGCGGCCGCGCTGAACTGACGACTCGGAGTTCGCCGGGACCCGGCAGGGGCGGACCTCCCGCCTACCCCACACACCTGGACAGCGCGCCGGAGGTGCACCACGAGTCACGAGGGCCGACAGCAACAGCGAGGGAGACGCCGGTCCGGCTACGAGGCTGGTGGCGGACCACGTGGCCAACTGGGAGCCCCAGGAAGGTACGAGTGCCCCGGGACCTGTGCACACAGACTTTCCCGTGGCACGGGGGAGCTGCGCTACTACTGGGAAGGAAGAGTCTCTCTGATCGCCGAGGGCCCCCCCTCCACAAGAACTGAGCTCCAGTACTGTCCAGTACCACACAGGGGGATCCGGAGGGGGTATTACAGGCTGCAGCAACCGAGGCCTGCGACCACTTGTGACACTAACGGGCCCCGGCGGGAGGCCCGCCCTACGTACCCTGAAACCACTAGCACTCAGCGAGGGGGCAAGCACGGCGCATTGGTGTGCAGGTGGTCCCTCATCCACGTGGGCCCCGGCCTTATCGGATAACGTAACGATGGGCAAGGGAGACAGGACCCAGACGAAACTGTCGTTTGACCAACGGCGACAGAAGGAACCAGAACAACCCATTGCCCAGTCCCCGGGTGCCACGGGCGACCCGAGTACCTCACTGTGTGCGGAGATAAAAGGGATGCTTACTACAATGGAGAAGGGCCTGCAGGACGGCATGTCGGCCATCGGCAACAAGATTGACGCGTTGGCGTATCGGATGGATCGCATGGCCGAAAGGGTGGACAAGCAAGCGGAGAGGCTGGACATGGCGGAGCGCAGATTGACAGAGGCGGAGGAGGCGCAAACAGAATGGGATGCCGATCGTAAACAATTTGGAAGACTCCTACAGGTAATACAGGACAAGTCGGAGGACTTGGAAGCACGTTCGAGACGCTCCAACATCCGCGTAACGGGCGTGGCTGAGTCGACCCAAACGGGCAAAATGGAACTGTTTATCGAGAAACTCCTGAAGACACTGCTGGGGGATGACACCTTTTCCCATATGTTTATAGTGGAGCGCGCCCATCGCACTCTCGGACCGAGGCCCCCCCCGGGTGCCAACCCTAGACCGATCATAGCGAAATTGCTAAATTACAGAGACAGGGACGCAGCCCTTCGAGTTGCCCGCGAGAAGGGGAAGCTGCAGTACGAGGGAATGGACATATCGCTATACCCTGATTTCACCACGAAAGTACAGGAGGAGAGACGTAGATTCGTCCCGTACAAGCAGCAACTTAGAGACCTCGGATTGGACTATGCCATGTTGTACCCAGCGAGGCTGCGCATCAACAGACAGGGGCATTCGCATTTCTTCACCGATCCCAAGGAACTCCAAAAATCCATGAAGGTGTGGATGAAAGAGAACCGGGGGAGTCCGGAGACACATACGGCGGAGCAAACCTGTGATGGCGCTCTCGAGGAACAGGACTGATGTGAAGGGGGGTGCGGATGGCAACCCAAGGGAAACTGACTGCGTTCACGACCCCCGGCCCCCTCCGCGGATGGCTTGATGAGACCCGCACGAACTAAGATGCTGCAGGCGCCGGACTTCTGTGTGCTGTACTGTGGGTGAGATCTACGCACTTTCAGTTGGGATCGCTATGGGGTTGCGCTTAAACTAAGGTACTCGCTCTAAGCAGGGCCTAGTCCCTACACACATGATACAAGGGAGATCAGAATTGCTGGGGGTCGGAGGGGAGGGGAGGCGAGGATTAAAACCGGTTGGTAGAACACTGTGTGTACCACTCGCTGCTTATCTCTATCGCTATGGCGCTGGCGAAGGGGCAGTCTATAGACACTGTGCGGGAGTCCCGGAAGACGGTGGACGACGAAAGGACTGCTTAGACTATCTCTGCCCCAGCGCTTTCAGCAGTAACGGCTCGCGTTGAGCCTGTTTGGGGTTTTGTTGTATGGGTTTGAAAAAGGGCGGGGGGGAGGGGAGATGGGGCATCGGTCATGCCAGGTTGGGGATGGTTGACTGTGGGAGGCGGGGGGACGGGGATGTTCGGGGTCTGGGTTTGTTCGGGGGGGGGGTTTTATTGTGCTCCGCAGTGTTTCTTCACATGGTGATGTTTGGCAGTAGTTTCGTACGACGAATTACAGTACCTATACTTGTATTGCATATGATGTATTGCTACATTATACATGGCTGACGCACCACACGAAGGGTCAATGAGTGACACTGAGACAATTAAGGCATTGACATGGAATGTAAGGGGACTGAACGACTATCGTAAGCTCCGCAGGGTGCTACACTACCTCCAAAGACACCACATAGACCTAGCCCTACTGCAAGAAACACACCTACCAAACTCCAGTAAGATGCTTACGCATAGGGGCCTCCAGGGTGTCTCTACTTCTGCAGGCTTCACCACACATGCTAGGGGTGTCCTCACTTGGGTCAATCCAAAATCCAAACTATCCCTCACACTACTGAGCGCAGACCCGGAAGGAAGATTTGTGCTAAGCAAGTGTTCAGGCAAGGGGCAAAGTCTACTGGTCATGAATGTATATGGACCGAATAACGACTCTCCGGACTTCTATGCAGCAATGGCAGAACACTGTACTGAGTGGCCCTCAGATAGAATGCTGTGGGGGGGAGACTTCAACTTCATTTTTAGCCCGGAGCTGGATAGGTCGGCGGGTCCACCCCGACGCCCGGCAGCTGCCGCACTGCAAATGCAAGCTGAAATGGTGCGATTAGGACTGGTAGATGTCTGGCGTGAAAGACACCGAGATAGAGGGGGATACACACACTACTCAGCGTACCACAATATACATACTAGAATAGACTACTGGCTATCCACACTCCCATTACTGGCTGCTGTGAGGGACTGCAGGGTGCTTCCCCGAACACTATCTGACCATTCCCCTATACTGTTGATATTTGACACACCCAGGCAGAGGATACCCCCATTCACGTGGCGCTTCCCACCATATTCACTATTGGACGAGACGTTCAGAGCCGAACTAGGGGAAGAAATAGATATATTTTTCGACACCAACATAGGCACGGTGGACACCTTCGGGACGATATGGGAGACTTTTAAGGTCTTCGTCAGAGGGGTGGTCATGGCAAAACATTCCAGTGTCCTGAGAGCCATCAGACACAGACTGGCATACCTAGAGGGCCGCATAGCAGAGTGTGAAAGATCTCAGATGGCGGGCCAGACCCCCACAGGAGACGGGACTCTGCAGGAGCTCCTGAAAGAATTCCACGAGGAGGCAGACAGGGAAGTGCGACACCTAGGAAAGTACGCGACGGCTCGCTCTTATGGAGAGGGAGACCGGCCAGGCTCACTGCTAGCCAGGATAATGAAGGGTGCCAGGCGACGGCAGGTAATCACAGAAATGCAATCGGCGGGGGGAACGGTGTTAACGGCGGAGGAGGATATTCTCTCGGAATTTAAGGGGTTTTACGAGGAGCTATACACAAACAAGATCTCAGGTGTAGAAGAACAGATTGACAATTACTTAAGTTATATCAAAATGCCGTTCCTCGAGAACTGGCAGAGGGAATTCCTAATGTCCCCCATTCTCCGGGAGGAGATATCAGATGCGCTGGATGGCATGAGGTCTGAGAGTGCCCCAGGGACTGACGGATTAACTGTGACCTTCTACAAGGCGTACAAAGATAAGCTTTTGCCCTACCTTTCCGCGCTCTTTGACGAAATCTGTGAGGAAGGCGCCATGCCGCCCTCAATGAGAGAGGCTCTCATTGTAACAATATTGAAACCCGGAAAACCGCATGACCATCCAGGATCATACCGCCCCTTGTCACTTATCAATGTTGATGCCAAGCTTTATGCTAAGGTGTTGGCTACCAGATTGGCGCTGGTGGCCCCAGAACTAGTGGCCCCGGAGCAAGCGGGATTTATCCCAGCTCGGAATCTCACATAGAACATCCGCACAGTGAAGGGAACCATGCAGCATACTAAGCACGACACTAAGGCCATCTCAGTCTTCCTCGATATGGAGAAAGCGTTTGATTCCGTAGAATGGGTATTCATGCGCAAAGTCCTGAAGAAGTTGGGACTAGGAGACCTTTTCCTACAACTCCTGGGCGCGCTTTACCACAAACCCACTGCGCGTGTCAGACTGGGCGATGCAGTCTCGGCGCCGTTTGCCATCAGCAGAGGCACGAGACAAGGATGCCCCCTCTCGCCTCTACTTTACGCACTGGTGGCGGAGCCTCTGGCCTGTGCGATTCGGGAGTACCACTCATATGAAGCCATCAACTACCCCACCTACAAAATTGGTATATCCACGTACGCGGACGACACACTGCTATATGTACGTGATCCAGTGAACAATCTCTCTTTGGTACTGAGGGAGGTTGTACGTTTTGGAGCGCTCTCGGGGCTGAAGGTCAACTGGTCCAAATCAGTGGCGTTCCCCCTGACTCCTGTCACTGAACCCTTTGAGATGGAGTACCCGCTCCAATGGTCCACAGACCCGATAAGGTATCTGGGCATAATGCTACACACGGATCCCGAAATCATGGTGAGGGAAAATTACGGAGTAGCCTTTAGCAAACTCACAGACGACGTTGAGCTCTGGATAAGGCTTCCGCTGTCGTTAATGGGACGAATCGCATTGATGAAAATGGTGGTCCTGCCACGATTCCTGTTCCTCTTTAACAATATCCCAATTGTGCTCTCTAGAGCCTTCTTCAAAACCTTAGACAAACTTCTAGTGCGACTGGCCTGGGCAGGAAAGCAGCCCAGAGTGCAATGGAAGGTCCTCAAGCTGCCTTACGAGCAAGGGGGGCTGGCCGCGCCAGATATGGAGCGCTATTATAGAATTGCGCAGGCTTCGCACCTTCACACTTGGATCCATGGTAAGCAGGACATTCCGCACGTGATACTGGAGCGGCTGTTCGTACACCCAACCCCGCTCCCAGCAACTATCTGCGGCCCCAGAGACCGCAGAGTCGGAACACTGGACTCCCTTTTGTCTACTAACCACGCTTGGCACTCCATACTACAACGGCAAGACAAAGTACTGATGTATGCACCCAATATGCCGACGCATTGGGCGCTATGGCTCCCCACCCTGGCGGAACCGGCAGTACATAGAGCCCTCAGTGCACTAGGCGCAAACACTATGGGAGACCTCTTCGAGAATGGAAAGGTAAAGACATGGGACCAACTGGTTCGAGGGACGGATCGCCCCTCGTTACTCCAGCGCTTTCAGTATCATAGAGTCAGAAGTGCCCTTCTAGACCTGTTGGGCCCAGACATGGAGGAACCCCCTGAAATTCCGGAGCTGGTTTATGTCATAGCTGCCATGGCGCCCCAGAAGCTGATCTCTAAACTATACAAAATAGGGCACGAGCATACGGCCCTACAGTACACGAGGGCTCGCTTGGCCTGGCAAGCCGACCTGGACACCCAATTGGACGACAGCATGTGGGCGTACTGTTGTGCGGCCACAAGGCGGATTTCGCTGAACGGGCGACACCGTCTGATCCACTTTAAATTTTTACAGCGGGTTTATCATACGCCGGAAAGGCTGCACAGGTTTGGTCTTCGGGACACGCCAAGCTGCGAGAGGTGCCACGCTCCGGTTGCGGACTTCCTGCATTTGGCATGGTCGTGTCCGGGGGTACAGAGGTTCTGGAGCAAGATATTCGCTGAAATGAGCGTTATTGTGGAAGTAGATTTAGACAGGGACCCAGCGCTCGCACTGCTAGGCTATGCTAAGAATGTTCCCGCACAGGTGAGGAAAATAGTGAGTATGGGTATGCTCCTCGCCAAACGAGTAGTTGCCTTACACTGGATGAGGGGCCCACTCCCGACGCTGAAACGTTGGTCAAACGACATGACGTACTGCAATACTCAAGCGGAGCTTTACAGTGAGTTGCTCCCACCACGAAGCCGGCCCAAGAACTTCTGGGGGTTATACCAGACCTACTTATCTTCCAGGGTAGAGGAAGAGGACCTGATGGCGGGGGAGGAGGAAGAGTGCAGCTAGTGTGGTCCCTTACAAGGCAGCGCGATTTGCCCCGGCGGGAGTTACGATTTCCCCGATAGGGTGTAGACTGAGGGGACGTCCCCTGGAATCACGGAAGGCAGCATGCAACGCAAGCCACAACACGTCAATATCTTGTACACTGTCACACCTGAGGAGCACTGCTTGGGGAATAGTTGGGGGTAGCGAGGTTCTGGGGATGGGGGGTAAGTTGGGAGAAAAAGTGAAAAATATATAGATTTGTCCATACACACACAATGCACATCACACTACCCATAGTTTTAGAATGCCGGAGAGGTCCGGACTCTGGCTGGCCAATTGCTTAACATGATGTTTGATAATCTTCCATGGACTATGTCTAGGAGTCACAGAGAAGATGACTTGAACTGCTGCCGGCCCGAGAAGGGATGTAGGCGAATGGCTGACTGCGTTATTGTACTGTGCTGTTTTGTGATAAATAAATAAAAAATAAAAAAATTAAAAAAACTAGCAGCCATCCCGTGTTGCAGAAAACCCCCATGATGCAGGAACCGTTATCTGATTAAGCCACACTACGGCACAGGAACGTGTTATCTGATTAGGTCATAACACTTGCCATCTAATTAGACAAGCGATATTCCTCCAGCCCCTGAAAAGGCATACGGAGTTCTCAAAACAAATCAAACCTATGACAGACCTGGGAAAAACCCTGCGGCCATTGTTTTGATTTCACCGAGAACTTCAGCAAAAGAATGTGCTAACGACCAAGTCGTATGACATCCTTATTGACATATCTATGTCCATCCTTACGTCAATCTCGGCACCTTAAAGGTATAAATATTACCGAGATTGCCCTATGCAAAGACACGCGGTGGTGACGAGATCGGAGCAGCCAGACTTGCCGAAGCCCAGAGCAGAGCAGACCCCGCTGGCGCAGCCCCGCCTTCCTGACGCGCTGAGAACGAGACGCTGCTTTCTCCTGCCGAGAAATCCAGCTACGGCGCTTCCGGGTAGCCCTCGCAGGCAGCCTGGAATATCGAGACCAGAGACGAGAGATACCATCCCTCATTCATCCTAGATTCCAGGTACAGAACTGAATAACCCCTTGCAGAGAATTCTTTAGTCAGTCACTTGGCAAAACAAACTTAACTTAAACTGCTACTTTCTATTCCCGCCCACGTATTAGGCTTAGGTCAGGTACATTTGGGGTAGGCGTAGTTAGAAACACCAGTTGAGTACGATTAGTCAAATGTATATGTGTATGTATCTATTTTATCCATTTTAAACCTTCATATGGCTTAGAAACCATATAAATGTTTTTACAGTATTATTTTATACTTCTGCTTTTAATGTATGCACTTTACTTAACCATAAGTATTGCAATAATATCGATCCATTTCTCTTGTATGAGAAAAGAGACTGATCAATAAATAACATCTTTTATTGAACACGCCCGTCTCTTCCTTTTCTCTACAATCTGGTGAGACTAAGAATGCACGTACTGACTGAGTAAAATAAGTCGTCTTTTGTTTTCACACGACTCTAGAGATACACTCTTGATTAGGGGAGAGCAAAGTTGTCATGTTCTATGGTTGTCAGAAACTAAATCCCTTCTTGTCTATCCAGGGAGGTTCAACTCCTCCTTGCCTATTCGAGAAAGTTTCTAGTGAACTCTGAGCTAGCTGGCAAACCCAAAACTTTAAGTCTAATATCAACAGTAGTAGACCTAGTTAACGTCTGGTCTAGGCCTATACTATTGAAGGTATTATTCCAATGCGCAGAGCCTATTGGGATAATAGGAACTACACTACATGGCGCCCAACGCGTTTGGAAGGGCGATAAAACTAACGTAAGACATTTAGAGTAACTCAGTCGTGCTTTTTCACTCAGACCCCTTTTTTCCCATAATACTCCAAAGACGTCTGGAGTGGGTGAAAGGTAATATCCGCCAGACCTCGCAGGAGGAAACTCCTATGTATGGTTCTTGGTACAGTCAACGTTGAAGGATACACAGTTCCAAAATATTGTGCATTTAATCTTTGTTTCCATAAGAACCTGATCTGCAAACAAAGTAAATATCCTTCTGGACAATACAATGTCAGACAGTGAAGGAGACAGAGAGGCAGTTAGAATAGCAACTGAACTCGCAGCAGCTCATAATGCACTACAAGACGCTGACCAGGATATAATACTCATCCCGGTCAACACAAGAAAATCTATAACTTTAAAACTTATAGAAAATGGACTGACACCTAGAGGTGGCACAGTCATATTCGTCATTGAGGCACACGAATATCGGCAGACAGAGGTATTCTATTCATGGATACACTTTCCGGCAGCAAATGCTGTAACAAAGGTCTTCCACTATTACAAAACAGAGGAACCTCCTAATGAGTACACTCCTTTCGAGGAGGTGGAAGTACCACTTAAATTTCAAGAGCATCTGCTCTTATTTAATGGCGCCCTAAAACATAATAATCACATCACCAGGCTCGGTCCATTAGGTAGACCAGGAGCAACGTGGCCGGTCCTAGCCGGATACACACCACATCCAGACATCGATGGGATGTCTACAGCAGAGCTTTTAACACAGCTAAAACAATTAAGAAAAATACATAGACAATTAGTCCAATATGTGATGCGGACTTCAACAATTCAACTAGCAATCAAAATTCCACAGCTGACCCCTCATCAGGGGAACAAAAATAAAATTACACCACAGAACATACAATCCTGCCTAGGTAAAGTACCAGCTAAACGGGAACAAATACCATTCTGGTTAGCACAAAAAATCACCCAAATAGAGGCGGTGTTTCCAGACACCACCCCGTTAGAAAAACACAGGATTCTGACTATCTGTCTTCCAATGGGAATCGCACCACACGTGGAGGACTGTGACACTTGGGGTACAGTCTTTGCTTCCATCTACACAAAAACGCATGGTGTTCCATCCATTTCGGTAATACCAGATGTGCTAAAACAAATTCAAGACGAATACGGTCCAGAACCCGCTTTAACTCTTGGTATGAAATTACTAAAAGACTTCAAGCAGGTCTCGGCTATATTATTAGCCAACATAAAGGGAGAAGCAGCAAACGTGGCGATCCGCCAGAGGTTAAAGGAGACAGATATAGCAGACCAACCAGCTGAAATTGCCAGAATTATAGAAAAATCCTATGAGGAACTAGGTAGAGAAAGTTTAGGTGGAATACCAGTAAAACCACAACTGATTGAAAGTCCTGAAAAAATATTTTTTAATAATAACTCAACATCACAAAAAAAGAGCTGGGATGGAAACAAACAATTCAATCCTAAAGAAAAGGAATTCCAGTCCAGAGGAAGGTCTCCTCGGCGGAGAGAAAAATCTCCGAACCAAAGACACAGGTCACCCCAAAGTGACCCCTCTGGGAAAAGATATAACCTTAGAAATAGGGATAATATAAAGAAGCCTGATAGATATCAAGACATTGATACACGTCCTTCTCAATCTTTTCAGACTTCCTCGCAGAAATCGGAAAGAAGAGGACGATCAGAACAATCTAAAAAAGAAATTACAATTTCCAAAAAAGAAGGTAGCCAGTATTAAAGTAGTTAACAATGCCGAGAATACTGAGGACACAACTGAAAAACGGAGAATGGGCTCAGACAATGCTAGACAGCGCAGCAGAAGTGAGCATAGCTCGCAAAGTCCTTATGAATCATCTGGAGACAGTGGACACGAATGAATATCTTCAAGTGGAAACTGCAGACACCAGAGTTAGCAAACCTCACAAAATATATGAAATAACTTTACGTATAGAAGGGGATAAGACTAGAAAAATAAGTGGACTATTTTGGGATAATCTCTCCAAGGGCTATGACATCCTTCTAGCTGAAAAAGACTGGCCACCAGAGTTTGTCAGGGAGTGCCCTCATGGCGAAGAAATAATTATGCCTGCCTTCTCAAATCATATCCCAATTCATAAAAAATATACTCTTGCCAGAAAGTGGGCAGTAGCTCTAGCTCCTGCTTTATATAAAAATCATATAGGATGGGATGAGGACTCTCCTCCTCACAAAATCCAGTTAAAATCACAACCTACTGCACAAAGACAGTACCCAATTAAGCAAGAATCTAAAAAACAGGTAAAAGAAATCCTAGATCAATTAGAATACCAGGGGGTGATTGAAACTTGCACTTCACAAATGAACAACCCTTTGTTTCCGGTCTCCAAACCAGACAACTCATATCGTCTAGTTTTGGATTACCGACACCTAACTCATGTTGCAAAACTTTTGCAGTGCAAAACTCGCATAGTGCTGCACTAATGAATAACATAGTGCGCAAAAAATACAAAACAACATTAGACATCTCTAATGGATTCTTTTGTCAAAACATAGCACCAGAGAGCAGATATGTGTCTGCGTTCTCAATAAATGGCACTCAAAAACAATTCTGTCGGTTAGCCCAGGGGTACAAGAACAGCCCTGGAGTATTCTCAGCCAGAGTAACAGAATTACTACAAACGTATGATGACGAAGCATTATCATATGTCGACAACATATACTTAACATATGATGACTTGGATACTCACTTGAAGAGAGTGAACACCATAATACTTGGGTTCGCATCAGAGGGTTACAAATTCAACTTTAAAAAATCCAGAATTGCCCATCTAACAGTCCTGTTCTTAGGATATGAATTATCAAGTGAAGGCAAAAGCCTGGCTGACAATTTCCTAGAGAAATGTGCCGTACTCCAAGCACCTAGAACACTAAAAAACCTACAGTCAATTCTAGGCTTCCTAAATTTCGGAAGAACATACATTGCAAATTACGCAGAAAGGGTCAAACCCCTTTATGATTAATAAAACCAGATTTTAAAAGAACCAATTGGACTCAAATGCACACAGAAATTTTGAGATCCTTACAAACAGACATGTTAATTAAAACAAAATTAGAAACACGTGAAAACACACGCAATCTTGTGATTCGAGTCATCCCAGGAAGATGCGGATTCACATACCTGACCTCTAATGAGGGAGAAAAGGTACCAATTGCATTCAAATCACACTTGTACACTAAGGCTGAAATGAAATTTAGCCCAACGGAAAAAATTCTTACTGCAACACAGACAGCTATAGCAAAAGAACGAGCCCTGGCACAAGGTAAACGAATAATAATCGTGACACCGATACCAGCCCTAGAGGCTGTAACAAAAGCAAGCATTCCAAATGCTAAAGCGCTCCATCCGAGATGGATACAATGGGCTAATTCTCTTGCTGCAACAGACGTGGCATACGAATTTGATCCTAACTTAAAAACACAAGAATTTCTCCAATATGAATTTGAATGTCCTCCGCCGACCGAAATTCTGCCTCTAGAACATTACGGCTGTATAATATATACAGACGGATCAGCACAACCCGCAGTAGGGGGTAAACAAGCTTACAGTGCTGCGTGCGCGATTGTTAAAGGTCGCTGGCACGAAGGGAAATTCAAACCAGCTATCACTAAGACACAATCTCTAGGAGATTGTACAGCTCAGCGAGCTGAACTACTGGCGTTCAAGATGGCGCTTGAAAATACCGATCGAGAATTCCCCACACTCATAGTGTGCGATTCGTATTACTGCGTTCAGTCTTACAATGAATACTTGCAGATCTGGCTTCAGAATGGATTTAAGGATGCAAAAGGAGGCACAATCAAGCATAAGATGCTCTGGGAACAAGTAGTTCTACTACAAAAAGAACTACCAAAGACTCACGTGATACATACGCTGAGTCATCAACGTGATGGCGTTCACGTTGCAGGGAATTCATTGGCTGATGAGGCCGCGAAGGCAGCTGTGCAAACGGCTTCCGTAGCTGCCATCACACGGTCAAAAATAAAAATAGACAGCGAAATATTACAGGCTGTCAGCGCTACAGAAAAGGATTCGATAGAAACACTCCCGAAA
This sequence comes from Lissotriton helveticus, assembly GCF_964261635.1. Classification (NCBI taxonomy): domain Eukaryota; kingdom Metazoa; phylum Chordata; class Amphibia; order Caudata; family Salamandridae; genus Lissotriton; species Lissotriton helveticus. Next base: position 701,395,232 of record NC_136068.1, on the reverse strand, counting down.
GGCTTTCCAGTAAAATACTCATACATAACTGATGCAAACAATGTTCCTTTTGCTCGAATCCCTGGAGTGGGGGATAGGGCAATTCCAAACATGGAACATAGGTTAGGACTGATAATAGCGGCACACGAAGGGCTTGCTTCTATACATGCTGGCGTCTCAGCCACAGTATCATTATTAAAACAGAGATACTGGTGGCCACAAATGAGAAGACAAACAAGGAACTATGTTTTAGAATGTGAAATATGTCAAAGAATGAAAGTATCAACGGTGAGACGTCCAGCGCAGACGCCCCTTCTAATCTCGGATAAACCATTAGCCTGTGTTTACCTAGACCACTGTGGTCCCTTACAAAGGGATGGTAACTATAAATATATCTTGGTTGCAGTGGACTCATGCACGAGATTCATATGGATATGGCCCCAGCGAACGGCTGACGCCAGAACTGTTATAAAAGATTTGCGAGTCTTTATCGGCACATACGCAATTGGCATGCTGCATTCGGACCATGGTCCTGCTTTTAGCTCAAGAGCTTATAAGGAGGCCATGGTCAGCATGGGCGTTACATTGCGGTACTCTTGTCCATTTCACCCTGAGGGGAACGGAATTGTTGAAAGAAAAAACCGTGACATAAAGCAATCTATAACGGCAAAGGTATTAGGTTCGGGAGCTGGGTGGGTCAAACATCTAATAAGTGTCCAACGTAGTCTAAATAACTTGCCAAGAAATTCTCTGAAGGGATTCAGTCCGTACGAATTATTGTTTGGAACTAGGATGTTAGTCTTAGACCTCGACAGTCAGACTTCAGTGGTGAAGGAAAAAAGCTTTGATATCAAAGATCGTTTGGCTATTTTGCAGGACTTAAACGAAACAAGAAAAGACCTGAGCAACATAAAGTTGAAACAGCAGCCAACAACCACTGAAGAACCACCACCTGTCCCAGCAAGACCTGTCTGGATTCCAAAAGTCAGGGATCTAGTCAGAGAAGAGATCGCGGTAAAGAAGGAATTTGGGCCTTCTTACAGAAAAGCAGTTCCTGTCTTGTCTATCAACGGGACTAGATCAGTTGTACTACCGCCGCTTGCTGGTAAAAAGGAGAACCGAGTTGTATCCATCGACCTGGTAAAACCACAATCATGTGGCCGATTACAAATAGTAGGCCAAGTGGACTCCCGATAAGTAGTAGAACACCAAGATTTGCTACAAACACAGAGGTTCAATCTAAGAGGTTAATCACATTCGAAACGCCTACAGAACTACAACAAGGACTATGCAACAATGCAATGGAACTTAGACCTCTGAAAACCCAAATAAAAACATTTAGCAGAGACACACCAATCTATAATGAAGTAACAAACGACTATGCAAGAAACAGTAATCCTGAAGCAATTGGAACAATTGACAGAACTGCATCCGGCTACTTCATAAACTTCGAAGATTCCTCTGAAGGCTTCACTGAATCAAAAACACAGCCATCAACAAAAACCTTTAAAGATAAAGTTGAAGTACTTTTGAAACAACTGAAAGAAACATATCTGATTTCTCCATGGATTGAATTTTGGGTGGGTTTTGGTGCATTCATCCTCATACTTTGGCTCATCATGGTACTAACTTTGGAACGCTTCATTGAGGGAAAATATGCTCAAATGGACACAGCAAGTCAGAAAATCAACTTGATCCTCAAACCACACACATCTTCACACGTCGAGAAAAGAGAACTTTCTTCAGTCAACTTCACAGCCAATCCTATACCGGGTGGGGTAGCATGGGACAACACTGACTACGAAATTTATGGTCCGGTTGAAATCCTGAAATATCCACACCAAATTAAGATCTCGTTGAGTGACTTTGTAAAACCAAGCTCATTTGCTGATGATTGGGACTTTGAAAGTATAAATAATATGATGTCTGACTTAGTGATGTCTGCTAAATTTACCAAACATGATTATTTGCAGGGTTCGACAAATTATGATAGTATGTACTGTTATAACCACTATGGTAACCATTTTCTACATAGATCTGCACAACCTAGAAATGTTTTAAATTATAATCAATGGGAACATTGTGCAACCCCTCCAAAAGGAAGCTCAAGAACCGTTTATGACAAATATTCATACTTTTCAGGTTTCAACTCAAGTAATGCTGAAACATTTTATTTCAAATTGTCAAATAAGACAGGGACAAAGACCATGATAACAAACACGAAATTGATATATTCAGACTCATTCTTTGAACAAATGAATACTTTTGGTTTTGATTATTGGGACAAAAATGTTGAAGTAAAGAGTGTTTGGGGTACAAAAGAATGGCAAGTACAGGGTATAGAATCTTTGTTTAGAGCCTGCATGATCCCAGAACAAATTATATTTTTAAATGACACTGTTCAACAAACTACCTGTCTTGGCTTAGCCAAAATCAAAGACTTAAATAAACCGTCTATTCCAAAACCAACAATAAACAGCAATAGCTCTACAGATGAAGAGATAGACGTAAATTATGTATTAAACCAAAACAGAACACATCCTGATTGGAAACAGTGGTTGATCTGGCCCACAGATACTAATAACTGTCAAGACAGATTCCTGAACAAAACACAGGGGTTCAAAATGACCAGGCCAGACCCTAGATATTCCCAAAGACAACACCCAGGGATAATAACCACCTACAGTGTGGGCAAATTATGCCTTCAGTGGCTACAAACTTCCACACTGGCAGAAATTAAGCAACACCTAACTTTACTTACTGATGGTGCTGACTTGCGTGATTTCATTATGGGACCGCGCAAACAGCGTCAGAAACGTTTCATAGCAGCCTCTGTATATGCAGCATACAACGAGGCCTGGAAGGTGACTCAAATTGAGACAGCAGAAAGTATACGGGAAATTGACCGTATTAATTTGGAAAAATCACTTTCTGTAGTGGACAATGGCTTAATGACTCTGTCCTCCAGAATTTTTTCTCTGGACAGCATTGTGTCTTCAGCAATCGACATATTATCGCAAGACTTACTGTTGTTACAACACGGTCAGTCCCAATTGCGTTCTATTGTACAGCTTGGCTGGACGTTACAAAATCTGCGTTCAGGCTATGTGCCTTGGCGTTTAATCAACACAACGTCACTATTCAATATCTTTAACCTAACTGATAAACAAATCAGTATGGCACAAAAGGGTGCTGATTATACAATCCTGAGCATTGAGAAACTCGAGAGATTACCAGTGACAATGTCAGAACGACCTGTCAGTGAATGGATAATACATGGGATAATTAATATTCCAATATCAACCTTCAGGTTTCAATACTGCCAAAAATATATACAGGCTGGCATGTACGAAAAATTGGAAAAAGGGTACATTAAAACAACATGGAACTTGCCCTAGTCACATGCATGTGTCAGTAATAAAGGACAGAAATTGTTTCTTAGTGGCAATAATTGTGCGATGTCACTGAGCGGTACACTTCTGTGTAATGGAATTAGTTTGCATGGAGCCTGTGAAGGGAACTCAAATAACCTTTCATGTCACCAGCTAGGCGCACCTGCAACAGAGATAGAACCATTCTTTCAAAGACTCTATAATGGGAGTTACATTCTAATTGTAGATCGCAGATGTTGTAGTCTTATGCCCGGGACTCCTTATCTCGTAACTACGACTGCGAAGGTCAAGTGCTGTGGACGCTTATTGTTCCCCAGCTCCCTTCCAGACAGGGAGGCAAGGGCATGGCCCAACTTGAAAATGACTTCTATTCGAATAGATACTTTAAGCAGAATGAAAACAGTGCTTCTTCAGACGCCGACAAGGCTCACGTCATCAAAAGAAACGTATGATCTCCTAGTCGCAAGGACGACTGCAGAGATTCATTCATTGTTATCAACTAATTCCCCCATACATTTCGCAGAAATCCTGAATGAAATCTTAAATATTTCTGATACCAGTGGAGTCTCAAAGGTATTTAAGACAGTATTTTCGATGGCATTAACACCATTCAAAGCCATACTGGGTATTTTTCCAGATTTCGTCCATTCGATTTTTGGCGGACTTCCCCTCATTTTGAGACTAATTGCAGGAATCCTATTCTTGGTCCTAATATTTCGTTATGGCAAACCATGTCACAGACAAAACACCTGCGACAAGGGAAGAAACAATCCTAGCCATTGGATACCGGGACCGGATATCAAAAATCCTGGGACTATCCCGGCTTAGAGACCTGAACATCACTTGGTTTCTTTCATTTCGACCAATGTGGCAACGATGTGTTTTACCTGTATTGCGGTGCTTGCTATGCGGAGAAGAATGCGTGTTAGACACCTGTCTGACGCTACAATCAGATGCGCCAATGGATGCAGAAACATTGTTGAGTCCAATAAAGGCTCATGCTTTGTGCTGCCCTCAACGGCTACCAATCCTGATGACGGCATTCGTGGAAGCTTCACCACTACGATTAAGGGGTAGTGAAGTTCAAGATGAAAGCAGCATTGATCAGGTACGACCTTCTGTCAGCAATACTAATCAAAATGTCAATGGAGACAATCATGCGCACGAATGCATGGTTACACCTTTTTCCGAGTTAGTGGAACTCTCCCAGGAAGCTGTTGACAACTTTTTCGAGAGTCTAAATGATATGATGTTCTCACCAGAGCAGAAATAGAGACTTTTGAGCAAGCTCGTACACGGCGTTCCCTGAATTTGGCCTTCAACTAGAATAGCAAAATACCATGAACAATTTTCCCTCCAGTTCACGGACAGCAATTTTTTTCAGCAGCCCCAAAATATTTTTACATATTTTTCGGGACACTTATCTTCTGCTTAAAGTAAGAACTATTCTTAGAGAACTAACATTTCTGATTTTAGATAGTTTATAGACATTAGCTGCCCGCTGGTATGTTCAGAATTATTTTATTCTGTGATGGAATGGTCTCGAACCTTTTTTCTGTATTTAGAGCCATTTCATGTGTAAATTCTCATATACAAATTAGTGATAATGTATAGATATGCGTGATTACTTTAGCATTATTCTACAGCTTGAGTGCATATATTACATATGACTGTTTTTTCCGTATATTTGATAATTTCAAAATGCATTTATGTATTTTGGGGTGGTAAGGTATACACAATACTCTACAGTATGTTTTACTATGCATAGATTAGTAAATATGTCCATAGTTAGCGTGGAGTGGGTGTGATGTATTCCTATAGGTTCTGTATCGATCCCCCTATTCCTGACCCTATTCTGGTTAACAAGTTAACTAGCAGCCATCCCGTGATGCAGAAAACCCCCATGATGCAGGAACCGTTATCTGATTAAGCCACACTACGGCACAGGAACGTGTTATCTGATTAGGTCATAACGCTTGCCATCTAATTAGACAAGCGATATTCCTCCAGCCCCTGATAAGGCATACGGAGTTCTCAAAACAAATCAAACCTATGACAGACCTGGGAAAAACCCTGCGGCCATTGTTTTGATTTCACCGAGAACTTCAGTAAAAGAATGTGCTAACGACCAAGTCGTATGACATCCTTATTGACGTATCTATGTCCATCCTTACGTTAATCTCTGCACCTTAAAGGTATAAATATTACCGAGATTGCCCTATGCAAAGACACGCGGTGGTGACGAGATCGGAGCAGCCAGACTTGCCGAAGCCCAGAGCAGAGCAGACCCCGCTGGCGCAGCCCCGCCTTCCTGACGCGCTGAGAACGAGACGCTGCTTTCTCCTGCCGAGAAATCCAGCTCTGGCGCTTCCGGGTAGCCCTCGCAGGCAGCCTGGAATATCGAGACGAGAGATACCATCCCTCATTCATCCTAGATTCCAGGTACAGAACTGAATAACCCCTTGCAGAGAATTCTTTAGTCAGTCACTTGGCAAAACAAACTTAACTTAAACTGCTACTTTCTATTCCCGCCCACGTATTAGGCTTAGGTCAGGTACATTTGGGGTAGGCGTAGTTAGAAACACCAGTTGAGTACGATTAGTCAAATGTATATGTGTATGTATCTATTTTATCCATTTTAAACCTTCATATGGCTTAGAAACCATATAAATGTTTTACAGTATTATTTTATACTTCTGCTTTTAATGTATGCACTTTACTTAACCATAAGTATTGCAATAATATCGATCCATTTCTCTTGTATGAGAAAAGAGACTGATCAATAAATAACATCTTTTATTGAACACGCCCGTCTCTTCCTTTTCTCTACAATTTGGTGAGACTAAGAATGCACGTACTGACTGAGTAAAATAAGTCGTCTTTTGTTTTCACACGACTCTAGAGATACACTCTTGATTGGGGGAGAGCAAAGTTGTCATGTTCTATGGTTGTCAGAAACTAAATCCCTTCTTGTCTATCCAGGGAGGTTCAACTCCTCCTTGCCTATTCGAGAAAGTTTCTAGTGAACTCTGAGCTAGCTGGCAAACCCAAAACTTTAAGTCTAATATCGACAGTAGTAGACCTAGTTAACGTCTGGTCTAGGCCTATACTATTGAAGGTATTATTCCAATGTGCAGAGCCTATTGGGATAATAGGAACTACACTACAGTTGTAAGTCTTGTATGAAGTTATATAAAGCAAGTACAATTTTTGAATATTTTATATACAATTTTTATCTTGTTATACATGTTGATTGTACATAGTCTTTTTAAATTAATAATAATAATAATAATAGTCATAATTAAAAAAAAATGAAGACATTTTAACATATGTTCATTTATATACATATAAAGAAACATTTGTACAGAATTGTTAATTTTTTTTTATATTTTTTAATTATAATAATAAATATTATTTATTTCATAATATTTATTTTTATACTTTTACAATATATTTATTTTTTGTTCAGCTTTTGTTGGTTTTCCTGGAGCAGTTTTTCTATATTTTATCTTTTTTTGGGCTTCATTTTATTATACATGGATCGTTTTGGTGGAAAAGGAGTTTACAGCCTTTGGGACAACATTGGTAAGTATTATTTATTTATTTATTTATTGTGGGTGGGTAGTATTTTTATTATTATTGATGGATCATATTTTATTTCAAATATTATTAATGTGTGTATATATCTTTTATAACATAATATATATTGCACACATTAATTTTTTTTTAGATAAAAAAACTTATTGTTATTTACATGTAGTTGCTATTTTTTTTTACTGCTTTGTTGGTGATAGTAATTTAAAGTAGGGTTTTGGCTATTATGTTGAGGTATTCAATTCCTTTAGTGCTAGGATACAATTTTACTTGTTGTTCTAGGTATTTATGCATTTGTTTGGTTTGCTTAGATGTTTTGGGAGTTAGTTCTGTAATGGATCGTTCCATTCGGAACTCTTGATAGCTTTGTTCCTTTTGTAGGCATTTAATAAAGTTTTCTAAACTAGGTTTAGTTCTGCCTGTGGATTGAAGCAAGGCATTGTGCCAGCCTTCGACATCGTTATTTGTTTTTGATTCTCCATTTAGTGTGCTTTTGTAAACGTTCCACCAGGGTATTAAGAATTTAGGATTTCTTCTGTGGCCAGATCTATGGAGTCTACCCACCAATGTGTCCTCGAAATAGTCTAATAGAGGACTTAGATTAGCTTCATTTTGTTTGTAAAAGTTGCTGTCAATTAAAAGGTTGTAGCGTTCTGCCACATCTGTTTCTGGGATGTAAGCTAGTGCAGTTAGTTTTTTTTATTTGATATGCAAATGATGAATTTGTTGCATATTCTATGCTTAGTGTTGTCTTTTGTAAATGTCTCCATAGACATTGGTTAAAATGATAATAACATCCTTGGATACAGGTGTGGGGATGTATTTTTAAGATAGTTGAAAGCATTGCTTGTTCAAAATCTAGTATTATTTTTTCTGGGGAATAGTCATTAGTTTTTTGTTTAATTGTTTGTAAAAATTCCATATATGTTGAATTATTTTTGTTTGGTAGTAGTGCATACAGAAGAGGAATATTGCAGTTTTGAGAAAGACCATGTACTGTGTATAATTGGTAGAAAGATTTGGGACAGATGTTAAAAGGCCCATCCATTATCCAATATTGGCTTTGTTGAAGTTTTATGAGGTTCATAGATGTGCCAAAAATTATTAGTCTTTTGTCATTGTTTTCGTTATCATAAATGACAAATGGTCTTTTGTTTAAAGTTATAATTTGGTCAGGATTTAAAATGATTTCGCTATATGTTCTAGGAGGTGGAGTAGTAGTGGTAGTTGTTCTTTTGGTACGTGATATTGTTCTTTTTAGGGAGACTATATTTGGCATTTTTGTGGTGGCTGTTTTAGGTATTTGGGGTATTTGTTCTTTTAGAATGACGCTAGTTGGTTTTTGGGAACCTGTACTAGCTTCTTTTATATTTTCTAATGCTGTTCTAACTTCAATTTCAGTTACGTTTGGTGGGTGGTTGTGTTCCCTGGTATAAAGTACTGTTGCTTCTCTAGTTGTTGCCCTCCCGTAACATTTGTTTGAATAATATTTACAACATTTCCAATTTACTTTCCTCCCAAATTGTTTCTCTTCGGTATAAGTGTAACCCATATAGCACAGTAATAGTTTTCCTTTCTGGCTCGTTACAAATTCTGCTCCTTCTGTCATTTTGCTGTTTCTTAATCTATAAGAAATGTATTGTATACTTTTAATAAATGTTGCACAACATATATTCAGTTAATTAAAAAAACATTTTTACAGTATATACTTACATTGTTGATTAATTTGTACTTGATTGTGATGTATTTTTCTGTTCACTTGTGTTCTTGGTTTTCTGTATTTTTTTGATCTGGGGGAAAAGTATATTTATTAGTATCACTTGTTCTGATATATATTTAAGGTGGTAGTTCAAGTTTTTGCTATAAGTTTGAGCTAACAGTTATTACATGTGTTTTTAACATTGTTTGCAGATACTTACTTTGTTATTTGTATATTTGTTTGATGAGTTCTGTTCTTTGTAGTTTGTTTGTAGACTAATCTATAGAGGGAAAAGACAATAAAAAGTAGATATGCATTAGTACTTAGATCATTTAAAATTTTTTAAAGGTTCTAGCTATTACTTTTATTTAGTTTAATTTAGTTACTTACTTTCAATTCACTGAATGTAGGTAGAATGTAGAATTTCTTGTAGGTGTAGTTGAAGGTATCCACAGTGTTTTCTTCTGTTGTTTTCAAAAATTGTGGTTCTTTGTGTTTAGTGTTTAATTGTTTATATAGTATTTTAGAGTTAGTAAATAGGTTGTTATTGGTTAATTTGTTATTGCAGTGTTTTTATTGGTTAGTTTGTATTTTTGAAAATATGTTTGGGTGGTTAATTTCCATATAAGGTAAACGCTAATTAAGAATGTCATTATTTCATTTGATAGTATTTATTTAAATAGTTTAAGTTAAAAAGTAATCCTTTTTAAAGTAATTTAATTGTGAATTCTATTTTTATTGATAGTTAGTAATGAGAGATGTTTATTTTAGTGTTTATTTAATTTATAAATATTTAAGAGTTATGTTATAAATGTATAATATTTTACGATATTATTAATTTAACGATTTTATTGTTGCCGATATTTTAGCGGCCGATATTTGTTACTTAGTGTGTTTATTTTATACTAGTCGATATAAAAAATTCAGATATTTATGTTGTCGATTTTAGTGAGATCGATGTTTATGTAGGTCGATATTTTGTATCCGATATTTTTGTATGTTTCTAGATAAGTATAGGTAGTCGATATTATTGTTATCGATATTTTTGTATCGATATTTTTGTAGGTCGATATAGTGTTTATCGATATTATGTCAGTGATTCGTGGCCAGGATCTGTAAATGTAGGTAGGCCGGTGTGCTTTGCTTAAATCCACATGCAGAAAAAATAGATTTTGAAAATTTGTGTCGCAAGGCAGAGAACTCAGGGCAAAGCAAAACTATGTGCATGGAGGTACAAATGGAAACATAATCACAAGTACAGGGGGGCAAAGTAAATTGTGAGAACCAAACATCCTTTGGGAATAACAGCTGATATAAAATGCTCAGTCTCTGGAATGTCAAAAGGCCCCAATGGTGAGTTGACATGTCCAAAAGAAGTTAGGGCTCCATTCCCAGGACTGATTTAACCAAAGCATAGAATTGAAATAACTGTGTAGCCAAGGCAGATTTCTCCCTTGCGGCAGCCACTCTCTGGGCAAAAGCCTGCTTGACTAAAATGTAGTCATTTTTATAGTACCTTGTGGGCAACCCTGTTCAAAAAAGGATTTCTTGATTTATGCGATCCAAGGGATCTGTGTGGCTTTATATAGTGCCAAACAGTCCTGGAGGATGAGTCTTATTAGGTGTAGACCTCTTTGTACCAAATGGAGCACCATAGGAGCAGTGAACTCATGAACAATCTCGGTGGGGGGGGGAAGAGTTCAAACTAATAGCCGGAAGAGTTCTCAGAAATCAATTTTTGCATGTCCCAGATTTCGCACCCAAAGGTGGCCATCCCATTACACTTGGCCTTGTAAATCTCTAGCACAAGTTTTGGTGGCTTGTGTCCAATCCACCTAGCAAAATCGTGTACTCCAGAATGGCTCTTTGCAGTGTACTCCCGATTTTCTTTATTAGTGGGGTTCAGCGGAGGCCGGAGTTAAAGAGGAGACCCAAATAAGAAACGACATCCACCCTGGATAAGGCCTGATCCTATGTAAAAAAGCTGCATGATTTTGTATTTTTGTGGCCTGCTACCATGAAGACTAATTTTTTTAAGTTTGTAGAAAGATCCAGTTTGTTCATTAGGACAATAAATTAATCGAAAAGACATTGCAAACTCCTGGCTGGGCAGGCAATTAGAATGGCGTCGTCAGCATAAAGAAGGACCGGAATTGGTCTTTGACCGACCCTGGGGACATCTGCCTCAATATTAATTAAAACGTCCTCCCCCGATTAATATACATAATAAATAAAAAGGAAGCAAGAATACATCCCTGCTGTACATCCCTTTTAAGGTCAAACAGGTGAGTGCATTTGCTGTTGGGTCCATACTTGACCATGCCGTGGAGCACAATGTGAAGCTCTCTCTTAAATGCCACTAGGGATTTGTCCACCCACATGGACCCCAGTTCAGCCCATAGCTTCTCCCTATTAACATTATCATAGGCTGAACTGAAGTCCATGAAGGCCATATGAATGGCACCCCTGTTCGCCTGGGTATATTTGAAGATCAAAATAGGAAGATTGAGGTTCTGTTCAACCGTGCCTCTGCCAGGCATGAACCCGTTTTGGACGTCAGAGGGAATAGCCCTCTCATCGGCCTACGGCTGAGTCTCTCCAGAATTACCCTCCCAATAATCGTGACCTCCACATCAATTAGGGAGATGGGTCTAAAGCATAATGGATTAGCTCTATCTCCTTTCTTGAATATTGCGACCACTGAGAGTTGCATTAGCATAGCGGTTATTAGCCGGGGCTCCCAGATCCACTACTCAAGAGGTGTCCCGGGACCCCTTTGGCCCCAGGGGCCTTTCATAAAGGCAGGGAGTGAATAGCATTGCTTACCTTCTCCCACTCAACCGTAAGCATGTCAGTCAGAGAGGGAAGAAGAGATAAAGGTAAAGGCTCTGGGCCCTCCAAGTCGCAGAGACCCGTAAAATCATAATCAAAATAAGCTTTATTCGGTTTTAAAAGAAGAAAAAACATAAAAGCATATATGATAAACAATGGATAAAATGCAATATCAATAAAAACAGATAAAAAGGAAATAAAAAGCTGATATAATTACTATTTAAACAAACACAGCCAATGCAGTACATGTTGCCAGGGAGTATTAATGTAGGCCAGAAATCATCACTAGGTGCACAAACTCAACTAATACAATACATATCACCAGGGGTGATGCACCGTTACATCGCAACTTTTACAACGGGAGTCTTTTACAACGGAATTTTTACAACGCAGGATCCATTACATCGGATGCCATTACAACGCATGGCATTAAATAGCAGATGCTATTACAACGCATGGCATTACATCGTAAGTATAGGTAAGTATTTTTTTTTTTTTTTTTTATTAATATTAATTATAATTAAATATATTTATTTATGTTTTTTAATATTATTAATTTATTATTTATTATATTAATTAAAGTAATTTTTAAAATAAGTACAGGTGTACAGGGGTGTTTTTAGGTTTCAGGGTAGGGTTTGGGTTTTGGGGTACAGGGGTGTTTTTAGGTTTCAGGGTAGGGTTTGGGTTTTGGGGTACAGGGGTGTTTTTAGGTTCAAGGGCAGGGTTTGGGTTTTGGGGTACAGTGGTGTTTTTAGGTTTCAGGGCAGGGTTTGGGTTTTGGGGTACAGGGGTGTTTTTAGGTTTCAGGGCAGGGTTTTGGGGTACAGGGGTGTTTTTAGGTTTCAGGGTAGGGTTTGGCTTTTGGGGTACAGGGGTGTTTTTAGGTTTCAGGGTAGGGTTTGGGTTTTGGGGTACAGGGGTGTTTTTAGGTTTCAGGGTAGGGTTTGGGTTTTGGGGTACAGGGGTGTTTTTAGGTTTCAGGGTAGGGTTTGGGTTTTGGGGTACAGGGGTGTTTTTAGGTTTCAGGGCAGGGTTTGGGTTTTGGGGTACAGGGGTGTTTTTAGGTTTCAGGGTAGGGTTTGGGTTTTGGGGTACAAGGGTGTTTTTAGGTTTCAGGGTAGGGTTTGGGTTTTGGGGTACAGGGGTGTTTTTAGGTTTCAGGGCAGGGTTTGGGTTTTGGGGTACAGGGGTGTTTTTAGGTTAAATTAAATTAATTATATTATATTAATTACATTTCTTAATTAAAATAATTAAATTAAATAAATTATTTTAATTAATTTAATTTAATTACAATTAAAAAAATATTTAAAATAAATTAATTTCATTATATTAATTAAATAAAATTAATTACAATTTTTATTAAAATTAATTTAAATAAATAGATTTAAATTTATTAAATAAAATTAATTACTATTTTAAAATGTATTTTAATTGAATTAATTAAATTAAATTAATTAAATTAACTTAATTACATTTTTTTTAAAAAGGTATACTTACCTATACTTACGATGTAATGCCATGCGTTGTAATAGCATCTGCTATGTAATGCCATGCGTTGTAATGGCATCCGATGTAATGGATCCTGCGTTGTAAAAATTCCGATGTAACGGAATGCGATGTAAAAAACCGCGTTGTAGTGACACCAATCCATCACCAGGGAATAGTCACAACAAGCCTCAAGTACTGAGAGCATTTGTAGGAACAAGAGGGCTAGTCTAACCTGGGAGAAATGTGCCTTTTTCAAGATAGGAATGATGAACGCTTTTCTTGACCCGTAAAATGATTCACCAAGCCAGGGGTGTAACACAGACCCCCGCATCCCCCACGGTGCGGCGGGGGGGCAGCTGCAGGGGGGCCCTTCAGCACAGTACTCAGGTCTGAGTGCTCTGGATAAAATCCGGAACGGGCCCCTCTGTGTACATTGCTGGGGGACCCTTAAACTTTCGTTACGCCACTGTACCAAGCCTTAGCCGGAACCTCGGCCACCTGGTTTGACACCTAATTGTCTTTAAAAATAGAACAGTTCAGGGCAGTCCAGAATTTAGAACTGTTTTTCAGTGAGCTTGCTGACCCCAGATGATCCCACAACTCCAGCTTCTGCTTGTCAACAGCAGTTCTGAAAGCCACACTAGTATGTTTAACCCGTTGCGTTGGCCGACGCGAGCACTACCTCTGGGGTGCTGCGCACGACCAACGGCCGATGCAGCCCCGCCCACTCCGAGGAACACCGGCACCTTGGTGGAATGTCCGCCATGGTAAACGGGTTAATAGCAGCCCTATCCCAAAAGTGTATGTTTTAATGTTATCAATAGCACCCTTTTGACCTTGACGCAATCGGAATTTAACCATCTGCATGAATTGGGAGGGCTCCTGGATTTTGTTTAGTCAAGACATGATTATTATATGCACTTATACCCTCGAAGACCATGAGAATATGGAGATCTGTGGGTTCCTTCTCCAAACAAATATCACAGTTATCCTGGCATGTTTGAATCATGAGAGTGTTAAATTCCTCAGGGATGACATTCCCCCATTTAATCCTGAGGGCCTGATCCTTGGGCATAGGAAGAGCTTTGTAAAGGTCTGTAATTGCCTGGTTCCTCTTTTTCCAAACAAAGGTTGCAGTGATAGTATTATGTTCTCTGTGAGGGCTGCAAATTGGTGCAAAGATCAGCAATGAAAAAAAAACCTTGAGGCATAAACGTAGTCAATAATGGAGCTGGAACCATGACCAAAGGTAGGTATGGCGATCAACTGTTCCAGGGCATTTATGGAAAGAAGATTGAACAGGTTAAACTGGGTTGTCAGATCATTTAGCATGTCCCGCTTGGCAGTATGTTTCATGAGGGCCTGATCCTCCGAGGGACCATGTGGATCTCCAACATGATACAGATAGCACTCCTTGCAGGGGTGAAGATTAAAATCCCCCGATAAAATCAGCACCATGAGCTGAGTCAAGTAGGAAAGAAAGATTGAGTCAAGAACCTTGCCCACTTCCGAAGGGTCGTCTGTTTTCACCTTCCTACAAATGTGGCTGTAGATATTAATGAAGAGGATAGATGAGTGGTGACTGAGGGGCAAAATAACTACTAAAAAAAGGAAGAGGTAGAGGGTATCAATGTGGGATTGGATACCATATCTAATTTGACAAAGGTAACCAACCCCCCTCTAGCTCATCCACTTTGAGAGGGAATACCATTGACAATAAAAGATATGCAACCAACCACTTATAAAGCACCATTGATATCCAAAGTTTCCTGTAGATTAAAAATATCAAGATCTGAGAAAAAAGCAATCAGATCAGCTTACCCTGGGCACCTGCTATGTTCCAGCTGAGTATCCTTAAGCACTCTAAGGGCATAGGAACATTAGGTAAGGATGTATTTGGGCTGCCTATAGCCAGTCAATCTGGGGTATTTAACCCGTTCAACGCCTCAAAGCAATTGTACACAGTGAGGGGAGGGTGCTTCACACAAGAGCTAGTGGCAGCTGGCATCAGTAAATGTGGTGGCACCTTCCTCTGAAGGGCACCACCAGATAATTTGGGCTTGTAAAAGATTCCGAGTGGAAGAACAGAAATAGCAATGGATAGACAGCATAGACAGCCAACACACCACCTTGTTCTTAACTTGAATGTATGTTTCTGATTCCCTATGTGGACTGTTCCCATGAGGCACAGGGTCAGACTGATTTGCATATAGCCATGACTGAACTGGGATGGCAGAGTGGGCTAAAGAACGGTGATGGATCAAACCCAGATCTTTTGACTGGGTGTGAGTGTTTGATTAGTTCAGATGCTCCGTCCATCACCACCCCCTTTTGTACCGATTTCTAGAAGTATGCACAAGTGAATAGAATCACTTGTTTCAAGTACATCTTCATGCTGACAATATTTTTGTTCTTATCCTGGCAAGTCTTCGAAGAAAGAGCTGCCGTCGACCCTACACATTACCATACCTACTAGCACAACATAATGATGAAGCGATTGCTAAAATGTGGCAAAGCGGCGGATTTGCAAAATTCTGACCCTCAGCTGTGATCGGGGAGATTAGGAAACCCACATTTTTTAGGGAAAAATCCATTCTAGCCGGAAGTTCTGCCAAGGCCCCATTGAGTTTCTATTTTTTACTGCCCCATGGAGTGGCCATCGATGACTGTTCCCAGTCCAGTCTTGGTTTTGGACAGTTCAAGTAGGAGAACCTCATCTTTTCCTTGTACACGCAGCGTAACTAGTGATAATGCTTCTCCTGGGCACTGCATCATTCTCCCACCCTGGGTGGTATTCCACGCCTTTGTCTCCTGAACCCCTGCTACCCTGGAGGAAGAAAACAATGGACCAGCTCCTTCGTCTGGCCTACTGGCTCCAGCTCACCCTGATCGGCAATCACCCCTCTCTCTCTCCATGCTTCCTTGTTTATTGTGCTTATCCCTGCCCACCTGGTGATTAGCCTTGGCAGCCTCATATTGGCCCTTTTGTTTTGATAATTCATTTTGCGGTGGTGATATAACGAGCATGGTATTGAGCTAATCCCGCTCTGCCCTGGCCCGGAGCCCACAACAACTCATAAAAGCAGGCACTAATTGCACAAACGAAGAGCCAAGGGCTGTGGGAAGATATGTGATCCTGCATGTAAGGGTTCCGAAAAAAGACACATTATTTTATCAGGTACACAGAAAAAAGCAAGAGAAAAAGAGGTTTTCTGGGGACATGAAAGGTGTTAATCAACTGTGCTCTGGGACGGTGGGAAGCGGTTTTCAGTCTGTTCAGTCTGCTTTTAATGTTGAGCAGGTAAGTGAGGCTTCAGTGATGGTGTGTTTGGAGTGTGATTGTCTGAAGGCTTGTATGTCAGAATAACGGCCTCAAAATATTGTTCTAGAAAAATATCTTAGCTAGAATATCGAACATAAAATATCATGAAGGTAAGTATATATGGGTTTACTATTCCTAACTCCACATCTACACACCTTGAAAAGATAGATTGATAGACAGATAAGGTAATACATAGACAGACAGACAGATAGACAGACTTACCTTGACAACATTTTTGTAGGACGATCTTTTGGAATCAATATTCTGGTAGTACACCATCTGACCCATCTGAATTAGCTCTTATAACTGTGCACTATCGATTGAACTACCTCTATGGGCTTCTTAGCAGATTCACCTACTTTCCTACTGTGGGTTGGCAGGATTTGAATATTAAACTATGGATCATTGAAGGATGCAAGGGCATTTTGTGGTTTCAGGATACTCTGGTACTATGCCATAACTGTTATGGCCATCCTTTTTCTGATATGCCCCAAGACAAACCTTTCCCAAGGACCACCATCATAAAAAATGCCTTCTGTCTGAATTCACACAACAACAAAAAATACCCAGCCCTATACATTTCTGTCGCCTAATTTAAAAAATGTAAGGGGCATATTTACAATAAGTGGCGCATCCCTGCATATCAGCAGGGATGCGCCACTTATTGTGCGCCATGCCTCCGCTGCAATGGATGCGCCGCATTTACAATGCGGCGCACCATGAGGCACAAACGGCACAGATGCGTCACGCATCTGTGCCGTAAAAGTGGCAAGTGCGACGCAGCTCCAGCAAGGCTCTAGGGTGCCCTATCCTTCAAATGCTGCGTCAATCCTTACGCCTGCTTCAAGCAGGCGCAGGGTTTTGACGCAGCATTGGCCTCAAAGTGACTGAGTGAAATCTTGTAGATTTCACTCAGCCACTTTTAGGAGGCGTTCCTGCGCAGGAACGCCCCCCCTGCGCAGGAACGCCTCCTTATGGTGCAGGGCTTTACAATGTGACGCATCTCCCAGATGCGTCACGTTGTTAATACCCCGCACCATGGTGCATCTTTTGCGCCGCCGCTGCGTCACAAAAGTGACGCAACGGCGGCGCAAAAGAGGCGCAAGGGGCTTGTAAATCTGCCCCTAAGTTCTTGTGACTGACGCAACTAAAACCCTATTGGCGGGTCAGAGACATTAGCCTGTGCGACATCTCACTCCCTATAAGCCATGCCACTGTCACGTCACGTGGCATGTGCTTTTATGTATCTCTAAATACGACCGTTTTTGCATTTAGGATTAAAAATCGGCCTGGGCACGCTAAAAAAAAGTGGCCCACATTTGCATATTGCCTATCGGCGAAACAGTGCTTTGGCGAACTTTTATAAAAAGGGGGGGAGGGCGGGGGTGGTAACAAAAAATGCACGGATTAGTTTACACTGGTGAAACACACCTTCAAAAACAAGTGAGTCCACTTTTGCTCAGGACCCCTGCCCCTGCCCAATCTGCATCTGCATATATTAATGGACCGGGCCAGCGAGAGAAAGGGAGTGACGCCTCTGCCGTTGTTAAAAAGGAGATAATAGGAGCCCATCTGCCTCCAGAAAGGCCACTCAGGCAACCACTGGGCCGCTGGCGGCATCGAACAAAGCAGAAACAGCCAAATCGGCCCTCCCCAGGCTGCTCGAAAAAGCAGCCCACAGCTGGAATTCGGACACCGCCCCCTTGGGCATTGCCCAAGAGCGGCCGGGCGGTGACGTGGGGAGGGGGAGGGACAGGGTGGGGGGTAGTACTGTATGGATTACGGACCTTAATAGGTAAGTAAACATATAAATAAATTTAAAAAAATTGTTGCGCGCACTGCATCACCAAATGCGATGCAGTGCGTGCAACGAAATTCGTTTT
Organism: Lissotriton helveticus; assembly: GCF_964261635.1. Classification (NCBI taxonomy): domain Eukaryota; kingdom Metazoa; phylum Chordata; class Amphibia; order Caudata; family Salamandridae; genus Lissotriton; species Lissotriton helveticus. The sequence continues at coordinate 701,377,040 of NC_136068.1, read as the reverse complement.
ATTTATTTATATGTTTAATTACCTGTTAAGGTCCGTAATCCATACATTACTACCCCCCACCCTGCCCGTCCCCCTCCCCACGTCACCGCCCGGCCGGTAGTCCCACTACCGGCCGCGGCTGCCCAAGAGCCCTCGTTACCAATCCCAAGCTGCTGTATTATATATCTGGATGCAATGACAGAACACCCCCCCCCCCCTCATTTTTTTCATCCCACTTAAGGCTCTGGGTCCCCCATCCCCCAGTTTAATACTTAGAAAAGGCTACTGACGGGGGTGAAGTGGCCACCTTATACGAAGTGGCCCAGGTAACACAGCACTTGGAAGCAGTGTGAATGGGGAGGGAAGCCATGTGGGAGATGGTAGAGGGTGGTAGGGCTCGATGGATTATTTAAATATACGGGAAGGAGGGAAAGGAAGATAACACTTTCCCGAGCATACAAGTCTGGTGGACATAAATTTGGGAAACGTGTCATGTACCCGTGCCTGTTCATTTTAGTTACTGCTGATTTGTGATCCTTGTTAGATCAAATAGACTCTGGGTACTTTTACATTCGCAGACCTCTTCTCTTACTGTAAACTTGTGCTTTTCTGGGTAATATTAAATTTTGATCTCTGTTTTATTACTCAAAGCTTTTTTAATGCGACTTGAATGACCTGCTCGTAAAAATCGTACGCTGTATCCAGGTCCAATTAGACCCAGGCAATTATTTTCTCCAGTGCTGAACAAGACATTCATTTTTTGCAGAACTGCGGTGCAAACCAGTTGTACCTCAGGTATATAAAAATAAATTACCTTTGTTGAGCGGCAAAGCCTTTCAGATGAAAGGATGCTTTCTGGTTGCCTCACACCTTTTGGCTGCTTGCCAGTGACTAAACGGTCACACCCGCCATTACCACTAATCCATCTAAATCTTTACAATACCATGCACCTCTGGGAATAATACTTTAGAATTGAGTTCATTGTGAGACCGTCACAATCTAATTGCTGTCTCATCCAAAGAGAAATTGGCCTGTCACCCTTTGTGGGCGTGTTTGCGTGTGTCTTCTTAGCTGTTGGTCATTCTACTGGTATATTTGGGGATTAGGTAAACATAAGAATATGCTGAACAGGTTTGCTTTACTGTGCCTTTGGGACCCAAGTCTCAGAGGGATTTTCTTATCTATGTTCATGGACAGCATCAATAAAATATGGCATTTAAAAACTGATTGGTATTCTGTGATGCAATCAAACCTAAACTTTATAACAATTTCCTGGATCTCTGTCTAAAAGTGAAATCTTCATACAGCTCAGATTACTAGTCTAGCTGAAAGTACACACCTTGCTAGCCTATCCCATTCTGCATTCTTTTTCTTCCCTGTGATAGAGCAGAGATATTGTTGTCTTGGTTTTTGAATTGCTTTGTAGTACAAATGCCTACACAACACGGGACCCAAATACCTCAATGACAAAATCAACTTCCACGTCCCCAAGAGAAACCTCTGATCTTCCAACCTCGCACTGGCCAAAACTCCTCAAATCCACAGAACCAGAGCAGGCAGAAGATTCTTCTCTCACATTGCAGCCAAAACCTTGAACGAAGTCCCCCAGACATCATGCGCGCCCCCTCCCTAAACACCTTCAGGAAGACTTTCAAGATCTAGCTCTTCGGCGAAACAAATCTGCGGACCCCTCCCCCTCCAGCGCCTTGAGACCCTCACGGTTGACTTGCATGCTTACAATCCCCTGATTGATTGATTGCAGTAGACTAGGCATTTTCCTGGAGGTAAAAATGCAGCATAGATGAACTTGTACTGGATCAAGATTTGTCCTCAAAACTGGCAATGGAATAAAGACACTAAGAATCAAATTACGAGTCTGGTGATCCAAGGACCGCCAGACTCGTGGTGGTGCCATCACCACACCAGCGGTCCAGCCACCCCATTCTGACTTTGGTCTGGTGGATCTGCCATGGGACTGCTGCCACCACATCATCAGGGAACTGCATACCTTGGAAGTGATGCGGCTGTCCAGAGGTCGCATTATGGGACCATTGTGGACCAGCTAAGCATATTACGAGTTTCCTCTTCGCCACAGTTTTCATGGCGGTTCCACTGCCATGAAAACCGTGGCGGAGAAGAAACAAAGGGGACCATACACGTCCCCCTGGTGTTTCACGCCCTGTGGATGCACTCAGGGTGGTACAACATATGCCCCCGTGTGTGCATGCACACCAGTCCCTGCATGGCATGGACATTACAGTTCATGCAGTGCATCAACTTTGTGTGGCATTTTCATTGTGGTGCCTTTTTTGATGATTCAATATTAATACCTAATCCATAAACCCTCAGTGGCGTCCCCTCTGTATAGTGGCAGGCCTAACACTTTTCTGAAAGCCTCTGTGCTGAGTAATGTTGTCAGGTAAAGGCTAGTTCCCTGTACTCAAATAGTTTTTACTACCACATTTCTTCCTCCTCTCTTTTGGTATGCTTTTCAGACAAAACAGCCAAAATATAGCCACATTTTGTTTTTGGAAGGAAATATGGAAAAAGGTGCTGTGCCTGAAATTTTATTTGTGTTGCTAAAAATGGCATCAAAGAGAAATTTACTGTGCTAAGATCACTATCTTCCCAGCTTTCAGGAACAAGCAGGGTTGTTTCAAAAAATATATTTTTACCAATTCTTGCATTTTTCAAAGAAGTAGTCAGTTTTCCTAACTTTTTCCTAATTTGCTGGAGTTTTTGTGGTTTTAACCTACTTCCATTTTGGGATAGCATTGGGTGATCCTGGAAAGGTATACTTTTCTGAAAAGACTAAAATCTGAATTTAGCAAGGAGTGTTTTGTGTAGATCCATCAAAGTATACACAAAGAACTGTTGAAATAAAAAGAAAATGCAAATAAGTAGAGAAAATCATCAATTTATATAAAAAAAATCATCTTTAACTTTGTGCCACAATGGCCCATTTACAAAAGCAATATATGTTACGACTGATAGTCCCTTCTAGTCAATGGTATTTATAGTGTTTGTAGGGTCTTCAGAAACACACAATACCTCGAGCAAAAAACTGCTGCCATTTTCAATGATTTTTCATTGTGTGCCGAATCTGCAGTTTTAGATCTGGCATCTTTAGGGTGGTCTTTTTGCCTTTTACCTCCTGTTTTGCTGATTCTCTTTTTGTTGGCCTTAGGACTCTGAGATCTTTTCCTCTGCTAACCAGTGCTTTTTCCCTAAACATGTTTGTGATTGGTATATTTAATTTACTTGTATGTCCTGTGCAAAGTGGAACCCCCTGGACTCAGGGCCTGTAAGTTAAATGCTACTACTGGGCCGTAGCACTGATAGTGCCACCCACCTGAGCAGCCTTTCAAACCTGTCTAAGGCCTGCCACTCTTGCTCCTGTGTGAGCAGTTTACTGCCACTTCCACTTGGCATTTAAAACTACTTGCCAAAGCCTTACACTTCCATTTTTATTACACATAAGTCACCCTAAGGTAATAACTAAGTATCACTAAGGGGCAGGGTGCTATATAAGTGAAAGGTAGGACATGTACTTTTATTCTTTATGTGTCCTGGCAATGACAAACAGCTTACTTTGTTTGTCATTACTGTGAGCCCCACACCTCTCATAGGTTAGCCTTGGGAATTCCCTTATAACTTATAAGTGGTAATTCCTGATCAGAGAGCAGCAGCTTTTTTTCATATTTCATATGTTTGGATTTGTACTGATGAATCCTATCCTACTTAAAGATGAGGTTGGATTTACCTTTGCTTTTTAAGAAATGGCACTTTTAGACAATGGACATTTCTCTGCACTCACTGCTCTGTGTGTCTGACTGTGTCCAATACACATCTGGGCTGGGTGACAGCTAGATTTGTGCATTTCCTCTAGACAGCCACAACACAGGATTCTCAACTACATCCACATTCTGATGGGTCTTCCTGGGTAGGGGGGAATGAGAGGGACTGGCACTTACACTTCAATAGGCATTGTCCTACCAACACACAAAGGGCCGATAACCCCCCACCAGTCACCTGGCAGACAGGACTGGCTTGAAAGGGATCCTTGTGCACTTCAGAGAGCTCCTTTGAAGTCCCCCTACATCAAAGGCACTTTCGGTTAATAAGTATTGGGTCTCTGAACCCCTAAAATCTGGCACTTTTAAACCTGTAACCAGACATCACTGGCATGGTATCTGGACATTGCCAGAAGGACTGCTGTGCTGCGAGGTGGGAATGCCACTTTGCTAACTGCTCTGCTTTATTGGCCTGCTGCTTGTTGAGCTGCAGGAGGACTACCACTTTGCTACCAGCCTTGTTGTGCTGGCCTGCTGCCTGCTACCTCTGCATTTGTGAATTTAAGTGTTCTCCAAGGGCTTGTGGCTTGCCCCCTGTACCCTGAAGTCTCAGGGCCATTAAAGACTTAATTTCTGTACTTTAAGTATTTCCTCTGCTGCAACAGCTGTCCTGCAAGAACCAACGTGCTCTAAGCGCTCCGCTCTGCAGAACGGTAGGACTTTGGGGCATATTACCAACAACTAGCGATAATTTTTGTCTCTAACTTGTTTAGAGACAAAAATTATCGCCGCACATCGGCGATTTTTATCGCAGATAAACCTTGCTATTAGCAAGGTTTATCGCAAATGCGATAAAAAACGGCCGCAATGCATGAATATCGCTGAAAAGTCAGCGATATTCATGCATTATCGAGCAAATGCTCTTAGCCATGTTATCCACCTCCCATTGGATAACATGGTGAAGAACTGCTCAGGGCAGGTGTTAGCTTTTGGAGATATTCGCGCTTAGCGCGAATATCTCCAAAAGTTGGTAATAGGAGATAGCGATGTTAGCGACTGTTTCCAGTCGCTAACATCTTGGCACGCCCACTTTGCATGTCATTAGTGATAAATATCACTGACATGCAAAGCGGGGCCCAAGATGGTCGCTATCTCCTATTAGCTGTCACTAACTGGTGTTAGCGACAGCTTGGTAATAGGGAGATCATTTTATCTCCGCTTTCTTGGCTTTTAAAGCCAAAAAAGCGGAGATAAACCCCTTGATAATATACCCCTTTGTCTCCTGAGATCGAGCACTAGACTTTGTTCGCACCCGGCGCTCTCTTGAGTCCTGTGACCTTCAAGCTTCAGTGCCACGTGGTGGCTACAATCACCGCCGCTAAGCCTGAGCAGACACTGCAGAACTGAGGGAAGACCTCCTGATGCATTGCTGTAGGAACCAAGCTTCCCCTTGATGACCCGACTCTGCTGCATGGCTTTCTTGACCCGGAAGGTCCCCAGTGGCGTAAGGACCGCTCTGTATATGACTGTACTCGCGAGGTCCTCTGAGATCGCACAGCCCATGCAGCGGTCAATTTGCATTAATCCTTGCCCGGTCTTCACATAATTATTTTTGCTGCATAACAGTTCCAAGTGAAAGTCAACAGCTGCATGATACGGAGCCTCTACTTGCCGGAGTCGCTCTTCACTCACTTCGATCTGGTGAGAACACAACAAAGGTAGCAATCGCTAGTGTTTCTTTACAGCACTTCCTATGACCAGTACCATAACATACAACAATTCAGATGGTAAATTATAAGGAATTAAACATGAGTATGAAGGTAACCTATGTATTTCTGAAATGTACAAAACAAACCTAATTTAGGAACAGTGGTTATAAGTACTCCTCAGAATTTGTGGTTACCCTTAATATAATGTGCTTCAGAGGGCATTTTGCAAATGTCTTCTTTCTTGTGCACTCACTTACATTTAGAAGCAACCAATGCAGAGAAATCTAATTGGTCATAGTACATGTTCTATTATTATGTGTTCCCACACAGCTCTTGATAAAAATGGGACCCCACTTGTGTGGTTGGGCCTAGCACCTGCAACACAAAGCACCTTAAAGCACAATCTGGGATCCACAAATTTCCGGCCACTTAGCAATCTCATTCATTTTTAAATGTGTGGGTGGAACTAGCACCTTCAACAGGAAAGGGCCCAAAATGTTAAATGGACAGATCAAATGATCTGCTCAAAATGACACTATTTTTGTTATATGGGTAGCTGTGGATTTTGGGCTTGAAATCGGCCTCCTCCCAGGGACACTCACCAAAAGCAGATAACTGCATCCTTGGCAGAGTTCAGGGTGACTTGCTTGGATCTCACAAAATCTTCTTACCCAGAAGCCATTGCACACCTCAAACTTTAAATAAAAAAACACAATTTCCTCACATTTATGTGAGGGAATGTTATGGAGCCTGTCAGGAGCCTTTCAGGGACCACACATTTTCTATCAACCAGTGCTTCCATACATCTCCTGATAATAATTGTGTCTCACTTGTGTGGGTGAGTCTACTGCCTGCTATGTCCCAGAATGCAACATGGACAGATAACATTTTCAACTCATAACCAATGCTCACACCACCCAGGGAAACCTACCAAATCCAGACCTTTCTGAAAACTAGGCACTTGAGGGAGTGCAGGGTAGTGTGGCTTGCATGGATGTCATCTTACCACGAAACTCTCACAAACCTACAAATTCAGATAAAACACACATTTTCCTCTCATATTTGTAAGGGAAAGTTCCTCAATCTGCTTGAATCCACAATTCCAAACTACCCAGCGTTCCCACATATCTCCCCATAAAAATTGTACCCCAATTGTGTGGGTGGGCCTATCCCCCTGAACAGGAGAGGGCTCAAAACGCAACATGGACAGATCAAATGTCATCATTCAAAACTGACCTTGTTTTACAATTTGGATGGCTGTGGAATCTGGGCTCTGGAGCAGTCAACACCCAAGGAAACCTACCAATCCTTAACATTTCTGACAACTAGACAGCTGTGGACTCCATGGTGGTGTGACTTTCATAGATCTCACCAATGTTTCTTACTGATAAAATCTTGTGTACCTCAAACATTGGCTAAATACACACACTTTCCTCACTTTTCCTGCAGGGATCCACATATTTTCTACCATCCCACATTCCCACATGTCTCTTGAGAAAGACAGTATCCCACTTGTGTAAGTGGCTCTAGCACCTGCAACAAGAAAGCTCCCAGAATGCAATGTGGACAGATTACACTTTTCTACTCAAAACCAATGTTATTTTTGAATTGTGGGTAGCTGTGGCTTTTGTTTTAGCGATTGGATACTATCCCGGGAAATATATCAAACTCAGACTTTTCTGTGAACCAGATGTGAGGAGAATAGTTTATTATATGGTGTGATTGTGAAACCTCACTGTGTAATAAACTCACAAATCTGTCTTGAATCCAGTAACGCTCATTTGCAAAACCTTAGCTCAACCAAAGGTATCTTTGGCTCTCAACAGTCAGGTTTTGTCAAAGGAACAAGTGTAAAGAACCATAAGTAACAAAAGTTGAATAAGAGAGAAACACTAGACAACAATTTCCATCAATTTGTAAAAATAGCTCTTATTGTATGAATGTTTATACACAAAAACAAACAAAATCCACCAGAGGGTTGTGGAGATATGAATTATGAAGTAAATAACACATCACTACTCTTCATTGAAATTAGAAACAAGCACAGGCAACTTTCCACAGTTAGCGGTTACTTGGAAAGAGTTTGAAACTTTTGTGAAATTGTAAATGACTACTCTGGCTCACTTTGGGAGACCAACTCCAGCAGGGAACAAGTCAAAGGGGTCAATGAGGCTTGTTAGGAGAGTTACTTTGCAGTCAAAGCAGTGTCCAGTTCAGTGCTAGGCTCTGTGATTGAACCGCCATAGATATCAATGGAATGATCCTGAAGCAAAGGATATCCAATGCTGAAGATGCTGAAGAATGCTGAGGTTTCTTATCCTGTGATGGGGGTCTTCCTGGGGTAACCCCTGTTTCCACCTAGATGATGGGGTGACTTTGGTTACAGGGGTCGATGTCCCTCGAAGTCCAGTTGCAGTCCAACCAAAATCTAGTTGCGAGTTTTCTACTGGTCACTGGCTACAGCAAAACCAGTGGTTCCCTATAACTGAGGCTTGTGTCCACCCTGGGCAACCAAACTGCACTTCAATGACTCTTCTGGTTCCAGCAGCCTATGGTACAACGTTTGAGTGCCATAACTCAGTCTCCCAAACTGCACTTCGGTAGACAGAGGCTGTCAGGCAATCTCAGCTACCAACTTGCCAAAGCAGGCTTCATCAGCTTTGTTGGCCCTGTAACTGGAACAAGATGTCAGCCAACTTACTCTTGGAGTCACTTTTTCTGTTTGGGGCTCAGGGATGACTTTTTCTCAAAGAACCACAGGTACCGTCCTCTGTTTGCTCGCCCCAAAGATCAGCAGGTGCAGTCAAGTGTTTGGTGCAGTCTCTCTTTGCCAAGTCCAGGGAACAGCAATGCAGGCCTTCACCGGTCCGATCTCGAGTGCAGATGTGATCTGAGGTTTGGGTGCCAGTGGTGCCAATTTCATGCCCACTGGAGATGCAGTGCTAGTGCTACTAGCCAATAGGCTGCCAGGAGCTCTCCCGCCTGATGACGACTTCATTTCAAGTATGGCATCCAACTGTCCCAGAATGCAATATTCTGCCTACTCCCAAAATGGCAGAACCCCTCACTCGGTATGTGGAGCTCAGTAGCCACCATAGAGGTGTGGCAACCTAATGACATACACGAATGGGAAAACTGGTTTGGCAACTGATTACCCCTCTCTGTCCAAGACGCCAACCTGACTACCAGAAAAAAAGAGCAACCCCTCTCCTGTGTACCCACCTATTGCCGTTCAAAGATGACTTCCTGTTTGAAGCTCACCTTTTAGGCTCCCAACCCTCTTGGCATTCTTGCCAGGAAGAGATAACACCTCTTCCAATGGTAGACCATTTTGATTCAATCCTGAGGGTTATTCTAGGCCAGAAAAATATCTAGTGGCCAGCAGTAAACAGTCACTGGAAAACATGGGCAACAGAGTCACACATTTCTAAAGTTTCCATTTTCTTAAAAATTACATTAAACTCAATGTGGACATCAGTTTGTGTTTATTGTAACATTCTTTTAATACCTTGAAGTATCAACTTTAGTAGTCCCATTACTAAGTTAGCAGAGTTGCGTTATCAGCATGTAACCCTGTATTCGCCAACGGGGAAACTACCTTTACTACTGCAAAAACAATAATTGATGTTCATTTTTATTGTTAAGACATCTAAAAACATATGTCCCCCTTTTTAATATACAGCACCCTGCCTTAGGGCTCAATGGGAATTACTCAGTGATGACTTATATATTAAAAAGAAAGGTCTGGACTTTGTCATTAGTTTAAATGGCAAAGTTGGGTTAGCAGTTTGAAAACTGCTGTCAGTCAGTGAAGGCAGGCTGAAGAGGGAGAGTCTGTTTTAGAATTGCTGATGTGCAGGGTGCTGTAAAATTCAAGGGGCAACTACCCCATTGCATTTGTAAGCTACACTTTCTGTTTCATAAGCAGGAAATGTGGCAGTTGTAGTATTAAATCATGATCTCAGTAACATGGACATTGATATACTAGAGTGCTAAACCTTTTAGCTTGTTTCATGGAATGACATTTCTAGTCTATCCTGCATTACAGATTTTGCAAGCCTATGTTTAAGCAATGACATGGTAAATCAATTACCACTCCCACAACATTGGTAGTCTGTCCTGCAACAAAGAGAACGCTAGTGTATCCCACTCAGAATCAATGCGAGTAAATTGAGAGCACAATGCTTGCCTATTTTATATTAACCTGTCAACATGGTAAGCAGGGTTATCTAACATTGAAATATTTACCGAAATGAAGGTCAGCTGGGAGATACACTACCCTGCAGAACATATCTCAATAGCCCATCATTCAGCTTAGATATTGCAGTCCCACAGGACATATGTTGCCATACCAATCCATGCTACAGCACATGCACTGCAGGTGAACTGAGAGCAGGCATTAATCGCCTGTCCCACAATCATGAAATTGTCAGTCATTCTTAGAGCAATGACATTGCTTGTCTAACTCAGAGTAGATGTTGCATGTCATTTTCCACAGAACGGACTGTGGCAGTCCTTTCCCATGCCACCCCATTGCCCTAGAACAGATGTTTCATGTCTGTTCCACATCAAAACCATTATTTGTAAACTCCTCTCTCGCCCAATTTAATCCACAACACATATATAACTAGTGGACTCCTACTGAACCCCACAGCAAAGGCAAATGCACTTCCTCTAGTGTGACCCACAGTCCCATAGCTTCAGTGTAACCCACAACACAAAGATTGCTAGTCTATTAAAGTTAGCTTTTTGTTGGAATTCATAGCTGGATTTTCTGTTATAAGCATTTCAGCACTCAATGTGGACATTCTTCTTACATGCTTCTCTGCTGCAGAAGGCATCATTTGGATTCATGCAACAGTGAGCTTATCTCTAAGCCTAAAACGTATTTGTTTCTGTTCTCTCCTCTTAAGCTTTATTAACAGACTTTTGTAGTACTAGTCCCCTTCATTCATGCTTAAGCAAAGCATGTTGAAATCTTTGTACACATTCATGGGCAAATCAGAATCAATCTGGCCGAATCACCAAAAGGATAAGGGAAGGACATGTATATAATAAGTCTCACTTATTCATGCATGCTGCAATAATGTCTCTTCTCATGCAAGTGCAGCAGTAGCAATTTTGGGGGGCAATAGTAGGTGACTAAAACACTTTCTTGTATCTCTATGACTGCTCTTTGGAGCTACTGCTTCTTATTCAACATGTGCAGGTCCTCAATTGGGCATCCAAGAGCCACTACTCTAGAGAATTGTGTCTGTAGTTAAACCACACCTATCATGTTGGTTTGTCGACATAGCTTTGCCCCATCCTTTTCTAGCATGATATTACTATCTATGCATGTCACCCAATAACATCACATCTGGATGACTGTATTGAGATAGGTATATCTCAATATACAAGCTCTGACTAGGACAAAGTTGCTTGGATCTAGGCTATGAGGTTGAATTTATATAAAACGTAGAGGTGGGCAGGATGCTTCATTCCACCTGTGGTATTGGTAGAATTTGGCGGAATTCGGCGATTTCATTTTACTTTGTAACACAGAGTTGTAACTAAATCCCACCAATCATCACATGGTGGAATTATTTCCTGCAAGCGTTCAGAAATGCAAGCAAGATTTGGGGTACCCTGTCACCATTTTCTAACATGAGTGGTCGCTGGCGGTCATAAGCGGTCGAGGTCAGAGGGCTACATCTCGTAGATTTGCTGCTGCTCAAGTAGATTTTCTACTTGAGCAGCAGCAAAATCAGCTCAAATGGCTGCGTGCTCTTTCACACCACGTAGTGCCATTAGCGCTGATCTTTCACCACTACTTGCACAACTGGAACTAAATTGGAGCAGGAGCAGATCAACATGCACATTTCCACCCTTGTGCAGAACTCCATGGAATCTCGAAGAGTTTTTATGTAACTCCGCGAGTTCCGCCCACACCTAATTAAATGTTTTGAATGAATCCTTGCAGGACTTGATGCTGATCGCTCACATTCATGAAGGTGTACTATGTTTGATAATGTTGGGGCTTTTGGGATATGTCCCTTGGAGGAAGGAAGCACTTCACATTCAGACTTGCGGGCTTTCTTTAATACACACGCTGGGACATCATATAGGCAGTGATGATTACTTGTGTTCAGAGTTACGAATCATACGATAACATCTCCTGCAGCTTTGCAAAATTTTGTTTTTTAAACTTTGCAGCAAGTTTGGACTTCCCAAAGTTTGCTAAGTTTAAAAATACAAAAAGACTAAATGTTCTGCAAAATCCAGGTTTGTGAGAGAAAACTTTTATATAAAAACAGTTGAATGACAAAATAACTAGAGCAAAAAATATTTACAATACACAAAAACATGAAGCGATATATAAGGAATCAAACCATTGTGTTTACTTACTTTGTATGTAAACTAACAAAATATTGAGACAAAAATATTGTGGACCAGTGTATTTGAAAACAATAAAACAGGTATGAATATCGATTTTACTATACATAGAATAATATTTAATTAATTTTAGGTGTAAAGGTGAAAGTAATAATATATTTAAAAGTAAATACATATTTAAAAATTAATAGAAAATATATGTATACCTAAAAAACATGAACATGTTATTTTAATAATGAATATGAAATAAGTTGCACTACAATTATTAATAATAACAATAGCAATTTAAAAAACAACCACACACACCCACACAAACACACAAAACACATATATATCACATATGATACACATATATATATATATATATATATATATATATATATATATATATATATATATGTATATATATATATATATATATATATATATATATATATATATACATATATATATATATATATATATATATATTCACTGAAAAAACCATAGGTTATAGACCATATATAGGGGCCGATTAGGATGGCGGACGGACTTGCGTCCGTCCGCCACCCTTGAGGAGGAGGGAACGTCCGCAGGGGCTGCGGCGTTCCCTCCGTGCTGATTAGGATGTGACCGCCAGGGTGGCGGTCACATCCTCTATATTTAACATTGCGGCGGGTGCGGCTTCAAGCTGCACCCGCCGCAATGTTAAAAAAGCATGTTTTACATTTACATGCACAAAGCGGCCGGCACCGCACGGTGCCTGCTGCTTTGTGCACGCAAATGCAGGGGGGTACCATAGGTACCCCCCATGTGCACCCCCCACCCCCCATTCACCCAGGGGGCCCGCAACGGGCCCCCAAAGTGAATGTCCGTATGCTTTTCCATGGCGGAAAAGCCGCCGTGGAAAAGCATGTATTCACGAACATCCTAATATGGCGGACGGTGTCTCATAGACACCGCCTGCCATGTTATAGCTTTTCCGCCACGGTCGGAAGCCGACCGCGGCGGAAAAGCGGCGGACGGTATTCCAGACCCACCAGCCATCCTAATTTGGCGGTGGGTCTTTGGAGGCTCCGCAGCGGTTTTTCCGCATCCTCCAGGCCGGCGGACACTTCCGCCGGCCCGGAGGATGCGGAAAAAACGCCATCCTAATCGGCCCCAAAGTTAGGAATTAGCATTTACAAAACCTTGAAAATTCACTGAAAAAACCATAGGTTATAGACCATATATCGTTAGGAATTAGCATTTAAAAAACCTTATTTTACTCACACAAAACCATTGAAATTCCATATATAGTTAGTTGCACTAACTATATATCGCGCACCCGCAATCCACTGCTGATGATGTCACATATTACATCATTCATGACATGGTCAGTGACATCACTGATGACATGAATTTTCAAGGTTTTGTAAATGCTAATTCCTAACTATATATGGTCTATAACCTATGGTTTTTTCAGTGAATTTTCAAGGTTTTGTAAATGCTAATTCCTAACTATATATGGTCTATAACCTATGGTTTTTTCAGTGAATTTCAATGGTTTTTTAATAGCAAATATCATAAGCTGTCGAATGTCAAGTACGTGGTAAGTAAAAACATTTTCGTGTTTATGCACACTGATCTGCTTTGAATGCTGCCCCCCACCCCTCATTTGTATTAGGAGTACTCTCTCTTTGCAGATAGTGAAGGGTAGTTAACACAGGCCTTTGCTCCCGTTGTAATCCGTCGTGCCTGCTTCTCTCTCCATTTGATTGATTGTTCTCTTTGGTTCATTCTCTATTTACAAACAAGCACAGAGTCGCAATACTCTGTTTAGTCTTTGCAGATAGCGAAAAATCGTGTAAAAAAACAAAAGGAATCGAGCAAAATCAGTAGGCCACTAATGGGATCTCTTTTTGACCTCGCTAAAATAGAAACATTAGGAACAACCTGTTGAAAATAGCAATGTGTATGTACATAAGCGGAGTTCATTTGTGTTCACAGTACCCCTTGTTGATTGTTTGAATCGAGCATTGAATTGTTCGAAGTTGGTTCTCTTAAGGATCTTCTCTGCCAGCAAACGAGGAAGAATAGGAATATTCTCTCTCCCTTTGCAGATAGTGAAGGGTAGGTAACGCAAGCCTTTAACACGTCGTACCTATTTCATTCCTCATTGATTGATTGATTGTCCGAACATTGACTGTTTGGGAATTAGTTCTTTTTGGAGGTATTCCCTGTTTGCAAATAAACGTAGGAAAATCTTTGCAAGTAGTGAAAGGGTACGTAATGCGGACCTTTCTCCCCCGTTGTAATCTGTCATGCCTATCTACTCCCCACTGATTGATGCACCTGTTTCACCCGGACCATTTACTAGAGATAGGTCATCTGGCCCGACAAGAGAGCACCCCTAGTGAAAAGGACATATGCAATAATAACGAAGTGATCACTGTATCCTGTTAACAGAAACTTTAGCATGAAACAACCTGGAAAGAAAAGAATAGGAAAACGAAAATCAGTAGGCCACTGATGAACTTTTTATTAAATAACAAACAAAGAAACGATAACAATACGTAATGATAAAACCTATTATTGTCCTAGAAACAAGAAACGTTAGAAGTAAGCCCGTAATAAGAAACCTGAAAACATCGCCCCTCACTGCCCCAAAACGTGTCTGTCCCACCGCCTGCCACGGCCAAATAACGGCAAACTGGGAAAGATAGAAGTCAGCAGACATCCGCCCCATTCTAGAAACTTCCAAAGGGCAACAGGTTTTCGGCTACGCCCAGCCGGAAGCAACACATATAAGGCGGGTCCTGCTGCCACGCCTCGGCCAGGAGATCATCACGTAGGGTGTAGCCGGAGGAGAGGCCGAGGCCAGCGGGACCCGGCCAGGGGGATTGACAACACTGGAGAGTTTTAGGGGGGGGGGGATGTCCGTGTCCTCGACCCTCCCCTCTCTCTCCCAGTCCGGCCGCGGTGGCCCTTGAGAGTTGCAGGTTGTCCCTCCACACTCTCTCCCGGTCTGGCCACCAACGGCCGGGGGCTGGGGCCGACGGGATCCGGCTGCAGCCGATGAGCCAAGGAACCCGTTCATGGGGCCAGAGCAAAGGGCGTCCGGCCGCCATCCACCGGAGGTCCGGCCCAAACACGGACGGGACATTTCTTCTTTCTTGAATAATTGCTGCAACAACCCTGGGGGGGGGGGGATGTCTTGCACATGCCTCCGACCCCCCCCCTCTCGTCCTCATCGCCTGGTCCGGCCATAACAAATCTCAAGCGAGACGCCGTGGGGTGCACTGGGAGGGAGAGACGGTGCGAACAGGCCCCGGAAAAGGGTTCTTCCACTGTGGCGATGCTGCAACGTCTCGCCCGGCAGGGTGGAGCCCGTCCGCTCATTTGACCCCGCGATCGCCAGTAGCTACCGAACTCTCAAAATGGCGGTCGACCTGGCAAGAGCGGGCCCAGCATAAAGAAATGGCCCGGTCACTGGTTGACTCCACCACCGTAGTCCTCCACGACCGTGAAGATTCTAGAGGAGCCGCGGGAGTCCCCGACCTCCGCAGACACCCCCGATGGGGAATGACTGCCATGATCGCCCGTGGAGTGACGAAACTGTAGCCGCGGGACGTCGGCGCTCCCATGCTGGCGCCAGCCTCAGTTTGAATGACTAGAATCCTGCAGACCTCAGTTCCGGTGAAAGCACAGTGTGACCCGGTAGGAAAAATTGTTGCACCCCCTCCCCTTTTTGACTGATGGTTCAAACCACCGATCCTTTCCTTTGCCCTTTTAACGGAACTTTGGACTGCCTCCCCCCCCCCCCCGCGGCGCCCCACGCCGTTATTTGCTGGGCGGCAACTTACTAGACATCACCTTCGTGCCATCTAGATTTCAGCGCGTTCTGCTGCCTTGAAACTATTCGCACAACAGACTGCTACTGACGACCCACCCCCGGGCAACATCTTCTGAATTTTCATAATTTGAAAGAACTAGTAACATGTCCTCATCAGGAATTTCCTCTTCAATCATCTCATCAGGAATCTCCTCATGAAAAGTCTGCAATGATGATTCTTGTAACTCTATGGTCTCCAAACATTCGATAAATTCGCCATCAAGAGATTGATCAAAAAAATCATTCAAGTCATCTCCTCCTTGTGAGAATATTTCATTATTGGTGCTGTCAATTTCATTAAATGTAGTGGATAATTCAAAAGAAATTGCCACGGTCTCTTCATTGTTTAAATGTTTTTACTGTTTTTGTTTTGTTGTATATATTTATAAGTTATTAAAGTTTTATATTCCTACTACTTTGTTGGAGTGCTATATATTTTTAATGTGACACATAATTGTAAAAACTTTGATGTACAAAGAGTCATCCCTGGAATCTTCCGCTTCAGGCTCGGTCCCCTCCCCAATCACAATACAGGATGGTTTTCAGATAGTATGAACACGTGTGGTGTGACGGATCTCATCGGGTGTGGGCCTTGATCTACTATAACTCCTTTGAAGAGGGGTGATTCTTTACAGCTGGGGCCATAAACTACATCTGCAGGGCTAGCTGATAGCCTAGGACCGGCCTGGACAATCGGACACAGAAGAAGAGGAGTGTCAGAGGGTGCGGTAGTGAATAGGGCGAAAGGGAGGTGTCGGGCGGGCACAGAGTGTGATTCTCAGGGAAGAGCAGCGCAGATGGGGGGAGGTTTATTGCCCATGCATAAGACAGAGAGCGGGGGTGAGCAGTGCCTGGGGAAGATGCTTGCGAGGGTGGGGAGCCATGCTACGAATCGACAGCGTGCAGAGAGTGGGTCTGGTCAAGGCATCTAAAATGGCTGCCGTGCACAACAAAAGTGTGGCATTTCAAAAAAGGCAAGATGGTGCAGACAATGTTTTTCAACACTTCCTCATTTCCTTCGAATCGAACGTTAACAGACGTTGGTGCATATTGCCAAAGTTAAGCGATATTTATCGCTAACGATGCTTAGCAACGAATTTTTTTACCGCTAAGCATCGTCAGAAATTATCGAAGATAAACCTTGCTATTATCAAGGTTTATCGCAAATGCGATAAAAAACGGCCGCAATGCATGAATATCGCTAAAAAGTCAGCGATATTCATGCATTACCGAGCTAATGCTCTTAGCCATGTTATCCACCTCCCATTGGATAACATGGCTAAGAACTGCTCAGGGCAGGTGTTAGTTTTTGGAGATATTCGCGCTTAGCGCGAATATCTCCAAAAGTTGGTAATAGGAGATAGATATCTTGCATGTTGTAATGCAAGTTATTGTGGTATATGGAACTCATACCATAATCTCTCAGGAAAGCAGAAACTGATCCTTTTGGGACCGCCTGAGAAGGCCTAGGGGGTGAGGGGTACTCTACTTTGCCCCCTTTTCACGTTCCGAACTATTTTATTTTACTCTCTTCTGTAATTACACAAAATGGCAGCGATAAGATGCATCAGAGACAGACAGTGAGAGAAAGGAGGCCGGAGATGAAGAAGAGATGTCAAATACACATTGGAGATAATATAGTGGAAGAAGGGAAGTAAATATGAGTAAACTTACCATGTAACATAAAAATGTTCCACTCTATACTATAAGTCTCATTTTATACTACAATCACTTTGCTACAACCTCATAAATTAAAAATGAATAATGTCTCAAACAATTTTTGTATTTCTAAATATAAATTTATTCTTCTGAATTTTCAAAATTTGAAAGAACTAGTAACATGTCCTCATCAGGAATTTCCTCTTCAATCATCTCATCTGGAATCTCCTCATGAAAAGTCTGCAATGATGATTCTTGTAACTCTATGGTCTCCAAACATTCGATAAATTCGCCATCAAGAGATTGATCAAAAAAATCATTCAAGTCATCTCCTCCTTGTGAGAATATTTCATTATTGGTGCTGTCAATTTCAATAAATGTAGTGGATAATTCAAAAGAAATTGCCACGGTCTCTTCATTGTGAGCCATTTTATTTTGAAATTGCTTGCTGTAAATTGCAGAAAAAAATAATCACTTTCATTTATCGTTTTTAGTAATACATAATATAAAACTAACTTTATCAAGTATTTAGTATAACAGAAGGACTGTAAATAAATAACAGAAAACATTTTTCAAATTATCTTAAAGTGTACAACATAGTTCCCCTTACAAATTAACAACTCACCTTTTTAAAAGTAGGAGAATTGTTAGTACTGTGTAAACCAAACACCAGAAATTGAGCACCAAAAATTCCTCACAAATGTACCTCAGACAGTAGTATCACAAAATGGCTGTGGTTTCCTCTCATTTTAGATATATACATAACCAATTAACTTTCATCACACACAAATACAAAACCAAAGTAACATTTTAATTGGTTCTAAATTTCAACACTTTCAAATGTGTTTTCCCCATGCAATTTTCCATAGGACATTTAGATACGTCTACAGCCTGAATGGCTGAACGGAATTACACCAAACTTGGCAAAATGGTACATCAAACCTAAGAGATCAGGGAGGATCTACTATGCCCCCTTATGGTCATTTGCCCCTTCGCTTTGGCCTCCTCTTGTCTCTCGATCCTACCGAGAGACAAGATGGCGGCCGCTACGGACTGTTTGCAATGTTTACAGACGCCGGAGAACCAATCAGCTTCGCAAAGCCCCGTTACGCGAAAAGTACGCGAAGCGGAGCGCTGTTACAGATATATATCTTTTTTTGAACGTTAATTTCTCAAAATCCACTGGAGCACATATATTGAGACCTAGCAAAGGCACATCGGGCTACCAGTCCCTACAATTTTGCCAAGTTTCGTGCAAATCCATTCAGCCGTTCGATTATTATTATTATTTTTTTTTTTTGCCCCGCGGGGCCCTTTTAAAACCTCCACATCAAACCTAGAGGGTCAGGGAGGATCTACTATGCCCCCTTATGGTCATTTGCCCCTTCGCTTTGGCCTCCTCTTGTCTCTCGATCCTACCGAGAGACAAGATGGCGGCCGCTACGGACTGTTTGGAATGTTTACAGACGCCGGAGAACCAATCAGCTTCGCTTCACAAAGCTCCGTAACGCGTAAAGTCCGCGAACCGGAGCGCTGCCTGGTCCGCTGTTACAGATATATATCTTTTTTTGAACGTTAATTTCTCAAAATCCACTGAAGCACATATATTGAGACCTAGCAAAGGCACATCGGGCTACCAGTCCCTACAATTTTGCCAAGTTTCGTGGAAATCCATTCAGCCGTTCGGCCTAAAAGTGAGGCCAACCGCCCTATGGAAAACTCAATGTTAAAAACACGTTTTGGGACCCCCCTTTTTTCTCGGCCCCCCCTTGACGAACCCCCCCCAAATTTCCAGGGGCTGTTCAGAAACAAAATGTTCCATTTTCCAGAAAATTTCAGCCAATTCCGTCCACAAACGCCAAAGTTATTAGACATAGAATTTTCAAAAATCCCATAGGGAAAAAATCCTAACTATATATACCTACTGGCGACCGCCAGTAGGTAATATACATATATATATATACATACAAATATAGCTATTCATAACAACAAACTTGCAGATTTACACTATACGTTGTTAGGTTCCGTACCTAATCCCGGACGGGGAGGAGATCGTGAAAAACTCCTTAGGCAAAAAGAAACTTATTTCATTTTACTGTTAGATTCACGTGCTCCTAATGGATTAAATGTCATAGATGAATTGCACCACTTTCTGTAAATAAGACATTATTGTGTGAATTGTATATATTCCAATTCGGGTCTGTGGTAAAATTTCTGATTCTGGTATAAGGTTGTTGTAAATAGGTATGTAACAAAAAGTAAAATATTTTTGAATAACAATTTTTGTATTGGACCTACAGGTTGCTTATCGGTAGTCGCAGCCGCCACTACTATGCTCTCATCATTTTCTGAGAGATGTTTTTTCACTGTTAAAGCACTAGCACTTTAGTTTTATTTGGCCAGTACCAGACTATGATTATCACTTCATTGCGAAAATATTTTTGGTAAGATGGACATATTAAATACTAAGAAATTGTACTGTACTTAGATTTTACCCCTTAAACGCAT
Organism: Lissotriton helveticus; assembly: GCF_964261635.1. NCBI lineage: Eukaryota > Metazoa > Chordata > Amphibia > Caudata > Salamandridae > Lissotriton > Lissotriton helveticus. The sequence continues at coordinate 701,357,163 of NC_136068.1, read as the reverse complement.
TTTTGCACTTAGCTTATTTGCACTTTACATCTGCACTTTTTTCCAGCGTGAATTCTAAGCTTGAAGACATTTTATCTTTATAGCTCTGGATAAATAAGTCGAGAATGTAATTTATGCACTTGCACTTTATTCTCAATGCTATTGCTGCTAAAGTGTGTTTTTTGCTTGTATTGTTGGTCTTATCATTCAGTTCTTTTTTACCTGAATCCATCTGCTTATCCTGTAAATAGAGCACTAAGCTCAAATTACTATGAGATTTGTATTAGAAATATGATGTGTTTAACCTATCATTGTTATTTTGGTCAGCTACTGTGCCACCGTATTCACATTCGCCTTTTCATCCATTTTTGAGGCTGTTAGGGCTTTTAATCTCTTCAAATAGAAACACCTACTCCTGACGTGTCATGTGATCAAGCTCCGCCTGCGGAGCGAAACGCGTCATGGAGAGCATTTGCTCTGTTAATTATTGCAAATAAATCTGCACTGCAACACGAGTAACGGTGTGATGGCGACTTAATTCCTGTTGGATCAATTGTATATTGGAGAACGGGTCTGTTCCTGTGGTATCCGCGTTTGATAGCGGTCAAGGACTTCTAGTTATATTTGCTGCCGGATTTTGGCTGTTTCCGGCGTGGCGGACCCTCCCTAATTGAAGAGGCATAGCGTTCTTTCAGCCAGCTGCGTTCCGACGCATTTTTGACTTCGACTCGGAAGAGTTTGCATTGCTGTGCCCCCCGCTCATTTGAATTTCTTTTGGCAACGAAAACATCGGAGTCTTTGCACGGCGAGTTGTTTGTGGAATCCGCGAGGTCGGCTGACCCACGAGAGCCCTGAACTCCACGACCGGTAAGGCACCCGGTGCAATCTTTCATACTGTGAATTGCTTATATTTGAAGCGGGTTTCGGGATATTTCTCCTATGTATTCTACAAATTGACATTTTTTGGCCATCAAGCAGTGTAACAGCATTTTCTGTGAAAGCCGTGTAACTAATTACCATTTTCAACATGATTTCCAGCGACGCGCTCAGGAGTAGAGAAACGGCGGCTGAGGCCCTTTACGATAAGCTGCCGGTGGTGAATGACGAATCGCCTTCCATTGCAATAAACACAACTACCAATAACAGTGTCAGAGACTTACTTAAAAAATTGGAGAAACTCCTTAGGAATGAGTTATCTAAGTGGTGGGAGAAAAAATCACTGGAAAAGTATCGAGATGCCAACCGTGTTCCAAGAGGTCTACGAGTCCTAATTGTTCCCACATATGAGGACCCTGATCCTAAGATGTTACAGGAGTGGGCTGATAACAATTTACAAGCCTCCAAAACATGTTGCACATCTTAATTAAATATGCCGAATCTGATAGAGATGCTTTGCTAATTGAAATTGATCGGGTGAATGGACTATTAGAGGCCACAGGTGAAACCGAGTTGATTAACAAAACTAAGAAAGAAATAGATGTTCGTTTGTTAAAATTGGAAGAGTCTATCAAAGAACGCAAAATACAAAAATTTTCGCGAGACCAACCCGACTATGCCACTGGTCGCATTTTTACTTTTGCAAGAAAATATGACTCGTACAAACGTAAAGCAATGTCCAATCAACAACAACAAAAATCAGGGCCAGTAGCGGGCCCTCTACAAACATCAATACTGATGCAACAGACTCGGACAATCTTTCCTTAGCCTCCTATAGTGGATCTGATGATAGGCGTTCATTAACACATGCAGACCCTGTCGAATTCACTAACTTTTCTGTTGTGGATGTATTAAATTTTGTGAGCGAGGACCGGAGGTACTTTCTGCGCCCCCGCAATCCTCAACAACCACAAAGCAGAGCTGCAGTCAAAAACGACGCAACCGGAGGCACAAAACCAAAGAGAGGCGCAATGAGAGGCAATGTGCGCAGGAATTGGAACAAATAACGGAAAAATATGAAAACACTGTGATTAACTTGACAGACCTGGTTTTATCCAAAGCAGAAGAGCAGCTCTTATCACTAGGTCTTTCTTATTGTCCACGTAACAACTTTTGCTATACACAGGCACGGATTGATGTGTTTAAATTCATTAGGAAAATCAAATTAATGAAATATTTTAAACTTCATCCCATGCAGGTAAACACAGTCAATGTGAACCCTAAAGGAAGCTTAGAGAATACTTTGCTACAAGTAACAAATCTTGAAGCTTTACAAACGCTTCTTTCACTAGCTCATGAAGACAGCTTACAAGAAATTCCTACAGTGAGCCAAGTTATCAGAGTCAACAAACCAGCATCCAGCCCTTTTCGAGGCAAATCAACTTTCTTACCATTGATGCCCAAGGACGCCCTCGATGTCTTCAGTGACAGAGTAGTCACTGAATTAAAGAATCTCAACAGGAATATTTTGGGAAGTAAAAGACAACAAGAGTACAACAACAAACAGTACCAGGTATTAGTAAAGAAAATACAGGATGATCCATCGGTGATTGTTAAGAATGCGGACAAGGGTGGGAACACTGTGTTGTGGGCTAAAATTGACTATTTACAAGAAGCCGCAAGACATTTGGGTGATTCCACCTGTTACACAAAAACCACTAAATTTGCCATGATGAAGTCTAATGAATCTACACGTAAAAGCATTCATCATTGGCAAAGACAGGGTCTTCTCACAAAGGATGAGGTTAAGTTTCTAAATGTTCCATTTCCAATCACTGCTTTGTTTTATCTTCTTCCCAAAATCCACAAACTCACTTCTCCTGTCCCTGGGCATCCTATAATTTCTGCACGAGGTAGTATGATTGAAAATCTATCTAAATATGTTGATTTTTTTTTCTCCAACCCCACATGACCTCACTTCCTTCTTTTCTAAAGGATACCACAGATTTTTTAGTCAAAATCAACAATGTCAATTGGTGCTCTGATTTCTGCTTTTTGGTGATGGACATTGAATCGTTATACACTAGTATTCCACATTCTTTTGGTTTGGAGGCTGTTAAATATTATTTGGACACAAGAGATGCAGTCCTACGAGAACACAATGCCATGTTATTGGACATGATAAAAATTTGTCTCAACAACAATTATTTCCAGTATATCTACCATCAGAAAAGAGGAGTGGCTATGGGTTTGTGCTTCTCCCCCAGCTATTCATGTTTACATGTTGGCTGGTGGGAGGAGCACGTCCTACATAACACACACCGCCAGTGGCTTCCACATCTAGCCCATTACTGGCGTTTTATAGATGACATATTTGTCATCTGGAATGGCTCGCAGGAGCAAGCTCAGTTGTTCATTAACGATATTAACACCAATACTCGCAACCTAAAATTCACAGCCGTGATTACTGCCAACTCGGCTGAGTTTCTAGATGTACAGATCTATATTGAACAGGGCAAGCTGCAAACCAAGTTACACAGAAAAACGACGGCTGGGAATTCAATTCTCCACGCCCATAGTGCCCACCCGTCCCACACCATAAAAAGTATTCCCTATGGCGAATTTATCTGTATTAGGAGAATTTGCAGTGACAATGAAACTTCTAAGCAGTGTTTGGCAGAATCAGTACAAAGGTTTTTGAAGCGGGGTTACAAATCAGAACTATTGAATATTGCGCTGTCGAAAGCGTCATCACGCTCAAGAGATGAACTTCTGATCCCCAGTATTACAACTATATCTGTACCTAATTCCACTTGTTCTGTACGGCTCATTACTAACTACTGCACACAAGAACGTAAGATTAGACGGATTATTAATGCAGAATGGCCCATTGTATTAACTGATGTCACCCTAGGCCCCATTTTGCCACAACTACCAGCAATTACCTTCAGGAGAGCTCCTTCTATGAAGGATGCACTTGACAAATCTCAGCCTGAGTTATCTCCTAAACCTAACTGATTAGTTAAAAAAGGTTTCTACAAATGCACTTCATGCCGGGCTTGTTCCTTTGCTAAAAATGGAACACAGTACAAACCGGCATTTAGTGACAAACCCATTGCAATTACTGAACATCTCACTTGTCGCAGTGAATTTGTCATATACCAATTAACCTGCACTTGTAATTTGTCATATATTGGCAGCACGAAGCTGCCAGCTAACCAGCGTATTCTGCAACATGTGCGAGCCATAGTCAATTCAGATAGCAATTATCCAGCGGCTCGCCATTTTAAAGCAATTCATAACAACAAACTTGCAGATTTACACTATACTTTGTTAGGTTCGGTCCCTAACCCCGGACGGGGAGGAGATCGTGAAAAACTCCTTAGGCAAAAAGAAACTTATTTGATTTTACTGTTAGATTCACGTGCTCCCAATGGATTAAATGTCATAGATGAATTGCACCACTTTTTGTAAATAAGACATTATTGTGTGAATTGTATATATTCCAAATTGGGTCTGTGGTAACATTTCTGATTCTGTTATAAGGTTGTTGTAAATAGGTATGTAACAAAAAGTAATTATTTTTGAATAACAATTTTTGTATTGGACCTACAGTTTGCTTATTGCTAGTCGCAGCCTCCACTACTATGCTCTCATTTTATGAGAGATGTTTTTTCACTGTTAAAGCACTAGCACTTTAGTTTTATTTGGCCAGTACCAGACTGTGATTATCACTTCCTTGCGAACATATTTTTGGTAAGATGGACATATTAAATACTAAGAAGTTGTACTGTACTTAGATCTTACCCCTTAAACGCATTTTTGCACTTAGCTTATTTGCACTTTACATCTGCACTTTTTTCCAGCGTGAATTCTAAGCTAGAAGACATTTTATCTTTATAGCTCTGGATAAATAAGTCGAGAATGTAATTTATGCACTTGCACTTTATTCTCAATGCTATTGCTGCTAAAGTGTCGTTTTTGCTGGTATTGTTGGTCTTATCATTCAGTTCTTTTTTACCTGAATCCATCTGCTTATCCTGTAAATAGAGCACTAAGCTCAAATTACTATGAGATTTGTATTAGAAATATGATGTGTTTAACCTATCATTGTTATTTTGGTCAGCTACTGTGCCACCGTATTCACATTCGCCTTTTCATCCATTTTTGAGGCTGTTAGGGCTTTTAATCTCTTCAAATAGAAACACCTACTCCTGACGTGTCATGTGATCAAGCTCCGCCTGCGGAGCAAAACGCGTCATGGAGAGCATTTGCTCTGTTAATTATTGCAAATAAATCTGCACTGCAACACAAGTAACGGTGTGATGGCGACTTAATTCCTGTTGGATCAATTGTATATTGGAGAACGGGTCTGTTCCGGTGGTATCCGCGTTTGATAGCGGTCAAGGACTTCTAGTTATATTTGCTGCCGGATTTTGGCTGTTTCCGGCGTGGCGGACCCTCCCTAATTGAAGAGGCATAGCGTTCTTTCAGCCAGCTGCGTTCCGACGCATTTTTGACTTCAACTCGGAAGAGTTTGCCTTGCTGTGCCCCCCGCTCATTTGAATTTCTTTTGGCAACGAAAACATCGGAGTCTTTGCACGGCGAGTTGTTTGTGGAATCAGCGAGGTCGGCTGACCCACGAGAGCCCTGAACTCCACGACCGGTAAGGCACCCGGTGCAATCTTTCGTACTGTGAATTGCTAATATTTGAAGCGGGTTTCGGGATATTTCTCCTACGTATTCTACAAATTGAAATTTTTTGAGGCTGTTAGGGCTTTTAATCTCTTCCAATAGAAACACCTACTCCTGACGTGTCATGTGATCCAGCTCGGCCTGCGGAGCGAAACGCGTCATGGAGAGCCTTTGCTCTGTTAAACATTGCAAATCAATCTGCACTGCAACACGAGTAACGGTGTGATGGCGACTTAATTCCTGTTGGATCAATTGTTTATTGGAGAACGGGTCTGTTCCTGTGGTATCCGCGTTTGATAGCGGTCAAGGGCTTCTAGTTATATATATATATATATATATATATACATATACATACAAATATATATATATATAATAATTGTATGTACTAATGGTACATCAAACAACATTCGATTTAAAAAAAGACACATTTTTAATTACAAATAAAATAATACATGTAGGAAAAATATTACAAATAATTGAAACCAAAACACTTCCCTGCTGCCCTAAACAACATATACCAACAAGAAAGGAGACAAGGGGGATCCTAGCAGATATAGGCTGATAAGGCAAGTGCTGAGGAAACTAAGAGTTTGGTTGTATGAAACCGACATTATGCCATGTCCTTAGGCTGGGTTTAGACCCTCTGTTATCACCACTGACCACATATTTAGGCTGGTAATTTACTCGAAACAAGTTAAGTAAAGGAATGAGCATCTGTACTTAGCCTTTGTGGATTTATGGGCCTCTTGGTGTCGGAGCTGAGCAGTGACATCTTAAGGATTTTGGCTGCCCTGGGCAAGGCACATTTGGGACCCCTCTCCAGAACAACTTTGAATTGTATTGCCTGCTTTCTGCTAAATCAATCTCACATTATGCCAAACAATGCTTAATCATATACTAAACCTTTAGTCAAAAAGTGAGGCAAAAACAGCTAAAATATGCCTTGCCTTCACAGAAACCCAGTGCTTAATTTGAGCCTGTGGTTTCCGGTGCTTGGCACCAGCACTTAATTACCAGCACAGTGCTTATGACAGTCTGCCACATGGTGGCGCTGTCTGCCTAATTTAGCTATGACCACTACAACAGCTGTTTATTAATTCAATTTACATTTACAATGACTAATATCTGCCTCCCAATCTATTCTTACGGCTTGTAAGAGTGCTATGGTTAGTCGTTGTGTTAGCACTGGCAGGGGCAACGGATGGTGCAAGCTGTAGTGTTCTCCTGATGAGGGCCCTGGCACTGATTATTTTACAAATTAAGCACTGAAAAATGGATAAGATGATGCTGGGTAGTAAAAGACAGTCAGAGGCATCAGCAGGTAGAGAAGAGGGAGAGACGTTCAGATGAGTAAAAATTGGAAAAAGAATTCTCACTTTCTCAGGGGGCCCCTTGATAGGTGAGGTCAATTGGCCACTTTGCAGAAGCCTTAAAATGTCTCTGGAGTTGGGACCGATGGACTGATAAATCATCTATAATCTCACTTTGAAGGTTTCAGGCAGAGCTACATCAGGTTTCTCGTTCGCCAGGGTAGAAAAAATGTCTGTTCACTAGCATGATGGAAGCTGGCTATGCTACAGAGGATACAAACTTAAATTCACCTTTTCTTAGAAACATTGGACTGGCAATAGCCAAGAAAAACAAAGCGTGATTGCTACATTATTTTAGTTTTTTTCAAAAAGTCCAGAGTCAGGAGCCTGCAGCTATTTGCGCACTTTTGCAAACCCAGGGGCCTTATTTATGAAGGCCTTGCGCCGCCGGTGCGTCACTTTTTCCCATTTTAAAAGTGGCGAATCGGCGGCGCAAGACCTTCGTAAATAAGGCCCCAGGTGTTTTCCCAGGGTATCTCGTGTGCACAGGCAAACATTCGTACATCACCTTATGGGTTTATTGAATACCTCTCCCTGAAATAGGTAGATGCCACATTTAAATTCCTCTCGATGTATCTCTGTAGTTAAAGGGGGGACGGAGGGAGGGAGGAGAGAGAGAGAGAGAGAGAGAGAGAGAGACCCTGGAGTCAAGTGCACAAAGGCAGGAGGTTCCTTCTGTGACCAAATAATATGGCAGTTTCGGGGGTAAAATGTGATAGCTTTCCTCTTTCAATGGACTGAAGGTGTGAGCCTTTGGTTAGTCAACAGCAATTTTGTCTGGCAGCTTTATGACCTCTAGTCTACAAATGACAACTGCAAACTGGGTGTTGTTCTCACCAACACTGGGAGAAATAGAAGACCCAGAAGTGTAGGTGTCCACCAGGCTTTACATTGGAATGTGGTGGGGATAAATGCTGAGTTATTTTCTTTACCCTATAGACAGTCAAAATAACAGTTCAAGGAGTCGAGGGATAGGCTACAGTGGCCTGAGGGTAACGTATGATGCAGTCTCCCTCATCTGAGGTTAATAAAATGCATTATTTTTATATTACAGCTTCTGTGCCAATCTCTTATTTGTTGGTTTAAAAGGACCAGGTGTATCAATAAACCCCTTAGGAGGTTTATATTTCTACAGTGGTATGCTAGATTTATATGTGTGGTATTGGGCACACTAGACCAATATTAATTAGTAGTGTTGTGCAAGTATCTGTGGGTTCTGTCAACGCTAGTCCCTGTGCATGAAAGAGTTAACTTTTGAGCCCAATCAGACAAACAAAACGCTTATGTTCTTGATTAGGGCCAGTCAGGCCACATAATACATCGTCTGCGACTGTTTTTTAGTGCTGTTCCATGTCTGCATCAGGGTTACATTGTGGTTGGCTATAATCTTGAAGATGAGAGAGAAATGGGGTAAATTTGTCTTGTTCCTCTAGATAGGAGTAACCGTTTAGAGAGCTCAACCTTTATATTTACTTCAGCTGAAGTTGATTTGAAATTATCCCAAATGAAAGATAAAATTATTGGGCCAAATTCTGTTTTACGTAGTATTTTGAAGAGCTATGCTCAATCAAATCTTTCAGCATGGTGACAACGCTTCTGCCCATCCTAGTTAACATCAGATCTTTGACCGATAAGGGGGGAGTTGTAGCCCTGATATTATTGGACCTGTCAGCAGCGTTTGACACGGTCTCCCACAATCCACTTCTGGAAATCCTGCATGAAAAAGGAATCCATGCTAAAGCTACAGTGGCTCAGCCAGTTTCTGAGTAACAGAACACAAACGGTACAACTGGGCCATTTATTTTCTAAACCTAGGGCCATCAGCTGTGGCGTGCCGCAGGGAGCCCTACACTTTTTAACGCAAGTGTCATCCTTAGCGAAAATTAGTAAAAAATGGGGCCTCAGCATCTGCTCCTATGCAGACGATACTCAGCTGATGGTAGCGCTCGAGGAAAGGCATGATGGCACCAAAGCAAATTTGAAAAACTGCCTTGCAGAAATGGCACAATGGATGTCAGAACATTGCCTGAAATTAAACGCAGGGAAGTCAGAAATCCTGCTCTTTGGAGGAGCCAATCTGATTTGGGATGCCACCCGGGGGCCACAAACCCTGGGAGATGACCCAGCACCCAAGCAATGTGCCAAAAACTTAGGCATCCTCATTAATAATACCCTCTCTATGAAGGACCATGTGAGGGCCCTGTGTGGAAGGTGCTTTGCAACTCTGAAATTGTTAAGAAGACTCTTTCCTTGGATCTCAGTGGAATGTAGAAGAACAGTTACACAAGCCCTGTTCATCAGCGAGCTAGATTATGGCAATGCTCTGTATGTAGACATGGCAGACTATCTCTTTGCACGCCTACAGGTGATACAAAATGCTGCAGCCAAACTGGTATGCAATTAAAGCAGACTGAGTTCAGCATCGATGTGCATGAAACATCTCCACTTGCTACCTATGCGACAAAGAGCAGTGTTTAAGCTGCTCAGTCATGCACATAAGGCACGGAACTGTGGTGGACCAAGAATTCTACAGAATAAAATTGAATTCTACGTTCCCAAGAGGTGCCTATGGTCACTCCATCAAGCGCAGGCCAGGACAAAGCGTGTAAGGAAAGTGAGGGCAGGAGGACGTTCATCCTCATATTTGGCAGCAAAGAAGTAGAACGAACTACCCCAAGACCTACGCCTTACAACAGACTATTTAGCTTTTAGGAAATAACTTAAAACGTATCTGTTTCCCAAGACCTAATATCTGACAGATCTTTTACTCCTGCTGGCAGCTGTACGACGAATTCTTGCTACCCAGCGCCGGGATATCCTTCGGGATTATTGTTAGCGCTCTATAAATAAATAGATACAAGGCCTTCTCTGTGTCAAGAGAGGGAAGTATCGTTCGTGTATTGGTACATGCTACTACTTTGATGAGGTTCACTGCTGAGCATGTATTATTACCCCCTGGTTGTTGGTGTGCCACAAATCCTGATTGATAGGGAGTGATAAAATATAGTCCAGTTGTTGTGTATATGGAAAACTGTTACAGATGTGAATATTTGAACATCAAAGTTTAGTAGAGCAGTCTGTCTGTATGAGCTGCGTTTGGTGGGATCCTTATTAGGCTTTAGAATTAATGCAATGAAGCAGAAAATAACTGTAGACTTTAGAAAGTAGGACCATCAATATCAATTATTAGTTTTTAATATAAGTTTTTAATATAAGCAAAAGAAATCTCACACGGTTTGTACATTGGGCATTGAATGGAAAGATGTCTGCACAGTACTGATGACTGTTCAAGGGTATTCAGATCTAAACATTCCTATGACGTGGCATCCACAAACACACACACACCTGCAAAGGCATTCCTGTCTCAAGGATCATGGGGTTTCTTTATCTTCTATTCCTGTTTAATAAATATTTCACCACAATGTACACTCAGCTTTTGACGTCAAGCGATGGAGAAATGGAATGTACTACCCAATGCAGCTTAAATATTAATTCCTCCAATTTCTGTTTTTGATAAAGAACTCTTTTTCTTCAGTGATTAAGAGAAATTCTTCCGACTAAAAGGAGCACATACAGCAGTCAGAGATTACAAGCTCATCTGAAGGAATACACACATGTAAGATATTTTGACTTCAAAAGGCATTACCAGACACCATTTGGGGAGCAGATTTCTAACAATTTCGTCTGGGTACTTCGTATATGTACAGGTGCCATTCCTGCACGCTCTCTCCCCATCAAAGCTGTGAGAGACTCAGTAACTTGGTTATGTCAAGATAGACTTAACTATCATACACATTGTCCACAGACACCTCTACACAACAACACTATAATGGCTAATACAGGGCAGGCATGGGGCACTAAGACTTGCCCCACCACTTAAGACACTCCACTACACACTTGATGTTCACACAAGTTAGCATGAAAGGTTGCTAGATCCCTCAACCCTTATTGGGACATCTCCGTGAAGGTAACTCACCATCCAAAAGGCCCACCAACACCAATTAAGTTCTGGCATAAAATCCAACTGGGAGACATTCCACTGGATGAATCATAGTTCCAGGCAATTGTCCACACAGAGTGTAAGGAGGCCAAGCAACTGATGAAAGCTATGCTATTAAAATAGCCAGTAACATAAGGTAACATAATGTCAAATTACCTCAGTCACTGAATCTCAGATTCTTTTTGCAAGTGTTTTTGGTGGCAACCAGGCCTTTGTCTAGACATTTTGTTCATCCAGGAAGCCTCCTTATGCACGAAGTCCTCTTCTGCTTAAATCAGGTAGAAACTTCAAAATTGGCTAGTATCCTCAATTGTCCTGGGAGTCTTTCTATTCACCATGAAATGGTTGACAAAAAGTGTGATGGGTTGCCTCCTATGTCTCAATGCTTCTTCATTTGTGTATCTCACCATTATGCTTACAACGTTTGTTGTCTTCTCCAGGTAAGTGTAGGATTTAAAATGACAGAAAACAGACATCATATTAATGTTGAACACAGATATGACCAGGAAATATTTAGGCCTGCCTGCTAACTGATACGAGGAATGGCTTAGGAGCATAAAGTCCCAGGAAGCATGGGTGATAGAGCAGCAAGGAAGATGCCGAATGCCAACCTTCTTGAATGGACAGAGATGGCAACAGAAAACAAATGCTGGTACAGCAGGCAAACACCTCCAAAACAGAATGAATGCAAATTGCTGTTTAGCACAAGAAGGAAGAAAACTCCTATCACAATTGAACAAGCAAGAATAAGATGATTCTGAAGCAAGCCCTGCTGTGGCCCATTGTCAAAGGACTACACAGATCCAGGACCATCAGACTGAGAGCGCACCACTTAAAGACGATACGGAGTTTCATACAGCTGCAAATCAAAGAACAGATCGTGGCCTTAGGCAAGGGATCAAGGGCTGATGTGGTCTGTTAAGTGCCAAGGAGAACGCACAGTAATAACCTTACTAAGCAGGTGGACTACACATGTGGTATTGCAAAGTGTGTTCACCCTTTTGTTGAGAACCGGGTTGAATAGTGAGGGAAATTCTGGACATCAATTAAAACGAGGTGACAGAAAATTCTGAGCTGGAACTGGCATTTTTCCTATTGTAAATAGCCAACACCTAATGAGCTTTTATGTTTGTCTTCTTTTGTGGGTGACTTTGGCTATCCTATACCTGTGGCCAAACCATCAATCTCAACAGAAGGAAAAATAGCATAGCAGTTCAGTTTCTGTTTGTTTAATGTTTTCTGTGACTAGAAAATCTCTACCTATCTGAGTTACCGTGCTTTAAAAATCTGCCACAGAGGGATAGAAACACTTGAGCCTTAGATAGTATTAACAAACCAGAAAGATTTTTTCATCTAATCTTCATGTCCATAAACTCTTATTTAAAAAGCAGTTCACCCCAACCATTTAACCGAATCAACAATAAATGATCTGCTAAGCACACCACTAATTATTGTAGTTCATCCCAGTGGCGTAGCTAGACTTACTGCCACCTGGGGCGGACCCTAAGTTTGATGACCAGAGCAGGTAATAGAGGGAGAGGGAGTTGGGCGCTGATGGGTTGTGTGGGTGGGGGATCTAGCGGCTGACGGGTGGCTTTTTCTCGGGGCGGGGTATGGTGGTAGTCGACAGAAATGACTTTCTCACCTCCGCTGCCCCCGAAAAATTTTCAACATATCGAGTTCCAGTCTTTACTCCGCCACTGATAGGTTTTATTGATGACAAAGTATATTGTCTTGTTGATACTCTATTTTTCGATTAAAAAAATATATGTTTTCTTCTCTTATTATGTTCTGTTCTCCGTATATGTAGTATCTGCAGAACATTGCCCTGTATATGTGTGTAATGTATAGGATCTGATTCCCTTTGACATTGGTTTTTATTGTAATGAATTGCTAAAACGTTTTAATTGTTTTAAATAAACCTATTTGTATAATTTTGTTAGATCATCTGCATAGTGGCCCACTATATTTGCAATAGACAGTATTTTTCACTTGGCGCTCTTTCCTATGAAGTGATGTGTGGTTCGGATGAATGTGAAGAATAGTACGTATTATATGGTCCACCAACGGAAACACAGACGTTATTGAGCTTAAAACAGAACCCTATTCCTCTGGTGTAAAAGTGGTCCCACTCATTTATTTTTAGGAAGTGGACATATGCCAGGGAATATTAAATACAATTTGGGTTGCGAAGTCCAGAACCTTTTTACAGTAGTGCAAGAGTAAATTTGGAATCTGACTGGAAGACTAATGCAATAAACCGTTCTGCAGAAAACCAGTGAATTTATGAGCGACTATGGAACTAAATCAGTGAGCAGATTTTAAGTATGTTAAGAAATTGGAAGCAGGCTTCTGTGGATCTGCTGGTGGTGAACATTTTCAGTCTTGAGAGATGTGTTGAAAGAGACAATGAGATTCTTAGCAAACGAAGCACAATTTAGTAACTCGGCAGTAAATGGAGTGGAGTAGGACAAAATGAAGTTGCAGAAGAAGAGGAAAAGAATCACCTTCTGGTTCTGTGGAATTTAACAAAAACAACTGTGATGACATCATGTGAGGATATTGCTGTGGGACAATCAGAGATCCGTGCTTGGAGGTCAGAGGTGAAATTTAGGATTAAGAATGCAATTTTCATATTATTGGCAGAGGGATTATCTGAAAACTCAATGGAAGGAATTATATCATTTAGACAGGTGATGCAGAGATAGAAGATGTCCAAGAAATAAACCTTTTGTATGTGAACAGAGCCAAAACTTTGGTCACTCTTTGCCCTACACATGGTCCTGGGCATCAAAACACACATAATGCCCTTGCCGAAGTAACAAAACTAAAAGTTATTTTATACTGCACTTTTTCTACAGCATGGTGGCTATAACAAAGAACTTTAGACAAGGCTCTTCCTCCTCTATTAAACTCTAACGTCCCCTTTCAGGATCCAAAGTTGACTCCCTGTTTATCAAGACTTTCAGTGCCCCGACGTAACCCATAAGAAACATGTATCAACTTACAAATATATAAATAAAAAACTAAATAGTGTGTGCATGCTCATATTTAAAACAAGCATTGGTAAAGTGAATAGGTTTCGCCTATGTGAGAGCCATTGACTTTGACAATGTCTTTTGGTCATGTTGTACAGCAACATGAGTGGAGCAGAGCCGAGTCGAGTGGCATGGTGTAGTGTGTTGTGGAGTGGCCTAGAGGGGAGTTGTGTAGAATGAAATAGAATAAAGTGGCCCAAAGTGGTGTGGTGCAGAGAATAGTGGTGTACAGTGGAGTGGCATGGAGTGGCATAGAGTGGAGTGTTGTACAGAAGAGTAGAGTGGTGTACAGCAGAGTGCCATAGAGTGGAGTGGTGCAGAGTGCCATAGAGTGGAGTGGTGCAGAGTGCTATAGAGTGGAGTGGCATGGTATAGAGTAGAGTGCCAAAGAGTGGAGAGGTGCATAGTGGAGTATAGTGGAGAGGTGTAGCATGAAGAGGGTAGAGTAGAGTAGCACAGAGTAAGTGGTGTAGAGTAGAGTGACGATTAGAGTGGCACTGTGTGGAGTAGCATGAAATGGCGTGGAGTGCTATAGAGTAGAGTAGAGTAGAGTGGAGTAGAGTAGAGTGGATTGGCATAGAGTGCAGTGGCATACACTACAGTGCTGCCGAGTAGAGTGCAGTGGTGTAGAGTGCAATGGCTTAGAGTAGAGTGGTGCAGAGTAGAGTAGAGTGGCGTAGAGTACAGTGGCATTGAGTCAATTGCTGTAAAGTAGAGGAGAGAGGTGGAGAGGGAAATTGCGTAGAGTGCAGTGGCATAGAATGGAGTAGAGTGCAGTATTATAGAGTGCAGCGGTATAGAGTAGAGTGATGTAGAGTGCTGTCACTTAGAGTAGAGTGGTGTTGATTAGAGTAGAGTGGCATAAAGTGCAGTTGTCCAGAGTGCGGTGACAGAGCAGACTGGTGCAGAGTAGATTAGAATGGCATGGAGTGCAGTGGTGCAGAGTAGGGTGGTGTAGATTGAAGTGGTGTAGAGTACAGTGGTGCATATTAGAGTCGAGTGGCATAGAGTGCTGTGGTGCAGAGTGTGGTGACAGAGCAGACAGGTTCAGAGTATATTAGAGTGGCATCCAGTGCATTGGCAGAGGCATAGAGTGCATTAGTGTAGAGTGCAGTGGCACAGAGTACAGTCTAGTGGCATAGAGTGGAGTGGCATAGAGTAGATTGGTGCTGAGAAGAGTGGCATAGATGACAGTGCCTCACAGTAGTGTGGCATGGAGTAGAATGGCGTGGAGTGCAGTGGCATAGTGGGCAATGGCCTTGAGTACAGAGGTGTTTTGAAAAGTACAGGGGTGCAGAGTGCAGTGCAGTAGAGCACAGTGGCATAAAGTAAAGTGGTGTGTATTGAGTGTCATAGAGTGCAGTGGTGGAATGTACAGTGGGGTGGAGTGGTGCAGAATGTAGTGAAATAGAGTGCAGTGGCATAGAGTGCATTGGCCTAAAGTAGAGTGGTGCAGAGACTTAGTGTGCAGTGATGTAGAGTATAGTGGTGCAGGGTCGAGTGTCTTAGAGTGCAGTGGCATAAAGTGTAGGGGCCTGGAGTAGTGCAGAGTAGAGTGGCATAAAGAGCAGTGACATAGAGTGTAGTGGCCTAGAGTAGAAGGTTGCAGAGTAGAGTAGTGTGGAGTTGGGTCGAGTGGAATGGTGCAGAGTGGTGTGAAGTGGCATGGCAAAGAGTGGAGTGGAGTGGTGTAGAGTGGAAAGAGTGGTGTACATTGGAATAGAGTAGCATAGAGTGGAGTGGTGTGGAGTGGTCTAGAGTGCTCTAGAGGAGAGTGGCACAGAATGAAGTGGAAAAGAGTGCAGTAGAGTAGAGTGACACAGAGAAGAGTGGTATAGAGCAGAGTGGCGTGGAGTAGATTGACATTGTGTGAAGTGGAGTGGGGCAGGGTGGCATTGTGGCATGGAGTGGCATAGACTGGCATGGAGTGGTGTTGAATCTGTTGAGTGGCATAGAGTAGAGTGGAAACGAGTAGAGTAGACTACCAAAGAGTAGAGTGGCACAGATTAGAGTGCAGTGGCATAAACTGCAATAGAGTAGAGTGCCATAGAGTGCAGTGGTACAGAGTGCAGTGACAGAGCAGAGAAGTGCACAGTAGATTAGAGTGGCGTAGAGTGCAATGGTGCAATGTAGAGTGGCGTAGAGTGAAGTGGCACAGGGTAGAGTTGAGTGGCATAGAGTGCATAGGCACAGGTATACAGTGCATTGCTGTGGAGTGCTGAGGTACACAGTACTGTGCAGTTGACCAGGTAGGGCGCTTAATCATTTCTTTGCAGCGCTTATGCAGATCGCGTTCTAGTGCTCATATAGCGTTGTGCAAGTACCTATTTGCCATTTGATTTAACTTGTGTTATATTTCCCCTGATTTTAATAGTCAGCCAATCCCAGCTTACCTGCACGATAATTTTTGGAAATACACCGCGTTTTAGCGGGTCCCTGTATCCCTTTCTTCACCGGCGGCCATATTGGGGGAAAGACGGGCCGCCCGGCGGCACCATCTTTGTTTGCGCGCTAGTTGCACAGAGGCAGCTATTTAGGGCGGGCAAATTAGATTCCAAGTCTTGACCAGGTAGGGCGCTTAATCATTTCTTTGCAGCGCTTATGCAGATCGCGTTCTAGTGCTCATATAGTGGTATGCAAGAACGAATTTTAAAGTACCTATTTGCCATTTGATTTAACTTGTGGTATATTTCCCCTGATTTTAATAGTCAGCCAATCCCAGCTTACCTGCACGATAATTTTTGGAAATACACCGCGTTTTAGTGGGTCCCTGTATCCCTTTCTTCACCGGCGGCCATATTGGGGGAAAGACGGGACGCCCGGCGGCGCCGTCTTTGTTTGCGCGCTAGTTGCACAGAGGCAGCTATTTAGGGCGGGCAAATTAGATTCCAAGTCTTGACCAGGTAGGGCGCTTAATCATTTCTTTGCAGCGCTTATGCAGATCGCGTTCTAGTGCTCATATTGTGGTGTGCAAGAACGAATTTTAAAGTACCTATTTGCCATTTGATTTAACTTGTGTTATATTTCCCCTGATTTTAATAATCAGCCAATCCCAGCTTACCTGCACGATAATTTTGGGAAATACACAGCGTTTTAGCGGGTCCCTGTATCCCTTTCTTCACCGGCTGCCATATTGGGGGAAAGACGGGACGCTCGGCGGCACCATCTTTGTTTGCGCGCTAGTTGCACAGAGGCAGCTATTTAGGGCGGGCAAATTAGATTCCAAGTCTTGACCAGGTAGGGCGCTTAATCATTTCTTTGCAGCGCTTATGCAGATCGCGTTCTAGTGCTCATATAGTGGTGTGCAAGAACGAATTTTAAAGTACCTATTTGCCATTTGATTTAACTTGTGTTATATTTCCCCTGACTTTAAAGTCAGCCAATCCCAGCTTACCTGCACGATAATTTTTGGAAATACAACGCGTTTTAGCGGGTCCCTGTATCCCTTTCTTCACCGGCGGCCATATTGGGGGAAAGACGGGACGCCCGGCGGCGCCATCTTTGTTTGCGCGCCAGTTGCACAGAGGCAGCTATTTAAGGCGACCATGCTTACGCGCAGCGCTTGCGCGCAGTGCGAGCATGCCGGAGTCACGCCAGAGTCCAGCCCGTCTGGGCCCGTCCGCGCACGACCGGGCGCAGGGGCTTGGACCCTTGGCCAGCGGCGTGCTTATACCTCTTTAGAGTTACTCCAGCTTGATAGAGAGGGTCAATCTTTGGATTTGGCCGCATTGACGATACTAGAAGAGATGTCTATTGCTAGACCGTCTATTGTTTCAGCCAAATCTTACTCATCCTCTCTGAATTTGACATCCTTAAATACAAGGTCTTTGCAGAAACACAATTTGGAAATATTCTCATTGCTTCAGGATGAAGATATTGATGTCTTGACTCTCACTGAGACCTGGCTTGGGGACCACTCATTGCCAGACATTATAGCCGCTCTTCCTAACGAGTATGACATAGTATGGCACAACCGTGCAGACAATGCTCGAGGGGGGGGGAGTAGCAACTCTGTTTAAAAAATCACTCACAGTAGTTGAAATACTAGCAGAAACAGTCGATTTAGCCGATGTTCTTGGAATAAAAATTATGTTTGATGATCTGTGCCTTGTGATTCTCACAGTCTACCGTCCACCAAACTCTACTTCAGCTTTCAATGATTTATTTATGTCCATTATGTCTGACATTTGTTCAAGATATAAAAAGGTTGTGGTAACTGGAGATTTTAATCTACATTGGGATAAGGCTCATAAGTAGCCGGCAGCCCGATGATTAGATACAACTATGTCTTCATTGGGCTTTAAGCAGTTGGTAAAAGTTCCCACTCATACAAAGGGACACATCCTTGATCTTATCTGGACTCTAGATCCTAAGGTGGCTCTTGTGGATATTTTACCCTGCATATGGTCGGACCATTATCTAGTCTACTGTAACATCCCTATTGATGTAAAGTTGATACAACCTCCCCCTAAAATGAAGAAAGTCCGTCAATGGAGAAAAGTTGATTCACAAACTCTAACGGATACTCTCCCGGACTTTGTTCAACCAATGGCCTCTAATGGCAATCTAAATCAAGAGTATAGAGATGTAGTGTGTAATCTGAGGAAAGCAATTGATCAGATTGCACCGGAGAAGCTACAAGGAGTTAAAGGACCAGGAAAGGGGGCACCATGGTTTACATCGTCTCTGAGAGAACATAAAAAGAAGCTCCGTCAAGCTGAAAGAAGCTGGAGGAAAACTAAAGATGAAGGGGATCGAGAGCAGTATAAAAATTTGCTCAACGCATATATAAAACTCACTCTGGCTACTAAAGCAAATTATTACGAAATCCGGATAAACCAGGCTGAGAATGTTCAAAAAGAAACATTCAAAATATTAACAGAGTTGAGTAAAAAACCTGAGAATACGGAAACAACAATTAGTTGTAATATGTTTCAAGACTACTTTCTGGAGAAGGTAGATATTATCCTTTCTGATATTAGACAGGGTATAGTATCTGGATCTAATATACCACAGGATGTTCAGACTACTTCGGAAGTCATTATCTCAAAATTCCCATTGATAGATCCAATGAGTCTTGAACAACTTATGAGCAAAACCAAATCAGGCTCTCCGGCAGACCCATGCCCCCCTAGTGTCTTTCGTTTGGCACGTCCTATTCTAGAAGACCACATTACTTCCCTCTTGAACAACTCATTAGAAACAGGGACAGTACCAGCCAGTTTTAAGGAAGCCCGAGTGAAGCCTCTGATAAAGAAGCCAGGAGCCGATCCTACCATCTTGAAAAATTACAGGCCTATTTCCCAACTACCGTTCTTGTCCAAAATCCTAGAACAACATGTGCTGAAATCCCTGGCCTCGTTCCTGGAGTCTCACCATCTCTTCCAGGAACGTCAGGCAGGGTTTCGTGCACACCACAGCACCGAGTTGGTGATGCTCTCGGTGCTGGATGATCTTAGGGAGATGGCTGACAGTAAAAAACCGAGCGCCCTGATACTTTTAGATCTTTCAGCGGCGTTCGATACTGTCAGCCATACCCTGCTCCTGGATAGGCTGGCCAAGTTCGGGATTCGGGAAATGGCCTTACAGTGGCTTCAATCCTTCCTGTCAGGTAGGACACAGCAGATTCAGTTGGGGGATAGTTTATTGGAGGTGGGTAACCTGATGTGAGGAGTCCCACAGGGCTCCGCTCTATCCCCAGTATTGTTTAATCTTTATACACAACCATTGATCAACTCCCTGGTAAACATGGGCTGTCGCGTATTTAATTACGCTGACGATACCCAGCTGCTACTTAGCATAGACAATACGGTCTCTGCGCAGAAGTATGCACAGGATATCCTCAGATTTGTAGTCAGTTGGATGACGGCAAATCTGCTGAAAATTAATCCTGAAAAAACTGAGGTTCTAGTTGTTTCAACTATAAGCTCTCAATGGAGTGATTTATACTGGCCTCAAGAACTGGGTCCCACCCCAATACCTTGTGACAAGGTGAAAAGCCTTGGAATTAAGATTGACTGCGAATTGTCAATGACCAGCCAGATTTCCTCCGTTGTGGGGACCTGTACTGGTCTAATTAGACAATTGCGCATATTAGTTCTCCTTCTTTCTTCATCCATGCTTCGCACGGTAGTTTCTGCCACAATTATTTCGAGGTTAGACTATAGGAACGCTCTCTATTTAGGCTACCGAAAAATCTGACCAATAGACTGCAGGTCGTTCTGAATGATGCTGCACAACTTATTTTCAGACTCCCAAGAAGATCCCATGCTTCTCCTCTGCTACAGAGCCTTCATTGGCTCCCTATTAGGCAAAGGGCTGAGTTTAAAAGCCTTTGCACGGCCCATAAGGCAATCTACGGGCAAGCACCTACCTACATCAAGGAACGATTGGAGGTGTATAAACCTGAACGCAGACTGAGGTCATCTGACGCTCAGTTGTTAGTCTGCCCACGGTTTAAACTAGCTACGAAGGGTGGGAGATCCTTCTCAGTTCTAGTTCTCAAATCTGGAACAGACTACCTGAATCCCTTTGTAAAGAAGGTAACCTCCTACGCTTCAGGAAATCATTAAAAACACTTTTATTCAGGGAGGCCTTGGGGTCACCGTAATATGCACAAGGCGACCGATCCTCTAAGCTGCCAAACAGTTGTCTGTCCTTCGGTCATGAGCGCCTTGAGACCTGCCGGTGAGTTGGCGCTATATAAACCGAAGCTAACAATAACAATAACAAAAAGGTGCAGTGGCATTGAGTAGAGTGGTACAGAGTATAGTGGTTAAGAGTGCAGTGGCATACAGTAGAGTGGCAAAGAGTGCAGTGGCATAGAGGGCAGTGGCCTAGAGTAGAGTGGCATTGTGGCATGGAGTGGCATAGACTGGCATGGAGGGGTGTGGTATCTGAGGAGTGGCTTAGAGTAGAGTGGAAACGAGTAGAGTAGACTACCAAAGAGTAAAGTGACACAGAGTAGAGTGCAGTGGCATGAAATGCAATAGAGTAGAGCGCCATAGAGTGCAGTGGTGCGGAGTGCAGTGACAGAGCAGAGTAGTGCACAGTAGATTAGAATGGCGTAGAGTGCAATGGTGCAAAGTAGAGTGGCGTAGAGTGAAGTGGCATAGAGTGAAGTGGCACAGAGTAGAGTTGAGTGGCATAGAGTGCATAGGCACAGGTATACAGTGCATTGATGTGGAGTGCAGAGGTACACAGTACAGTGCAGTGGAAAAGAGAGCAGTGGCATTGAATAGAGTGATACAGAGTAGAGTGGTAAAGAATGCAGTGGCATACAGTAGAGTGGCAACGAGTGCAGTGGCATACAGGGCAGTGGCCTAGAGTAGAGTGGTGTGGCGTAAAGTGCAGTGGCATAGAGTGCAGTGGTGTAGAGTATAGTAGTATTGGGTAGAGAGTTGTAGAGTGCAATGGCATAAAGTGCAGTGCCATAAAGTGCAGTGGAGTGGTGCAGAGTAGAGTGTTGTAGAGTGCAGTGGCATAGAGGAGAGTGCGGTAAAGTGCAATGGCACAGAGTGCAGTGTAGTAGAAAAATAAATGCCACATTGCCGTAATACTCATGCGCTATCCCACTTTATAAATAATTATTAAGCACTCTCTAGCCTAATGTCAGCTAGAGATGCTAGAACAAAAGTAGATACATAAAAAATAACGTGTTATGTGAATGAATAGGCACAGTAAACCAGCGGAAGAACCTTGGTATTATATCAGGTAGCGACTTAAAGTTCATCAAGAGCAGAACAACAAATACAGTGGAAATCAAACAGTGTATCTTAGCTTGACTGTGTGCTGCAGAATCTGCGAGGAGAGAACTTGGGCTTGGGAGATGCAATATGAATGACAGGGGTGACTTCCATCTTAGACAAGATGGCGATTATATTTAAAATGCATACTAGTTAGTACATATTAGAAAAATGCATGCCCATATATTGTAGGGAATTAGTTTGAATGGCATCAGTACCATATGATTGTGTGCATGTGAAATCAAATGTGAAAATGCTTTCTGTACATTGTTAATGATGCACAAAAATATAAATGCATAACAACCTTCTGCAAATCCCCCCCTCTGAATATGTTATCATTACTAAAAAACAGAATGAATGAGAACAAACTAGACAAAATTATGACACAGTCTGAATCACTTTTATTTTCTTCGGGGTATGCTCCTCCATTGACTTTAATTGCTTGTAAACTTAATCTTTAACATTTTTCTTCTCAAGTTCTTCTCTCTTTCATTTTAAGGATTTTCTTTCATCCTTACACCCATAATTTTTAAACAAACTCCCATAAAATGTTTTGTTAGAGAAACAAAACAATTGCATAAATCATTAGAATTATTATAGATGTTAGAATTAATCTCTATATTCCCCCAACAAATTATCAATCCATTCACATGACTCACTAAACCTGGAACCTACTGTTTTCCATATGGCATGCTCTTCTAAATCTTGAACTTCATGAGAAACATTAATGATGTTTTGTACATATGCATATGACAGTACTTTGCAATCACGCCTTTCTTCACAATAAGGATATATAGTGCTAGGATGTTTTGCATAATCATTACCCACATTAAAGTTAACTTAGAATTTATTTTGCATAAGGCTTCACAGTTATTAGGAGCAAGCCAGTTCACAAGTGTGGACAAATGTCAAATTTCCACATCATTTAGAGTGACACCTATGGGTAAAATAATTGTTCATAATATATCTAGAACCATCTTTCACGTTTCACTCTCTTCAGATTCACATCATCCACTCAACTCACATGATAGATTTTAGGAAACACCAAAGCAAGTTAACATGATCAAACCCAATTGTGCAGCACATTGAAATAAGCAGCCTTACCTCACACATAATAGATCCCTCTCAGGATTGGTTCTTCACCAATCAGGAAATCACAATTTACAAACTAACTTTTTCTCACATTCACTTTCACCCACATACTGAGCTGTCCCAATCTTGGTAGGTTAATGACACACCATACACAACTTACCCTTTCTTTCATGTTCCATTCTCAATCTAGGATACACATTTGACAATCTATATTATCCCACAACCTTAATCTGCTTTTTTATGCTCCTTTCAACCTTCCAATCTCTCTCAATTTTAACTGTCCTTTCATTATATACTTTGCCAAACTCACACTCTTTATTACTTAAACTACACCCATACTTCTGGTTAGTACTTTTAATTTCATACTTAATTTCTGCAATTGTATTTAGAAATTTACCATTTTTAAGACCCTTCTTAGTAGCTTCATCTGCAGAAACAGGTAGATCATCCAGTGAGGCACTGAAATCCGACATGTAAGGAGATAAATATTAATGATTATTAAGTATGCTAATGAATACAGGACATACTACAAGATATTGGAAGCTGTAAGTATGTAGCTTATTCACCTGCAGAAGACAGAAGAAAAGTGCACACTAAACATTTTTTAACATCCATAATTTTACTATATTCTTTTAACAGTTTAGTATAAATATTATCATGAAATGCAACAGCTAAACTTTTTCTAAGTGTGGTTGTTTTAAGTCTAACATCATGTTGTACTGTAGTTAATTCAACCTTCATGGAGTCATGTCCCACTGGAGAAAAGAGGCATAATGACAAACCAATAAAGATTATTAAAATCCATAGTACAAGGATCAGATACAAAAAATTGGGACAATTGCTACTTCCAATTTTCTATGGAGACCAAGAATAAATCTTGTTGTGAGACTCCAAAAATGTTCTTTAAAACAATAATAAAGTCTCCTCTTTTCTTCTTATTTCTTTGAAAACAATTCTTTCAATTCATACTCTCAAAAAGCATATTTTTCTTTAGATTCTCAAAAATGCTTTCATAATTCTGTTAATTTATTTTACAGTTTTTTTGAGATATTCAAGGTTTTTTTCTTCTTCAGGATCACTTTCAGATTCACTTACAAAAGTGTATTGTAAATAGTTTACTTGACTGTGATTATGTGATTATCTAGTTCTAACGTTTCTTATTTTTCTTCAGACGCTAATGCTAGATGCACTATTTCAGGATCTTCACTCTCATCAGTCAGAACATCTATTTCATTGCCGTCACGAGTTTCACTTTCAACTTGTTGTTTTTCACCCCTCTCTGGATCCACACTGCAAACTTGAGCTTGATGTTGGGTATTAATGATTGTTTTCAACACTTCTTGATCCACTGCTTTCACTCTTTTTGTATTAGAGGCATGAATCCACTGTGGAATTCCAGCAGATTTTGCAGAAGTTTCAATCATTAATATAAGTTGATAAGGTCCACATCACAGGCAGCTCTTCCAAACATGTCTTTTAACCACTACCAAGTCTACCTTGTGATCCATGCCCTTGCAGGGGGAACAGCCTTTACAACGCGGGAATTACCACGCGCTGCCATTACTGCGCTGCTTTTACAACGCAAGTCGTTTCAACGACTTGCGCTGGAGGGCGCTGTTGGACAAGGAATAATTTAATTTTCTATTCCAACACCTTCCCTACTGTAACGTTGGCTGGAGTTGGAACAGAAATTAAACTATTCCATTATCCAGCGCTTACAGCACAAGTTGTTGTAAAGACTTGCGTTGTAAAAACAGCGTTGTAATGGCACGCGTGGTAATAGCCCACGTTGTACTGACATACAACCCCTTGCAGTAATCAGGAACAATGTCATCAGTAATTGAAACAACTATAGCTGAAGGAGTATAAACTAATCTCATTGCTCCGCCCATCAACACCTCATGAGTTGCGAGGCCAATCTTTTTGTCAGGCATACTCAGGATACTCATCAAAACAAGAGGAAGAGCATCCAGCCACTTCAAACCATTAGAAGCATACATTTTGGCTATTTTTTTTAAAGGCCCTATTTATCCTCTCACCTCTCCCAGAACATTCTGGACAATAACTATAATGGAACCTTTAATCAATTTGGAGTGCTGTACATATTAATTGCAAAATCTCATTTTTAAATGTGAGACACAATCTGTCTCAGTAAAGGCTGGCAGGCCAAATATTGGTATTTGTTCCCTCAACATGAGTGTGCCACCCATCAGATAGTCTGACCACTGAGTGGGCTAGGCCTTGACCTCTTTATGAAAAAGACAGACATTGAACTCTGGCATTTCAACAACAACTTCTTGGAGTCCTGTAATTGGGCCCTTTGATTTGCCAATATATTTAAATATATTAATGGTTATGTACATGTATTTATATAGCGCAAATCACCGACACGGTCTCTAAGCGCTTGCTTAGGGAACCCGTCCTGGTATTCCCCTGTGAGATACCCCGGCAGGGTATCCACAAGATGAAAGCCAGGCATCCCGCCGCGAGGGGCCGTAGTGGAGATTAAGCAAGCTATTGCCCAGAGTCGCAGAGTGTGACCCCGTGAGTCGAGTAGGCACCGGAGCGAGAATTGTCAAGTCCGTGGAAATTTTGAGCCCGAGACCCGCCGAGGCGGGGAATCGAACCCTGGTCCACGGCCGTTCTCAGCTTCCGGGTCTGCCACCTCTAACCACTGAGCCATGCTTCTCCACTTATATCCCCTTGTTTATTCCTTTCACATGTCAGACAACAGCTACTCAATACTTCAACAATATTTCTACATTGTGTATTCACCAATACTTATTAAAAATCCCCACCATGGAATTTCTTTCAGCATGTTACTAATTGGAAAATACCTGGCCAACATTGTGTCATGCAATACATATTTGTATTCAGGAGCAACATAAGTCCTGATTGTCTTGTAGTACAACGTTTGCCATTTTCACTTCTCATCTTTTGAAGCTTCCTCGTAGAGATCTGTCAACTCACCTAAAGAAGTCTGAATTGGATTTATCAAGTAACAACTTACATCATGTGAGAAGAGGTGTGGCGCAGCAGCCCGGGTGCCTGACTCCGGACCACGGGGTTCACGGTTTGATGCCGGTGGCAGGTTAGGCCAGCACCATGTGACTGGGCAATAGCTCGCTTAAGCTCCCCGACAGGCCCCAGCGCCGGGACACCTCTCTGGAGGTAGCTGTGCGCTTTACAAAAGCTGGTATTTCATGTAATTTCATTCTACCATGGTATTGTTTCTGGTTTCAACTTGTTCTTTTCTTTGTATTATGGTCTCATTCTCAAGTCCACAATATCTAGCCACTTGGTCACCATATTTATTTCCAAGAGTGGCCATATCTTATCCAGTCTTATGGACAGTGCACTTGAATACAGAAATCTATTTTGGTTGTTGTAAGTCAATAACCAATAAGTCAATTATAAAAACGACTGTACCTGTTGGGAGTTCCAGAAGATGTAATGAATGACCTTAGTGACCACAGTTATCCAGAATCATGGGCCAGTCTAAAACCATATAGGCTGTCCGTATAGATTGTCTCATTTAAATTGTCTGCCAAGCAACATGTTCTTGCCAATACATCCAACTTCATCCACTTGTGCTGAAGTTATATTCTGCAGATGTGATACTTCAAGGATGTCAGTAACTGAACTGTAAGAAAACAGGCCTTTTTGCAGGTGTCCCCCACCTTTTGCCCCATGTGGACAACTGAATGCTGGTTTTTGACTCTGACAGTGCACTTGAACCTGACAACCAGGCCCAAGTGCCAGTGTTCCTGTCCTAAAACTGGTAATGTGAATTGGCTACCCCAACTGGCAAAGACATTAACCTACTAATAAGTCCCTAGTGTATGGTACCATTGGTATTCAGTGCATGGGTGTTAAAGGGGTCACCAGTGCCTGAAGTACTATTTGTTCCACACTGAGTGACCTAAGTAAACTACTGACAGCAGGCATGCCATTGCAGACTTCAGGAGCAGTGCAAACAGCTTAAATTCGGCTTAACCCTCACCAAGTGAGGCAACGTCAGTGCACTATTTTTAATATATGCCAGTCACCCCCAAGGAAGGTCTCCTGTGCCCAAGAGACAGAATGCATTATATTAAAGGTGTGGACATGTAAGTGGAAGCTTATGAATATCTGAATGGAATATGTCCCAATAATGTCCTTTTTCATTAAAGGATAAGTGATAGGGGTCTGTAGGATAACATGGCTTGGCAGCTGGGTAAACCCAAGGTTAGCAGCTCCATTATGGTACTACCGAAATATGGTATGGCTGCCAGACTGCAGCTCCTGCCACCAAGAAAGGAATCTAGCCAGGAGGTGTGAAATCTCCCAGGAGTCAAAAGCAAAGGCCTGGAGGGGAAGGTTAGACCTCCCTTCCTGACAGGATGGCTAGTGAAGTGGCACATCAAGGCGGTGAGCTTCAAAGACTTCACCGCCTGTGATATGCAACCAGGCTGCTTTCCAAAGAAGGAAAGATCCTTCCCTCTCCCTCAGATACATTTGAACTGGGGCAGGTGGGAAAACATGCATACTATGGTACTATGGTATTCACGGGGTACACACAGTTAGAAGACTCACCACATCTCGAGGGTGGGCTACCTGCACAGCTGAGGGTCTGCACAACTGAGGGAGACTTCTGCCATTTTTAAAAGTGGTAGAATAGAGGATTCTGGATAGAACATGTGACACCCCCGGATGTGGTCACCTCAGGGCTGATAAGCTGCTGGTGCTAGTAGGCCATTGGCCATTTGCATCCCCACCCCTAACACCTCTAAATATAGGATTTAAGAGCTACCCTTGAGGCCAGAATCTCAGTCCAGGTCTGACTTGCAACAAAGGACAAAGAGGAGACCTATGTCTGTGACAACAGAACCTTCACAAAATAAAGTTGTGATGCTCAGCACCTCTGGCAACCTTCTTGGAACTGCATGACTGTGACTTGTCCTGGACCAAAGCTTACTTCCCCCAGACAGAGGGACCCCTTTGAGAGCAAAAGGCAACTTCAGACTCCCTGTGGCACTGGTCCCTTGCAAAACGGAGGTAAAAACAACATACCACAACCAAAGAATCACTGGCCATCGGGCCCTCTGAGGGATTGCCCAAAAGTAGATTGGTCCAGTGCATTGTGGGAAATGTATTGTGACCTCCACCAAGTTTCCGGCGGCTACAGTTTACTCCCAGACATATGAATGCTGAAATAACTTTCTGCTGACCTTACAGCTGAAAAGGCTTGCAAGTCGTCAGTCCGACAATCACCACCCTTACACGAAAGTGCACTTCGATATAACGGCACAAAATCTTCATCCAATTTCAGCAGTGGCTTCGTTGTTGACTTTTTGCTCCTGGTTCCCAATCAGTACTGTGTAAGTAGTAAAACCAGCTCTCCCACCCACGACTCCCTCTTCAACAGCACAGACTGCCAGGAAAACTCCTCATCCGGGCTTCTCGAGCCAGGTAAAATCAATCTGACTGTTGTGGCTTGGTACTGGGACCCGCTTCACCTTTAACCTCCTTGGGTTCCACGCAACTCGACTTGCAAGTGACGGATTGTTGCTAGTGCTTTTTACCATTGACCACAATGATAAAGTCTTGAAATACAGTTTTGCACTGATTTAATATTGGTTCTATAATCCATAACTCTGGTTATACTTATCCGATTGACTTTTTTTATGGTGTCTAAATTTATATAAAAGTATGCTTTATTTCTATAAATTAATGTCAGATTTTTTTGATCTGTGTCATTTACTTACTGTCCATATTGGTATATGCTTAACACATGTTCCACTAGCAAAGCATGACTGCTCTTTGCCACTCTACCAGGACTGAGCTAAGGATTTATTATCGTGAATCCAAGGACCATCTCTGGGGTATTGTGAGAGTATTGCATGGTGAAGGCTAACCTGCATCACCTCATAATACATCACTTTCCTAATGGAACATACTGCTTAGATAGACTTCAGTGCACCATAATGATCCCTAAAACAGGAGCCATTAACAAACAAAATCAAATCAGTCATTTCAAGAGGAATTTCTCTAATATCTGTCTTGGTTTGGTACATAATTCTGTAACACTGATACAGTTATGCTCTTGCTCATCATCCTTATCGGCATAATCACCATCACTCCTGTTTTCATCTTCACAGCCTTTGTTTGAATCAATAGCAACATTGCAGGATTTAAGAAATTACATCTTCTGATTGAGATGTTTTCAGTTGCCAGTATGATTTGTTAAAATCTGGTCAGTCGACTGTCACATGCTGAGCTCTTGTACGAGTCAGCACGATCTCAACAGAATGTGGAACAAATAAAATCAATATATGTCACAATCCCTTCACTTTGTTCATTTTTCAATATTGTCAGATAACTAGGAAGACTCACTGCATTCCTCCATGAATGTGCGCAATCACTTTCTCAAGGACAGAAGAGGTAACGTTCCAAATTATAATCTGGCATTTCGAGAGCAGATGTATTCCACAAACATTCTCTGAACTATCAGAAGGTCTCTAAGCATTCTTAATCAAATGCTACCCTATCTTTGACATCACTGTGGGTTAACCTTACTAAAAGGTCTTGCAGTCAAGGAAAAGTTTGGAATCCACTGACGACAGTAACCAACAAACCCCAGGATCATCCTCATCTCCCTCTGGGTGGTAGGAGGATTCCTTTTCAGAATTACAGAAATGCATTCTTTTGAGACTATCCTTGTTCCTTTCTCAATGTGATGACCAACATAAACCACCTCCTCCTTGTAATTCTTCACTTTTGAAGAGGAAGCCTTATAACCATTGTCAGTTAAGTGATTCAACTGAGCAGTTGTGTCAAGTTTACAGTCTTCTTTTGTCCTAGATGCATCCAATAGATCATCAATATATTGTCAAGACTGAGTTACAGTGCAACTTTAAATTCTCTAGATCGTTCTTTAGGATTTGACAAACAAATGTAAGGACTTTCAGTATACCTTTGGCAACTCCTATGCCACATAAGAACTGTATTTTGACATTGAAATGCAAATAAGTATTGACCATCTTTGTGGAAGGGAATAGAAAAGACCGTTTTACATAAGTCAATTATTCGTTATCATTCCACATCTGATGGAATCTGGAATAGTTTTGCTATTGGATTACCACTGGACAACATAGGTCCACTAGTTTATGTATTTTTCTCAAATTCTGCAGTATTCCCCATTTACCATTCGGTTGCAAGGACTACCAAGCACTTTCCGAAGAAATCCCTCCTCAATTATGTTTTCAATTACAGGCTTCATTCCTTCTTCAACGTCTCTGGAAACTTCATATTGATTAGAAGCTCTAGGGGACACAGCATTTAGTTTTTCATTAATATTTACTGGTTTGACACATTTTAATAACCTTTTCTCTTCACCTGAAAAATCCCACACATCTTCTATGACAGCATGTCTTAAATCCAGAGATAAATCATCTTAAATTAGGACCGAGAACAGCTAAACTCTTGAATCATGATTTAATTTAAAATATTGAATTCTCATCCTAAGTTTAAATTGCAACACCATCCAGTGTGCTATAAATCATGCAGTTCAGCTTGCAGAGCAAACCTCTGCTCACCAAGTTTACAGGATTCAAATCACATAGAAGGAACTGATGATTATTTTCCATTGGCCCTAGTTTAACAGGGATTATTTGCTGTGCACTTAAGTACCAAACAGTTTCTTTCTGATTCCTACACCTTGGACTTCTTTTCATATTGGGGTACATTTATGACTTCCACAGAATGAGCTCCAGAATGGGTAGCTCCTGTATCTATTAAGAAAGTAATGAATTGACCATTGACTTCACCGTCAATGTATGGGCCACTTTGGTCTACTTCCAGGACTGCTCCAAGTAGACAATCCTTCTTCCCCACAGGAACAGTCACAGCACACCCACTGCCATTGAGATTATTTTTCTGGAGAAAACTGAGGAACCTCATTACTCATAACCAACTGACTCTATTGCTACTCTGGACGGTTATGGCATCTTGATTTTCATAATTTGCTGCAACACTGGGGCTGAAGGCAAATTCATGCGGAACGGACCCTGATCATGCACACGCTATACAGAAACATGGATGTCGATTCACCAAAATGCCAGGGTAGCGGGAGGGGCATATTACACCCCTTTACCTAAATGACATTACAGTAAGTGACATTATATGACCTTTAGCACTAAATCTTTCCAGGAGGTGATGTCATGTGACCCTAATCCTGAGGATATCACAATAATTGACATCACTGATATGCCATAATAACTGCGTCATTAATATGAAAATACATCACAAACAGATGTCTGTTTTAGATACCACTTATATTATGGTGCTGACATGATCTTCAAAAGTGGTGGGAACTAATTCTTGCACTAAATTGTAGCAGTGAAAAAAATGAGCCAGACCGCCTCTACAGAGTGTGCAGAGGGGTTCCGAAGCAGAGAAAATGTTTTTAAATACTGGGTCAAATTGTGCATTGTAATAGTGCATTGTAAAGCATATTTTTCACATAGATTATCTGAAAAGTCATAACCTGTTTAGGCACTCATGGAATATTCATGTCTTTTCATGGTATGCCAAGCCAATCAACCTCGATTTTTCAAAATGTGCTCTAGGGGCCCCATATGTTAAACATTACCTCTAGCATGTCAGGACCAGCATTTTTTCATGGTTGCTCCCTTCCCATATTCCACTGTTGTCCTTCCATATGCCAGGTATTACCCCCAATGGGCTAGCTCCCGCATTTCTCCAAGACTTCCCCCTTATGCCAATACTTTCCTATAATATTCCAGCATCAGAATATTTCCAAGGCTGCCCCATATGTCAAAAACTACTTTGAGTATGCCAGCACCAGTGTTTCACCGTGGACCAACTATACCCTGATTTTGCTCTAGTAAGCCAGTCCAGGTATTTTATCAAAGGTGCCTGTAGTGATCAGAATCGCTTTCAGTACACCGTCACAAGTATTTTGCCATGAGTGCATCTCTAAGCCAATTTCTTGAGTATGCCTGTGCAAACCAAGACTCACAAGCATAAAACTACATTCCCTGTTTCATCATTTACATTCACTCACTCACACTCATTCTCACTCATTGACACTTCCTGTCACACATTTGCACTCATTCATTCTCACTTTTTTGCACTCTCTTACTTTCACTCATTTGCACTCACCCTCAACCATTTTTACTATGATTCATTTATACACACCCACACTCCCTTTTACTCTTAATCACTCATAACTCACTCTCACTTATTCTCTCTTACTGATTCCCTCTTTCTCACTTATTACACTCACTCACTGCCTCTCACTAATTTTCACTCAAACTCTAACACTCACTCACATGCATTCTTGCTATTACATCCTCCCTTACTCACCCACTCTCACTCACCTGCAGTCACTCTTACTCTTAGTTTGACTCGCTTACTAACACTCAATTTCACTCATGCTAACCTACTCACTATCTGTCAGTGAGTCTCACTCACACACATGCTGACATACACAGACAAAAATGCCACCACATGTTATGTTATATATATTTATATCGCGCACAGATACTCGACGGAGTGTCCTGGCGCGTACTTGGGAAAAGGCGACATAACCCAGGGCATAAACAAGCTTTCGCTCTCACAGTCACACTCTTACCCACAAGCAGATGCACAACTTACATTTAGAAGCATTTTTATCACCTCATCTGCCAGTAAAGATTTTTTTTTTAAAACACACACAAAAAAGGAGGGTTGCACCAAGTTGCCCAAAAGGTACGGTGTTCTTGACTCTGAATGTTCCACCTCTGAGGCAAGTCAAGGCTGGACCGGGAAGAACCAAAAGCTTCTCTGGCATAGGATGTCATACCACCTACCAAACTGTGCTGAGTGAGCACAGTGAGCTATCACAACTACAAGGGAAGCTTAGGGAAAGTTTTCCCTAAAGAAATGTTTGAAAATAAATGAGGAAAATGGTCCATTATACCACACCTCCTTTATCATACACTAATTTCCCCATCTCCTTTCCCAATCATTCCTCTTTTGCTCTCTTATCCATTTTATGAATCATTGTCTCCCTTCCCTCAGCCTTTCTTTCTTCTTCTCTTTCCTTCTTACAATCGATATTTTGTTTTTACCACCAACTTCTTCATGCTCTCTCCTAGTGTAGATGCTATTGCCCCATCACATTCTATCCTCACTCCCTATGATTTTTAATCCTTTTCACCATCATTCCTTCTCTCTCTTGTGCACAGCTCCTCTTCCTCCATCCTTTCCCTCTCTTTCACTAGATACCTTCCACCTCTCTTCCTCCCTTTTTATCCCTTCTCATCTCCATTTCTTATCTTACCTCCTCTTTGCCTTCAACTTTCTGTTACCGTCTCTCATTCATACTCCTTTCTAAACCATTAAAGGCACCGGCACTTAGCAACATAGGTGTTTTTCAGACCTGCTCTCCAGTAAGGAAGAGTGGATTTGATAGCCATGTAGAGTTTAACAATATGAATAAGCTAAGCACTGAATGGTCATAATTTGCATTGGAGAAATTGTATTGGAAAAATGCAGGGGTAAATATGTAGACAACAAAACATTGGTGAGTAATTAATCTCAATCGATAGAGAGGTGAGCCACTATACCTGTTGTGTAATGTTTTATTAGCAAGCACGAAAATATAAGACAAGTTCTTCTTTCTAAATTAAAACAACAACTTGAAATCAATAAATGCCAGCAGACACCAACAAAAACAAGTTGCATTTGGAACAAGTTATGACAGGTGACTGGAATCAAATGGATATTCCTCAGCAGATCAGTAGCTAACAAAGTCCAAGTACCAGCAACTCTACATTGAACTTTATGTCCTGGCAGGCAAGGGATATAAAAGTAGACTGCGGAAACTGCTGTGTATATAGATTTAGCAAATACCATCTTTTTTGTCTCTATATGTTTTACTTCTTTGAGGGCTTACAGTTGTGTATGCGTCTTAAAGCTTGTGTTTTCAGTAAGCAGGTGGTATCTAAGATTCTTGGGAATGGCCTTTGCCTTTACCTGTATACAATGCTGTTATCCAATGGGGCAGTATTTGTATATGCCTACTGTGATGCTACATTTTCTATAGAAATACCTCATATCTGTTTCACACTGCTACTGTAACGTTGATTAATTGGTCACAATTGACAATTGTCATCCTTCTTATTATTTAAAAGGGCAGCAACAGTACCTCTTAGCAGTGTTTATACGTTTAACGGGACAGTGTCTGCACTTGTTAGTAATCATGCTATTTTATGATGGGACTGTGCCTTCGCTTCCAGGTTTCATTTCTGCTGCAGTGTATGAACATCTTAGCAGAATTTTTATAATTTTAATTAGTATATGCATTGTCAGCAATGGTTTGGTATCAGTACATATCCTGTTATAGGTAATTAACTATACTTGTAAGCACGGGTTTTAGGCAGCATACACAATTGCACATTCCAAAATTCAAAACACGTCAAGGAGTGGGTGAGCAAGCCAGCAGAGTAACACGTGAAGCCCACATCCACCAACAGGGGGCATACTTGCCAACATTTTGTGTTGACAAAGAAGAGGTACCATTTTCCATATTTTACAACCATTACCATTGTGATGCCAGGCCCAGTAGTAATTGTCCCCTCTGAGGCCATGGGTCACATATGAAGTGCCAGGAGTTGCAGGGAGCAAGCTTGAAGTTACACCTGCAACCCCTGAGTACTCCCAAATGGTGTCCATACACCAACCTAGATTAGAGACACAAAGCTCCTAGAAAAGAAATGTTGTTAATTCTGAGTTCGCTATCTGTTTTCATGCGGTGCCTTGCAAATCTCACTAACATAAGCAGACAAGTAAAATCACAACATTTTGAGGTCTTTGATTTCGACAATTTTAATAGCCAAACCGACTGACAACAGACAAAAATGTTGTCAGCATGGAAATCAAAAATAAGAATAGAACATCAAAAGAACTGTGATCAAACCTCCATCAAATTGAAAATCAAATCAACTTCATATAGCCAAACACTTCACATACAACATAAGGCTCACCCTCTGAATTAGACTCAACACTTCAATACACCTAAAACACTCACGGAAGCCAGAATCAGTCCACCCAACTCATACTTACAATCCGAGAGGCAGATTTACAAGGCACTTGCGCCATGTTTATGCCGCCGTTGCGTCACGCAACTGCGGCATAAACGTGGCGCATCCCTGCGATCCATTTACAATGTGATGCATCTAGGCAGATGCGTCACGTTGTAAAGCCCTGCGCCACATGTGGGCGCTCCGGCGCAGGGTTGACGTTCCGGGGCAGATGCGCCTCGCAAAAGTGCCTGCGTGAAATCTACAAGATTTCAGGCAGACACTTGTGCGACACTGCTACGTCAATTCCTTACGCCTGCTTGAAGCAGCGGTAAGGACTGACGCAGCACGTTAAGTATAGGGCACACCCGAGCATTGCTGGAGTCGCGTCACTCCAGAGATCCGCCGCCCCTACGTCACGAGATGCGTCACGCATCTGCCTACCCTTGCACCATGGCGCACCGCATTGTAAATGTGGCGCACCCGCCGTGACGCAAGGGTAGTTTTGCGTGACGCATTTGTTCTGGCGCATCCCTGCTGATTTGCAGAGATGCGCCAGAACTCATAAATATGCCCCAGAGTTGTTAAGGAACAGCACTGCAAGTCAAATTCTCTGCAGAATCCTCCAGGATAATCCACCAGAAAATACACTGTCACTAAAAGATAGGCAAAATGGAATTTTATAAAGCAGAAACAAGGTGTTCTGAAAACCATCCTCTAATACCAAAAACTGTGGGAACTGGGAACCCCGAAATTTTAGACACTCCAAAATTTTACCACAAACAGAATATCCACATTCACTTGATCTGAGATGATGTTAAACCTCAATTTTATGAGGTAATGTGCTCCTGTGTTAAGGCTCCTCCCAGAGCATCACAATAAGGAAAATACAATTGTCATCAGTAAATTGAATAAAAAGAATATGCTCTCTCAATGACTGGATTCTAGACCATGGAAAACTAAAGGGTTTTACTACAAATGAAAAAATAAATCAGTCTAGAGTTAATGCTATGAAGGGTCATCACTGTAACTAAATACAACAAGCATTGGAAATGCAATAGGTCTCGCAGCATTAGAGTTTGTGCTTTTAGAATTGTTTATGGTTTTTTTTTTTTATCTTTAGCATTTTTGTTTCCTGTAGGCAATGCTAAAGAATTACAAAGAAAAAAAGCCATAAACAAATCTAAAAGCTCTAACTCAAATGCTCCGAGACCTATTGCATGCACCCATTCAGTTGTTGGCCTCTCAGCTGAGTCTGCCAACTAGACAACAAAGTGGAGGTGGGGCGGGGCTGCTGGGAGTAGAGCTGTGGACTTGGAAGAGGCAGGGCTGCTGGGAGTAGAGCTGTGGACTGGGAGGAGGGTGGGGCTGCTGGGACTGCTGGGAGTGGAGCTGTGGGCTGGGAAGAGAAGGGAGCGCTGCTGGAAGTGGAGCTGTGAACTGGGAATAGGGCGGGTGCTGCTGGGAGTGGAGCTGTGGACTGGGAAAAGAAGGGAGCGCTGCTGGTAGTGGAGCTGTGAACTGGGAATAGGGCGGGTGCTGCTGGGAGTGGAGCTGTGGACTGGGAATAGGGTTAGGCGCTGCTGGTAGTGGAGCTGTGGAACCGGAGAAGATCGAGTTTCTAGCTGCTGAAACTGGAGCTGAGGGTCAGGGTGAGGTGCTGCTGAGGGTCAGGGTGAGGTGCTGCTGAGGGTCACGGTGGGGTGCTCTTGACCCGGATCCGGACCAGGTTGAGACGATGTTGGGAGAAGGGTGATGTGCTGCTGAGGCTGGA
Source organism: Lissotriton helveticus (assembly GCF_964261635.1). NCBI lineage: Eukaryota > Metazoa > Chordata > Amphibia > Caudata > Salamandridae > Lissotriton > Lissotriton helveticus. The sequence goes on along the minus strand of NC_136068.1, from coordinate 701,320,526 downwards.
GGTGTGGCTCGGGGGAGGGGAGTGCTGCTATCCAGTTGCTGTGGCTCAGTAGGGTGGCGAGGTGCTGCTGAAACTGGAGCTGTGGTTTGGGGGAGCTGCTGCTAAAATTGGAGAGCTGTGGGTCGGTGCTGAACTGGAGCTGTGACTCCTGATGAGGGCGAGGTGCTGCTAAATCTGGAGCTGTAGCCTGGGGGTCGATGAGGTGCTACCAAATTTAGAGCTGTGGCTAGGTGGTGCTGAAACTGCAGCTGTGGGGTCGGGGCGACGGCAAATGCTTCTGAAGTCGAGCAGTGGGTTAGCAAGCGAATGGGGTGCCGCTGAAAGTTGAGACGATGGCTGGTAAGAGGATGAGATGATGCTGAAATTGGAGCTGTGGCTGTGAAGAGAACAAGGTTCTCCTGAAATTGGAGCTGTGAAGAGACCAAGGTTCTGCTGAAATTGGAGCTGTGGCTGTGAAGAGAGTGAGGTGCTGCTGAAAGAGGAGCTGTGCCTCTGAAGAGGACGAGGAGCTGTGCCTCTGAAGAGGACGAGGAGCTGCTGGGAGCTGTGGCTGTGAAGAGGACGAGGCGCTGCTGAGAGCTGTTGCTGTGAAGAGGACGAGGCGCTGCTGAGAGCTGTGTCCCGGAGCTGTGTCAGTCAGTCAGTGGAGGCGGGGGCTGTGTCTCTGAAGAGGACGAGGCGCTGCTGAGAGCTGTGGCTGTGAAGAGGACGAGGCGCTGCTGAGAGCTGTTGCTGTGAAGAGGACGAGGCGCTGCTGAGAGCTGTGGCAGGCAGTTAGTGGAGGCGGGGAGCTGTGCCTCTGAAGAGGACGAGGCGCTGCTGAGAGCTGTGGCTGTGAAGAGGACGAGGTGCTGCTGAAAGAAGAGCTGTGCCTCTGAAGAGGACGAGGCGCTGCTGAAAGCTGTGTCCCGGAGCTGTGTCAGTCAGTCAGTGGAGGCGGGGGCTGTCCGTCAGTCAGGTGAGCAGTGCGCTCAGTGTCACAGCGGAGCCCGGGGGCTGTGCAGGGGCGGGAGGGGGCACGCCACCGAGGCTGCAGCCCTGTCCGAGCTGTGCCAGTCGAGCCCGGCGGAGAGTCCCAGGCAGGGAGCGAGTGCCGACCCCAGGAGCCTGAGCCGGGCACAGGGCGAGGTAAGCACCGGCCCCTCTCTGCGGAGGACCCGAAATCAAGCAAAGGTGTTACTTTTGGGGGGGGCTGGAGGGGGGGGGGGGTTGGCTCAGGGTCTGAACCCTCAGTGAAACAGCTTGCTGGGGGAGGGGGCACTTAGCTGCGTGTTTGCGGCTCTCAGGGTCTGAACAACACGCGTTTCTTGTTTGTTGAGGGAGAGACCCCGTGAGACATGCCCAGGAGGTCTCGGGGTCTGAACAATTTAGGGACCTGCTTCTTGGGAGGGTGGGAGGAGGGGAGACTCCCGTAGCGTGTCCGGGGCATTCAGGGTCTGAAGCACACGTGTCCCAGCTCGTCGGGGCAGAGACAGCCCGAGGCGCGTGACCTCGGAGTTTAACCCGATGCTCAGAGAAGTAAGTTTCATTCCAGCAGCGTCCTCAGGCTCATAGCCACACACATTTTCGCTCTCCGGGTCCGGCCCTGCGACCCAGGAAGTCGGTTTATATATCCGTACGGTTGGCATTTCGTTCAGGGACACTAACCCACCGGGCACTGTACTTCCTGGGGATTTACCTGCCCATGTAAGTATGACATATAGAGATTATAATATAATATTAAAATAACGTTGCAATCTGAAAAAACATGTTTGCATGCATCCGTTGTAAACTAGGGGGAGGGGGCGGGAGGCGGAGAGTTGAGGCAGGCAGGCATGGGAGGAGAGGAGGAGGGGGGAGGAGAGTAGGGGAGGCACGGCCTAGCGGCCGTGCAGGGGGAGGGGGCGGGAGGCGGAGAGTTGAGGCAGGCAGGCATGGGAGGAGAGGAGGAGGGGGGAGGAGAGTAGGGGAGGCACGGCCTAGCGGCCGTGCAATCAAGTAGTGAGGGGGCGGAGTTGTGGGAAGGCTGAGAGAGAGAGTAGGCGGCTGGGTGCATGTGCACGCGCTTTTAAGCTCAATGCACATGCGCATTGAGCTTAAAAGTCACGGGCACTGCAAGGAATCGCCACGATTCCTTGCAAGTTAGATAAAGTCTGGATGAGCCCCTATAGTCTCGCTTGCTCGATGCGCATGCGCATCGACAGGCGAGACCTAAAAATCAGAAATTACTCTGAGCCTCGAGTGGGCAGCAACATTGAGAGAGAAACTGACACCTTCCCTAGTAGAAAAGGAAAGTCTTCTCGCTGTGGTGTGAGCAAATGTGGTATCTAATCAACAAAAAGGAGCACATGAAAAATAAACATCACATTACCTTAAGACTAAAGCACTATCCCACTACATGATTAATTATTAAGCACGTGCTATGCTATTATCATCCAGAGATGCAAGAAATAAACCTAAACATGAACAATAATGTATTTTAGGAGTGAACAGTCACAGTGAACCAAGGAATCACTGACATTCATTCATACAATCTAGAAATACAAACATATCAGAAAGTAAATAACAAAAATATAAACTTCCGATACTTAACTAGCAAAATCGCAAATATCAAGAACACAAATATTGCTGTTTTAAAATTCTGTGATTCTGAGATTCTGTGCCAAATACTATCTGGAAGCGCTACCTGCTAAGGGCTACCAAACATTGTTGGTCTTGCTAGCTGTTTGAGGCTTTTTTAATCATAAAAATCGTCATTTTTAAAAATTTTGTTTTTCACCCTGTGATGCAGACAGCACACCCCTAGGCCTCCTGCACGCATTTTCGCCATCATTCCTCGGCTCTAGCGGCCGTTTTTGGGCTTTATTGGGCTTTATTTGGGGGTTGTGAAATCTTTACACGGCGGCCATCTTGAGTGTTGCCCAGAGCGGTGAGAGCGCTCTAGTGGATCCCATAAAAGGAGCCCTGTGTCAGCGCTTGCGAGATTCTGTGCCAAATACTATCTGGAAGCGCTACCTGCTAAGGGCTACCAAACATTGTTGGTCTTGCTAGCTCACAGCTTTCCAAACTGTGTGGCGCGACACGTTACTGTGTCGCGCCCCACACATAGGTGTGTCGCGCGATGCGACGCAATAGTAGGCCAGCCGGCCGATATTAGGCCGGGGAATGCGAGCCCCCTCACTCACAGCTGCGGAGCGGAGCCACGTGATATGGAGATCTATTCACCAAGTACCCCCGCCCCCCACCCCGGGCGAGCAATAAACATACAAACTCGGCTCTGGTGAAGCTCAGACATCTGCTCACCAATGATGAATACCCCGGTTGGTCGGATGGGGTGGGGGCAGGTTTTTGAGAGGGGGCTGGTTTTGTTGGAGCAAAGGTGGAAGAAGCGTACTTAGACAGGGAGCGCCGGGCAGGCTAGAGGAGAGTCGGGAGGAGCTGAGGGAAGTAGATAGCCTCCAGCTGTGATTAACACTGTGAGAGAAAATAGATTCTGTGTCAGGCAAAGTCAGCAGCATCTGAGTCTCGGCAGAGCTTCCTGGGACGAGGGAAGGCAGTGCCGTGTCCTGTCTGTGGAGCCAGAACCTCGCATTATGTTATGATCAGGCGGGCAACTAGAGCTAAATTTCGGGGGGGTGCTGGAAAATATTTCGGGGGGGGCACTAATTCTTCCAACCACGGACAGAGTGGCTGTAAGAAGGGTTGAACACACAACAAAAGCCTCATTTATAACTAAATGGTCTTTTAAAGACCTGTTAAGTACTTGGGTACAGCAGCAATTTGATGCTCGCCAGCCCGTGACGCTGTCTCCCACTGGGCTGACACACACGACAGGGGGGGGCTGAAGCCCCGTGAGCCCAATGGGTTTTGCACGCCTGGTTCTAATGCATGTGCTTTGTCTGTAATGCGTTCGATAATTTATCGGCCTCTTGGCGCTATCATTTCTCACTGTCAAAACCGATGTCTGTATTTTGAATGAGGCTCCGAAAAGACCTTTCCACTTACCAGTCTGAGAGTTCAATCACGGAGTAATTCCAATGGGGGGCGCATTGTGAGGGGGCGTCTGTGTGCTTGGTGGTCGATCAAGGGGGGTCTCCATGCTTCATTGATGAGCGTCTCTGTGTCTTTGGTTGATCAGGCCCCATGGTGCCCCCTCGCCCAGGATGAGTGCATGCACTGATTGTCTTTCAGCGGACACTGGCACTTATCATTTGTAAATGTGGCACGATAAAAGTGACGTCCAAGCTGCTACACCTACTACTTTGGACTTTTTCTCCTCTCAGATGATAGACTTTGCTGTTTTACACACTCAAGGTCCAGTCATTCTGAGAGGGAGTGTTCTCTTGAAAAATGATTCATCTAGCCCTCCCCCGCGGCTTCCCCCCACAAATCCTACAATAAAAGCAAATGCAATTATTTTAGGTCTGGGCATTCTTGTAATCAGCTTGCCTTTAAGACTGCTCGCCGGATAAAGCAGCTGCTTATCTGCAGAAGAGTCTGTAACCTGCAATTTACTGAATTCACATCTCTTTAAAATGTCTCTCTTGGTTCGCGCACCTGCTGCTGAGAATTGAGTGCAAATTGCAGTTACAGTATCAAAACCTATTGACGTAGCTCATCAGTTTAGGGAACTTGCTCCAGAGATGAGCAACCTGCAGGCTACTTTAAATGCTTGCTGGGCCTGTTGTCGTTTTTTCATCCTTCCAAAGCTCATAGCATATTTCACTGCTTTGAGGAGTAAAAGGTCACATATGAGCACCAGCTGACCATTCACTTTCTCTGATGTACTAGACGAGCCATTACGTTTTATTATGTTAGGTGCATTTGCATTGTTTTTCAACAGGCTTTGACTAGTGTGTATTTTAGGTGTTCAGCCGGTCTGTCTCTATATTAAAGGCATTACTGGTTGCATTGTAGCTATCAAAACTCAATGACATCATTAGTATAGCGCTCCATAGCACCATTTAGCCTGGTTTGTGGTGTAGGAAAGCAATCAAATATGGCCAGCTCAGTGGGTTGAATACTTGCTGCAGAGATCTGAGCAGCCTAATGGTCACAGTGTTTGATCCTGTTTGAATACACCCCGCCTTTCAGGCACAAGACTTAGGTCACAAAAGGTGGCCAATATCTCATCTGCCACATTACAAGTGCATGCATAGCTTCCAAGGTCTTTGTCTGATGTGCTGCTTCGGGCCAGGTTTTTTTTTCTTGAAACCTGGGACTTGTAGTCCAGTTTTGCAATGGAATAAACAAAACTACAAGATTCGCAATTCAAATAAGAAACTTGGACTGGAGCAGCACATCATGCAAGGACCCGGGAAACTCAACAGGGCTGTAAGTGAATTATATCCTATGACACTTGTAATAAGGGAGATGAGATCTGTCAAGTTTGATGGAGCAATCCTCAAACCAAACTCTGTGGGCTTGTGTGTGTGGGGGTTGTGTGTGTGGGGTGTGTGGGGTGCGTGTGGGGTGTGTGGAGTGTGTGTGTGTGTGTGGAGTTTGTGTGTGTGTGTGTGGAGTTTATGTGTGTGTGTGTGTGGAGTGTGTGTGTAGTTTGGGGTTGTGTGTTTGGAGTTTGGGGTTGCGTGTGTGGAGTGTGGGGTTGTGCGGTTGTATGTGGGGTTGTGTGTGTGGGGGGGTTGTGTGTGTGTGTGTGTGTGTGGAGTTGTGTGTGTGTGTGTGGGGTTGTGTGTGTGACAGTAATACTAAAAACATCTCTGGGTCAGGTTAGACCTAAAAACAGATGTGAGGGGATTAACCAAGTTAGGCAGTATGCAAGTGACATCATGGTGCATGACATCGCATGAAGTAAAGGCACAGCTTGTGACGTCACAGGTGGCATCAAAGAAAATGATTATATTCTTGTTTCATGCACAAACCTAACCTTGCTTACACTCAGTTTTGCCAGTCACTGGCTTTGTTAGACCAGATTAACAATTGCTTTATTAACATTCCTGCTTTCTCAAATTTGCTTGGAAATGCAGCATTTGCCCACTACTTTTTCAAAAAGTAGTGGGCACAGATGGTTTGTGCGCGCTCGCTCGCGTTACCGTGTCCCTGACATTTTTTTCACAAAAAGGTGTGTCACCAACATGGAAAGTTTGGAAAGCTGTGTGCTAGCTGTTTGAGGCTTTTTTAATCATAAAAATCGTCATTTTAAAAAATTGTGTTTTTCACCCTGTGATGCAGACAGCACACCCCTAGGCCTCCTGCACGCATTTTCGCCATCATTCCTCGGCTCTAGCGGCCGTTTTTGGGCTTTATTGGGCTTTATTTGGGGGTTGTGAAATCTTTACACGGCGGCCATCTTGAGTGTGGCCCAGAGCGGTGAGAGCGCTCTAGTGGATCACATAAAAGGAAACGGACGCTCTACCGCGCTAGCGGTCGCGTTTGCGGGAGCGCCGTCCCTAGCGCCGGAGTCTCGCCTGAGTCAGCCCGTCTGCGCCCGTCAGCGTCTCGGAGGCACTCGGACGCGAGCCGGGTGGGCCCTACTGAGCACTTGGTTAGATGTACACAAGAGAGGAACTTTTGTCTTATAATGTATACACTGCTCCATGTCAGCGAGCTAGCCCCCACTCTGCTGGGGTTATTACCACGTGCCCCACGTGTGGTTGGGTGCCTGTCCCTATCAATTCCTCTCCGGGTAAGCTTCCCCCTTTAGGTAGTAAATGCGCTTTGCTAAACACCAGGTCCCTTCCTCAGCACGCCCTTGACATTCATAATCTTCTCACATATGATGCTTTGGACTGTCTCTTTCTCACGGAAACCTGGCTGGGTGAGGGCTCGGAACCTGACTTGGCTATTGCCATCCCTCCTTCTTATGCTATTTTCCGTTGAGATAGATGCAAGGGAAGAGGAGGCGGAGTAGCACTTATTATCAAGAGGCACATTCCCTGTACCATCCTGTCGATGGATGTTTTACCAGGCTGCGAGACCCTTGCCTTCTCTTTGGCCCTCTCCCCCCATCAATCTTGTTTGGGGCTCCTGCTTTATAGACCGCCTGGCCCCCTAGGCTCCTTTATTGAGGATTTGCTATCGATCATCTCCACTCTAAGTCTTAGGACAAATCACTGCCTGATCCTCGGGGACTTTAACATCCATATGAACAAGGGTGAGGATCCGGAAGTGCAAACATTTTTGGACATGACATCTTCGGTGGGACTTCATATGTACCTGCGGTCTCCTACTCATGAGAAAGGGCATATTCTAGACCAAATTTTTTCAACTGTTCCGGTGGCCCTCTCTTCTCTTGCCCCAGTTCTCTGGTCAGACCATTTCCTAGCGGCTTTCACGATAGTACATCAGCCAGTAGCCGCGCGCATTTCGCAGCGGCAAACAGCTCGTAACTCCAGAGCTTTCCACAAAGTCACCCTGGCCATGCTCACCCAGGTTTTAGAGACTCATCCTTGTGCTCTCACGGGGAGACTGAAGGACGATGTTAGTTGTTTTCAGCACTGGCTCACGACACGCTTGGAAGTTTTGGCACCACCACGCCTAGCTAGTTCAGAACTGGCAAGAGCATCAGCCCCGTGGTTTTCCGCTACCCTGGCTACTAAGAGAAGGCACTGTAAGCAGCTGGAGAGAATTTGGAGGAGGCAATATGATACATCCGCTAAGCAGTCATATAGAGAAGCAGTGAAAGAATATCACAGGGAGATCACTGCAGCGAAAAAATCTTTCTTAGCTAAAAGGATTGAGGGAGCAGATAGCTCTTGTAAAGAGATCTTTAAGATTGTTAAAGAATTCGTCTCTCCTTCCTGTTGCACTCCTACATCTGTTTTCTCGGAACCTTGGATCAAGGAGCTGGCAGTATTTTTTACGAACAAAATACGTACCATCCAGGTAGCCTTGCAAGGAACCCATAACATCTCGGCTGAGGGCTCCATGGGCGACGGCTCTTCCTTTCCATGGGTACATCCATTGGCCACGCATATGGACTCTTTGGGTCCTACCCTGCACTGTTTCCCCCCCATAGAGCTTCAGGCCTCGCTCGACCTTTTGTCCAGCCTGAAATCTGGCTCTCCTCTGGACCCTTGTCCCGCCAAGTGTCTTGCGACCCTGGCACCAGCCCTTAACCCGATTATCAATCCTATCATCAATGCCTCTTTGAATTCGGGTAAAGTCCCCTCGTCATGGAAACAGGCTTTAGTTTTGCCCCTCATAAAAAAAACGAATGCAGATGCTAAACTGCATTCCAACTACAGGCCTATTTCGTTGCTTCCGGCCTTGGCCAAGATCACAGAAAAGCATGTTCATACGACCCTGACCAACTTTTTAGAGGGAAACTCCTTATTACATCAGTCACAGTCCGGGTTTAGATCCAATCTGAGCACTGAAACTGCTCTACTTGAGGTAACCGAGGCTGTAAAGGAGACTCTCGACAGGGGTGGAAAGGCCCTACTCATCATTCTGGATCTGTCAGCGGCCTTTGACACCGTTCCCCATGACCTTCTCCTAAAAAGACTCTGGGAGATTGGCCTGCGGGGAACGGTGTTCAAATGGTTTCAATCTTTCTTGGCCGACCGGAGACAAACGATCTGGGCCCCCCCTTTCTCCGCCCCGATGCCGCAGCTTGATGTTGGGGTCCCGCAGGGCTCCATTCTCAGTCCCTCCCTTTTTAATATCTTCCTCACTCCTCTGGCGGCACGGGTGGAGGAGCTAGGGGCCCAGATTATATCCTATGCGGATGATACACAGCTCCTGTTCACCTGTGACAGGGGCTGTGACTTTGACGGAGCAGTTATCCGGAAGTGTCTGGAGTTTGTGTTTGATTGGTTCGGGAAAAGTGGCCTCAAATGCAACTCCGACAAATCCGAGATATTGTTCTTTGGTTGTTCTGCAGACCTGAGATGGAAGCAATGGTGGCCTTCGGCCATGTTTCCCCCAGCCAGCGTTTCAGTTACAGCAAAAAATCTGGGTATAATGGTTGATAACACCCTTTCCTTTAAAACCCAGGTGGCTGGCTTGACTGGGAAGTGCTTTGCCATCTTAAGGATGTTGCGTACGTTTTTGCCATATCTATCTTTGGAGCACAAGAAGATCACGGTGCAAACACTAATAGGCTCTCGCCTAGACTACGCTAACATCCTTTATTTAGGTCTTCCTGAATATCTGTTGACTCGTCTGCAGATAGTTCAAAATTCAGCAGCCAGAACAATCTTTGGTCTAACTAGAAAAGCCAGGGCTAGCAACCTCCTTGTCTCCCTGCATTGGCTGCCAATTCATAAGCGCATCTTCTTTAAGACTCTAACTACAGCTTTTAAGGCGCTTCATAATGTCGGCGCTGGATATCTGCAGAAAAGGGTCAACTTTTATTTTCCATCAAGACCTTTGAGGTCTGCTGCCCAAGCAAATGCCATCGTCCCGACAGTGAAACGTGCTCGCTGTGGAGGTCGCTCTTTCAGTTACATCGCACCCCGTCTCTGGAACGCGCTGCCCCTGGCGCTGCGGTCATGTTCCAATCTTTTGGCCTTTAGAAAGGGACTCAAGACCCACCTTTTTGGCCTGTAATGCCATTTTGGTTATTGTTGGTGCCGTTACGGAGGTATGTTTGTTGCTGGTATTTGGTGTGATGATCTTTAGCGCCGGGATGCTCTCCGGAGCAGCTGAGCGCTCTATAAAACAAACAGTAACATAACAAAATATCGATTTTTACCTATGTCAAAAAAAACATATCTGAAACAAAATTGTTGTGACCTTTAAAAAAACATATAATATTCCCTTGCTCAAATATATCAGGGAGAAAGCATTTGCTCTAGGCTGCTCCTATATTTATGGGAAGCCATGGGGTATTATAAAAAAGGATCAAGGATGGGATAGGGATTGCTTTTAGCCTCATTGAAGGGCTCTGAGGGAGTAAGAAAGTAAGTAAGTATTGAATTTGTAGAGTGCGAACTAAGCCCAAGGGCGTCAAGGCGCTTATGCAAACTGAAGGAGGGATGCAGACTAGACAACATAGGGCAGAGAAGTAACAAAACCTGTTGTTAGGGAATATTGTCTCCTATAAACTATTGAGAAGGTGGCACCTTACTTGAATCCGGTCTAGGTGCATGGCAGTGGATGCTGTGGAACCGCTTCAGACTAGGTTCTATTAGATGGCTTATATATTTTCCACAAGACCAGTTTGCTCCCCCTGATATATTTGCCACTGTGATGAGCTGTCCCGTCAGACTCTCCTACATTTTGTCTTTGTTTGCAAGTTTTTATCTCCCCCTCACCAAGAAGTTTTCATTGCCCCTGCTTCGAAAATATAAATGTAGCAAATGTAGATTGACATTATTTTTTTTATAACAACTAGAGGGTCATGTTGCATGTAATGCTGTATGTTACTTTTTAAGATGTGTTTGACAATGACAATTTTATTGTTTACATTAACATATGCTGCTAGTGGTCCCCTTTTCTCTGGATTAAAGTGAGTGCCTTTTAAACTGTGAACCTATTAACCCTGTTTTCTAATTTTGCGATTGTATTTGTACCTATAATTTTTTTCACATTTATTTCCATTATTTATGTATTGCTTGTCCATATGAAGTACCTTTTATAATCTGTTTTTATGAAATCGAATAAAGAATTTTGTATTTGATTTGAATTAAATAATCATGAATAAATATTAAAAACACGTTTTTACATAAATGAATTACTTCAATAAAAATATACTACATCAAAAACATATTTACCATACACCCCAACAAATTGAATAAATTAAATATTAACAATACAATTCCAAAATAAATTCGCATTACTACAAACATTTAAACCTCAACTTAAATAATAATAAACACATATATAAATACCTTTATATTAAAAACTAACAAATTATACATCATACATATAACTTTAGCCTTCACCATAGATTGACTCAACTGATAAAAAAACTGAAATCTATACCTACCAACAAAAAAAATAAACAACTTTAACCAATAAAATGAAATACACAATTAAATCAACAATAAAAAAGGCACATTCGTTTAAACAACTAAATACTTCAAAAAGGACAAACGCAGCAAGAAGAGGAATCTTTGCTGGATTCTCTCACCAGCCATTAAAAAATAATATACATCTAAACAACTATATAACCTAGAAAATAAAACTTATATTTAAACTAAAATGTACATTCTTAAACTCAAAAACGTAAAGTAGCAAATCAATATTAAAACACTCTCCAAATTCCTCGATAAACTGTCAAAAAATAATAACTATCACAAACCAGAAAAAAGATATAACAAAGTTAACATATATAAATTAATAAAAAACTATAAAGTCAATCAAATAGCAGGCCAAAAATATATCTAACAAATTCAAATTCTAGAAACTACCAACAAATTAACATTAAAATTAATCTTTTTTTTAACAAACAGAAGAAAGAACCTGCTTCACATTAGGACTCCACCAACGGAAAAGATGCAAAGCCGTGTGGAATATATCAACAGAACATACATGTATGTATACAAAAAAGAAGAAGTTGCATATTTTAACATGTAAATAACAAAAACACACTTATTATGTATATGTATACTAATACACTAATTTCAGATACAATGACAGAAGTTTCAAAATATATAGGTTCACAGAAAGGAAAGCAGTTACTAAATCACATGGGCTATACCCACAGCCAAGTAAGTGCATCATCAGAAAATATAAACTGGATATATATTAAATATTACTTTATATAACATGATGTTGTAATTTATGTAAGAGAGCACAACTATCCTCCAAATGTGACAGAAATAGAAGTAAGGGAGATATTGGAGGCCATAAAAGAGGCAACCACTAGCTTCCAGGAACCTACAGCCAAAATACTTAAAGATAGGCAACCTAAAAGTTTCCAAACGTATACAGGGCAACTACCACATCCCTCCACTTTAAAAAGTTGAATTCCACAAATGAAAAAAGCCACCAGCAATACCCCACCTGTCCCTATGAGGTATACCAAGATATACACATACCTGAACATTTAACAATTACACATAATGAAGAACCATTTATTTTACATGACAGCCTAAATAATGCGAAACAAATCCTAATATTCTCTACTGCATATAACTTAGTAAAATGCTACCAACATCAAACAAGGATGATGGATGGAACCTTCAAAATGTATCCCACACCATTCACTCAGATATACACCATGCATGGTGAATGTCAAACAAAAATATGCCTTTTGTATATGCCCTACTACCAAAAAAGCAAAGCACTTACTAGGACCTCTTAAACCATATAAAACATAAAACAAATAATTACTACCCCAAAAAAATAATTATAGGCTATGAGCAAGCCATGATTCAAACCATTCTAAAACATTAACACCTGCACAGCCAAACATGGCTGTTACTGTAATTTCAATCAAAGTATATGGAGACACCTCCAAAAATCAGCATTAAGGACCTTATTACAAGTATGGTGGTCTGTACTGGTGGTGGCGGTCCGACCACTGCCACCACTGGGGGTCTGTCTGCAGTATTCTGCGTGTGGCACCACCAGGATCAAGGATCCATTTGCGCTGGAGGTCTGCAACGGAACTCTGTATGCTGGCGGTGCCGATCCGGCATGGCAGAGCATATTACGACCTACATATCTACCTCTCTTTTCATGGCAAGGAGCCTGCCATGAAAAGGGTGACGGACATGTAGTAAATGGATCAGGGCTTGGGGGTGCATGTGGGGGGCACATATTGTGCCCCCTTGGAATTGCACCCCTGTTCCTGCATGGTGTAGCCACACTGTGCATGAATATGCTGCAGGTGCTGTCACAGTGGCAGTCTGCTGTTAAGGCTCTCCTATGAGCCTTTTACAGCCGCCGCCGTGAGACCACTGCAGCATCACCTGCTCAACCTGGATTACACTCGTAATCTGGTGGGCAGGCGCACAACGGGTTTTGCGGTCCTCCTGCTGGCACGGCAGTGGCGGCCCAAAAGGAGGACCGCCAAACTCGTAATAAGGCCCTTAGTGTGGAATATTCTTCAAACAACCAATTTGCCTTTGAAGTGAAAACAATTATAGCACATGATACACTAGCTTATGTCCCTGTCACAGAAGGAGGCTATCACTACAATTTACTAATAGAAAACCCTTCCTACCAACATAATGAAGACAAACTTAGGGGCTGATTACAGTGACGGATGGACTTCAGTCCGTCCGCCATCATTTCAGATTTGGGACCACCCGCCTTCATGGTTGGCAGTCCTACATACCGTATTACAATGCAACCGCCCCAATGGCGGTCGCATTCCCCGTATTTTGTACTGAGGCGATGAAGCGGTCAGAATCCCCTGCTGTAATACAAAAAATAGGGTGTTGACATAACCCTGCACTATTTGGCAGGCACCATGTGGTGCTTGCCACATGGTACAGGGATATGTAGGAGGCACCATAGGTGGCCACTAGGGCCCATGTCGCCACAGAACGACTGTATATTATAATCCCTACGGTGGGGCAATGCCGCCATTCAGGGACTACAGGGCGGCCCGACAGGCTCACACCCTCACATCTGGACGGTAGCGGTTAGTCTTTCCAACTGCCACACGTCCACCCGCCATTGTAATCTGGCAGACGAAGATCCCTGTTATGATTGTGTAGGGAACAACAGCCTGTAGCTGGTGGTCCCTACACAATCATCATGAGGCCCTTAGTCCCCTAATGGACTATTTCAAAGACTCTTGGGTTGGCAGACTGCATCGCTTGGGACACAGATGCCAATCCAAATTCTTTTTTTTTTTTCTTTTTTTAAATCTGTTTATGTTTTTTCAAAACAAGTAAGTACAACCATCAGAAATGGTAATACAACAAATACCAGTACATTCCCGCATCCGTCATCCCAACATGCATGATAACAATTAGACATCATTATAGTCTGTACAGTGTACCCGGTAATATTGAGTTAGTGCACAAATGTCACGCGTTAAACCTGAGATAAAGTGGCGCTAGTTACATTAGGGTTCACGGAGTTTCCGAGGTTTCCACATTCTGCAAATAGTTCGTTAAATAAGTCCAATAGTTTACCTTGCAGGTAGCTCTTCTTCATAAGTCAGCAGTTGAGTCTTGCAGTGCGCTAGGTCTTTTAGCCACTGTTTCGTGTTCGGTACTCTTGTGCCACCCCAACATTGTGATATTTGCCTTTTGGCTAACAACAGGGAGATTGCACAGTATTTACGTTTCCCTGCTTGGACCCCGGATTGCAGGCCCAGTAGACACAATTTTATAGTGCAGTCAAACTCTATTCCCACCATTTTCCGAAGAATTACGATCACTTGCCCCAAATAGTCCTGTATGTTCGGGCATGACCAGGCCAGGTGGATGAAGTCTGCGTCCTGCTGCCCACATCGTTTACATTTAGCATCGTCCCGCAGCCCAAACTTGTGTAGACGTGATGGGGTGTGGTATGATTGATGGAGGTACTTTAGGTGTAGAATGCGTAAATTGTCATTAGGAGTGAGTAGCTTGATCAGTGTGCATGAGGTGTACCATTCTTTTTCAGTTAGTGGGTCTGATAGGGACTCATTCCAGTGCGCCCATGCTTTAGTGGATGTGAATGGGATCTCGCTTTGGGCCAGCTTGTATAGTCGGGAAACTAGGTGTGTCAAATTGGAAGAGGTGATGACGCATTGCAGTGTGTCTAAGCAGGGGGGTTCTGTCGGGTAGTTCGGGTATAGATCACGTATTGCTCTTTGTAACCTATAATACGTGAAGCGGAACAGGGCGGTTTGATTACTGATATAAGACAAATCGTCTATATTCCTGAATACGCCATCATGATAGAGATCTCCAAATGTGTCAATACCGGCCTGCTTTAGGAGGCCCATACCTACTTGTTCATTAGTGACAGAAATCTGGGGGTGGTGGTGTAACGGCATCGCTGGTGCGTAGAGAGGTGTTTTGTGCGTTAGGCGGCCAATTGAGCTCCAAGCGGCTACCGTTGTGTCCACTGTGTTAATATCCGCCGCGTGTAACGGTGGGCGTCTATGCGTGATCACTGCGGTAAGCGGTGTTGGGAAGGCGTCCCCTTCCTCCACCGCTGTGTGTGTTAGATAAGGAACTGTGTGATACCAGTATGTTACATACTGTGCCTGGGCACAGAGGTAGTACAAGTAAAAGTCAGGAACACAGAAGCCACCTTTTTCATAGGGCAAAGTCAAAGTTCGCAAATCTATGCATGCCTGTTTACCTGCCCAAATGAGTCTGAGAACCATCGAGGTTATATTTTTGAACACCGCTTTCAGGGGCGTGATTGGTATATTGTTAAACAGGTATAGGAGCTTGGGGAGGACATTCATTTTGACTATGGCAATACGGTCAGCTAGCGATAGTGGCAGCTGTATCCATCGGTCAACTTGTCCTTTCAGTTTATCCAGTACTCTGCCATAGTTTGTGCGGATAACTTCTTCAGGGTCTCTGCTGTACCAAATCCCTGAATATCGGACCGGATCAGTCTGCCAATCCAATGGGAAATCTATGGAGTGTCGTGCCGTGGTGTCTGTAAGAGGGATTATTACTGATTTGTCCCAATTGATCTGCAAGCCAGAGTGTTTGCCAAATTTGATATATTCGCGTACAATCGGGTTCATATTTTGTTCGGGGTCTCTAATGTATAACAGCATGTCATCTGCATACATAGAAATATGCTACGGTCGACCCGGGAAATGTAGAGCTGAGTGGTTATATGATTGTCTGATGATGCATGCTAGTGGTTCCAACGCGAGCGCGAATAATAATGGGGACAGAGGACAGCCCTGCCTTGTGCCTCGGCCAATGTGGAAGGGGCTTGAAATGTAACCGTTCACCCGGACCCTGGCTACAGGGTTGGTGTACAGGAGTGTTACCCATGTTATAAACCGTGGTGGAAAGCCCATGCGCCTGAGTATTGTAAGCAGATACGGCCATTCAATTGAATCGAATGCCTTGGCAGCATCAAGCATAACCGCCACCGCTTTAGTGTCAGGAGTTAAATAGTGGGATAGCGCGAATAATGTTCTAGTATTGTGGGATGTTGCTCTTGTGGGTATGAACCCAGCTTGGTCTGGCAATATCAAATTAGTCATCAAGGGCTGTAATCTGACCGCCAGTAATTTGGCCAGTATCTTCGAGTATACGTTCAGCAGCGATATAGGGCGGTAGGAGTCACAGCTGTCAGGGTCTTTGTTGGGTTTTAGTAGTGTTATTAGTACCGCTTCTCGTAGTGACGGTGGAAGTGTGGCCTGATCAAATGCATTCCCGTACATGGCAACTAGGTATGGCGCTAAGGTGTCTGCGTATGTTTTATAAAATTCGCAGGTAAACCCGTCTGGGCCGGGTGCCTTGCCATTAGGTAAGGAGCGAATAACGTCTTTCACCTCTTCTACTGTAATTGGCATTGCTAGGTATTCACGTTGTCTGTCTGATAACCAGGCAATGGCCGTATCGTTCAAATAGTCCAACGTTTCTTCCTGGGGTGGTGTGAGTTTGGAGGTGTACAGTGTGGTGTAACTATCTACAAAGCTTCGTAGTATGTCTTCGTGTTGTGTCAGAGGGATGCCTGCGGTGTCCCTAATCTGTGTTATGGATTGAGGAGGTTTCCCTTCACAAATTTTCGATGTAAGTATTCTGCCAGGTCTTCCACCCTCACCATATTGTTTGGCCAAAGGTCGTTTAGTAACATATTTCAGCTCATCAGTGGCATATGTTTGATGGTCAGTGAATGCCTTCCTTAATTCCCCCAATACAGCAACATCCTGCGTCCGATCATATTCCATTTCAAGCGTTCTTATCGTTGCTTCACATTTCTTTATTTGTTCTCTTATGTCTCGCAGTATCCCCACTTTGGTGCTAATACAAACCCCTCTCAGTGTCACCTTAAAAGCCTCCCAAAGTATACCTGGATCTTCGACTGATGCCACATTGAATTGGAAGTATTCTGTGACAGCCGTCGCTATTTTGTACGCATATAGGGGGTCTAGAAGTGCTTTGGCATTAAAGCGCCAACTGAATTGCGGGGATGCGTAGTGTGGGATCCGGACCAGCAACCTGATCGGATTGTGATCTGATACAGTCCTGGGGAGTATAGAGACGTTGTCCGTCCACAGCATTACCTCATCAGACCCCAACCAGTAGTCTATCCTAGACCTGCAGCCGTACATTGCATTAATGTGAGTGGCAGCAGTCATATCCGGATTCCTGGCTCTCCAGATATCATGCAATGGGAAAGTGTTCATCATGTCTTGTATCTTCCCTCTAGCTTGTTTGTGTGGTTCTATGGTGGTACCTGAACGGTCTAGGGTGTCATTCAGTGCGACATTTAGATCCCCACCCCAGACGATGTACGTGTTGGTGAATTCCACCATTCTATTCCATAGCTCCTGAAAAAATTCGGGGGAGTCCACATTAGGTCCGTAAACATTCACTAGTGTGAGGGGTTGTCCACGTAATAGCCCAGATACGATTACATATCTACCGTTGGGGTCCGAGATGGATCTGTCAATTCTGTAATTTACACCTTTTCTGACCAATGTCATTACCCCCCTGGAGTAGGATGAGTATGAGGATGAGTGGCATGACTCAGCCCACCGGGACCCAATCTTTCTGTACATAGTTGGAGCTATATGTGTTTCTTGCAGTAAAGCAATGTCTATGTGGTGTCTATCCAGACTCGCAAATATTTGTCTAGTTTTTTTTGGGTTAACGATGCCCCGCACGTTCCAGGTCAACAGGTTCAGCTCATTATTTCTAGCCATTACTTAACAGTGAAATGATACATAACCATATATGTTTCAACTGAAAATCAGGAGGTGCATAACTCGTTACCAGACATTGATGAGTATTGACGTCACGTATTTTGAACTTACTTCGGGAATTAGCAATGCGTCTCTAACATACTGGCATTGTCGGTTTAACTAAACCCCAACTGGTCCCATACCCACCCACATCAGCAACCCAAATTTGCCGAAGCCATGTCCCCTTAGTAACTTCTCCGATAACCATAACTTTTTTGGGGATCTCCCATGAGGAGGTCCGCCGGGGGTGCACTTACACCATCCTACTAAAAGGATGGGGTCAGATCATAATCTAGAAATGCAGAGTGTAGGTTGAAAGTGTAGCAAAGTATCCATCAACAAATGGATAGGGTGTCGTCTGTACTATGGTAATTACAAAGTCTTCAACAGTGAGCGCATGAAGAGGTTCCCAGTCTATGTCCACGCCACCACATCATACACGTTGCATCGAGTCAATTCAGCCGTTGTCTCATATCAGGACAACCGTGATTCTGGTGACGTGAACTGGGCCCTTAGTTCAGCGTGGTGTGGTGACGTGTTCCATAGGTTTCAGCCAGCCCAACATTGTCTGTGTGTCCGTGGTCTCTGAAAGTGCAGAGGCCTGTAGGCCAGCCGGACTTGGTCTGGAGGGAGGTCATGTCGTAAGGCATCTAGTGACAGATATAGTATATATCACATAATCTAGTGCAGCAGTTCGTCACCTTACCTTACTCCGATTCTGGTGAGTTCTCTCTGTGGTTCACCTTTTTACTCTTGGACGCCACCTTTTTAATGAAGTCCATGGCTGCCTTAGGGGTTGTCAGGAAGATCGGTTTCTCCTCCCATGTGACTTTAAGACGCGCTGGATATAGCATGGCATATGGTATCTGCAGGTCCCGCAGCTTGGCCTTGGCGTTGTTGAATTCCTTTCTCGCCTGTTGCACTGCATATGTGTGATCCGGGTAAAAGTCCAATTTATTACCTTGATAGGTGATGGTGCCTTTTTCCCTCGCTAGGCGTAAGATGGTATCCCTATCTCTGTAGTTTAGGACACGGGCGATTATGGGCCGAGGAGTTGCGCCAGTCGGTGGTTTTGGCGCCAAAGACCTGTGCGCCCTTTCGACGATAAACACAGAGGACATAGAACTTTCTCCAAAGATATCTTTGCATAACTGTTCGATATAAGGCTCCATGCGTCCCGTGTTGGTCGTCTCGGGAAGGCCCGCGATGCGTATGTTGTTTCTACGCGAACGCGCCTCCAACTCCTCCGCCTTTACTTTGATTACCTCCAGGACTTTCTCCATGCCCGTACATTTAGTGGTGGTGGCATGAGTATCATCTTCCACTGTGGATATTCGTTTCTCCGTGTCGTCCAGTCTCTCCCCATGTTGCTCCATTTTTGCATGCATTCTGTCCAAGCGACCTGTCAGATTGTCAAGTTTACCGTTAATATCTTGGGGGTTGGTTTTAATGGCCTTGAGAATGTCCACCATGTTGCTTTCTTCTGAATTACCATTCGCCGCGTCTTCTTCCACCGTCTCCGTTTGACCCTTCGGGGCCTTGCGTGCCTCAAAGGTGATTTTGGATTGCTGTCTGTCTGGCTTGCCCATGATTGTTGAGTTTGGGTGTGTCACCCACGTGGGCAGTGGTGATGTTGGACTCTAGGTTTCACCTGTGGTGCTTCGTGAGGTGTTCGGGCTTGTGCGGTGGTGAGAGCGGCCGACCGTTACCCACGTAGAATTACCTGGGGACTTTGTAATGAATGGTTCAGTCCGATGGTGTGCTGGCACTCTTGGGTGGTTCAGGGCGGATGGTCGGGCTTCACCACCTGCGTAGATGTGTGAGCGCAGGTCCCATCACGCGTGTGACATCAGTACGTGCCCTGCCGTGCGTGGATGCGTGGATAAGGCCACAAGTTGGTCCACAGGGATGGCTGGTCAGCGCTGACCGTCTCGCACCTACTCGAGCTGTATCTGCAGTGATGAACACCCAAACGAGCAGTGGGGGGGTGCCATAGCACGATGGCGGCGGCGCGGCCAACCTGCAATTTCGGGCTTACCGGGGTCTTCACACGGGTCCCTGGCGGTAGACAGGCTTGGGTGTCCGGTGTCCAGATGCGTGTGCAGACAGGGTCACAGGGCGACCAGCGGGGGCGGCAGGTCCGCGTTGGTAGCGTCGTGAGCTACCGATCAGGGCTCACGTTATTCAACTCCCAAGGAGATCGCGGGGGGAGGTGTAGAGGCGCGATATCTGTAGTGCAGGTAGCTTGTAGGTGCGGCGCCAACTTGAGATTTTTCTAAGCTCCCGAATGTAGTTGCGCATACTGTCCGGTGCTCACAGTAGTGATGCAATGGAAATAGTGTGCAAACTCATTGTCTACCGCCAACTCGTTTCTTGTGTAATGGGCGCCGCCATTTTGTGAGTGCACACCGATACGCTGCCACTAATCAATAGAAAGTCTCAGGCTTGGCAGATTCGCTGGGATAGGATTCGCCCCCATATGTTGCTA
Organism: Lissotriton helveticus; assembly: GCF_964261635.1. Lineage (NCBI taxonomy): Eukaryota > Metazoa > Chordata > Amphibia > Caudata > Salamandridae > Lissotriton > Lissotriton helveticus. Next base: position 701,300,316 of record NC_136068.1, on the reverse strand, counting down.
ACAGTTGAAAAATCAGGAGCTGTACCTTCACTTGCGGGACTCCGAATCTTTGCTGGTATTCCTCAGCAATCGCCGTTACGACTCCATCGGCGCCGCCATTTTGCGTGTCGGGTCTCCGTTAAAATTGTCCCCTTTCAGATATGAGGCGATACAAACTGGGTTGATGGGCAGCGCTGGTCGGTCTTTCGGCATCTCTTACCGCATATTCTCCCGGTATAAGGCACAACCTGTGTCGCTGGTCGTGCAGGGATCCGGGAGACAGCTCCGGCGCAGAGGTCATTTTCCGATGAGGCGATCGGGCGCCATGATAGCGCTGGGCTCCCGCTTCTTACCGGCGTTGCTATTGCCTAAAGGGGAGCTTGCAGCGGTCACAAAAGTTGAGTTGAGTATTCCCACAAAGGTCACATACCCCACCATATGCTTCGAAGTGGTTAAGCGCTGGGGGTGGGGTGCCTGCTAAGTGTGGCTGGTCGAATTGGTTTGTGGAGTGCGGTTGGCCCCTGACCCCTAGGCTACTCTGTGGTTCGTAATTGCTGATTGAGAGATAAAGAAAGGAAGAGGGTAAGCGGGGGGGAGATGGTATGGGGCGTCCTGCTTTGGCTATGGGAGCCATGTTTATTCAAGCCAGTGGCTTATGGCTTACATGTCACGGTGGGTCAAATGGGTTCAAGAATCTGTCTAAAGCGGACCACAATCCCCTGGTGGGTTTTCTCCATGGTGTGTAACAAAGGGCTGTGATATCTGCCCCTCTTAAGAAGGTCATCCAGTTCAGCCAACCCTTGAATGTGGCCTTGGAGGTGTCCATCCAGTTGGTGAGGACTATTTTTGTTGCTGCAGTTAGTAAGAGATCTAGCAGATCTATGTTGTGTTGTGAGTCTAGGTCAGCTGTTATGAACGCGGTCATTAGGGTGGAGAGCTCTTGTTTAAGGGTGCAACCTAGGGTGTTGTTAATGAAGGAGAAGACTTTGTTCCAATACCTCTTGACTTTTGTCGCCTTTTTCTAAGTCACAGTTCCAGCAGCGGTCATGTCCTCTCAGGCCCATGGCCGCCAGGCGGGCCGGGGTCCAGGAGAGTTTGTGTAGCAGCCAGAATTTTGTCTGGGCAAGGATTGGTGTTACCATATTCTTAGATGGGGCTGACCATAGGGGGTGGCTTTGTTGTTCAGTTAGTGCGCAGTCTAGGCCTGTCTCCCAGAATTTGTTTGTTTTGTTGTTAAGCGAGGACATGTTGGGCCGGAGAAGCTTGTAAATGTGGGAGATCTGGTGGCCTACAGTATTCAGGTTTACCAAGTATTGGAAGATTGATGGAGTCTGCTTGGTTAGGTTTGATTTGGATACTGCCGTTCTGATTTTGAAGTAATTGTACAGCTCTATGTTTGGAAGGTTATGTCTGGTTTGTAGAGTGCTCAATGTAAGGGGTGATCCCCCCTCTGACAGCTGGGCAGGGGAAGAGAGTCCTAATTTTGTCCATGTTTCTAGTTTTAGAGGTTTTCCTCTGTAATTTATCCAGGAGTTTTCCCACAGAGATTTCCACTTCGAATTTTTGATACTGTGTTTTAGTAACCTGTCCACTCTGAGTAGGGCAAGTTTGGTGTTCTTGAGTATAAGGCTCACGTTTTGTGTTTGTTTGTTTGTGGTAAGAAGTGATAGTGGGTCACGGTTGTTAAGTATGGCTTTCTCTATTTTGAACCATGTTGGCGTGTACATTGGGTTGGTTGTGACCCAGTATATACCCTGTCTTGCTATAGCCGCGGTCTGGAACGTTCTGTAATTTGACAGATTTAGGCCTCCTAGGTTCTTGTTTAATCTCAATTTTTTTAGGCTTAATCTAGGTTTTTTATATTGCCAGGGGAATTTGTATAGAAGCTTGTCAGTTTTGCAGTGGAAGTCGTCTGTTAGTGTGAGTGGGATCATACCTGTGAGGTAGTTGATCACCGGGGTGATCATCATCTTAATTGTGTCTATTCTCCCCCACCAGGATACGAACTTGGGGGACCAAGCCTCCAGGAGCTTTTTTATCTTTTCAAGGGTGGTTTTCTTATTTTGTTCAAGTCTGAGCTGGTATGGATGTTATGGGGTCTTCTGTGGTGATGAGTATGTCGTCCGCATATGCAGCTAGTTTTGCAACAGTTCCATTTATGTTGATTCCCTTAACGTCTTTGTTGGCTAAGATGTCCCTGATTAGAGGCTCGAGTGCTAGCAAGAAGAGCGCTGAGGACAGGGGGCAACCCTGTCTTGTCCCTCGCTGTAGGTTGAATTGTTCTGAAACTCCCCCATTGTTTGCTATTTGCGCTTTTGGGTCTGCGTATAGTGCCATAACTTTCCGTGTTAAGTCAGATCCCATGTTGTAAGACCTTAAGCACTGTTTTAGGAAGTGCCAGGACACTCTGTCCAATGCCTTCTCAGCGTCTAGGGTGATTGTTACCGCAGGAGTAGTGTTTGTGGCTGACTGTTCTAGGATATGGCAGAGGAGTCTTGTATTGTCATGCGACATGCGAGTCTTGAGGAAGCCTTCTTATAAAGGTTTTGGTAAAACTTGCAGAACGTGTGCAGGATCTCTTTATGATTCGTGTGTGTGATGTTGCTTCCGTCTGTGATGGAGGGCAAGCAGTGCTGTCTCTGACTGTATTTCAGGTATGCTGATAGGGATTTCCCTGCCTTGTTGGCCTCACATAGGTTGATCTGTTTGTATTTGTTGATCCATAGACCCGCTCTTTCACTCAGAATTCTGTTGTATTCGTACTCTTTTTTTGTCAGTTCGGTTAGGGCGGTTACGTTGCTTGTGTCCTTGCTGTGGGCTTCTTCTAGCCCTTTGATGTCTGATTCTAGTCGGTCTAGGTGCTCTCTCGCTATCTTGTTACATTTAGCCATGATGTCGATTAGGGTGCCCCTGACTGTGGCTTTTAGGGCGTCTCACAGAGTTAATGGGTCTATGTCTCGCGTGTCATTGTGTTGTACGTATTCGTTAATGGCTTGCTCTATTCTGTCTCTGTCCTCTTGTTTGGTGATAGACGTGTTGTTAAACCTCCACCTGCGTGTGACGCTTTTGTTGCATCGGCCTGTCAGTTGCAAACTGATGCCAGAGTGGTCTGAGAGTGTCCTAGCCGCTATCTCCGTGTGGTCTATTAGGTGGGTGTGGGAGCCTGATATTAGTATATAGTCAATCCTACTATAGGAATTGTGTGGGTTGGAGTAAAATGTGTAGTCTCTGGTGTCTGGGTGTTGGAGCCTCCAGGGATCTCTGGGGTTAAACCTGTTGCACATGTTTTTTAGGGTGATGTGTGGTCAACCCAAATTCTAAATACCACGGCACAACCAGCCGCGGCCGTTAGTGGGAGTACCAGCCGGGCGGTGATGTGGGGAGGGGGAGGGGCAGGGTGGGGGGTAGCAATGTATGGATTACGGACCTTAACAGGTAAGTAAACATATAAATAAATAAAACTAATTTTGTAGCGCGCACTGCATCACCAAATGCGATGCAGTGCGCGCAACGAAATTCATTTTATTTATTTATATGTTTAATTACCTGTTAATGTCCATAATCCATACATTACTACCCCCCACCCTGCCCCTCCCCACGTCACCACCCGGCCGGTACTCCCACTACCGGCCGCGGCTGGGCACAACGTCTATGAAAGCACCTTGACACAGGAAGCCAAAACAAAAAATGTAGTGAAGGATGCCACAATGTCTTTCAATACACTTTACACATTTATGGAAACATTACAAAAAGATCAAAATGGCTCGGTCGGAAAGGAATCCGGACGGCACATTCCGATCGGAATCGGTCCCTTATAAGGATCCCAAAGGCGAGACCTATTGGCTATGTCAATGCTTGTTAACACTGTCTGGGCATTGGGTGCACCTCATTAGTAACAGTTTAATACCCACATATAGCAATAAGCAAAGGAAAGGTGACCAGTCAACCTTTGCAGAACGCATTCCACTGCGCTGCAACACCTGTTGCTGCTTTGTTATTAACTTTTTGAACAAATTAGGTTGGAACAATATGTTACCCATATTACCCCTAAACTTAGCAAACAGGCAAAACAATGTACAAGATGTTACAATTTAAATTCAAACTATTCATAAATAACAAAGGAGTAGATTACCTAGAAATGATAGCCACTAGCATATTATAAAACAAATAGTAACCTACCAAAGTCCTTAAAAACTATGGCAAATTTTAAACCAAAACACCAAATGTTTTTATTTAAAACAATAAATATTATTTTATTACATCATTCCAAAAATCAATTTAAATAACAATAATAATGAAGACTGATATAACCTTTGCAAAACGCAATCCACTGCGCTGCAACACCTGTAGCTGCATTGTTATTAACTTTTTGAACAGTTTGAGCAGAAACATTTTTTTATGCTAAAATCTGCAGATTATGCAGCAGATTATGGTTTATGTGGCAAAAGTGGCAGATCTATAATTATGTGGCGGCACATTCGATCGCATAATTCCGTGGCCCGGTTATAGCAGAACAATCCAATACAGATGGCACCAACTCTACATGCTGGAGAAAGCGACAGAGTCACAGACATCAGGTTAACATTCTGGGCTCAGCATCCTAACAAGCACAGCTACTGCTCTCCAGAAAAGAGGTGGCCCCCACCTCTTCGAGGACCCTGGCATCTCTACACGGACTCTGCTCACTCTTGCACACTTAGACACTCAGGCGGATCAGGGAGTTCCTGTCTCGCCGCAGCAGTTTGTGGTATCCAGGCTTGGGAGCGGGCACCAGTTTCTGCGTACTCATTTGCATATGTCCGGCAAACACGGGAAGCAAGCTGTGTCCTGCTATAAAAAGTTGTGGTGTATTTCAGAGGCCTTTGCTGGGACCCACAATATCCGGCCCTATTTGAGGGTCTTTACTGTGCCCGCCTCGAAGGGGTTTTAATAAAACATAGCGCTTAACGGAGATGCTCGTGTGTGATGATATCAGTGTGGCGCACACTACACTGTGTAAATTAAATGTACAATTACATCACATTGCATTCGCTTTCACCTGCCTGGCTTGAAATTGTTCCTGTCTGGACGCAGGTTGATGCTGGATCCTGTCCATACACAGGCCTTGTCTGGTGAAAAAGCTCCAGTTAGTTCAGAATACGGCAGATGACGTGTTTTAGCCATGCTGTGTAATATAATCCCTTTACACTCCTGCTCTACAACCAGTAGTGTCTCCCTGGGAATCTGTGGTTCATGGGAAGACTGGCCTGGTAACGTAACACAGGTTACTTAATAGCAGAAAGCGATATGGAGTTCGATAAAAAAAACATTATTACGACAGGAGTCACTGAATCCGAGGAAATCAAGGCTCTTGGGGGTAAACTAGCATAGTCTTTGTGGCAGATGTAGACAGTGCAAACTCCCTTTTCCCATCATTAAAGCAGAGGTTTACATAATTTGACATTCAAATACACTGCCGTTGACAAATGCAGTGACCTTAAAGTCACAAGTTCGAATTCAGGCAAGGCAAGTTGACACTTCAATATTTCCGATGTGAGTAAATGGAGTACTATTATTTGGGCAAAAGAAGAGACATAGGTTATGCACAGTGCCTAGTGCAGCAGAGGAGTAGTGTGTAGCACTACATAAAAAGATCAGTTTTAATATTACATGCATGTCACGTCTCGCTCACTTCAGGCTCTTTCTTACACATGAAAGTCAGAACGACACAGATGACCAACTGTCATTCAAAGCACATACTGTTGGTGGTGGTGGGGGGGGGGGTTGGGGTGCAAAGGTAAACTCTAAAACAGCATTTGCCAATCAGCAGAGACAAACAGTGGAGTGCATCTGGAGCTTAGAAATGCGAGCGGAAAAAATACAAGCTTCAGCAGCACATGCAACCAAAAATAAATGCAGACATGTTGAAGGATTCTAATATGCACCTGCAAATACACTCTGCGCAGAGATACATTAATGCAAACATATTTCAGTGGAACTGGCTGTAGAAACAAGAACACTCATTGGGAAATGATTGAGAAGAAGCACAGAGCAAGCAGCCACAGGGGCACAGGAAACAGCATTTGCCGATCAGCACAGACAAGCAGCAGAGCAAAGAAGCAGCTTAGAAATGCGCGTGGAAAATGTACAAGCCTCAGCAGCACATGCAACCGAAAATGCAGACAAGTTGAAGGGTTCAAACAAGTATACTCACATGCAAAAACACTCCAGGCATAAATGAATGCTAACATATTTCAGTGAACCTGACTGTAGAAACAAGAGAACTCTTTGGGACGTGATCATAGAGAAGTACAGGGCTCAGCAGCCACGTGGACGAGGGCAGGATAATAAAAACAAGTGGGGGGGGAGACACATGTCCTGAATGAGCGAAAACTCCCACGAGGGGTGGTAGCACGAGCGCTAGGACAATATGAAGCTTTGTCGCGTCCAGACCGGAACAGCAGTAACAGGCCTGCAGCACGCACCCCCGGTCGCAAAAAAACAGATGGCCCAGTCAGCTGTTTCCAAGCACTCGTGCTTGTGGAGGCATCCACCTTGTGGGAGCGAGCAGCGCTTATTGGAAACACATTTCCCCTGCACGCGCAGCTGCTCGCTCCCTCAAGGTGGATGCCGCCACAATCAGGAGTGCTTAAAAAGAGCTGACCGACTCCAAAAAGTCATCTCCTAGAGTAGCGAATGCGCGCTGCCTAGGCGAGACCTAAAAGGGGTTAGCAGCTCTCTCTGAACGCAGTCAATAGATATTATTAATTACCCCAGTAAATGATAATCTTATTGCGATCAACAAGATAACAGTGTCATAAAAAGATTGGAATATGTGAGCTGCAGATTGCTCCTGCAGCACTCCCACAGGAACATTAACCCTCTGAATCATCACGGTTACAAATGCAGGATGGCTGTAAACGAAGGAATTCAGCACCACTTGGTCTTTCTTATTGGCCGATGAAACTACTGTCTTCAACTAAAGGCTGCTTTCATTCCATGCTAATCATCCTTGCAGCTCTTGTGCGGACGGATAGGAGGGATACAAGGAAAACAATCCTATTGCATTGTTTTTGTATTCATAATTATTATTATTCCTATGTTTTGCTTTAAAGCCCGTTTTTAGTCTTAGTTAGTTCTTACTGCTCTTAACATATTGTTTTTACTTAATTGCTTACGTTTTTCTCTTGAACTGTTTTTACTTTGTATGGACACCCTGCCTTTGTTTTAATAAAATTCTTTTTGAACTTAAAAAAAAGGAAAACAATCCGAAATGCTGTCGCTCTTTTATGCCTTCATTTGTCTCCAATGCTTGCAACATTTAACAAGAGAAGATGTTTGGTTGGCCTCGCCCAGATTTTCTGAAATCGGCCACAAACTGGATTTTTTTTCCCAGAGTTTTATATAGCGCGAACTTGACTCGAAGGTATCAGAGTGCTTTACGTGAGCATCAGTTGTGTTACATGAGGACACATTCATTTTTTTTGTTAGGCGCAAGGAGATTACATGATTTTCCCAGAATCACAGGATGTGGCTGTCCTTGCCGAGACTCGAACCTGGTTCCCCAGATTTGAGGTCGACTGTCCTAGCTGTTAGATCACATCCTCTCCTCTGCATGGCTTCTTGTGAGTGTAACTGGGGAGCAAGAACACACACCCTCTGTAGGTGTTTGTCCAGGGAAGGACAGGGGAATACAGAGGGCGGGTTGTTGTCATTGTCATTTCCGTCAATAGTGGGATTGCATTTTAAAAAGAAATATGGAAACTGTGATGCTTTGCACAAATGGGCGAGTGAGGGTGGGGGTGGGTTCAGGGTCTTGGCTAAAAAGCAAAATATTCTGTGTTATGTTGTGTTTTATTCTTTAGTACAGCTTTAAGGCTCGAGCTGTTATATGCTTCTAGAATGTTATCCTTGCATGCATCGACTGTATTCTCTTTGGTAGTCAGTTACGTCCTGCATTGCTTGGCTATGAGATGTGTTGCTGGCTCCGCCTGTGCTCCTATATTTTCTGACTTCAATAAACTACTTGAAGATTCTCCTCTTGGACTCCTTACTTAACAACTGGCGACGACGAGGGATTTGAACTTTAACCTCTTTATTATAATTTTTTTCAAAAAAAAAAAAAAGAGAAGAAAACATCTTATCACACTTCAACCCATACCGGTGGATTCATCAACCCTTTCTACTCTCCCCGCGCCTATGGACCGCTACTTCGTCCTCTCCAGCACAACCACAGATGGACTTTGTAAGACTGCTTAAGGTAGGCCAAAAAAAAATCGTTGCCACTTACGATCTTTGACGGCACCCGCCAGCATCTTTCAATTACCGAACAAAGTTCCACTCGCGCTCCATGCTGCGCGACCACTGCTACCTACGCGACTCTCCTACGTCATTACACTCGCAATAACGGAGTGACGGAGGCGCGTAAGGTCACGCTGCGTGACCCTGCATAGCGGCCATTTTGGGGAATTACTTCAGCGATCGGCGTTTGTCAATTTCACACGCCGCTTCACGCTGCCTTTCCTCCACAGTGCCGACACGGAACAGGCACATTCATTATTACAAGCGGAGTTATTTATTGACTATTCTTCACGAGGAGCACAGGTGAGACTGTCGGAACACTAAAATTTACATTTACGTACGTGTACTATTTTTCTTTCATATTAATTCATTTATGGATACTGGTGATCAAACCAAAAATACTGCAATGGCCCAACAAAATTTTGTTATTAGTCCCCCACAACCTTTTTGGGCCACAGGTTCTCAACCTGACATGAAGTGGGTGGAATGGAAGGAGTATTTTAATAATTATATTTGTGCCATTGATGAAAACGGAAAAATGAAGCCTGAGCAACAAAAAAGGATACTATTACATTCCTTGGGGCCTAAAGGTTTAAAAACTTTCTCACGAATGCAAAAAGTGGTGAATACTGACCTAAGTGAATTTGATAATGCAATTGCTGATATGGACAGGTATTTTGCTCCCAAAGTATGCATAGGTGTTGTAAGGCACAAATTTTTCCAAAGAAAACAGAAGAAAGAAGAATTGGTTGATGAGTGGTTAGATGATAAAAAAAAACTGGCTATTGACTGTAAGTTCGACAACCTTCATGATGACCTCATTAGAGACCAATTGGTTATGCATAATGACAATTCACCAATTCAAGATCGACTTTGGGTCAATGGTGATGCACCTCTTGATGATGTACTTGCAATTATGAGGAAGTCGGAAATGTCAGGGAGGTGTGCTACTATTGTCAAAGACACAGTGAAAGAATTAGACAAAACATCATCTGCAGTTTTCAAGATTCAAAGTACAACAAAGAATCAGACCAAACAACTTCACAACAAGAACTATAATCAACCATTCAGAAATCAAGCAAGGGACAACAAGCCAGAGGACAGGAAATGTTATCGTTGTGGTAGCAAAGATCATATGGCTTATTTCAAGTCGTGCCCTGCCTTACGGAAGAAGTGTAGTGTCTGTGGTCTAATAGGGCATTTTAGCAAAATGTGCCGCAAACGCGGCAATGTCAAATGTATTTGGAATGATGATGGCAGTGCAAGTGAGAGTGGTGAGGATGAGGATGTTTGTGTCAAAAATGTAAGTGGTAATTACATGTTAAATATCACTGATGAAGCAATGGAAGGTAAACCAATTTGCGAAGTGTCCTTGGGTGGCATTAAGGTAAATGTATATGCTGACTCGGGATCCCCATACACGATTATGAATGAGGAGGTATGGAGGAAGAAATTTATTCACAAATTAGGAGATAAGTTAAATCCTTCAGATGTCAATCCTGTGAGTTACACAGGTGATAGAATAGGTTTATTGGGTTTTAGATGGCTCACTTTCCTATTTAAAGGTAGACTTTCTAGAGGTAAAGTGTACATAGCAAAAACGGGACCATCTGTCCTTGGTTGGTTCGACCAGAAAAACCTCCACATCATCCTAGACCCTAATAGTAAGGAGAAAGTCTTAGTTGTAGATGAGGGTAGTAAGATCGAAGACGCCTTGAAACGTAAGTTCACTAAAGTTGTGAGCGGTCAATTAGGCAAATTAAAAGGTTTTGAGCACAGGATCATGCTCAAGAGTGACGCTCTACCGAAAGTACATAAGGTCAGACCTATTCCCTTGCTAATAAGGGATGAAGTAAAAAAGGAAATTCAAGGTCTCATTACCAAAGGTGTTATAGAAGAGGTAGATTCCTCAGAATGGATTAGTCCAGTAGTTGTAGCTAGAAAATCCAATGGCAAGATTCGTCTGTGTATCGATTTACGCCACCTTAACAAAAATATAGTAATCGAACGTTTTCCTTTACCAAAAATTAACGAGATGGTTTCTTCCTTAAGAGGGGCAACGTGGTTCTCCACGGTGGACCTTTCGGCTGCCTACCACCAAGTAGTTCTAAATTCTGAATCTAGACACTTGACGGCTTTTATTACGCCGTTTGGCTGCTTTCAATTCATAAGGATGCCATTCGGCCTGGCATCAGCCGCAGCTGTTTTTCAGCGTCTAATGCACAAATTATTTGGCAATATGGAGGGCATATGTTTCTTTCAGGATGATGTTTTGATTGCAGGTAATGACAAGGAGGACCATGATACTAAACTCTGGAAAGTTTTTGAGACACTTAATTCTGCAGGGTTAACTGTTGAATTGTCCAAATGTAAGTTCGGTGAGAGAAGTGTTTCTTACCTTGGCCACATAATCAGCGAGGAAGGTGTCAGGCCGAAGGCATCTCTTATTGAAAGCATTGTTACTTCGCCTGCACCTGAATCTAAGGAAGAAATCAAATCCTTTTTGGGAATGGCAGAATACTGCGCTAAGTTTGTTAAAAACTTCGCTTCTAAAGTATACCATATAAGGTCCTTACTTAAAAAAAATGTGAAATTTGAATGGACCAAGGAGTGTGAACGTGAGTTTGCTGAGATTAAGTGGGAACTACAGAAAGTGAATGCCTTATCTAGCTTTGATCCCAATTTAGATTGCTGTTTGACAACCGATGCTAGCGACAAAGGTTTGGGCGCTGTCTTATCACAAATCGGGGAAAATGGAAAAGAGAGGATCATTTTGTTTGCTTCCAGAGCATTGTCATCAGCAGAGAGCAGATACCCTATCATAGAAAGGGAGGCCTTAGCTTGTGCATGGGCTTTAGAACACTTTCGTGCCTTTGTGTGGGGTAAGATGGTCAGTATCAGGACAGACCATAGACCGTTAGTCCACATTTTGTCCTCTGAAGGCACGGCAACTGCTTCGGCTAGATTAGCCAGGATCTCCATGCGCATGAAGGAATATATATATAACATCACTTATGTACCTGGGAAAGACAATGTGGTAGCCGATTGTTTATCAAGGCTACCTTCCCCTCTAGAGGAGTGCGTGGATGACCCGTGGGGGAAATTCACTGTGGCGTTTGTACACGATTCTGGAGCTCCAGCCATCAGCAGGGAGGATTGGTCTAAAGAGCATGGACTGGACAAGGATTTGGTACAAGTTTCAAAGTTTATCTGTCAAGGGTGGCCTAAAGAAAGGTATTTGTCAGGCAGTTTGAAGTCTTTTTGGGAGATCCGTTCTGAATTATCATCAGAAGGTGACATGTTGTTGAGGGGTGATAGAATCGTCCCACCTGTAAGTTTGAGGAAAAGGATTTTACAAATGTGCCATGAGGGGCATTTCGGCATAGTAAGGACAAAATTAGCGGTCAAAAAATTGTTTTGGTGGCCGAAAGTTGACAAAGAAGTTGAGACCTTTGTTAAAGCGTGTCCTGTTTGTAGTTCAGCTGACAAGTCTTTGAAGACTTTGAGACCAACCATGAGTGAGGGACTTATTCCTAGTCTTCCGTGGGAGACTATTGCGGTGGACATTTTTGGTCCAGTTGGTGATGAGAAAGAATACGGATTAGTTGCTATTGATCTTTTCACCAAATGGCCTATAGTTAAGTTCGTAGGGAATGTGGACACTAAAACTGTGTTAAAGTTTTTAGACAAAATTTTTGTAGTGGAAGGACTACCAGTTAATATCCTAACGGATAACGGAGTTCAATTTTTATCAAAGGATGCTAAAGAGTACTTTATTAAATGTGGCATCACACATAAAACCACCTCGTTGTACAATCCCAGCGGGAATGGGACAGTAGAGCGCTTTAATAGAGTTATTAAAGGTATTTTGCAAGCTGCTAACAACAAAAACTTGGATTGGAAGTTGGAGGTACAGAAGGCTGTGTGGTCCTACAAAGTCACTTTGAATAATTGCACTGGTATCTCCCCCTTTGTTATGATGAGAGGTAGATTGCCCAGATGCAAGTTTAATCCAGGTTGGGTTTTCAAAGACAGTATTCAAGAGTGGTCCCCGGAGGAAGTTAAGAGAAGTCTGGTTAGGGCTCACGATAAAAGCAAGACTTACTATGATAGACGTCATGGTGCTAAGGATGCTGTTATAAACGCAGGCGACTGGGTAAGAGTTAGGAAACCTTATAGAGTAGCGAAGGGTGAGAACAAATTTGATTCACCTAAGATGGTTGTTGAGGTTCTCAGGAATTCTGTCAGACTTAACGATGGCAAAGTTTGGAATTTAAAGGATGTTGCTTTTGATAGTTGCAAAGACCACGGGGTAGAGAACGTGGAGCCAGGGAAGGTATCTTCTGGTGATTTTGGTTGGATTGAGGATTATTTTGAGAATACTGAATTACAGTCTCAGCTAGCCCCGAATTTGTCACTTCCTCATTTAGGGGAAGGGGAGGAGGTGTTCAGTGATCCAAATGTGTTGGATACAAATGCATCCTCTTGCCCTGCTCTCACTCATGCTGATCCTGTTCCAGCCTTACCTGTCTCTGAAAACACTCTCACTCATGCTAACTCTGTTCCTGCCATACCAGTCGCAGATAACTCTAAGAGGTTGAGAGTTTCACCTGGTTGGCTTAAGGATTATGTTAGGTAGACCTTATTAGTAAACTCCTGTTTTTTTATTGTCCTTACGTCCTCTCCCTTTTTCCCGTCTACCCCTTTTTTCCCTGTTTTCCTTTCGTTCCTTGTAAGGGAGGGGGATGTGTTATGTTGTGTTTTATTCTTTAGTACAGCTTTAAGGCTCGAGCTGTTATATGCTTCTAGAATGTTATCCTTGCATGCATCGACTGTATTCTCTTTGGTAGTCAGTTACGTCCTGCATTGCTTGGCTATGAGATGTGTTGCTGGCTCCGCCTGTGCTCCTATATTTTCTGACTTCAATAAACTACTTGAAGATTCTCCTCTTGGACTCCTTACTTAACATTCTGTAACTTTTTCAGTCTTTCTTTTTCAGGTTACTACATATAAATTAAGGCACAACTTAAATGGAAAATACTTGTAAGTTAGGTTATTATGGCAAATGCGCTATGAAACTTCTATTAGTTTAATTCACAGCAGAGGTCTATGTCTGTAACTAGAGAGCGACATAATCGAATCCTGGCTGAGCTGATGCAGTGGAGAAATTGACTTGTCTACGTCTAGTGCTATGAGGGGCCCAGTCTGTGACAGAAGCACTGTATGTAAGTCACTATTTTAAACTTGCAATACACACAGTATAAGAAAGGCTGCTACAAAATGCGCACAAAGGTTTAACATAAAGTGCTTCCAAAATATAGTTATTAATAATACCCAGACTGTAATTATTGCATTTTTTTATAATTGTCCATTAAAAACACACAATTCACAGCTCAGCTGCTACCTCCGTTGCAATACCACTGAAAAAGAATACATTTGTGTCATCAGTAAGCTTCACGTGATTCCATCACTTAAAGTCAATTATGTCATCCAAGCACCCTTTATATTTGCAGATTAACCAGTTGTACACATTTACATTTCTTTCAGGCAAGCAGGCACCCTGGCAAGAAGGCTTGTTTAGCTGTCTGCCCCTCCCTCGGTTTCACAGCTGAGGAGAATCCCTGCCATACACTTCAGCTGAAGTATTTCAGCTCTTGGAATGAATCCTCCCGGGATTGTTGTCTTTTCACAAAAAGTAGGGGAACTGTTTTTCGTAAATTTGATAAGTATAAGCACATTGTGCCCCTCAGATCCCATCTACTTCAGCCTCTCCCCATCACCCTTCTCCTTCTTTTTATGCTTTTTTCGTTTTCCCTCTCTTGGTATTGAAGATGTTAATTTAAAGTTTCACCTCAATCTATGATTCTTTGTCTTCCTATCTTTGTTTCTTAATTTTTTGTCTCCTTCTTTGTCTTGTTTCCTTGTTTTACCCTTTTGTCGTTTTTCTTTTTTCTTTTATGTTTTTCTTTCTCAACCATTCCATTTGATGTAATTTCGATCTCTTTCATAGTGCATTTTTTTCTTTATTCATTCTTTCTTTCATTCTTAGCTTTTTCCATTTACTTTTTTCTTTTTCAGTTTTTCTTCTCAAATACGTATGATTGCATGCAAATGAACAGCATTAACATGTACATCATTGTAACAGTAGAACTTGTGTCTGTACAAAGCAAATATAAAATATTTTATTATATAATTGTTTTTTCCTATTTATTGTTTTTATTCTGTGTCTTCTACATTTTTATTTATTTTGGTTTTTCAGTTGTATTTTTTAATCTATTTATATTCTTGCCCACCCTACCTTGAATCCTTTCTCCAATTCTGCCTCTTCTTTCCTGCCTTCCTTCTTCTTTCCTTCCTTTTATTATTTCCTTCCTTTATTATTTCCTTCCTTCTTTCCTTCCTTCCAACCCAGATTCCTTCCATACCTTCGTCCATTGTTCACTTCTCCTTCCCTTTCATTCTCCCCCTTTTGTTGTTTTCCACCTTATGTCTATTTTTTCTTTTATATTGTACCTTTATAGATCTTGTACACAGATGGTTTTAGTTGCTTTTTGTCAAAGGCTAATTGTGAACGATGCAATACATAGAAAGGGCTTTGATTTAGTTCAACATACATGACTGGATTGTTTTCTTATCTATGTCATTTTACTGCCCCTGATTCAAAGGCCTTCCGCCCTATTCTTGTGTTTATCCCACCAAAGGAGCATTTGAGTCTCCACCTGTTTTGATTAGATGGCATGCTGTCAGACCATTAATTGCAGTTCATAGGCGCAACCTTTCCCCTCACTCTCTATCTTTTCCTGCTCCCTCATCTTCCTGACCCATCTCATTATTAAAAACTAGGCCATCTAGTGCCTGCTTGCCATTTTTATCATACTTTGGCTGTAAGCACTGCCTGCCACTACATCGGTGTGCAGACATCTTAAAATGTTTTCTAATGATTTGAGGATGGAGGCTCGTAAGTGCACATGTGCACACATACAGGGATGAAGTCTCTGAATTAATGAAATTAAAGAAGACGCACATACATGAATGCCATCTTTCAATCGATTTTTTTAAAGCCTAAGAAAATTAATTGAAAAATGGCTCATAGAGAGCCACACACGTTCTTGATGGCTGTCTTTGAATGGTTTGTCTTTAAACATGAGAAAATGAATTCAAATATGTTTGCTGGATGAGCACAGACACAGCTGCAGCCTAGATCAAAAACCAGCAATGCAAATCCAATAGGTTTTACTGGCGAGACCTGTTGTCAATCTCAGTCTTTTCTTCTTGTCATTGCCCCTGTTGTATTGCTATGTCTCTCTGCTTATCTATCTTCCGGATTTCTTAAACTTTTATTTTATGTTTGATTTTTAACTCTTATTATTGGTTCAGTGACTAAATGTCGAGGGACCGAATATCGACTTACAAAATATCGAGGGACAGAATATAGAATGCCTATCTAAAAACAGGTAAGTACTAAAATATCGATTCCAAAATATAGAAAGTTAAAATGTAGTTAACAAAAATATCGTATTTTTAAAATGTATTAAAAATACTATACAAGTAATTAAATAATGACCATTAAATAAAACATAGTTAAAATAATGTAAACAGGCTTAAAATGTAAAAATAATAAATGTAATGTAAAAAAATGTTTTTACTATATTCTTACTTAATATTATAAAATAATTATTAATCTTAATTATAAAATATTAAGAACATTATTACAATTATATTGACATATATATATAAATAAACATATTATTTAAATATAAAAATAAATAATATATAATAATTAAAATAATGAAAGCAATAATTTTTATGTTAATTAATAATGAGTGCAACAGTAGTGAAAGCGTTGGATAGCGTAGGGGTAAAAATTACTATTCCCACTCCAGAGAGTGCAACAGTAGGGAAAGCGTTGGAAAGCGGGAGGGTAAAAATTACTATTCCCACTCCAGAGAGTGCAACAGTAGGGAAAGCGTTGGATAGTGGGAGGGTCAAAATTACTATTCCCACTCCAGAGAGTGCAACATTAGGGAAAGCGTTGGATAGCGGGAGGGTAAAAATTACTATTCCCACTCCAAAGAGTGCAACAGTAGGGAAAGTGTTGGATAGCGGGAGGGTAAAAATTACTATTCCCACTCCAGAGAGTGCAACAGTAGGGAAAGCGTTGGTTAGCGGGAGGGTAAAAATGACTTTTCCCACTCCAGAGAGTGCAACAGTAGGGAAAGTAATGATTTAATATTTAAATAAGAATAAATTAATTATCAATACCAATTTAAAATTAATTAAAATGAATTACCGATTGCAAAATATTTAATAATTAATTAATTATATATACCAATAAATTGTATTTATTAAAAATGAATTACCTATTAATAATTAATTAACAACCAATTAATTTTCAATACCAAAAATGTAATAACATAAAAAAATTACCAATTCATAAAAATTAACTACCAATTAGTCCTTCCAGTGGCACGCCTTTTGAGGTAGGCACTTGTTTGTGTATTTTGATTGTTTATAAATTAATCGGCCATATGGCATTGTATCATTTTATATATATGTCAGTGGAATATGGACACTTGTCCGTAATTGATGGGCGTGTATTTATCAACTGGCTACATGCCAATATGATTTGTTTTTTATGTGCCAATACAATCTGATGCAATTGTACATTTGTATATAGATGGCCTAATGTGTTTGTATATATATAATATGAGTTGTCAATTCTATGTAAATAGATTTCGATGTAATCTAACATATGTTTGTAGATGGCCTAAGAGATGTGTATATATACCAATATACATATATTTTTCTTTAGGATGCACAGCTTTGATTTCATCACTCATTGCCGCATTACTGCCCTGAATTGAACGTCATTTATATATTTTTTTCCGCAATTATTATTATTAAGTGTTAGTTTCATGAATATTTTTGAAGCAACATTGCAATTATTAATGAACGATATGCTATACAATTGTATTTACTATTTATGTTTCAATTCTTTAGCAATTCGCGTACTACATAGTATGTTTTCCATTTCCATGAATGTATTGAATTACGTCTTTAAAAATGGAAACGTTAGAGCTTGACCCTTGAACCCGACGAAAGCCGACAGGCTGAAACGCGTCGTTCTTTTTGCACAATAAACCTTCTCGTGCAGACTCTTGGTGTGCCGCCTTCTTTTCATATTTGAGAGGACTGTGATATATTTGTGGTTTGTCCGCCACGGCTGGCACCGGCAACGAAAGGCAGGCGGGCGGCGTTTGGCCGTAAAACTTCCTGTGACGCAAATATAAATACATATTTACTTAATTACAGTTAAATTACTTTGCACCCTATTCCCCTATAACCCACAACCAACTCCAAATAATACATTAAAACAATTAACATAATTATCAATTAATCAATTAATTAAAACTTAATTACCAATTAATAAAAAATATTTACCAATTAATAATTAATTAACAATTAATTAATTATCAATAAATACAAATAAAAATACATATTTACTTAATTACAATTAAATTACTTCCCACCCTATTCCCCTATAAACCCACAACCCGCTACAGAACTAAAATGCAAAATTAAATTAAAAATAATTATTACTTTATAAAAACTAATATTTAATTTACTATAATTAAATTACTTCCCACCCTTTTCCCCTATAAACCCACAACCCGCTACGGAATTAAATTACGCAAAATTTAAATAACATACCATTCATTATTTAAAAAAAATTAAACATACATTACAAATATAATATACATTTTTAACACATATTAGCATACATAACACACAAAAAAATAAATCTATATTATGGTAAAACGATATGTTAAATTCGATATTATAGGAATCGATATTTCTTACCTTAATTTCGATATTTTAACCAACTATATTTTGGTTATTAGATATTCTGTCCATACTATATTTGCCATTTGATATTCTGGGCAGTCGATGTTTCTGAATCAATATTTAGGGTGTTCACCCTTATTATTAAAGGAGGCTTTTAACACGCCTTGAACCCACACATCTACAAAATCTAGCCACTTTACAATTAAATGAGAATATCGATATCCTCTCCATTTGTTCAGAGAATACTATTGAGTGGTTCAACACAAGTGTACATCAAGTGCTGGGTGTATAAGTGTAAGAGAGAGTGGACCACAATTAGACCCTCGCATAAAGGGGGGGGGGGAGTTGGTTTGATTCTACTTGTGAAGAGATGAAGTGACTGGTGAGATGGAGAGGTAGGAGGGCTAGGCGATACCCAGGTACCGTAGCTTCTCAGGAGCTGGTTAAGCTTATGTTCCAATATAAATCCTTAGGGAAGGCGAAAACAGCCTCCTTTTACCATAGTTAGTGGGATCAGATGCAATAAATAATCTTCTATAAGGATCAACAAAAGTTCTGGGCGAAGGTTAACAAGTCCAGTGAACTTAATAGGGGTACCCTTGTATGTATGATTCCAGAAGATTTGTGGGCTACCTATTTGGCAGATTAATATAGGGGACCTTCTGTTCCATCTAGACACCAGGGAAGTCTCAGACAAAATCTCCCCCTCACTTGGTTTTCAATAAAGTAGGTAGGAGCAGTCATTGAGAGAATAAAGATTTTCCGGGCCGCTGACCCAGATAACATTCCAGTCGTCATAATTAAATTGAACAGTGTTTGGTGGGCTACGATTTACTTCCTTTTGTTCAGTTGGATTGCTTCAACCGGCCTCCACCCTCCATCATAGAAAGGGTGCATACTAAAAGCTATTTTTTAAAAAAATGAACATCTCGGACCCCTTCTGGATATCTCGGTTAATGTCTTCTCCAAAACTATTTTATCTAAATTCGAAGACTGGACTATCAAATCCAAGATAATCGCAATAGGGCAGGGGGACATCTGGGAGGGCCATTCTACCACTGGTCACTGTTTTGCATTATGGGCCATTATCCAGAAGGCTCTGGAGGCAAATCAAAAGTGGTGCTCCTTTTTTGTTGACTTCAGGACAGCCTTTGATGCAGTGGACAGGGATATCATATGGGGAAAACTCGCCACCTGGGAGCTCCCTTCAAACCTCCTTAGTGTAATTCAGTCTTTGCACTCTGACAACCGGGCTCAGGTGGACCCAGATAAATCGGGCCAGCTATCTCAAACAATTCCAATTAGGAATGGCCTTTAGCAGCAGTTAATTTTAGCACCCCTGCTCTTCAGTCTATTTCTAGCCGACCTTCTCAATTTTATATCTCAAACAAAGTCTGCAAATTGATTGTCTGTTTTATGCAGATGATCTGGTATTGTTGGACTGTCCCCCATTTGGTCTGCAGAGGAAACTAAATGCCCTAGCAACATATAGTAAGCAGAACCAGTTTAAAATGAATCTGGAGAAGACCAAGATTCTGGTCTTCGAGAAAAGAGTAAAAAAGTTAACCTGGTACTTAGATACATGGGAGGTGGAGCTAGTTGACCAATATAAATACTTTGGTTTGACTTTTAGGGGAAACTTGAAATGGGGCACACAATTAGACTGCACTAAGAAGAAGGCCCTATTGCAGGCCAGCTGTTTGTCTAGTTTCAACTGGAATTTGGGGACTATCCCATATTTCACTATTGAAGGTTTATGAAGGGAGGATACCTCTGTTGGGCCTGTAGGGAGGAGAACTCTATTGTTCCCAACAGGTACCATGGTCCAAGGCCTCACATGAGCCTTAAGATACTTCAATAGCCTCGCGGAGGATGATGAAGTGATCAAAGTTTCTAAACTGCTGGGATGAGATTCAAGGTAGTGATAGAAGGTGGGCAAAGGAAGTAAGGATTAGTTTGACCTTTATTAAGTACCTCCATTCAGTCTGTGGCAAAAGTATGTCCTGATCCCTCTTCCCAGGGAAACAAGTATTAAAAGAGTTTGCAGCAATGGTGACCAAGAATAATGACGTGTCCTATTTGAGCAAGAAACCGTCTATCAGCTTTTCAGTTTCTACTCTAGGCCAAGTCATTGTTTTTTCACATTTGATGCAGTTACCAGACCCTGGCTTACGGAATGAAATCTCAAGGGTTAGAGTGGGATGTAATCCAGTCCATTCATCCCGGCCATGCTGGGCCAGGGTCCAGGATAACAGCTGTCTCCGCCTCGCCTCCTGAATGTAAAATGATCACTACTGCATATACTTATGGACTATGTTAAACCATTTACATTTTTTAAGACCTTTGTTTTTTAACTATGAAACTGTCCAAAGGAGGAAAGCTGTTGAGTTATTATCAGAAATGCATTATTTAGATGTGGCAGTAGGAATTGATCAGTTTTTATGGTCTGTCAAACAGAGGTTTAATGATGAGCTGGAGTAGGACGGCGGTGTCGGCCAGCGAGATGGGGTTAAATTATTGATTTTAACTGTTATATGTGTGTTTTTAGAATGTTTTATGGACAATTTTCTAAAACAATTTGATTTTTACCTACCTACCTTTAACTATTACTAGTTTAACTAACTAGGGGAGTCGGAAGAGCATTAAAAAGGGACAATACAAATTACAGTAGTCTTCTTCGTCCTTAGTTGTCCCCATCCAAAATATTTCTGCTATAAAATATCATGATGTGCCTAACGGAGCTAACTATTCAAATGAATTCTACTTATGCAAACCAATGGATGAATTGGCATTGGCAAGGCAGAAGCATTTCAGCTGTTTGGCCCAATGATATATTGCTTTATCCCAGGTGCCCCACTTCACGTGAAATCCCTTTACTCCTTCCCATGCCAAACCTCCCTGTTATGGTGATGTCTTCCCAAGCTGCACTGTTGACATTGCTTATCAACCTATGTCTGTCTGGCCACACTGATGAATATGCCCCTTCCATTTATCCAAATATTTCCGCTCAGTGGTTTCATCCCCTTTCACTACTTGTTGCTGATGTTTTTAAACAAAATCTCAACCACTCCTCATCCTCTTTATCATGATCTGCCTGAGTCGAATGTCACCATCTCCATCCCTCCTTACTTGTGCACTCCATGTCTGGTTCTAAGAGCCTATAAGCAACCAGACCATGGTTCTAGAAACCATGCACTGGAAAAGGGGAGATTAGTACAGGGTTCATTTAGCTGGCCCGGTAGCATTGGCCCACGTGCACTGCCTAACCTACAAGCAAGCCTCCAAGCGATCCAAATGTCAAAAATACATATAACATTGCATTTGTGGCTTCCATAACTGAACCCAATACTTCAGATGAGGTCTTACCACTGATGTGGACACTGTTAACATCTTTCTTTTCTGTTAGTTATGCCACTCTCTCGGCAACCCAATACTTCTCTCTCCAGGGCCTCATCATAACATTTCTCTAGTTAGACTTAAATAGATATAAGAATGTGTAGTATTCTCATGTTATGCTGCAATGTTCCCTTTCACCTTGTCTCTAGCTGCTCAGCCAGTATGAGAGTTCCATGTAGATTTTTGACTTGAGTGACATAAGTGGAATGTTTGGGTGCCTGGTGTGTGTGTTGTCAGTTGGAAGATGGGCTGAGCAGCTGGTAGGCTGCTCCTGGTGGGGCTTGCTGTAACTTCTACTTATAGACTTAATAAAACACATCAAACTCAACTCGGCTACGTCTTCTATGTCTTCTGAACAAGTGGGGCCAGATCACTACATTAGGCCTAACATGTAAGGAATGTGGAGCAAGAAACAAGATACTTAAGATAAAGGAAGAGGGATAAGCACACCTCGATGACCCACCAGTGTCCACTACACCGGAAAGCCGCAGCCCAGGCGTGCTGTGTTTTGACCCAGTACCTTCATCACTGATTATACGTTACCAAGGTTGCCTACATCTTACAGAAGATCCTACGCCACAACAAACATCTACATTGCCACAGTAAACTGCTACAGTGCCTCAAGAAGCAAGGTAATCAGTGGCTGCCTGGATTTCTGCCTCCAGTGCGGAGTGAAGTATTTTTTATTTGGTGAAAAGTTTCATTTGAACAAGTTCTGCATTTGTGGCTATGTACAAATTCTAGACTTTTCTTTGCGTGGAATTTGATGGATGTTTGCTATTCAGCGTGTCTCCGTTTCAACACACCACCGCTGGGAACTCTATTTGTGCCTGTGTACTTTCAACTACTGGCATTTTTAAACTCATACGGCTGGACTTTATTGTTATGGTCTGGTTTCTCAGCCTGCTGAAAGAAGGGACAGTCATGCTGAGAAGTATTCAGTTTAATTTATTTATGAGTGTTTTGTCTTCTCTTCTGTGAGGCCTGTAAAAGAAAACAGTTGCGCTTTTTTTTTTATTCATATGCGGCTTGTGCACCTTACCTTGTCTACGATGTCGCGCAGAGCAGCTCCAGAACCTTTCATCATGTCTGGCCAGTCTTCAATCCTGCCGTCAGAAGCTTTGCGGTACAAAAGGGGGTGGTGATGGACGGAGCATCTGAATCAATCAAACACTCACACCCAGTCAAAAGATCTGGGTTTGATCCATCACCGTTCTTTAGCCCACTCTGCCACCCCAGTTCAGACATGGCTATATGCAAATCAGTCTGACCCTGTGCCTCATGGGAACAGTCCAGCCCGAACTGCCAAGCCATGCCTTCCCTGGACCAGAAACAAGCTTCCGAGGACCGGTCTCTGGCATTCCAGCCGTCTTCAGCCCGGCTTGCATGAATCCAGTGGCAAAGTGAGCAAGGGACTCACGTCTGAGCATACCCTGCCACACTTATGGTGGTCAAAAGCGGTACAAAAGGGGGTGGTGATGGACGGCTTTTCAGCAGGAGCGTGCAGGGAGCCACTCGGCGTACGTCTCCTGTGCGTTCCGCCATCTTAAAGTTGGAGGCTGCAGGTTCACTATGTTTCCTGCTACTTCTGTTTTCTGCCAACCACGATCCTGTTTTCTGCCAACCATGATCCTGTATGAACAATAAAGTTCATCTAACCTTGAAGTTTTCTGGCAACTCGAGGGGCGAGGAACATCTTCTCTTCGTGGCTTCTTGTTTCTCGCTTGATTGTCTTTGGGGATCAGCTTGTAACCACGGGTGCACTCTTCTGTATTGCGCATAGTTGTGGGCCAGCCTCTGTGTTGCTCTGCTGTTAGCACTGTGGTTCTTCAAGATGTAACTCCTCGTGCAGCGTATCTGCCTGCGGGGAATTTTTTGCAGCTCTAACAGAGGAGTATCCATTCCTAAATGTGTACACTTCAAAGGATCTTTATTGCCACAGCTTATGGCACATTAACGTTTTTGAAAAGCACCAGTGTTGTGACAATGGACTTATTTCTGTTGTGATAGGGCCTACCTGTCATTCGTCCACCCATTAACTTTACTCTGCTATTTGCTTACTTTGACCGCCTGTCTCGCACGATTACTGTGACAGGCACACCATTGACTTTTATGAATTATGAGTTTGTGTGTATGTCTACAATATTTAACACTTTGGGGTTGATTCAGATGTCGGTCGGTCAGCCCTCCGAGACGTGTCAGTAGCCTTACCTTACGGCCGAACCATACCAGGAGCGGGACCGTCCGAGCAAGGAAGTATGATGCGGAAAAGTGCCAAATTCCCGACCGATCCGCACGCTCTGACTCCATCATCAATTTCCATCCGAGCCTGACCCGGAAACACCCAATCCGCGCCGCACGGCAACATATACACTGCTACTTCTGGCCGGTCAAGTACAATGCGCAGTTCCTACGTTCCGGACGGCTCACCACGTACAGGACGTCTCAGCACCCAGAAGAGCTGCATATCAACTCCGATTTGCACCATTAACTCATCCCACAATTGAGGGACACGAGTCCTGGACTCAAAGACCAACGTAATGTGGGAGTATTACCAGGCCAAAATACTGCAACTGGCATGTCAAACATGTTCACAGATCAGCCATGGACTTACCACCTCCATGCTGCTGTCTGGTCTTCAGTTGCCAATCCATGTCTGGAAAGACCACCGCCAGGATCCTGAGCATGTGGGGGGTCAGGGTCCGGTGTCCGCACCTACAGCGAGGAGGCGACAGCTTCAGCTGGACCCTCGCGATCCTCTGGGTCCAGCCACGTAGGTCCTGCCACCTCTTCTGGCAGTTGCGGATCCGGCGCGTGTAGACCACCACTGATCGCACTGCCCGGGCGATGGTCAGCCAGATTTCTTGCTTCTGGTGGGCATCAACCTGTGAGGATGACAAAGTGAAGAGTACATTACCACACATGCCACATAATTGTGCTGCACACTGTTGAGTATACATGTAGTCATCACAAAGCTAAAAGAGGTACACATGTAGTGGGCCCATATGAATGTGCATTTGTGCTGTGGGTCTGACATGGCAACACTGGATAGGAATTTAAGGCTAGCACTCCTGCACTACTGCAGCAGGACACCTGTTCATTACATGTACCCACTTAAATATGTAGCTGAAAGTACTCAGTGCTCATGCCTCACACTGCTGTGCACACTTCTATTACTTTTAGTCATACAACTTGCATAAAATGATAGGCAGTGGACTGCACACTCACCTGCTCCCCTGCTCCCCTGGTTTCCCATACAGCTTGCTGTACTCTGGGGGGACCCCATCCAGCAGGGCCTGGTTCTCCTCCTAAGTGAATGCTGGGGCCCTCTCCAAAGTACGTGCCATTGCAGGATCCAGAGGAAGCACAGACAGCAGCAGCAGTGGATTTTGTAAAGTGGTCCTGTAGCATGTAGTGCAGGCAAGTGAGCTCCCTGGGGGTCTGCCAGCCTTAAATCAGTGCTGCAGAGGCAGATTCTGTGACATTGCCCCTCATTGATAGGCCAGACACGGTTGCATTCTATGAATCTGTCCAATCCATGGAAATGTAAGACTCCTACACGTCTTCCGCATTGTTCAAATCACTCACCTTCAGGGCACCCTAGGATTACAACAATGTTGTAGGCATCCAACTGTATTTCCAGCGCACGACTCGAACGTTTTTGAATTCGTGTGCATCTCCATGACAGCCCATTGCCAATGACTGCGCACGGCTCGGTAAACTGACTATCCGATGCGTATTTTTTTAACAAGACGCATCCGTCCGGATACGATTCTATGGGCTATGCGTGTGCACAGATCGGTCCATGCCTGTACGACGCGTCTGCTTACAAGTCACCCGCGTTGGGTCAGATTGCATACGCGTCCAACATGCATGAACCGAGACGTGCGCACGCATTGCCCATTGCCATCAATGTGATCAGATGCGGGTGACTGTAATGCATAAGCATCGTGCAGTCAATGGACATTGTGTGAGCACTACTCGTTCCATGCATGTACGGCGCGTCTGCATACGAGTCAGCCGTGTCGGATCACATTGGTGTGACTTGCCGACGGTTCTAACACAGATTTAAGTGCCATGCCCACACCTTCAACACCACAGCATGTCCCACACTGCATCCCATGGCATGTAAGGCTGTATCACTTGTGTGTGTAGGGGGCACAACACAACATTCCTTATCTTGAACGGCACTTAGGTCAATCCACTCCCAGACTGGGCAGGAGTTAATGGGGACAGATTAATTTTGGTGTGGTGCACCTCACACATGCAATTTCAAATTTTGGCTTATGGGCATGAGTAATGGACACAGCACCAGTTTGGAGATGTGTATGACCTGTCACATACACCATGAGTACAGGGTTGCATGTCATGTACGTCACAGCCAGACCCATGGCTACAATCATCATCTACCCACACAGTCTGTGTGCATGTTGTGTCTCTGATGTTGGTGGTTCCATGTGTCCAATGTGAGACAGAGTCCACCATATGCTTTGTACATTCAATTTCATGCTGTGTGTGTGTACCACTTTGTTCGCCATAAGTTGGCAGGATATGCTCAGACACGAGACCCTTGCTCACTTTGCCACTGGATTCAAGCAAGCCTGGCTGAAGATGGCTGAAATGCCATAAACCGGTCCTAGGAAGCTTGTTTCCGGTCCAGGGAAGGCATGGCTTGGCTGTTCGGACTGGACTGTTCCCATGAGGCACAGGGTCAGACTGATTTCCATATGGCCATGTCTGAACTGGGGTGGCAGAGTGGGCTAAAGAACAGTGATGGATTAAACCCAGATCTTTTGACTGGGTGTGAGAGTTTGATTGGTTCAGATGCTCCGTCCATCACAACCCCCTTTTGTACCGCTGTGTGTGTGTAAGCGGCATCCATGTATGGCCTGCAGTGACCACAGGGGCCACTAACTGCGTGACTCATTATTGGTTGTGTAATGTCCATGATACAACATGTCATTCCAGTGCACATGTGGCATTCCAGGTACCATGGCTATTTCCCTGACATGGAGTTGTGATGTCTGTGAAACATCAGTCCTCCCTTGGTCACTGTGTTGTGTGTTTTGAACGTGACAACAGTCCATGGGTACTCTGCCACAGCCCAATGATTTTCCATCGCACCCCAAGGAACTCATGTGTGTTTTATATGTGAGATGATGGGCATGAAGGTGAAATATGTGTCCATAAACAACCGCACACACCTTAGTTAATTGTGCATAGCTATGATGTAAAATGTGATTTCTTGCTAGGTGAGTGCCACTTGGGTATAGGATATATGATGTTACTTTTCTAATTTCTGTACTGCAGGGCCCCAGCAGTCCATAGACCGTTCCCTGACCTCGAAACCATGGTGGAACACAACAGCATCCGACGGTACCGCTTCACCAGGTGCATGATCGATGATTTGGCGGAGCAGTTGGTGCAGCATCTGGAACCTGGCCGCACATACCCGACAGCACTGACACCAAAGGTGAAGGTGATGACAGCCCTGCACTTCTTTGCCACCGGTACCTTCCAACACACTGTGGCTAGTGTTGGTGGTATGTCACAAACAATGTCTTGGAGGGGATGTTGACTCACCTGGACTCCTACATTAAGTTTCCTACACCAGGTGAACTCACAGAGATCAAGGATGCCTTCTATGTACTGGGGAGGATTCCATGGCTCAATCAATGGCACACATGTGGCCCTGATACCACCACGGGCACAGGAACAGACATACCGCAACCGCAAACATTACCACTCAATAAATGCTCTTGTGGTATGACTGGCGGACATGGTGATTACACATGTGTGTGTACATTTCCCTGGTTCGGCCCACGATGCCTACATCATGAGGAGGAGTCGCATACCATTGATGATGTCACAGATGCCGAACCAGTGTGCCTGGCTTGTTGGTGTGTACTGTTTACCATTGCGTGTGTTTTGCAATGTTGTCTCCCACCCCCTTACAATACTCAACTTATGTGTGATTCTTTTTTATGAAGGTGACTTTGGATACCCCAACATGCCATGGTTGCTACATCCCTGAGGAACCCTGTGACAGCATCCAAGATGCGCTACACTCAGACACAAGGTAGAAAAAGGCGAGTCATCGAGCGTACCTTTAGTCTCCTGAAAAGCCGCTTCCGCTGCCTGGACAAGACCGGAGGGGCCCTCCCATATGAGCCTGCAAAATTGTGTAAAATCATCATTGTCTGCTGCATGCTCCACAACATGGCAGTACGGAAGGAGGTGCCTCTCATCCAGGATGACGACGACCAACATCCAGCACCTGTGGAGGATCCTGGCCTGGGCCACGAGGCCAGAGATGATGATGATGAGGTAACGTCCGCACACAGCTCATCAACAACTTCTTCAGCTGAAGGTAAGTTCACAGGGTTGTCATGTCAATGCCCTGAGTGAGCCTGTGATGTGTTTGTGCAGCTCAGTTGCTGTTTGAGTTTGTCAGTGTGGTACTTGACTCGAAGCGTGCAGTGATGTGTCCTGTCATATGGTCTGTAGTCCACAATGGTGTTGACATGCTAAGTTGTTAGTGTGTAGGTTTCTTGTGACATGTCTATTGCATTTCCATCCTGTTCTGGTGTGCTTCTGACTGTGTCTCATTTCTGTCCTTCCCAAGGTATTTTGCCAGTTCCAGGGGCAAGTCTGACACCGACATCCAGAATCCACCCTTAAAGCGCAATTTGACGACACTTGGCGACCCTGTGTCCACTGACATGTGGATTCACCTTGATATTGTTGGGTAATAAACTTGTTTCTGATTTGAAATGTACCTGTGCTTCACTTGGTAATGTGTGTTGTCTGTCTTCACACATCTGACTGACATGTGGTAACCTCACCTGTGGGCTTGTTGGCAGTGACTGTGGAAAGGTGTGGTGTCTGTGCATTCCACCGTATATCTGGCAACCATCTTTGTAGGCAATGTGTCACATGTCCATGGTGAGTATGTGTTGTGGAGCCCTATTGGTATGTCTCCCTCATAGGTGTCACATCAACATGAGTCACATAACGCCAATGACATTGCTGTAGTAATCGGCATTCACTGTGTGCTTCAGCATTTCATCATCTCCATGACACATATCAAGTTGGAATCACAACATAGGCAAGTATAGTGTAATGCTGATTTTATTTACATACATGTGTGGAGATAGTGCTGTACATGAGGTTTAGAATCCACATCTCACACATGAGTTAGAAGTATTGGTAGATGAAATGTCCAGTGTGAAGACCACATTCATCTTCTACATTGGTACTACATGGACCCTCCATGTCATGATGGGGACCTATGTCATGTGCAACAAGGTGAACGCTTTGCACCCAAAGACCAACATCCACAACAGGTTCTGGGTTCCTGGAGAATGTGCAGGGACAACTGTGGCTCACTTGTCCTTCTTCTGACGACCCCTCCTCTTCTTCTGTGGGGGATCCTCAGGAGCAGGCGCCGACGGTACATCGGAGTCTCCACCAGATTCATCCTCCCTCCCTGTGGCATCAGCAGATGTTGTTGCTTGAGATGTTGTGGGCACACAGGGAGGTGTGGACATATTTGTGCTGATCTGGCGGAGACAGGTCAATATGTCCATATGCACCACCGTGAGTTTGTCCCACTTGGCCTCCATGCTGGCATGATGGGCAGCCTGCTCCTGTTGCATGTCCTTGAGGACCCCAACTACCTGGCTGAATCCTCCTGTGCTATCCTGGTACGCATCTATGATGCGTACCCATTGGGGGTTATCAGGCAGTCCAGGCCCCTCTGCAGACCGTGCCCTCTGCCTAAAACCACTCCCACTACCCGTAGACACACGGACTGTACCTGTGGTGGCAGGCACAGTTGACCCGGGCCCCCTTGGCTGTTGCCACTGGTGTCATTGTTGGTAGCATCCTGGGTGGCCGAGGCCCCTGTGCTGCTTGAACTTGGTCTCCTAGGTCAGTCCATGATGGTGGGAGTGCTAGCTCTGTGGGCAGATGGTGTTGACATGGCTACAGGGCGTGCAGGTGTTTCTGATGGTGGGGCTGCCTGATGACTCACACCGGAGGTGCCAGGTTGAGGGTCGTCATCCGAAGAGGACATAGCCAGGTCGACACCAGAAAGCTCATCCTCCACCAGAATCTGGGCCAGGGACTCTTCTTCGCTTGGTGCTGAATCCCCAGTGGCACCTGTGTTTGGAAGATACAGACATTGTCATCTATGTTACTACAGACATCAATGGTTGACCTATGTATATTGCAACAGGGAGGGGGGAAGAGTTACTGATACATTCATATTGCAATGGGTAGTACTAACAATGAAGGAGGGGGCAGTGGCTCACTCATCCTGTGCAGCCATGATATGTACATGATTTCATTCCTTAGTAAATTCCCTCCTATACGTATACTGGGGCTGTGCTACTCGGATTGCCGCCTCAGTGTACTGTAGTTGCATTTACATTGGTTCACCTTTATTGCAAATATGATGTGCCTCCACCTGGAGGTAGACTGGCTGCTTTCCCAGTAGTGTCCAGAGGAGATATTAGGTCTAGGATCACATGGGGCTGCTACATGTTAAACAACACAACACGACTGGGGTCAAAGCTATTTACTGCCTGCACACTATTCCACTATATATCGTCTGTTATTAGATTCTCAGTCCCTGTGCGTGTAGGTCGAAGGCGCGACCCATAAACGCCCTCTAAATGATGATGCTACTCATCACATACATCAAAAGAAACACAATGACCCACACCCGGGAAATTATATATAAATTTGTAATGTTTGCCAAAATAATAATGCAACAGTATTTTTCAAATGTGTAGCAAAACCGCTTTCCAGAAAAAGGCGAAGTCCAGATCTTGAAAGTTGTGTTTGAAAACTTTTTATTCACAAAAATTTTGAGATTCAGGAAATTGCTAGCTGCCAACGCGTTTCGTCACCAACGTGACTTCTTCAGGGCTAGAAGCAATTATACATAAGACAAAAAATTACACATAGAAAATATTTACATGATAAAAACAAATGCAGACGAAAAAAATATTTTTTATATGTACACCGAAAATATCATTTAAGACCATGGGAGTTACACAAAACATAGTGCAACAAGCTATTTACACATTATACTATATCGGCTCCATATCTTCTATTTAAGATATACACTTCTTAAAAATTGATCCATCAAACACCATTATACATTATTGTGCTTCATGCAGTTGGAAAGCGATAAAAAACAAGGGGAGAGCATGTGCCCATATTTCATATGTAGTTTATTCCAAGATTTGGGTAAGAAGCTAACCCAGGGAGAAAAGTTAGCCTAAAAATCACTCTTGCTTTACTGCTACTAGGTAAACGCTATAGTCTAATTGGATATTCAATAATATCATGTGTTGTGCCATTTTTGGCTAAATCAATTTCATTTCAAATAATTTGAGATGTGTCTACACACTGCGAATCTAGGCATTTTATATATTAGGTCATACCTCTAAAGCCGAAAAAAAGTGTAATGGGTAGAGCTTGTGTCGCTTCAGCTGGGATACACCAAAAAAGGAAATACCTATAAAATGTTGAAATCACAATTTAAATTGCTATACATTATTATAACCAGTATTTGGTACAAAATATTTTTCAATGACACTTACACTAAAAGAAGGGTTTCATAGTCACCCTCATTGACGATGTTGGTTTCAGATTTATCATAAATTTGTACAGCAGTTCTCAGTATTAAACATCCGTATCGTATGAATCTGCAAATAAATAGGACATCTGCGTGACAATCAAATCTGTATGATGTGCCATGTAAGGGTCTTTGAAAAAAGGGAGCTATGACAAAAACCAGACAGAACTACTTACTTAAAGATGGGTAATAAGGTGTGTCCCCAATGACGTCTCTCTTATAAGTTTGATTGAGGGAATGCAGTAGGGCCCATCATTATGTATTCAGTAAAGGGCGGGCATCTGTAATGGTATCTATGGGACCGTATTAGAATTACATTCTTGTTGATTCATGTTGAAAACAGTCTCTTATTTTGTGGGGCTATCATATACACTCATGTAAAAAGTTTGTGGCCCCCATCTCTATTAGGTTCCATTTTGTTACAAAGTGTTTTGGACAATATAGGCTTAAGTGGGCCGCTGAAACTTATACTGTACGTCTGTATTGACTACATAACTCTCGAAATATCCATAATATTACAAGATATAACAATCTTGCGCCAGTAATACATAGCCTGAATACAGGTAGAAATAGATTATAATGCCTCTTGATTGTCACACTAACATCCTGTTTGGTGACTCACAGCATGCTCTTGTTATAAATCGCATGGCACCAAATAACCCGGAAAATTTGTCTACTATCGTTTTCTTAATAAAATCTTGCTATACTCTCTTTCGTCTACTATACCATATACAAAAATACTGAACAATACAAAAATGCAACCTCTGAACCACACCCATTATCAGTAATCTAAGAAAGTCCCCTTTATTTTTCATTTTTAGTCATCATTTTATATTTTTTATTTAGGAGAAACAGTGCTCATAAACGGTAAGACCTTACTCTATGTTGACATGATATTTGACAGAGGTTTTTGTTAAAAAACCACAAAAACTTATCAAACACTCCTAGCAAGAAAAAGGTATTGTGACTCATTATTAGCGATATATTTTGGAATAAGACCTCCAGCTATTAAAGAGACTGATCCATATGGATGTTAAATCAAGTTAGAAACATGTCAGTCTAGTCAGACGGCAAGCAAAAAAGTCGGGAGATGGTAACAAAGAGCATACAGGGATATTCATGGTACTTACTTCTAGCGTACCGCTGGCGTCTCGTACAGGGTCCATTCCACGTGAAGCTGTAAACCCTTGTGCGAGCGTCTTTTAAATACCCGTTTGATCCACCCAAAATAGGGTGTATTCGTGACAGCTGTGTGTGATTATTTTTCCCGCGCACCGCTGTCAACTCAAATCTTGTAGTTCCTAACCTTACTGGGGTCATGGGAAATGAAGTCCACAATACAGCGTGAATTGTTAGCCGTATCTGGGCAACATAACGTCAGACGTTTCGACGTCACTTACGCGTCTAATAACACAGGCAAAATATTCAGATTTCCTGATATTATAGTTCAAGGCGCGTATTAAAGTGGAGTTTTTATTTTTATCTAAAATATTATCTTTAATTTAACCCACTTGAAGGTGATGGAGATATATATGTAGTCCCCTAGTGTGAAGCAGTAACCCACACAATGAGGCATGAGGTTGTTCAAATCTCTGATGGATATTGGACAGTTTAAACAGTGTCAATTGAATTTACAATCTTGGACAGGGTTATAGAAAATGATGAAATTCATTATTGAAATTTAACCCCTCAGAGACAGCCCTCAAACGACATATCCATTTCGCCTCTGTTTGCCTCAGTCTGATCATTCTGTCTCCTCCTCTGGTTCCTGCCCATACATGATCTATGGCGTGAAACCGGACCTCAGTTTGAGTGGGATGGGTCTCAGCTGAGTGTGTGGGTTACTGCTTCATTAGGAATTGTAACTGTTTATGGTAAATTATCAAATTATAATTGCATAATTGGTCAAATGTAATCAGACAGACAAATATGTATGAAATATGTGCCTATAGATAATGTCAATAATGGATCTTAATTTTTCCCACTATTTCCACGCTAGGGGACTACATATATATCTCCATCACCTTCAAGTGGGTTAAATTAACTTACCATTTATGTATTTTCAACACAGTATTATCTAGAGTCTATTGCCATGAAAATAGGTTGATGGATGGCCATATAACATCAAGCAACTTGCGTTTTAGATAAAAATAAAAACTCCACTTTAATACGCGCCTTGAACTATAATATCAGGATATCTGAATATTTTGCCTGTATTGTTAAGAATTAGCTCACATTGATCAGCTAGCATTATTCCTCACATTATATACAACACATTTAGCAATGGCGCCGTTTTTCTAGGATGAAAGATATAGCGCGATTATGTGTCTATTGCTTAGACGCGTAAGTGACGTCGAAACGTCTGACGTTATGTTGCCCAGATACAGCTAACAATTCACGCTGTATTGTGGACTTCATTTCCCATGACCCCAGTAAGGTTAGAAACTACAAGATTTGAGTTGACAGCGGTGCGCGGGAAAAATAATCACACACAGCTGTCACGAATACACCCTATTTTGGGTGGATCAAACGGGTATTTAAAAGACGCTCGCACAAGGGTTTACAGCTTCACGTGGAATGGACCCTGTACGAGACGCCAGAGGTACACTAGAAGTAAGTACCATGAATATCCCTGTATGCTCTTTGTTACCATCTCCCGACTTTTTTGCTTGCCGTCTGACTAGACTGACATGTTTCTAACTTGATTTAACATCCATATGGATCAGTCTCTTTAATAGCTGGAGGTCTTATTCCAAAATATATCGCTAATAATGAGTCACAATACCTTTTTCTTGCTAGGAGTGTTTGATAAGTTTTTGTGGTTTTTTAACAAAAACCTCTGTCAAATATTATGTCAACATAGAGTAAGGTCTTACCGTTTATGAGCACTGTTTCTCCTAAATAAAAAATATAAAATGATGACTAAAAATGAAAAATAAAGGGGACTTTCTTAGATTACTGATAATGGGTGTGGTTCAGAGGTTGCATTTTTGTATTGTTCAGTATTTTTGTATATGGTATAGTAGACGAAAGAGAGTATAGCAAGATTTTATTAAGAAAACGATAGTAAACAAATTTTCCGGGTTATTTGGTGCCATGCGATTTATAACAAGAGCATGATGTGAGTCACCCAACAGGATGTTAGTGTGACAATCAAGAGGCATTATAATCTATTTCTACCGGTATTCAGGCTATGTATTACTGGCGCAAGATTGTTATATCTTGTAATATAATGGATATTTCGAGAGTTATGTAGTCAATACAGACGTACAGTATAAGTTTCAGCGGCCCACTTGAGCCGATATTGTCCAAAACACTTCGTAACAAAATTGAACCTAATAGAGATGGGGGCACAAACTTTTTACATGAGTGTATATGATAGCCCCACAAAATAAGAGACTGTTTTCAACATGAATCAACAAGAATGTAATTCTAATACGGTCCCATATATACCATTACAGATGCCCGCCCTTTACTGAATACATAATGATGGGCCCTACTGCATTCCCTAAATCAAACTTATAAGAGAGACGTCATTGGGGACACACCTTATTACCCATCTTTAAGTAAGTAGTTCTGTCTGGTTTTTGTCATAGCTCCCTTTTTTCAAAGACCCTTACATGGCACATCATACAGATTTGATTGTCACGCAGATGTCCTATTTATTTGCAGATTCGTACGATACGGATGTTTAATACTGAGAACTGCTGTACAAATTTATGATAAATCTGAAACCAACATCGTCAATGAGGGTGACTATGAAACCCTTCTTTTAGTGTAAGTGTCATTAAAAAATATTTTGTACCAAATACTGGTTATAATAATGTATAGCAATTTAAATTGTGATTTCAACATTTTATAGGTATTTCCTTTTTTGGTGTATCCCAGCTGAAGCGACACAAGCTCTACCCATTACACTTTTTTTTCGACTTTAGAGGTATGACCTAATATATAAAATGCCTAGATTCGCAGTGTGTAGACACATCTCAAATTATTTGAAATGAAATTGATTTAGCCAAAAATGGCACAACACATGATATTATTGAATATCCAATTAGACTATAGCGTTTACCTAGTAGCAGTAAAGCAAGAGTGATTTTGAGGCTAACTTTTCTCCCTGGGTTAGCTTCTTACCCAAATCTTGGAATAAACTACATATGAAATATGGGCACATGCTCTCCCCTTGTTTTTTATCGCTTTCCAAATGCATGAAGCACAATAATGTATAATGGTGTTTGATGGATCAATTTTTAAGAAGTGTAGATCTTAAATAGAAGATAAGGAACCGATATAGTATAACGTGTAAATAGCTTGTTGCACTATGTTTTGTGTAACTCCCATGGTCTTAAATGATATATTCGGTGTACATATAAAAAAAAAAAAAAATTGTCTGCATTTGTTTTTATCATGTAAATATTTTCTATGTGTAATTTCTTGTCTTATGTATAATTGCTTCTAGCCCTGAAGAAGTCACGTTGGTGACGAAACGCGTTGGCAGCTAGCAAGTTCCTGAATCTCTAAATTTTTGTGAATAAAAAGTTTTCAAACACAACTTTCAAGATCTGGACTTCGCCTTTTTCTGGAAAGCGGTTTTGCTACACATTTGAAAAATACTGTTGCATTATTATTTTGGCAAAAATTACAAATTTGTATATAATTTCCCGGGTGCGGGTCATTGTGTTTCTCTTGGGCTGCTACATGTTGACCAACAGTGACCAACCCTGGTGTGGTGGATGAGTAGCTGGATTCACACACATCACCTTTCTTTGTAACTTCAATGTTCAACATTTGTCCTTTGCCTTTGGGTGTTGTGTGTGTTTTTGACTCACAGCACTTGAGCACAAACACACACTCTCAGTTTTCTCCTCTGGGCACTGCTGGGGAACCAGCCAAGTTACCTCCAGCTAGAGGCACAGCATATTTGCAACAATAGGGAGCCAATGATGCTGCTACTACAGTACACTGATGCACTACGCATGTGTACATATGTGTGGATTTCAATGGAGGCAACACAATCAGTTATGAACCAGGTTGCACAGGAGGAGTAGACCATTCATCCCTCCTTGAGCTTGTAACAATCTTTTATATACATGACATTTGCAACGTGACGTCAGAATGCATGACTGAACACTGCATTGTCTTCAGTTGTCACGGCCAGAGTCTGATGTTGTGGTAGCACATTGTCCTTCCAACATTGAGCCGTTCAATGTGCATGTTGATGTGTGCACATACCCAGCTCATGTATGGATTTCCACGTACATATAAAAATTGTTACTCAAGGGCCATCAAGTGGCTGACACAGGAGTGTGATCCCTGTTCACATTTGACTCTGCTTCCCTGTGAGGGTGTGTGCCTGTGCTGACAAGATGGCTGACAGTAGACGTCTGGTATTTGTTGGTGCAGGGTTCCCAGCATGGCCTTGTGGTCCCCACAACAGGACCCAGTGTCAGACATCTTGTCAGTCCATTTTCACCCCCTGTGAGGTGAGCATGGTGCAGTGGGATCTTGCTGGGCCATGTAGGTGGCTGAGGTTTGTGAGTGGCTGCAACTTCCACCATGCTCTGGGCTACACCCCCTTCCCATCATGCCCTCACTTCCCTCCTTCTGACTCTGCTTCCCTGTGAGGGGGTGTACCTGTGCTGACAAGATGGCTCACAGTGGAGTTCTGGTGTTTGGTGGTGGCCAATTCCCAGCAGGGCCTTGTGCTCCCCACAACAGAGCCCAGTCCCAGGGTACCTGCCAGCCCATATTCACCCCCTGTGAGGTGAGCATGGTGCAGTGTGGGCTTGCTGGGCCATGTAGGTGTCTGAGGTTTTTGAGTGACTGCAACTCCCACCATGCTCTGGGCTACATCCTCCTTCCCGGCATGCCCTCATTTCCCTCCTTTGGAGTCTGCTTCCCTGTGCTGACAAGGTGGCTGACAGTGGAGTTCTGGTGTTTGGTGGTGGCCAAGTCCCAGCAAGGGCTTGTGCTCCTCACAACAGAGCCCACTCCCAGAGTACTTGCCAGCCCATTTCCATGCCCCTGTGAGGTGAGCATTGTTCAGAGAGGTGTTGATGGTGCAGTTGTGAGGGGGTGTATTATCTGTGACAATAACACCATCATGCTTTGGTATACACTCACTTCGCAAGCATACCCACTATTCCTTCCTGTCAGTCAGCTTTACTGTGAGCTATTGGTTGTGGTGCAGGAATGTCTGACAGTTTTAACTCAGATTAGTGCCACTGCCTTGCCCTATGTGTTGGTAGGTTTGTACATGTCATGACTCAGTCACAATTTACTATGATGTGGCAATTATTGTGTTTGTCTGACTAGCATAGACTTCTTGGGCTGATTGACTTTTGTTTCCTATGCCTTTGCCCTCAGTGCATGCTTTCACAGTCCCCTTAACGGTGCTGTGTGTGTATTGCGACACAATATTGGGCATATTGGTTGTGTACTCACCAGACTCTGGTATGTCAGGTAGGCCATGGATGCCCTCTGGTGGTTGCATGTCTCGCACCTTCTCCTCCCATGACCTGAAGTAGGCTGGTTTGGCAGGAGGGCCACCGCCAGTGTGCTGACTCAAGGAGTGTTCCTTCTCGAGGAGCTTCTTGACCCTCCTGCGCACGTCATACCACCTGTTCTGAATGTCGGTCTTTGTACGATATGCTGGTGCTAGTGCATTCACCTTGTCCACGATTCTGTCCCACATCTTGGTTTTCTGTGACATGGGGATCCTTTGTACCAATGTGCCAAACAAATGTGGCTCCACTCTGAGGTTCTCATCTACCAATATTTCTAACTCAGTGTCAGTAAACTGTGGATTCTTCTTAGAGGGCATGGTGATGGGTGGTGGTGAGAAGTGATGTGGGTGGGTGGGTGTGTGGGTGCAAGTGAGGGTGGGTGGGTAGGTGTCTGTTTTGTTAGGTATATGTGTGAGAGGTTTGTGTGATGGGTGAGTTGTGTGTGTGTCTGTGGTTGGTGTCTCAAGTTGTTCTGTGCTGGCTGCTCTATTGTATTTGCAAAGGATCATGGTAGTGTACTTTTGCCTTTTTATAGGTGGAGTTGTGGGTGTGTCGTGTTTTTAAAAAAAATAATTGTGTATTTATTGACTTTGTCATGGCTTGACTGGTCCTTTTTTTGTGTTTTTGGCATTGTTTTGGGTGGGCATGTAGGAGACGTTCTTCTGACCAAGTCGTACTCTCATGTTGGCTTGTGCGTGCTGCTCCAGGTCTTTCACGCTGATTGTGTTCTTTTTTGCATGCGAGTCTATTGCCGTGGTCTCTCTCACTTCAGGTACGTTTTTGGTCCGGGTCGGTCGTGCAGCTTGGGCTCCGTGCGATTCGGTCTGATTTAATGTGTTTGGCATCGTACTGTGTGGCTCAGACGTCGCGGGTACGCATCGATCGGGTTCATTCTGGGTTCGGTTCGGTCGGTGCAGCTCTTGTCTATTTTCTGGCCAGATGGCTGCATTTTGTACGGCTCGGCCGGACGGCTTGGTTTCCGTACGTCTCGGTTGTAAATCACAGGCTTTGTATCGTACTGCACAGGTCGTAGGGTGCCGGTAGGTGTCGGTCGGACTCCATTCCGAGTACGAGTCGGTCGGGCCGATTTCCGACCTGAT
Source organism: Lissotriton helveticus (assembly GCF_964261635.1). Classification (NCBI taxonomy): domain Eukaryota; kingdom Metazoa; phylum Chordata; class Amphibia; order Caudata; family Salamandridae; genus Lissotriton; species Lissotriton helveticus. The sequence goes on along the minus strand of NC_136068.1, from coordinate 701,261,560 downwards.
TAGGAATGGGCCCCTTACTTGTATTCTTTCACAGGATAAAAGAAATCTTTTAGTTTACCGTGACTTGTTATTGCTGTATGCATAAATTGTCCTTTTACATTTCACAGGTAGATGTTTTGTAGACTTTTCTGACATTGTATCTCTGCCTATGGGATGGAAGTGGCTCCTAGTCCCATGTCCCTTCTTAACATAAATGTCACTTATTTAAGCCTTATGGTTTGGCTTAAGGGGTGTATACTCTTGCTACGTTCGGTATGGGTGTCAGCCCCATTTCCATGTCATTCGTCTCCACAGCTTTGCTGTTAACCTTCCTGCTGTTTGGGTTATGGGGTGTTTTCCCCATTTATGTGTGTTGTACACTTCTTTGCTTTTTTGGGTGTGTTCTAGGTGTCAGTCCCTCCACCTCGTTTTGTGTCAGTGTGTAAGCGGCCCACGCCTCAGCTTGTCATGTTGTGTGTAAGCCGCCCACCGCATCACGTTGTCATGTTGTGTGTAAGTCACCCAGTGCCTCACGTTGTCTTGTTTTTGTAAGTCGCCCCGCACCTCACTCTGTACTTTTATGTTGTCAATTTGTGTGTGTGTAAGTGACCCTGTGCCTCTCATCAACGTAATGTGTGCGTTTGCCACTCTGTGCTGTACCTGTGTTGTTTTCTCGTGCTGCACATGTTCTTGGGTGTCAGTCCCATGCAACATTAGTCTTTATCCTGCTTAGTTTATGGGTTAGTCCCATCTTAGAATGGTGCCTTACATGAGGGGTGGTGTTTTGGCCACAGTCTCTTTAGTTGAGGAGTTCTTATTTGGGTGCCGTCCATCCATTGTTTGGAGTCTTGGGATGGGTTTTCCCCTTTACTCCTTTCACGTGTGTCTTGCTCACTTGGTGTTTGTGAGCTGTTCTTACACTACTTACCTTTTCACTTTTTATTCAATATTAAAGGAGGAGGATAGTGTTAGTGGGGTTTATCCTTTCATTCTCTTTTTCTCCTTTGTTTGTCTGTTTTCCCTCTCGTGATGTGGTTTACCATTCATCCTAGGGTTTATGGACTGTTTTCATAATTTGTACATTGCTGTGTATAGTTGTTTTCATTGTTTTATCCTTTCATTCTCTTTTTCTCCTTTGTCTGTTTTCCCTCTTGTGATGTGGTTTACCATTCTTCCCAGGGTTTGTGGACTGTTTTCATAATTTGTACATTTTACCCATGTTCGAACTAACATTTTGACAGCTCAACATATCTGTGCCTGTTCTGTTTCTCCCAATCTAGCTCTTAATCTTACGTAGTTGTACGTTTATACTTACTGTCCTACCGAAGGTTCACTCCACTCATTTTCCAACATTGCGTTATCCAAGTCTTCATTGTTTTCACCAAATCCTGATAGTGGTATATGTGTAATGCATTCTACTAGATAATTGTTTTTAAAACTAACATTCTTGCTTTTAATCCCGGGCACAAATCTTGGATCATCTTATATTATCTCATGAGCATTACTGGAGTGTGTCTCTCCACTGTTGTGGAATATGCAGATCCTTTTATGGTATTTTGAGGATGCGCCTGTGACAGAGCATGTGATGCATGCGTTCTCACTTGCAAGACAATATTATTTACGATAAAGGGCTTGGGGCCTGCCCATTACTTACCATTTGTTGGCTTCACTGTCACTCTTCTTTGCAGCTTCCAATCAGGCCAGCGCAGGCCAAGTGTCACTTCTGTCCCTTTTTTGTGGAGCACAGACTAAGCACAGATTGATTCAATTTAATTGGGGTACATCCTTTGGTCGTACTATGATTGAGATATTATTTCTTCTTCTCCCCACCAGTTCCCCTGCCATCTGGTACTCCTTACCTCCTCCCCCACGCCTCCCTCGTTTTGTTTTCCCCTTAAATTTCCCATCCTGCTTTCTGTTACTGCTTCTCTTTCCCCATCCTCCTTGTACAGCTTCCCCCTTCCATTTTTTTAAACATGTTGACCAGCAGTGCATGCTGCTGTGCAACATGGCTTTAAAAAGAGTGCAATGACTTGACCAATGCTGGCCACATCACAGCATTTGTTTTTCTTGCTATTACACCATGTTGCATAGCAAAAAGAACAATTGATGGACAGAATGCAGAACTGCATCGTCTTAAAATTATCTACAAAGCCAATAGATTTTATATAGGTGAGCCCTTTTGACTTTACCAATGCTTGTTTATTATCATAGTCCTCGTAGCTGGTTACTGCACTAGGTTGCCAAATTCGAGAAGTTTTCTTTAAAGGTATAAGGTCCTTTAGTTAGTTTGGTAAAAGTATTTTTGAGTTAAGTGCTGTTACGCACACCTTAAATGGACTCATCTTAAATTAGTCCTACTTTATCTCTTTGCCATGCCATATGTTTCGAGGTTGAATGTAAACGGACAATGAGATAATCTCTTCTGCGCCCTCTTATTTGACTCCATCCTTCCTACACCACCAGCCGTGTGTGCCCAGTCATTATTTAAGAAATGATGACCTACGAGGAGGACCTCTTCAAAGGGTTCAGAGGTAAATGCACGTGTATGTTACTATATATGCAAGACGTGCTTATGGACACCTGAGAACTGCCCGAAGCTCATTAACTTACATTCATGAAGTGGGCTGATGTGTAAGTCGCTCATGTTTCTTGTGCTAAACCACATCCAAAGGACCTGTGAGTGTGTGATATGTTCTCAAGGTCCACGTGATCTTCGATTCTAGAATTCACTTTCGATCACCGTTCATCCCCTTCTCCTCTTTTCCATCCATTCATCCGCCCTTCCAGAATTATGTGTTCTCTCTACAATAAGGGATTTAGAGGTTATAAATCTCCCACTATTCCTACATCTGCCCTTCCTTGATGCACCCATGATCAGTGCTAAGCCGAGCACGCTCTTCATTCTTCGTTCAGTGGGTTTGCCACTGACCTTATTTCTTTTGTAGGATGGTGAATCTTTGTAGGAACAATATATGTTGTAATTCTTCTCTAGCTTAAAAATCGGACCCATCGATTAATACTTATATCGCATACACATGCTAAGTATCTGACACAGTGCTAGAATGCGCCTAAAAACATTTAGGACTATAGAACAACAATTGATCGTTTATCCTCGATAATCATAGTGTAGACAGTGCTCTAAATAAAATTATTGACTACATTAGTGCGGCTCAGCATTTTGCTAATGAAAGCTAAATACAGAGCTCTCCACATTACCTGGCTTCATTTGGTATAAGTAATTGTTTAAGACATCTTTGAAATTCTGATCTATATTTTGGTTTAATCTTCGTGCAATCTGTCAGACTGTCGCGCGATGTACAATGACAACGCTCATTTTACCAAATATCTTTAACAGTAACTGACATTTGGCAGAAGACTTAAGAGCCTAGGTTTATTGTGTAGTGCAAGAAGATCCAAAGAAGTTCAAAAAGTGAAAAACAAAGCCAACAACTCTGCCTTTTTTAGGTTTCGCCTGCACAGTGCTTGTTAGTTTTTTTCTGCACGCTCTTGCACTGAGCTTGCAGAGTCTTTTGTATTTAAAAAAAAAAAAACTTAAAAGGGGCTTACAGCTCACCCTTACTTTCCATTTGTTCCTATGCTTGTCACTCAGTTTTCCTTGTTTTCTATTGGATGCACAATGTTATTTCCTGTTGTGTTCATCTTTCTCTTTGTGTGTTTTCCTATCATTAGAGCTTGGACCAAGTACTACCTTTGAACATTTCCTCCAACTTTTATGGCACTAGTAGGCATTCCTTCCTGCACAAAAAAATTCTGCTCATGCCACAGGCACCCATGTGCCATAGCGCAAGGGTGGAACCATTGGTGCTAGGCAGCACACAGTGCACCAGTGCAAGGAGAGAAAAGAGATGCTTAATATCTTTGCAAATATGTAGCATTTCTGCTCTGTCCCTTTCACACAATGCAGCACAGCAACTTTGTTGTCCTGCATTGCATGAAAGACTAGTAAATATGACCTCCAGTTTGCACAGGGACGAGGAACATAAGAACCAGCTGTGACAGGGAGGAGAGGGAGCCTACGGTTGGCTCTGATGTTGTGAAGACAGCAGCAGGGCTGTCTGCAATGAAGGGCCTCACTCACTGCTCTAGATTTCCATTCCTTTCTTGGCGGTAACTGTGTTGCCCTTGGATCGGCAGAGTGGCTGGGCTGCTCTCTCAGGTAGCACATTGAGTTCGAAATGCAAAGGAGAATATAGTTCCAGTTCATAAGGTAAAAGCTGATCTTCTGTGCATAAACTGAAGGATTCAGCTTGGTATTATTCTGAGTTCGATATCATGGCCGCCACTAATTTAGGAAATAATAGCGCCTGCCACAAGTGGCTGAAGATAACAAGGTGCTGTTTCATAGTGCGTACTATAACTCGGGTATTATGAAAAAGGATCCATTTTGAGTGACTCACCCAGGTTGATGTAGTTCTTCACCAATTTAGTACTACCGTGCACACAATAAAAACACCTAGGGGCATATTCTCAAGGACTCATAGCCGAGTTATCGGCACTTTAGCGCAGCAAAAGTGGCTAAATAATTTTCTCCTCATTCTCAAGCTGGTGCAAACTGCCGATATCTCCAGTTTTCCAGCAATAGCTTCTGCAAAAAAACATCTCCACGGATGAGAGCGACAGCTAACACTAATTATATACAGAGTATGCGTTCCTGTGCAAAAACACATGAAAACCCCACTTCGCGATATTCTCAACGACCAGCCAGATATGCGATGCAATCCAAAATCAGACGATATGGCGCGTTAGCAGCAGGGATTTAACACCTGCCTTTTACTGGTGTAAAGTAGGACGACTACCTACAGTATGAAAGGTAGCCCAGCCCAGAGCCACATCTGAAGACCAAAACAGTCATGGAGACACTGATCATGCAGCTCGTAGACCCAGGAGGTCCACAACACCCACCGCCACCACCCCAGGCCCCCCTGGAACCCACTCCCAGACTACCACAGAGGCAGCGCAGAACAAGACAGCTGACCTTCCGAAAACGGCATCTCCTCCAGCCACACAATTGCAGAATGTGGAGAGAGGTGGAAACCAAGTATATGTGAAGGAGGCAAGTCACCCATGAATAAGAATGCACACAATGTCAAGTGTGGCGGTGATGTGCTGGCCATGTCACCTCAGGCAGTGGGGAAGACCTCGGTCATGTAGCTGTGTTGTTCCCCCCCTGCAAGCGTAAGCAGAGTGGGCTGGTCCAGTGTAAGCCTGTCCAGCAGTGGAGTGTTAATAAATAGGCCGGGGCTCTGAGTGTGGTTTGCTTCTGGGATGGCCAGGGTGGCGCCCCTCTCCCTGCCAAGAGGCAGTCGCCGTGACCGTTGGCCTCCTCGACACAGGCCCCCAGCGAACACAGCAGCACAGCACCTCGGAGTCATGTCTGTGCTGGCTACTGTCTTAAACCTAGACTTTGGTCACCAGGGCTCACAATTCAGATTGAGTTGTGATTGCAGATGGCGCAGTCCAGTAGGCAACAGACATTGCTACCAATGGACGTGGACGCGTACTAGAAACAAGAGCCTGACAGCAGATGCTGTTTTAGCGCATCCTTTTGCTTTTAACTTCACTGTTACTTTTTTAAAATTGCACTTATAGCATTGCTTGTACAACTGTGCCGTACTACTGCGCCTACCTGTACACCTCTGACACCCGTATTTCACCGCATGAGCCCCGGTCCAACACTGGATTTCCTGATTGTTGTGGAGGGAGCTGCAATAAGTTTTAATTTCCTGGCTAGAGGCGAGGGGAGACAGGTTCCGCTGTTAGCACATCAGCTGACAGATAATATAAATTACAATGGCCAACACTTCGCCAGCGGACACGCCCAGCGGTAGCGCCAAAGGCAAGCCCGTCTTTGCCCGGCGCATCCAGCCGGGACCAGGGGCCACAACCCTTGCTCCTTTTCTCAAGGACTTAAGAACATACTCCCAAAAACTACTACGTGATCTGCGACCTAAGCCTAAATCGAAATGTAATTCTCTCATACCAGGAAGTTCTACTTTTTACTGTCACTGCTGTGGTTTCTCCTTCACCACACCACCCAGTAGGGAACATATTGATCCTATCATTACCCTCAGGACCTTAACAAACAAATGCCCTCCTCTGCTAAAAATAAGGTAGCACGCATAAAGGAATTCACCTTTTTTAGTATAGGTCACTTCCCAAACACACGGAAGATATCTATGACTTCCTACTGAATTCCCAACCTGATGCCATTTTCCTTACGGAAACATGGCAAAATGAGAGCTCGGGACCAGATATTGCGATCGCCCTGCCTCCTAACTATACGATCATTAGAAAGGATCGCGTGGATAAAATTGAAGGGAGTATTGCACTAATTTTTTAAAAAGCTTACACTTGTAAATGGGAGGACCTACCCTTTAAAGGATCCTGATCTATTGACCTCTGGACCCGGTAGGTTCATGGGCATCGACGCTCCCAGAACTTATCGCCCCTCTGTTGTTAGAAGCAACTAATGTCACTATCTTAGGAGATCTAAACATTCATTTTAATGAACCCGCATGCAGTAACGGCACCACTTTGATTGCTGAATTGGAGCCATAAATGTTCTTCTTTGTAACTAAATTCCCACCCATAAGGCAATATATCTATTAGACCCCAAGTTTTCCAATGTAGCTATTATCTCATGCCAGGCAGCCTGTCCTATACTCTAGTCAGATAATTTTTTGGTTTGTTTTATGGTGAAACTGGAGATGTGATAACTCCTTTACTACTTCTATCAAAGCGGGGTTTAGAAATTGGAAAAATCTAGATTTAGATCTATTTAATCAACATCTAAAGAATAACATTCCTGACATCACTTGAACTAATATAGCAGATGCTGACACTATTCAAACCTGGCTGACGACATCTCTTGATGAATGTCTTCCTACGTCTAACAAAAAAATGAATAATCATTGCCCTCCTGCCCCTTGGTTTTCTGAAAAACGAAAAGTAGTAAAAACCAAATGTAAAGCTTTGGAAAGACGGTGGAGGAAGGACTATACGCCTGAATCAAGACACACTTATAAATTGGCAAAAAAAGATTATCATGCCCTGTGTAACGTTGCTCGTGCTGAGCAAGTAAATTACACCATTTTATTGCCACATAACAGTCCTAAAATCCTATTTAAAGTAGTGAAGGAGCTGTCAGCCATAACTTGCCAACCAGTGCCTCCTGCGTTAAATGTAGCGCAATGTGAAGATCTGGCAGAGTTCTTTATTGATAAAATAGAAAAAAATTATACAGAACTCAATACTACGACAACTAATGTGGAGTTGCAATTAAAGATCAATGTCTCTACATCAGTCTGTACCACTCTTCCAATTATGCAGGACACTATTGCAAGACCTGGCAAGACGCTTGAAAACTATCTGCCTCTGGATACTCCATCTTTCAGCCGCATCCTAACTAGCCTTAAATATAGCTCTCCCAAGGACCCTCTCCCCATTCCCATTCTTCAAAAATTACCACTACTCAATGTTTTTATGGAACCGCTTAATGCTTCGCTACGTGACGCAATAGTACCAGCAGCTTGGAAACATGCCATGGTTCTCCCCTTGCTAAAAAAAGTGAATGCTGATCTGGTGGAACCATCCAACTTCCGCCGATCTCATTACTCCCAGCGTTTTCTAAAATTTTAGAAAAACATATGAATCAACAGCTGAACTCCTATAAAATCCTACATACATCTCAATCAGGATTTGGAGCTGGCTTCTCTACAGAATCCACGCTTTGGGGAGTCACAGAACCTCTTCGCCAACGTCTTGATATGGGAGAAACTGTGGCGCTCATACTGCTTGACTTGAGTGCTGCTTTCGACACTGTGTCACACACTGCCCTTCTACAAGTTTTACCTTCTCAGGGCATTGTCGGATCAGCACTCAAGTGGCTGTCGAGCTTTTTGTCGGACAGGACTTTTCAGTATTTTTCTTCAGCCACAAGCTCTAAGGCCCATGATGCCACAGGGATCTATCCTAAGCCCATTACTTTTTAACATCTATGTTAGCCCTCTGGCCACAATAGCTGAAGAGGCTGGGCTAACCAGCGGATGACACTCAGCTTATCTTCTCCTTGTCTACCAAGGAGGCATCCAATGTGTCCTCTTTCCAAGTAGGGTTACAAAAGATAGTTAGCTGGATGCATACCAACAGGTTGAAATTAAACGGGGGAAAACCGAAGTTCTAATCGTCGGCGGAAACAAAGCTCCCTGGGGTCCCCAACATTGGCCGCGTCAAATGGGTGATCTCCCCCAACTGTCACAAACGGTCCGTAATCTAGGCATAATCATAGATGACCAACTATCTATGAGGCAGCAAGCGATTAAGGTTGCCTCACTCTGTTTTGCAATCCTAAGATGGCTCAAAAAAATACTTTGGAAGCTTCCAAATTCTACGTAAAAAATAGATATCCAGGCCTTGATTGTGTCCAGACTGGACTATGGCAAACGTCCTGTATTTGGGAGCCAATAAGGAGGTGATTAAGAAGCTGCAAGTGGTCCAAAATTCTGCAGCCAGTCTACTCTGCCAGTTACCTAGAAAGGCCTCTATCTCAGGCTCCCTCCGCGACCTTCATTGGCTTGGGATGGAAAATTGTACTAAATTGCTATATGCATAAGATTAAATCGGGTGCAGCGCCACAGTATCTCAGTGCCTTGGTACACCCTTACCTCCCTACGCGTCTTCTTCGATCCTTTACTCAGGCAAAGTTTCAAGTCCCCAGGATCAAACAAGTATGTATGGGAGGTCGATCTTTTGCTTGCTTAGCTCCTTCACTGTGGAATTCACTCCACTTACAACTCCGGCATGAAAGTATTTATTACAAATTCTGCAAAGACCTAAAAACTTGGTTATTTAACCAATAGGGTTTCTCTTTCTTCTTGCGTGGGTCCGATAGTGCTGGGAAACCTCCGGGTAGCTCTGCACAGTAGAAATGTAATAATAAAAATAATAATAAAAAAGTGCGACTCGCCCGGACCACGCATCATTGCAGGCTACGCACACGCTGAGCCCCACAGGTGCATCACAAGTCAACCTCACGTGGCCCTACAGAGCTGAATTCTGTAGGCAAAAGACATTGCTCCCAGTGCTGTCCGCTGGGATGAAGCATAATTGCTGGCTGCTCACCCCCTGAGTGCTTCAGGTGCCACTAACTCTGTGCAACACAAGTCAATGCCACTGTGCTGTGGGCCCCTGCTGACCGCTGCCTCTGGCCTACACTGCAGCCAGAAGGGCTCAGGCACATCCAATCCATTCCTGACCTTCACGGACGACGCATCATCGCAGGCTGCACACCCGCTGAGCACCCCAGGTACCCCTAACTCAGTGCACCACAACCCATGGACCCTTTATGATTTAGTTACGTACTGTGGATGCAACAATGTCACCTCAGGCAGTGTGGAAGACCTAGGACGATGATGATAAAGATGAGGCAGGTGTTACACACCCCACAGCAGCTGCAGCAGGAATACCCCGAAGGTACACAATCAGTGACAATTTCTTCACATGAGAATGCTCAGCTCTGGTGCCCCTACCTCAGTGCACCGCAAGTCATGGCTCCTTCTTATTGAATATTGGGTGACCTCTGTACTTGCTCCGGCTACCTCCATGATGCTTTGCAGTTGTTTGTGTTATGTTAGTTTTTTCTGGTTCTGCTTTAATAGTGACACTGTTCAAGTTGTTGCCAGCACCAACCACTCCCTGAGGGCTGGCTCACACACACCCCACACCCATTCAGCAGAGGTGTCACTGGATATGTGATCCTGGTAATAAAAAGGGGCCGGGCGCACATTCCCTTAGCTAGTTCCACTACCTATCCAAGTGTGTCTGTGTGGTCATTATGTATGAACGATGGCCCGGGACCTACCAGATTACATTGTGCTGTGGACAGCGGAGGCAATCATGTCACCTCAGGCAGTGGGTAAGAGCTTGGACATGTAGCTAAGTCTTCCCCTCCTGTAAGTGACAATGTTGCAATGTAGCATGCACCCGGAGGGCAGACTCGTACAAACGGAGTAATGAAGAAGCGCAAGCCCGCTCGGGGTCTAGGATCATACATACCAAGTGTTGCGTGTATCTGTATTGCCGCAGCATGAGCCAAATGCCTAGCAACATTAGCAGCGCCAGTTCAGCCAGGCATGTACTCTACATCTGTGTACGCCCTATCCTTACCATAGGCCTACACTCATGTGGCCCACCACCCTCAACGGCCAACATCACAGTGTCGTTGTCAGGCTTGTGGACATGCGCAGACAGGCATGACAATACTGTGCCTTAGGAGTGCAAGTGATGCAATCACGCAGCGCACACAAGTAAATGAGTTCGGGGGAGGGAGTAGCAGCTGTGAGGCAACGTAGCACACAGGGATGCCGCTCATATGCCACATGCAAGACATGTCAAACATAAATCCCAAAGTCGCACACATCCCAAACCCCACCCCTAACAAGACACATTACATTTCCTGAATGTAAGCAGATGACAAACTAACATTAGGGATGAAAGCTCCTTTGTTCGAACTATCAGGCGGAAGCACATCTGCACCTCTGACCTCGGAATTGCATGTGCCGGCACCCCCCTGACAGACACCATAGCAGCTGATGATGAATCCCACACTACGCACAGCTCGACAAAAGAACAACGTATATACACCCCACAGACAAAAGTCCTTGCTCGAAGTTATCTTACATGGAATGGCCTCCACACTTACTCCCACACCATTCAAGGTGTACAACCGTTGCACACTAAAACAACTCATTGATACGAGCTGTGGCAATTTATCCACAGAACTGCCGCAGCTAAGAACAGTACCACTTCAACCAGAGCCACTGACGCAATGGCAGAACATCCCAGACACATGCACAACCCCTGTCACGTGGAACTGTACCATGCACGTTTGCTGCACTTACTAGGGGCACTGCCATTGGCAGAGATTCGGATCAGTTACCGGCTAAGCTTCTGCCTTGTCAATGTCACCTGCATTCAGCCTGTGTTGCATTGTCGATTGTGCATGTTCAAGTGGTGTATGGATGTTTTCCTATCCAACAGGGCGGTAGTTGAACTGGATTTTGACATGTGTGTGTGCCCCATGTTGGCCCGTGACCAGGAGTGTCACCGTGGTACCCGTTTATGGGATGCCTTGATACTTGGCATACATGCTGGCAGCTAGACCAGGGAGATTGCAAAAATCCTTGTGTGCAGTGACCACATTGAACCGGTTCCCTATTGGGCTGTAGTACAAATTGGTGTAAGGGGGTGAACGCAGCACATCTTTCTGGACCTGCTAATGGATGGACACACTGTCCTGTTTGATGAAGTCGACAATTACCTCATGTTGGAAATGTTAGCCTATGAAGCTGCAATCGCTTTCATGGATGAGTAACTATGTACCTGCAGCCACAACAGATTGGAACACATTGCCCATGTCCCGACACCTTGTTGCATCTTAGAGATCTGGTCAGATATCCCACAACAACAGTGGACATGGCTGCATTTGCCTGGACTCTGAATACATAAGCAGACAACAACGCGGCTTAATACACACCTGTGAAAGGTGAGGCACTCCGAGTAGTAGATAGCGGTGCTTGGCAACCCTCCTCATTATGACATACTGCTGCATTGGTCTGCATGTTGTGGCACTTATCTTGCCCATACTGACACACATATGCTAAAGTCTACGCACCTTCACTTGTATTCAACTGTGATGAGTGTTGATTTGAATGACAATGTGTGTCTCAATGCCTATCTGGGTCACGGCCATACCTGCGCAGGGAGAACCTTTTTGTGCAATCACTGTCCCAACATTCATCCATACTTTCATTCTTGATTGATCATGCCCATGGCACATCTGTGTGAATTGGAATTTGTTATTCACATTCAGTGGAGTGTCGAAGCTGGACCAGTACAGGGCCATGCACACCCCACTTTACATTGTTGGCCCGTGGAGGGCCATCCGGAGTCCTTTCGGGATTGACAAGTTCATAGGGAGTGGAAGACTACAGTCCTCAGTGTGATTGCTGTGTCATTGGTAACCAAACCAAATATGGCAGTCCATATTGTGGTCTAAGGTGAGTGTCTCTCAGTGTTTAGGGGGACAGTGGGAGGTGTTATTCCAGGGCATGATGCAGAGGGCAGAACCAAGCTGAACCGGCCAAATGGCGGAGATGAATGCTACCACTTCATTCTAGCCACAAAGCCAGATTCATCATTATCTTCGTCCTCTGATGTGTCAGAAGCCTCAAATGCGGGTGGTGGTGTTTTGTCTGCATCACTGTGTGGCAGTGACACATCAGGGGACAGAGGTGGGTAATTTGCCGCACTGTGTGGCACTGACACTTCAGGGGCAGGAGATGTGGATGTAGTAGTAGCACCAGCATCCATCCGTGCCAGGCCTTGTGATGGCAATGCATATTCCCACTACGAGCTGCTCGAATCGTCTAGTCTGGAGCAGGAAAAGGAAGGCGGAAGGGGAAAGAGATCTAATTTCTTAATACTGCCCTCACACACTTTGCAGTGTCATGCTTCATCACTAGGCCGCATCTTATGCCCAGGTGCAGACCAACACACTGGGCGGAGCGCAAAATAATTTTTGGAATATATAGTGGTGAGAAAAGAAAGTATAAGGACAAATAAAAGAATAGGGAAAGAATTGTTCCCCCAAGAAGGGATCATAGAGAGCCAAACACACATAATAATGTTAAAACTATCTGAGGGGGAAACGAATGCTACCTTTATTCTTGGTCACCAACTAAAGGATTAAAAGTTAGTCAGATACACCCCAATGCCCCAATATCCTATTTGCGAGAATCAATATGTTTCAGCCTTCATCAATAGCCCTCACCGGTCATAGAGGCCTTTGTCAGGGTATTGATCCCTTAGGGTAATCGTGGTCTTAACCCCCACTTGGGTCTCCAATTATTTAATCACTGGATAATCTCCATTTGGCAATCTACGCTGTTGCATAGAGGAACCAATCATTGTAAAAAGTGAACAAAGGAAACAGGCATGTGTGCATGTACCTCTATTTTCTTACCCTCACTCCTTGTGCCCCTTCCAAAAGTGACTACATTACTAATTGCATTGTCCATAATATATTTAAAAATAGGGTACTTCTCCACCAAGCTGCATATGGACAGGCAATCACACCTGTGGTGCTAGGATAAAATACAGAGCGGCGCAAAGAGTATTCAGTGCTTCACTACTAATTTGTAACTATCACAAATACATTATTGTAAATCTATATGTAAAAAGGCTCCCCATTTATGTATTAAGGAGCCTCTATATCTCACCGTCTACATTGTGCATATTGTATGCAAAATTTTTCTTACCCGAGTTTAAATGCTTCTTGCTAAATCTGGGACTGTCATGGGACCGTGGTCTATTTGTCACACTCTAAACAAACAAAAGAAGGGAAAGGCTGCCTTCATACTGTTTTTCGGGTGATCATTTTTATTGAGTTTGTTTAAGTCGTTCACTTTTTCATTATAGTGCATAAGATATTATATTCAATAGAGCTAATAGTTCAAATGCCGTTTGTAGTCTCTACATCGCTCAATGCATACACCATTGTAACTATCCTGGCATATTCGTTCAACATTAGCGTTGTAATTGCCAAAAAGTTAACAATCAATTCCTGAGGCTCTACAAATGTCAAGTAGCCCCAATTTGAGTACTCCCATATTCTCGGTAACCCACTTAATACTCCAAGACCAGCGGCAGTCCTCTTCCCAGTCCAAGTCCACCGATGATGCCGGTGCTCCATTCACTTCCTGTTTTTAAGCGTCCCTACGTGTATTACATGGGCGCGTATGTGTGTGTAGGAATCCTCAAACAACTAGACCGTTTGTTTAGTCCACCCCTTGTAGTTCACTTCAGGGACATATTGGAGTTCCGCGCTGTTATTTCTTTTAAATTAGGCTAAATCTTACACTGCCGTAATTATTTTCACTGGCTGCTTTGTTATTTTTTAAACAAAAGTATTTTATGTGGATGTATTGTTCTCAATCTGCATCGTTCGTAATCGCTATGTATTACCAGCGTTCCATGTTATTATCCTTCTGTTTTGACTCAGGGATATTTTGCTGTCTACTGTGTTTCTTTTGCGTCTATTTTTACTCTCATTCTGCACCGTATGTTCTAATTTAAAAGTTACTGTATTTACTGGCTAATGTTTGGTGTGTGGTATCTACTCACATACCCTCGAGTTGAGTTTAAATGCTACTTGCTAAACCCGGGACTGTCATGGGACCGTGGTCTATTTGTCACACTCTATAAAAAACTAAAGAAGAGAAAGGCTGCCTTCATACTGTTTTTCGGGTGATCATTTTTATTGAGTTAGTTTAAGTCCTATCTACTCACATACCCTTGAGTCTAACTTTTGCATTATACAGCATCACATCTGTTATCATGATATTTTATGCATTATTTTCCCATTATCCCATGTAATTGAAACCAGGGGATGCAATCATTCAGACCCCTGTGACTACCGCTCAATCTGTCGACCCAATGTTGTTCCCTCACCAACAAAAAATTTGTGATGTCAGCTATATTTGGTGGAATAAAGGGTCTATCAAGTACAGTCCAGGTAAGGTCTTTCTCTGTGTGGCCCAATTCTTTCAAATGTGCGGTCAACTTTGTGTTTGTCTTCCCACATCGTATAGTGCTCATGTGTTCCAATATGTGGGTCTTCAGCTTGCGGGTTGTCATACCCACATATTGGAGAGCACAGGGGCACTTAAACAGATAAATAACTTTATCTGTATTGCATGTTGTCAATTGTCTCTGTTCCCATTGGTATTTTAGACCAATGTCTTTAAACTTGCCATTGTTAGAGGTAGGACATGCCTTACAATAGCAGCAGGCATAATGGCCCATAGCAGGTGGTAGGCCCCACGTAGTCATCTCTCTGCTTTTCTCATGTTGTCGGATACTAGGACGTGTGTTGACAATCATGTCCTTAATGCTACTGCTTTTCTTAAAAGAGAAGAGGGAAAGTGGTTGATTAAGCCCATTTGAATTCAAAATCCTCCAGTTCTTTTGCCAGGAATAATAGTAGAGAAATCCTACTAGAAACAAACATCAGAGAACCAGCAGAGAGAAGTGTTTGTGTTACCACGTATAGCACTAACTCAAATTACATGAAGAAAATTGTGCAAAAGAACTGGCGGATTTTGAATTCGAATGGGCTTAATCAACCACTTCCCCTCTTCTGTTTTAAGAAAAGCAGAAGCATTAAGGACATGATTGTCAACACAAGTCCTAGAATCCGACAACATGAGGAAAGCAGAGAGATTACTCCGTGGGGCCTACCAGCTACTATGGGCCATTATGCTTGCGGCTATTGTAAGGCATGTCCTACCTCTATTAATGGCAAGAATATAGACATTGTTCTGAAATACCCATGAGAACAGAAAAAATTGACAACTTGCAATACAGATAATGGTATTTATTTGTAGAAGTGCCCCTGTGCTCTCCTATATGTGGGTATGACAACCCGCAAGATCAAGACCCGCGTATTGGAACACATGAGCACAATACAATGTGGGAAGACGAAAACAAAGTTGATAGCACATTTTAAAGAATTGGGCCACACTGAGAAATACCTTACCTGGACAGTACTTGATAGACCCTTCATTCCACCAAATCTAGCTGACATCACAAATGTTTTGTTGGTGAGGGAACAGCATTGGGTCGACAGATTGAAGTGCAGTCACAGGGGTCTGAATGATTGCATCCCCTGGTTTCAACTACATGGGATCATGGTAAAATAATGCATAAGATATCATGATAACAGATGTGATGCCATATAATGCAAAAGTTAGACTCAAGGGTTTGTGAGTAGATACCACACATAAGACATTAGCCAGTAAATACAGTAATTAGTACATTAGAACGTACGGTACAGAAGGAGAGTGAAAATAGCGGCAAAATCAAAAGAATCGCTATAAGAAATATAGTAGATAGCAAAATAACCCTGAGTCAAAACAGAAGGATAATAAGATGGAACGCTGGTACTACATAGAGATTACGAATGATGTGGATTAAGAACAATACATCCACATAAAATACTTTCTTTTAAAAAATAACAAAGCAGCCAGTGAAAATAATTACAGAAGTGTAAGATTTAGCCTAATTTAAAAGAAATTACAGCACGGAACTCCAATATACCGCTGAAGTGAACAACGAGGGGTGGACTAAACAACCGGTCTAGTTGTTTGAGGATTCCTCCACACACATACATGCCCAGGTAATACACGTAGGGACGCTTAAAAACAGGAAGTGAATGGAGCACCGGCATCGTCGGTGGACTCGGACTGGGAAGAGGACTCCCAATGGTCTTGGAGTAGTAAGTGGGTTACCGAGAGTATGGGAGGAGTCATATAGGGGCTACTTGACATTTGTAGAACCTAAGGGATTGATTGTTAACTTTTGGGCAATTACCGCGCTAATGTTGAATGAATATGCCAGGATAGTTACAATGGTGCATGCATTGATTGGTGTAGAGACTACTAACGGCATTTGAACTGTTAGCTCTATTGAATATGCTATCTTATGCACTATATTAAAAAAGTGAACAACCTAAACGAACTCAATAGAAATGATCACCCGAAAAACAGTATGAAGGCAGCCTTTCCCTTCTTTTGTTTGTATAGAGTGTGACGAATAGTCCACGGTCCCATGACAGTCCCGGGTTTAGCAAGTAGCATTTAAACTCGGGTAAGAAAAAATCCACATACAACATGCACAATGTACATGGTGAGATATAGAGGCTGCTTAATACATAAATTGGGAGCCTTTTTACATATAGATTTAAAATAATGTATTTGTGATAGTAACAAATTAGTGGTGAAGCACTGAATACTCTTTGCGCCACTCTGTCTTTTATCCAAGCAACCACAGGTGTGATTGCCTGTCCATATGCAGCTGGGTGGAGAAGTCCTGCGTTTTTAAATATATTATGGACTATGCAATTTTTTATGTAGTCACTTTTGGAAGGGGCACAGGCGGTGAGGGTAAGAAAATCGAGGTGCATGCGCACAAGCCTGTTTCCTATGTTCTCTTTTCACAGTAATTGGTTCCTCTATGCAACAGCGTAGATGGTGAAATGGAGATTATCCAGTGATTAAATAATTGGAGACCTGAGTGCAGGTTAAGACCACAATTACCCTAAGGGATCAATACCCTGACGAAGGCCGCTATGACCCGTGAGGGCTATTAATAAAGGCCGAAGCATGTTGGTTCCTGCAAATAAGATATAGGGGCATTGATCTCCCCGGTGTATCCGGCTAACTTTTAACCCTATCGAGGGTGACCAAGAATAAAGGTAACCTTTGGTTCCCCTCAGATAGTTTTAACATTATTTTTTGTGTTTTGCACTCCATGATCCCTTCTTGAGGGAACAAATCTTTCCCTATTCTTTTGTTTGTCCTTATAATTTCTTTCCTCACCACTATATATTCAAATATTATTTTGCGCTCAGCCCAGTGTGTTGGTCTGCACCTGGGTGTAAGATGCGGCCCAATGACGAAGCATGACACTGCAAAATGTCTGAGGGCAGTATTGAGAAATTAGATCTCTTGCCCCTGCCCCCCTTCCTTTTCTAGCTCCAGACTAGTTAATTCAAGCAGCTTGTAGTGGGAATATGCATTAGCATTCTTTTTGGGATCCATTCACATTGAAGTCTAAAAGTCCCTTTATAGTAGTTTTTTTTAGACCTTTTCTTTGTAGTGAGTAATAAACTTTGGAGGGGGAGTTACAGAAGGCTATTCCCTTGTCTCTCCGTATTGTAATTTTCTCCTTAAGGTGAAAATGCTATGTCGAGGATCTGCAGGGCATGGAACATCACAGCTACATCTCGCTTCTGTGGAGCCATGGCAAACATTCTTTCCGCCTGCATCCGCTTCATGTTCTCCATGATCCTCCGCATGTGCCCCAACTCCCGGGTGACATTGCTGGAGCCTCTCTGACTAGACAGTTGTTCTTGGCTCAAAGTCATGACTCCAGCGATGTCAGCCATGACTTGTTGTAGAGCAAGGAGCAGACAGTGGGTGTCTGCTAGGGACTGTGAGTGGTCCCTGATGGGACTTAGACACCCACATTTGGCATCTAGTTTGGCTGCCATGAGGTCGAACCCCACCTGCAGCCGGTCAGACATCTCCTCCTAGCACCCTAACACACGGCATTGGAAGGCCATGTGTTGGTCGTGGGGGTCCTGGGTGACAGCAGTGGTGGGTGCTTCCTGCTGTGTGGTATGTGCAGGGGGTGGGGTCTCATGGATGCAGCTGGGCTGCCCTGCTCCTGGAGGTGGGGTTCTGGAGCTGTCCCTGAGCTGTTGAAGTGCGTCGGTGTAGATGTTGGGGAGGTCCTCTTCATCATCAGTGCTGTGTTGTTGGGTCTGCTCTGCAGGAGGTGTTGATTCTCCCTCTGCAATGTGAAGGGGAAATGCAGATTGACATTGTGTTCACGTGTATGTTCAAGCATTGTACACATTTTACTGTCAGACTGCATGGCAATGTACATTGTGACTGTTTATGGGGAGACGCCTAGTTGAATCGGGGCACTTGGCATTTCTACACCATCAGGGATATGAGGTTGTACTTGTACATTGTCATCTCACAGATTCCTCCTATGCCAAATGTGAATGGCCATTTCCTACACACAAGCGGCAGCAGTTGTGTCCTCAGTTCTGTTGTGAAAGTGTTCAATTTGTACCACATTGTTGTCAATGCTGGGGTGCTCTGCATCTTATGTGTGTGTGCTGCATTGTGGATGAGTTCCCCCTTCGGCTCAGATTTGGCTAGCCCTTATCCCTTTCAGGTGGTGTTCCTTTCACTACTGTTGGAGTTGTGACTCTTGGGCATGGTTTGTCCGCAGATGTGCTATACTTACTTGTGCATGTGTGCCATTGTGCCCATCTCTGTCTGTCCCCCCAGTCCTTGGTCGTTACTCACCCTGTTGCTGTTGGCTCAGGTCATGTTGTGCAGTGTCCGGTCCCCCAAGTCCTGCCACTGTCTCCCCAATGATGGTCCCAGGCTAGTCCTCCGTGGGGCGTGTGGGGTTCTGCTTGTCCTCTGTACTTGCTCCGACTACCTCCATGGTGCTTCGCAGTTGTTTGGGTCTTGTTTGTGTTTTTGATTGCCACTTTTATAGTGATTTTTGCCACATGACTTGTGGGACTTGCAGCTGGCGCTGCTTCTCGCAGCATTTTGTATCGCAGTTGTTAGATTTGGGGTCTCTAGTTGGCAGAGGTAGGTACCTTTGACCAAATAGGGACCCTTCCTTGCGTCTAGTCAAGGTAAGGGGCTACACATACAATAATACAGTAACAACATTCCAGGTTGCCACCACACAGGTTGTATTATAAAAATAAGTACTGTTATATGGACTTAACACAAGACCAAACGACAAAAGTCCACACTGCTGTACTCAAAAATAGACTTTAAAATAGTAGAAAATAGCTCAGTTCTCTCAGGTTGTAAATGCAGCACTTTACTCTCAAAGTACCTTGGATGCGTAATGCAAGGAAAACAAAAGGGTCACAGGGAAGGTGATGCGTTGTTTCCTTAGACTGTTATGTTATGTTAAAAATGTTTCTAAAGCGCTCAAATACCCATAAGTGTCTTGGCACTGTTCGAGTGGCAGTCAGGTGAGGGTAATTGGTGCTGAGAGTAATTATGCACCTAAGAAATGAAAAGCCAGGTTTTTATTAGCTTCCTGAAACCCAACAGTGTTGTAGCTGCCTTGATGTTTATAGGTAAACTGTTCTACAAGGCAGGGGCTTAGGTGGTAAAAAACTACCTCCCCATTTTTGTCTCTTGTACCTGGATCAGGGCATTGTCATGGCATTTTTAGAGAGAAGTTCTCTATTAGGAACAAATCATGAAAGAGATTTTTTTTAAATAGCAAGGGCCTTCATCGTGCAGGGCTTTGAAAGTAAGGCATAATGCCTTAAATTTGATACGGTTTGCAACCGGCAACCAATGCAATTTCTTGATGGCAGATGAAACTGGGTGGAATTTAGGCAAGTTGAAGACAAGCCTGGCTGCCACATTCTATATATTCTGAAGTTTCTTCATATGTTGTTTTTGAAGTTTAGCAAGAAGACCATTGCAGTAGTCCAATTTTGATAAGATCAATAAAGAGACAACTGTTTTTCAGGTGGTCATAGGGATAAATGGAAGAATCTTTTTAATGATCCTTAGGGTGTAAAAGCTGGCCGAGATGACTGAGCTGAGGTGTTTTTTAAAACTTAAATTGTCGTCAATTATTACGCCCAGATTTCTTGCTATTTGTACAGGAGTGGGAAAAGTTCCCATCTCTGTTGGCCAGCACGCTGGGTTCCAAAAAGAGGGGTTGTTGCCAAAGAGTATAACCTCGGATTTCTCAGCATTTAGCTTGAGACAGTGCTTTTCCATCCAGCCACTGACTGCTCTCATACAGTTGTGGAACTGGGAGGAAGTAGCCTCTATATTGTTCGAGGCTGCCACCACAATTTGGGTGTCGTCTGCAACAGACGTAGGGGAAAAACCAAAAGATCTGATCAGAGGGGCAAGTTCTGAAACATAAATATTAAAAAGCAGAGGATCCCTGTGGAACCCCACAAGGGAGTAAAAAGGAACCGGAAGAAAAATTCTCCAACATAACTAAATGGTTTCTGTTGGTCAGGAATGATTGGAGTAGAGCCAATGCTTTGTCGGCAATGCCTAATTTACTGAGACGGTTGACAAGAGTGACATGGTCAACAGTGTCAAAGGCCACGACAAGTCCAAAAGGATAAGTACTCCAGAGCCCCCTTTATCCAGGATAGTTCTTAGCTCATCCGTTGTTTTTATTAGAGCCATCTCGGTGCTGTGTTTGTCCCTAAAGCCGAACTGAGAAGGATCCAATAGATGGATACCCTAAATAAAATCTGATAGTTGTGTGTTTATCAGTTTTTCCACCAATTTCGCCGGAAAAGGTAACCTGGAGATAGGACGGTAATTGGCTGGATTATCTGGGTCTAGATTTGTCTTCTTCAAGATCAGGAAAGATACCTGTGCTGAACATGCCATTAAAGATGTCTGCTAAAGGTGTTGTAGTGAGAGCTGGTATTTGTTTTAGTACTGAAGGAGGGCATGGGTCAAATGGTGACCCTGACTTTGTGGAATTAGTTAGCTTTAAGACTTCATCCTAAGTGGTGACTGTGAATTGTTTAAGGATTGGCAGAAAAATTAAAATGATCTACATCAGGGACGTTTATGGAGCCTTTGCTAAATGGAAGGTCACTGGGGAGTGGATGCGTCAGTACCTTACTGCTGCGCAGAGGAGTTGATGCTCACTTCCTTACTGTGTGGGGAGGTGATGCATCGGTTTCTTACTGCGCTCCGGTATGATGCAACAAGATGGCACCTCGATGCAATACACCTCTCTGGTGCGATGCGACAAAATGGTGTCTTGGTTACGATGCGACAACGTTGATGTGATGCGTGCACGCCCAATGGCTGTGTAGCAACTCGAAGATCTTTGGAGCAACAACAGGCCCTGCGACATGCTTCTCCGGTGATGCGAAAACAACCTCTGCGGAGGCGGCGCGCTTCTCTGGCGCTGCTATGTGCTTTGGCGATGCGATGATGACAGCGGCAGCAGCGGCTCTTCGGGGATGCGCCGGAGGTGACACGCTTCTCATTGTTGAGTTGCGCTTCCAGCTCCCAGCGACATGCAGTCTCTCAGAAGGCCAGGCACAACAGCGGGCACTTCAATTCCCAGCAAGGGAATTTAGGGGGAGCTGATTGGTGAAGTCTTGTATCCCTGAGACTTCAGGCAAGAGGCAAGCTGAAGTTCAAGCCCTTGGAGATTCTTCTTCAAGTTGATGAAAAGCACACTCAGTCCTCGTCTCCTTTCTTCGGCAATGTAGCAACCACTGCAGGCCAACCCCCAAACACACAACACAGGGGTAGTCTCCTCCTTCAGCTTCAGCTTTCTGGTTGTTCTCCTCAGCAAAGGTTTGTCTTGATTCTCAGAAGTGATCTAAAGTTCTGGGGTCTGGGTCCCCCCTTTTATACACCAAAATCATTTGTCTCTGAAGGCAGAGAGTGTCTGTACCTAATCCAAATCAGTTCTGGTCAGTCTTGGAGCACTTTGTTTACAGGACTCCTTCTTTCCTTTTGACAGTGTGGGCCAGGGTCGTCAGATACACCACAGGAGTTGAATCCAGCATTGTGGAAGGCAGGTATAGCCCTATTCAGGTCCCAGGTGCTCCCCTCCCACCACTCTACATGCAGATGGGTCTATTCAGCCCGGTGCTGACTCACCCTGTCTCCTGGAGCCACCCCAGCCCCTGTCACTCACCAACCAGACAAGGAATACACAACCTAGCAGAGGCAGGCTTGGATAGTTAGGCAAGAAAATACCTACTTTCTAAAAGTGGTATTTTCAAACACAGAATGTTAAAAACAACTTCACTAAAAGATGTATTTCATCATTCTGAGTTCAGGCATACTAAACTCAAATTTCTACCTAGGTCCTTGAGTCAGTTAGGATTATAAGATGTTATACTCAAACTGCTCATTCTGGCCTATGGGGGGACTGGTAGCCTTGCAATAGTGAAAAACGAAATTGGCTGTAATTCACTATCAGGACATGCCACACACATCAGGGCATGTTCTCTCTTTTACCTACAATGCACCCTGCCCTTGGGCCTACCTTAGGGGTGACTAGTATGTAGAAAAGGGAAGGTTTAGGGACTGGCAAGTAGGTTCACTTGCCAAGTCAACATGGCAGTACCAGACTGCACACAGGCTCTGCAATGGCAGGCCTAAGACACACTTTACAAGCTGCTCCGTTGGGCGGCACAATCAGTGCTGCAAGCCCACTAGTCGCATTTGATTTACAAGTCCTGGGCACAAGCAGTGCACTGTACTAGGGTCTGACAAGAAAACCAAATAAGCCAAACATTTATTTATTTATTTTATTTATTTTGAAAGTTTTATATAGCGCGAACAAGATCTTTGCAGATATCAGAGCGCTTTACAAGTACAAAGGGGTGATAGAGTAGTAGTTGAGGTAGTTAGGTACAAGGTGTATAGTTACATAGGTAGGTCAAAATACAAGAGGTAGGTCACAGGTGAGGTAGTGTCGGTACAAGGTGCATAGTCAAACAGTTGCGCCAATAGTATAAAAGTACGAAAATAAGGAGCATATACTTGTTTAAGCGTGCTTCAAATGCTTTTGGAGATAGCATAAAGGCATAGTTGAGGTAGGTGTGTGTAGGGTGTATAGTCACACAGGTGCATCAGTAGTACAAGAGTAGGGATAGTTGAGGTGGTGTAGGTAGAGTGTGCAAAGTCAAACAGGTGCGTCAAACAATATAAAAATATACAAAGAGGGAATGTATACAATCAAATAAGCCGATAATACAAGTAATACAAATAGACCAAGGGGTCAGGCAGGTAGTACAGAGCGGATTCATGAGAAATACAGAATAATAGATCATGTGTATTTAGCCATGAGGATCGCTTTTACTTCTTTCTTAAAAAGTTTGTTGGAGGAGATGAGCCTGGTTTCAGTAGGGAGTGAGTTCCAGATCCTGGGTGCCATTCCTGAAAAGGAGCGTTTATAGGTTTTTTCCTTCCGAAATCTTCAAGGCTTCAGCAGAAGATTGTTTGTGCTTCTAGTAGTTCTAGAGCCACCAGAAATTGTCAGCTTTTGAGTGAGGTAGGCGGGTGAGTTCATGTGTACAGCCTTGTGCGTCATGCAGGCGATTTTCAGATGTATTCTGGCTTCAAAAGGTAGCCAGTTCAGGGATTTAAAGTCAGGGGAAATATGCGAGTGTTTTTTTGAGCCAGTGATGAGTCTCGCTGCAGCGTTAAGGGACGCTCTTAGGGGTACTGTTGTAGTTAGGGGGAGCCCGCAGAGGGCGGTGCTACCGTATTCTATGTGCGGGATGACTATAGATTGTACTGCAGTTTGGAAGTCTTTGGCTAAAAGGAAGGGTTTAAGTTTTCTCAAGGTATTGATTTGGAAGTTCGCTCCTTTGGTTGCCTTGCTGATGTGCTGCTGCATGTTGAGATTGGCATCAAGTGTTATGCCTAAAGATTTTGCTGAGTCTACTATGGTAGGTTGTACATTTAGAGCCGTTAAGTGCTTAAGCCATGTTTGAGCCGTAGAGATTTTTCCGGGAGGTGAGATCAGGAGGAACTCAGTCTTCAGCGCATTGAGTTTGAGATGATTCTCGGCAAGCCAGGCTTGGGTGTTTCTGATCGTGGTGTTCAGAAGCATGATGTCCTTGGGAGATTGTATTTTGAGATAAAGTTGGGTGTCGTCGGCATACATGTGAAAGTGAACATTGGATGTTTGTAGCAAGGTAGTGAGAGGTTCCATAACTAGGTTGAACAGTGTTGGGGAGAGGGAGGATCCTTGAGGCACGCCTAGCGATACAGGTACCGGAGAGGACATCAGGTTGTTGCTTTTGAATCTTTGTGAGCGGTTGTGTAGCAAGGAGGTGAACCACTTGAGAACAGTCCCAGATATGCCCATTCTTGTGTTTAATAGTTCGAGTAGGTTCTCATGTTTAACTGTGTCGAATGCTGAGGAGAGATCAAGAAGGATGAGGAGGCAGGTATTGTTTTGGTCTAGGATTTGGAGGGCGTCGTCAACTATGTGAGTCATGGCAGTTTCGGTACTGTGCCCTGCTCGGAAGCCTGATTGATGAGCGTTGAGGAGATCAAACTTATCTATGTGTTTAGTCAGTTGTAGCTGTCCGCATTTTTCCAACAGTTTAGCGAGAGTGGGAATATTTGTAATAGGGCGGTAATTGTTTAGATCAGTGGGGTCTGCTGTTGGTTTTTTCAGTAGCGGTGTGACTTGTCCGACTTTGAGGGCATTAGGGATGGATCCTTGTTGAAGAGAGCTATTGATAAACTTAGTCCAGAGTGGGAGGAGCAAAGGGGTAAAGTCTTTTACAGCGTTAGCAGGAAGGGGGTCAGTGAGGTGATTGGATGGTTTCAGAGTGCTGAGCAATCTGCCAATTTCTTCTTCGGAGTAGGTGCCAAAGGGAGACCATGTAGCATTGTTCTTTGGTTCAGATGCCGCTGTGTGTTGGGGGTTGGAGTAAAGGATTGCGTCATTTAGGAGATCGCTTCTTATGTTGTCGTTTTTTTGGTTAAAGAAAGCAGAGAAGTCTTCACAAGAAGGTGTAACGCCCAAGGTGCTGAGTGTCTGGGGTGGTTCTTTGGATTGTGTTCTGATTAGCTCAAACAATTTTCTTGGGCGGTTTTTTGCTTGGGCGAGCTGGAGGCTGAAGAAATCTCTTAGAGTCACTAATCCATACATCAATTTACCATAGGGAACACTTGCACTGTGGCACTGAATAGCAGTGGCACAGTGCCCAAAGCATCTAAAACCAGCAAAAACATCAGAGGCAACAGCAAAAAATGGATGGGAGACCCATGCCAATGGTGCCAGGTCTAACAGTAGTTGTGCCCATCGCAAGTTTTTTCACGTTGGGGTTTAGATTTTTATCGCCGTCCAATTACTTTTATCGCGGAAATTTGACGCGTTGTCGGGATACTATCGCATGTTACCGCCGGGTTGAGAATACAACTTTGAGACTGAGTTATTTTTCCGTGATAGACGGAGATATGAAAGATTGTGTTAACTGATTTTGGGGATGATTATCACATGTTCTTGAGAATATCCCCCTAACTGTTAGTGTTTGCTCAAAAGGCACATCAAGCAAGGCAGAGTGCAAATAATCCCCCAACCACCATTCACTCTGTGTTCGAGCGCAAGAAGATGCTGAGTGTGCTGTCGATATGAGCACCATGTGCAAAATGAAGTACAGGATGAAGACAACTAGATTCCTGGAAAAAACAAAAATGGGGATGTAGAATATGTAGAATCAGAAATTCCACAGTCTATACAACTAAAATCATTATATTGCTAATGTCTTGGGCACAGAGACATGTAAAAGAAGATATAGTCATTTATAGTATAAAGCTAAAAGAATACATTTATTCATAATATTAGTAAAACACATTAATATCTGACAATCTCACAATTATTGCTATTATTATGGTGACATCCTTTACTTTAGATTGTTTGAACTTCATCCTAGTTTAGTGACTCCACCACTCAGCAACTTACTCTTGTAGCATTCATGCACATCTAGACTTATTCACATACACGTTTTATGTACTACTGGGACACCCTGTACCATGGACTAGTTTAATACATAATACCAGCATTTTCAGAGAATTCCCGATTCTATTATTGTATGATTCCTACAATGATATAACATTCCGTATGTTTGCAAACCTTGTTGCTACATACCAATGGCCCTGAGGAAGTCCTTTTAGATGAAACATGCCCTGGCTGTGCTGTTCTCATCCAAATTTATGATTCCATCTACACTGATTACAACTTGTGGATCAATAGTAACCTTGAAGGCCCATGATCATCATGTACTATTGAATGTTAAAACTTCAAACAAAATTATGAAATTGTCAGATATTAATGTTTTTTACTAACATTATAAATACATGTATTCTTTTAGCTTTATACTATAAATGACTATATCTTCTATCATATCTCTGTGCTCCAGACATTAGCAATATGTTGTAGAAGTCATTTGCCTATGCAGCTGACTCATTAGCACCTCCTAGCAGCAGGAGTGCAGTCTGTGGTAGCCCTGTTTACAATACATATTTCAGAACTCTATTGACCATAACTTGGTGGTCAAGTGCCTGCTTTCAGGTGCAATGTTTTGACAGAAGAAACCGTTTGAAATATCTAATGTAGTTTTATATTTTTTTCGCACAATGTTATTCATCAGTGCTGCACTGTGTGCATTTTGTACTGCAAAGGTTTTGCAGCAAGAATTTAAATGTCTGTAATCCAAAACTAGACAATATGTGTCATCTGGTTTGGAGACAGGAAACAAAGGATTGTTCATTGACGAGGTGCATGTTTCAATCACCCCTTGGTATTCAAGTTGATCTAAGATCTCCCTGACCTGTTTTTTAGCTTCTTGCTTTACTGGATACTGCCTCTGAGCAGTAGGTTGATTTTTTAACTGGATTTTATGGTGAGGAGAGTCCTCATCCCATCCCACATGATTTTTATATAATGCTGGAGCCTGGGCCACAGCCCATTTTCTGGCATAGGTGTATGTTTTATGGATGTATGACGTTACAACGCATACTTTTACAACGCCTACCTTTACATCGCAAGTTTTACAACGCATACCATTACAACGCATAGTGCTTTTGGGCGCTGGATAGTGAATAGTTTAATTTACTATTCCAACTCAAGTCCCCGTGGATAGTAGGGAAGGTGTTGGATAGTACATTAAACCTATTCCCTATCCTAGAGCGCCCCCCAGCGCTATGCGTTGTAATGGTTTGCATTGTAAAAGTTGCGTCGTAATGGTAGTGCGCTCTAAAAGTTTCGGTGTAAAGGCTGTTGCCCATGTTTTATGAATAGGAATATGATTAGAGAGGCCGGGCATAATGATCTCTTCACCATGTGGGTTCTCCCTAACAAATTCAGGTGGCCAGTCTTTTTCAGCCAGAAGAATGTCATAACCCTTGGATAGTTTTTCCCAAAAGAGTTATTTTATTTTCCTAGTTATGTCCCCCTCTATTCGGAGTGTGACTTCATATAACTTGTGTGGTACACTAACCCTGGTATCTGCAGTTTCAACTTGAATGTATTCATTCAGATCCACTGTCTCCAGATGATCCGTCAGGATCCTGCGAGCTATGGTGACCTCTGCTGCGCTGTCCAGAATTTTCTGGGCCCACTCCCCGTTCTTGAGTTGTGTCCTCAAGATCCTCGGCATGTCTGATTTTAATACTTGCTACCTTCTTTTTGGAGAATTGAGTTTTTTTATTTTTTGGAACCTGTTGATCGTCTTTGGACTTCACGCGTTCTTCTTTGTGTTCTGTTCGTCCTTTTCTTTCGGATTTCTGCGAGGAAGTCTGAAAGGTACGAGAGGATCGTGTATCAGTATCTTGATATCTATCAGGTTTTCTTAAATTATCCCTATTTCTAAGGTTAAACCTCTTTTCAGAGTGCTCCTTTTGAGGAGATATACCTCTGGACTGAGAGCGCTTCTCTTTAGGAAGTGACTGCCTACTATTTTCCCATTTCTTTTTAGGAGTAGTTAGATAGTTCAGGCTTTACAGGTTTCCCTCCCAAACTATCTCTTCCTAGTTCTTCATAGGATTTTTCAATAATTCTGGCAAGTTCATACTGTTGCTCAGTAATATCGAGTTCTTTCAATTTTTTTATGCTGCTTCACCTTTAATGTTAGCTAATAGAATAGCTCAGACCTGTTTGAGATCTTTCAGTAATTTCATACCAAGATTCAAAGCTGGTTCTGGACCGTATTCATTTTGAATCTGTCTCAGAATGTCTGGTATTACCGCCATGGATGGGACACCATGTGTTTTTGTGTAGATTGAAGCAAAGACTGTACCCCAAGAGTCACAGTCCTCCACGTGTGGTGCTATCCCCATTGGTAAACAGATTGTTAGAATCCTGTGTTTCTCATGAGGTGTACTATCGGGAAATACTGCCTCTATTTGAGTAATTTTCTGGGCTAACCAGAATGGAATTTGTTCCCTTTTTGTGGGCAACTTACCAATGACTGACTGTATAGTCTGTGGTGTGATTTTGCTTGTGTTCCCCTGATGACTGGTGTGCTGAGGAATTCTTATTGCAGGTTGGACTGTTAAAGTCCACATGACATATTGTACAAATTGTCTAAGTATTTTAATTAATTGTTTTAGCTGAGCTAACAGTTCAGGACCTGTCATTTGTTCTATGGCAGGATGTGGTGTATAGCTGGCTAGTACCGGCCATGTTGCTCCTGGTCTACCTAGTTGACCGAGCCTGGTAATGTGATTTTGATGTTTTAGGGCACCTTTAAACCAGAGCTGATGCTCTTGGTATGTTAATGGAATTTCAACGTCCTCGAAAGGAACGTATTCCCCTGGACGTTCCTCTATCTTATAGAAGTGGAACACATGTGTTGTTGGATTTGCTTGTGGAAAGATAATCCATGAATAGAATACCTCTGTCTGCCGATATGCATGTGCCACTATGACAAAAAGGACCCTACCACCTCTTGGTGATAGGCCATTTTCTATAAGCTTTATAGCTATGTTTTTTTCTAAGTTGTCCGGGATGATTATAGTATCATCCTCATCTTCATTAAACACTGTAACGGCTAAACCCGGTTGGTTTGCATTTACTGCAGCTCTACCGGTTGTGTTGTTCTAGCCGTTAACCGACATTGTTTAATGAAAGTTGCAGAGCAAGTTTCAATGAAATAAAGATAAGGTGCACAATATTTTGGAACACTGTATCCTTCAACGTTGAACAAAACAAAAAACTAATACATAGGATTTTTTCGTCTTAGGATATTTCATCCTTCAACCCACTCCAGACGTCTATTGGAGTTTTTACGGGATAAAGGGGTCTCTGTGAAAAGCACGACTGAGTTACTCTAGTATCTAGTGTTAAATTAGTGCCTTACCAAACATTGGGCGCCATGTAGTGTAGTTCCTATATTACCAATAGGCTCTGCGCATTGGAATAATATATCCTATAGATTAGACGTAGGACTGAGGTCGACTAGGTCTCTATTGAATATATTAGACTTTATTCTGAGTGCCAGCTAGCTCAGAGGTCACTAGAAACGTTCTCGAATTCACAAGAAGGGATTAGTCTCTGACAACCACATAAACATGACAACTTTGTTTCCCCAAGATAAAACTGATCTTCAGAGTGAAGAAAACAATAGATAGATATTTCACTCAGTCAATCGTGCATGCTTCATTTCACCAGAGGTGCAGAGAAAATAGAAAGACGGGTGTTTTCAATAAAAGGATTTATTGAACAGTCTTCTTTCTCAAGCATAAGAAATGAACTGCTACAATCGTAAAACTGGTTGCAAAATATGATGCATACAGTAAAAAAGAGTAGAATAAAATAATACTGTAAGAGCATTGTATGGTTTCTAGACCATAAATAAATACATACATAAATAACAGAAGCTAAGAGTACTCAACTGGTGCTTCTAAAATACGCCTACCCCAGTGTAGAATAAATAGATTATTCTTTTGCCAAGAATCTGTCCAAGATTTCTCTTAGGGTCTAATCAGCTCCGTACCTTAATTTGGAATGAAGAAGATCAGGCTCAGGACGCGATTTCCCAACAACCCACAAGGGTAGCTTGGAAAAACTGGAGCTGGATTTCTCGGCAGGAGAAAAGAGAGCGTCTCTCTCAGTGCGTCTGCTGGAGGGTCGTCTTCCTTCGGCATATGCAGTAGCAGGGCGCGTCGGGCAAGTAGATAGTCAAACTGCTCCAAACCACTGTGTGTTTGCTATGGCAAGTGTGGGCATATTTATACCTTGAAGTTGCAGAGTTTGACATAAAGGTGGACTTAATAACGTCATTAAGGACTCTCAGTTCTCTGAAAACACCATGAGTTCTTGGACAAGTCAGTATTCGACCAAGGGGAAGTCCCTTAGTCGTTAAAGCTGAGTTTTCCAAGAAGTCGTTGTAAATTTTCGGAACTAGTGGAAGTAGCCCTGCCGTATTTGGACTGCAGGAGCTATGTCTAAATATGGTTATGATTTTTATGCCTATATAAGGACATAGTGATTTATAGCTATATAAGTGAATGAATCGGGAAATTTACAATAGTGTCCTAAAATGGTTCACAACAGTACCACTGCTTTCCCTCTGTGGAATAACGACCTAAATCAAAAAAATAGGAACAACATCTCCTCTGCGAATTCAGAACTGCTCCAGGGGGTTGTTTTACATTCAGAAAAGTGGACAGATGAGCGACTGAAAGAGACAATATCTCTTCTACCAGTTGCAGCGGCATGGCTCGTGGGTGGGGGGGGGTGGACGTAGGATGTCGCGTGGGTAGTGGGTCGGGCGCGAAATCGCGCCGGGGAAGTTTAATTAAAAAAATATTAATAATAATTCAAACTTACATTGAGGCTCCGGCTCTCCTGCCTCCGACAGGAACATTAAGCAGGCAGCCAGGCTTCCTCCCATGAGGCAATCACGATGCTGCAAGCAGCATTGTGATTAGTTGGGACGGCACCCAGCCAGTGGCTTATGGGGTGGGCATGTTCTCCATGCAGGATGCATTGAAGCCTGCATGGAGAAGGGCAGAGTGTGCATGACTGGTTTGGGCATGACGAGAGGCCCGACCAAACAGTCTTTGTGCACTCCTCCAGTGCCCTGCACGCCCGCAATGCAAACATAAAATGGTAATAACTAAAAGTTATTGCTATTCTATGTTTCTGCTTCTCGCACTGCGAGAAAGCAGTGGGCCAACGCTCCTCCTCCATAGCGGTGGAGCCGCCCCTGCCTTCTACTGAGATTCAGCTGGCAGTTTAACTTTCAGTGAGAGGGCAGGAAAGAGTGATGTGAGTGGCAATTATGTATTTATTTCTTTGTAGTTTCTATATAGCACGTACTTGCCCCAAGGGCATTAGAGAGCATCTCATGAGCACCAGAGTACATTACACAAAATCAAATTCTTTTTTTACTGTTACATTTTTTAGGCTCGTGGAGATTAAGTGATTTTTCCAGAATCACAGGATGTTGTGTTGATGACAGAACTCAGACTTTGTTTATGCAAGGAAGGTAAGTTCTAATTTGGTTCATTTGGTTTTTCACTATAAAACGGTCAGTGAAATTGCTTTCTTAACTCACGGCAAGCATGAAAATGGAGGGTGTAGGATATTTGTGAAGGGGCGCACCAAGCATCATTTATAGAGATGAGTGCGGGAAGAGAACTGATGATTCATATACGTTTTGTTTCATTGTAGTTACCCCTGGTATGATAGGCGGTAAATAGAAACAGGTGGGAGTTTGAGATGGGAGTTTGAGATGAGAAGGCAGCAAGATGTATGTATAACCGGCACCTAGAAAAGGAGAAGGGCAGATAGGCGAGGAAAAGGGGCAGCAGGAGAAGACGTCAAGGGACGCAGAAAACTGCCACGATGCTGGGGTGAGTGTGGGACTGCCAGGTTGTACTGACTCCAGATCTTTGTACTGAAGAGGGGTCAGGGCCACATTGGCACTTATTGCCTACTCCTGCAGCCTCACGGGCTCAGGTTGGCATACCAGGGGTGGGTCACACTGTTCCTGCTTGTGTACACAAATCACAGGGAGTGGCTGTGCGTACTTTGCCCTGGGTCCAGCGACAGCCTTGAACTGTTGTGCTTACTGTTTTGCAGCTACATTATCTAGGGATCATTTTTTCCGATCAAACGCGTCATCTCTTTTAAGCGTAGACTCAATGTAAAGTGTGTAAACCCCTCATGAGTGGAGCTGCGTAATTTTGGCTTCTGCCCGTCATGTTTATTTAGGCCAAGTAATATAATCTTATTAAGGTAATGTAGTGCAGTTGAACTGTTAAAGAAAGTGCATCTACCCTGTAATCTTGACATTTATATCAGAGTGTATATCAACATTTTCTTTACAGCAACAACGGGTTGGAGTGCTCACATATATCTATGTGGTTTGAATAACATTGTGTTCCTTATATGTTCACATATTTCTTTGAATAAAATTTCCATTTATATTATAATTGAAAATGTATCTATTTGGATAGTGCTCTACATCTATATTGTAAGTGAAGATGTATCAGTAATCTTGCCTTTAAAATGTGTTCAGAAATGGTTGGCCTAATAAACTTGACCAAAGGCCTTAAGCTTTTGGATTTCACAATGCTTAAAATTAACGTGGATGCTTGCTTTGATGCAATGTTTTCTCTCCTCTGCAGGGGCCGATATCTTAGCCCATGGTTAAGAAAGGCACATGGTGTCAAAGAGATAGTCTGGCTTGTAAGCAGTTTATTTTAGCAAGAATAATCGGCTCTAATGATTGAAGGGAGGTCTACTGTCCGAGTCGAATAAGGAGACAGGAGAAGTCCAAGGACATTTTAATGTGTAGACCAAAGGAAGAAAATCTTGAGAGTAGTTGCCATCATTGTTGTTTGAAGATGGAAATTAATTGGACATGGGACCTGACATTCTCAAAGGTTCTTTTGGTGGGTATAATTGGTCATTGAATTTTAGCTTGATTCAGATTCTCCTTTAGACTGTAGAGGGACAAACCTCTTTGCAACATCTTTGTTATGTGGCTTCATGCTATACAATATCATTTATTTGAGAAATTCTACAGAGGCTCTGCTATGCTGACCCCTTTCCCTGCTTCCCTGATTTAATAGGGTTTCCCTGATTCCCAGTTAGAATAGGGTTTAGTAGATCACATTAGACAACCTCATGTGTAGACAAGAAAATCAAAACTTGTATTCTCCTCACCAGACTTTATTTCTTATTCTTTGCATAGTAGCTACTGCATTCCTCCTTTGCTGTCTGTTATTGAGGATCAATTGTAGTCGCCATTTTGGCTATTCTCTAGTGATTCTGTATTTTTATACTATTTCTGCAATTCATTTTCTATCATTTTGGCTCTGAATTTATAATATATCCAGATTTAATTTTACCAAGCTTTACTGTGTGACCAAATGGGTTATATTGTAATTGTTAAATTGTAGTTGATCCTAACTCCTTTTATTTCTCACACACCTAGAACATTCCATTGCAGGGGGTCAGAAAGAAGGAGCCCACATTTGATGTGTTCCTAGATGGTAGCAGAGGAAGGTTTAAGTCCTGAGATAGGGAGTTAGGAGACTTCATATGAGAATAGTTAAAATTGTAAGCCCCAGAGCCCTTGGTTCGATTTGGAGGATCAGCGGAGTTCCAGTGGTTAGTGGCAGAGTTTTAACAGCGGAGCAGTGAGTATTAATAGGGTTGCACGTGCACTTCCCGGCCCGCCTGCATTTGGTTGCAGATGGGTCCACACACTTGTTCAACAAAGCGGAGGACGCGTGGGACTGGCTTTAAACCATGGGCCATCACACCTCTCCAAGCCAGAGAGGAAACAATGCAGAATTGAGCTCAGGAGCCCGAAGAGGTCGCCGCAGGAGAAACAGGCTGTGAGCTGCGGATTCACCAAGACAATTAGAAACTGCCCCAACCTGGAGCAAGCACTGCAGGGGACGGGATGCCCTGCAAGCGGTGGCGAATCTGAGAAAACAACAGCACAAACGGGACAGTGACGACTCATCAGAACGATCACGGAGCAAGGACAGTTCGCTGGATGTATGGCCTGTCAATGATGACTCGTAGTCGCTCCCGGTTGTAACACCCTAGACTGCAGATGACTTAATGTAGCAGATCACCACAGTCCGTGGACATGCAAGTATACACACATAGAAGTGCATACATAGGGTTTTGCATGATCCATGCGCACTCCACATGAGACCTCATAAGACAGCAAGTAAAACATGCTAGTTGGGGCTAACACCAATTCCCTCACCCTTGATGACAGGCTGCTGGTACTCTACATAGGCTATGGCACAGCACACACATGCACACGCACAACGCAGGCCCAAATGAAAAATACTCCCCCACTGCAAGCTTTACCTCAACCCCACCCTCTGGCATGACAGACCCAGTGAACATAGCCGTAAGCTGCTGCATGGCATTGTTCTCTGTTTGGACAGTTACATGTTGTCCCTCTGATCTATCCCAGTTAAACCCCACATGGTTCCCTTCCTCGGCAGCTGCCTAAGACAGCATGTCTGAGCACCTGAAGCTGCCACAGAAACATTTTGCACCCACTGAGGGCTTGCTGTACCGTCGCCCAGTCTTCAACGAACTGAGCCACCCACACACAGAGCTATCCTATGACCCTGTCACATGCTGCCGACAAACATAGTCACCTGGAAAGTTAGGGGGATTTATGCGCCAGCCCATAGTTACGAAGTATATGCTTACCTTAAGCGACATGTAGCTCATGTAACACTACTGCAAGAAACACACATAGCACAACCAGAGATTTGCAGACTGCAGCAGAGGTGGAAAGGTCAAGTAATAGCCACAGGCTACTCGTCCTTAATTTGGATCAGGCCAGGGACCCTGTTCACACCAGAGGAGACTGAAGTAGATGTGCAGATATGTACCAGCAAAAGGTCGCCTCAATGGGAAGCTAATAGTGTTAGGGTCCACCTACGCTCCAATCATGGACCGGAATACATTCTGGTATGCACTAACAGGCCCGCTCCCATGCTGGTGCGACATTCCCTGGTTGTTGGGAGGGGACTTTAATTCGGTCCTCGACACCACACTTGATAGATATTTCCCTCCACTACCACAAACAGTTGCAACATCTAACGCTTGTGGTCTCTGGGAGTTGCTGCGCTGCTGGGAATTGGCAGATGTGTGGAGAACCCTCAACCCACAGGCACTTGTACTCCCATTACTCACACCCACATGGTTTGCATGTTCGCATTGACCAATTTGTCACAAGCCCATTGATACTAGTGTAATGTTCTAGTGCAGACTACCTCAGCAAAACACATTCAGACCACAACCCCCACATCATGAGGCTGCAAAGGGATGATGGGGGTGCACTACCCACCTGTGGAGGTTCCAGCCCCTGGCATTAGAAGATCCTCCATTCAGAGAATCAGTAGGAGCAGAAATAGAGGCGTACTTTGAAAGCAACATGGGATCAGTCACTGAAGAAGGCATGTTGTGGGATGCAGGCAAAGTGGTGGTCAGAGGGCAATGCATTGGATGGAGCTGGTGTGTCAGGAAACAGCTAGAGCGCTAAGTAAAACATATCGAGGATACACTGACAACATTAGAAACCGAGCTAGCGCAGGGCAGTGCCATGCAACAAGACTTAGACACACAGAGACAGAGCACACAGAGGCGCTGGAGAGGTTGCGCTGCTTAAACTACGCATTGCATGCTGCGCGCACAGACGCACCGGCAAACAGAGCGGTAGCCTGCTTGCAAGGCTACAGTCCGCTAAGGGATTGGTACTCACCAAGCAACACGTTATCTGCTATGAGTTTACTGCACACTACATCAAAATATACAAGTCATTGACCCGCACAGAATCACCAGAACTAGAATCCTTTCCCTCTCCCCTAACTTTGCAGCAAGTCGCAGCGGAACAGAGAGATAAGATAGGCGAGCCAATAATGCTGTTGGAGGTGCAAGACTCAATACGGTCACTAGCCGTGGGTTATGCACTGGGGCCAGATGGGTACCAGGCAGAATATTATAAAGTCTACTAGCAGGCCCAGCACCGCAGCTCCTCTCAATGTACCAAAGTGCGCAGGAATTGGGGATACTGCCAAGCACACATCGCGACTCCTTATTTGTGTCTTTGCCCAAGGCAAACAGAAACGGAGAGCTGATAGGCTTGTACCGCCCGCTAGCACTACTCAACATGAACTACAAAGTGCTAGCCAAAATATTGGCATGTAGACTGGCCCCACTAGTACCGCAGTTAATACAAGCAGACCAAAATGGGTTTGTGCCTGCTCGCAGCACATCGGTAAATTTACTGCGCTTCTTCTGGGTGGCGCACTACTCCAGGGACAACTGGGTGCACGCTGGGCACCTGGTTTTAGACCTGGGAGATGCATTTGACACCCTGGAATGGGGATTCCTATTCGCCACGCTGGCAGCGTATTTATGGCCGAGGAGACAAATATATAGGCCTCGTTAAATTACTCTATACACGGCCAATGGCCATGATCAAGACAGGCCCATATATATCGGAACAGGTTCCAATTGAGCGAGGGCTGCCCGCTCCCGCCCTACTATTCGCGCTAGCCATCAAGCCACTAGCCGAGGGACTGCGCAGAACGAGGACGAATGGGGAATCCCCTCAGGTGATGGTGTAAACGCAGTCTCCTTATATGCAGATGATTTCCTAATATACCTCAGGGACATCAGGCAACCCTGCGCGGCAATAGAAAAAATATTGCTCAATTTGCTTCTGTGTCATGGCTTCGAATGAATTGGGAGAAATTGTGTCTATACCCCTTCGCAGAGTCTACTCCAGACCCGCGATTAGTCATCAATGACAGGCCAGTACGATGGCAACTAACAGGAGACCTACTAGAGGGCAACCTGGGATGGGCCATCACCGCAGTGAGGGCCCAGATGACTTTTTGGAGCACCCTGCCCCTAGCAGTTTTGGGTCGGATCGCATTGCTAAAGATGGTGCTGCTCCCTCGTCTCCTCAACCACTTCAAAAACTTACCACTGCATCTTAGGCTGCCATTATTTAAAGGTCTTGAGTTGGATATGCGGCAATTCATCTGGCAAGGGTCGCGAAGCGGAGTAGCACTGGCCAGAATGTACCCCCCAGGCACCCAAGGGGGCATCTCCCTACCCAATATGGAGAAATATTATTTAGTGGCTCAGCTTCAATGTGTGATGCGGTGGCTAAGCCCACATCAATTAGAGGTCACCGCAACACGGGAACCAGGCCTTAGTCACTCCCAGATCGTGGCGTTGTTTCACCCAAGCAGAAAAGGAAACACACCCACCCAGTTGCTAGTAAAAGTGGCATACCACTGTTACCGCCTCAACCTACACATTACACATCAGGTAACCCCATACCCACCGTCTCTCCCCATACTTGGTAAGCCCAGGAGATAGCAGGCAATCACTAGCACCAAACTATCCCAATGGGAGGAAGCGGGTATACAAACACTAGGAGACCTATAGAATGGTGGGCAAATTATTCAATTTGAGGAACTTGCCGAAGACTCAGGCTTACCCCAAGGTCAGTTCCAGCTTCAGGCTGCTGTGACGCACATGCTGCATACGGAATGGGGAAACATAGTGCAGGAACCTACCACCCATTGAACTATACAGTACTTGCATGAGTTGGGCATGGGCACCAGATGGTTTGCGGACTCCCTCAGAACACACACGGCACCGCAATAACTCTCAATTCGCGCCCACTGGGACGCAGACTTGCAGACACCTAGCACAGAGCGGGAATGTAAAAGACATACTTGGGAGCCCTACACATATCCCCCGCAATGTCAGATTCCTACTTATCCAATATTATATAACACATAGATCCTATATGACGCCAGCCAAAAGAAACAAATATTTCTATTGTAATGAAGCCAAGTGTCCAAGGTGCGATGCGATAGGTGGAGATATACTACATGCTGCGGTCCTGCACAGCTATCCAGTCATACTGGGGAATGGTCACCAGATGCCTAACACAGTGTATAGAACGTGCCTTGGACTGGAAATGGGAGATAGGCCTATTAGGACTGTACCAAAGACCCAAAAAGTACATGGTCATGTCCCGCTACAAGACATGGGACGTATAGTGGCCAAGCAATTGCTCATGCAATGCTGGAAATCCCCTGACCCCAAAGCAGTGAAGGCCTGGTTTCAATCACTACTATGCTGGGCACAGGTGGAGCGTATATCGCTCCGTCACAAGAATGCAATTGGGTTGCGGAAGCAACCAGTAGCGACAGAGTGGGATGCAATATTAGCAGACGTTTGTGCATCCTGGCAGAAATAATCAGAAGCGAAACTGGACGCACCCGAAAGTGATGAGGTGTAGAAATCACCAAGGCAAATAAAGCACAAGAAATAGGGCGATGTAAGCGATACCCAATCGGCAGCACACACACAGATCTGCGGGCATGGCACTCTCCCTGACCATCAACCAGGCTAAAAACACATTGACTAAGCAATACGGGCACTGGCAGGAACACACATTTAGATTCACTTACAGTAAAGTGAAGTGGGTGGGTGGGGTTGACAGCGATGCACAGCATTAATAGAGATGATGGTTGTAGTGGTGCACTAATATAGTGCTCTAAAACTGAGAGGAAGGGTAAATGTACTGTTTTCTTTTTTCCCCCTGTTATACCAATGTTGCGCTGAAAAACATATTTAACGTTTGTTCACAACTGCATTGCACCTGATGTTAACGCACTGGACATGATTCTGACACCAATAGGTGAGATGTAATATGCAACAAACAGTTTTAATGTGTAAATTGTACTGTGTTGCAGATGTATGAAGTGCAATGGATAAAAAATATAAAATCTAAACAAACAAATAAAAAAAATAGGGTTGCGCATGCACAGCTTATGCTTAGCTTGCGGTGTTATAAAAGTTTTGTGGTGTTTAGCGGAGGTATTTCGAATGTCAAGTGAATGTGGTGTTTCATGGTAACAACTTGAAGTTGTTAACATGGTCCGACGTGGCCTAGGATCCTGGGATGATATTAAAAGTGTAGAAGACACTGTATTGTAATTGTCTTCTAAGGTTTTGTGGGATCTGTTGTGGGGCGTCGTCGACAGCCCAGTTGAGATAGGGACATTTTTCTTTATGTGTGAAAGTGAGGTATGATCAGGGTGGTGGACCTTTTTGCGCAGAAGGAAACTGTTCTGACCAGGGTGATAACATGCAGGTTGAGGTTTCATTTGAATGCGTGTCAGGGTAGAACGTATTATTTCTTTGCTGATTGAATTTGGTCGATTTCGTTAGTAATGCAGACAATTACTTTTTGCTGCTTTTTGCATTGCATTTGTGTGTATGCGTATTGTTGAAAAGTGTGTGATCATGAACATTGTAGAAGAGGGTGAATCACTGCAAGCAGTGAGACTGCCATCACAGTGTGTCGAGCTCGGATTGGTCAGTTGGTGTACAACCATGCTGCTATTGGTAATGTACATCGTAGACTGTTGTTGGTTGTTGATTTGGAGCGAGAATTGTGCGTTAATTATTAGATCTTGTTTTTGTTGATGTTTTACTTGAAATACAAAAAGATTGAAGGTCATACAAGATTTGATATGGGTAGATGTGACAATACCTGTTAGGGAGGGAGAAGAAGCCCCACCTGAAGATACCGCAGGTCATTATATGGTGATAAATTTAGGGCTACACACTTGTATTTGTATTAAACAATGGCCCAAGATAACTGAGAAAGAAGGTGCATTGGTGTTGCTATGCTATGGTACATTTAATGTGAGAACCATCGAAAATTTTAGGAGGAATTTACATGAGATGAAATCACACTATACTCCTACACACTTTGAAGCGCTCAATGCCTCAGAGTGGGCAGCCCATGCTAGAGAGAAGAAATGTATCATGGAAGGGCTAAAAAGGCAGTGCATACTTATGTGGGTACAAGGTGGGATGCAGAACAGAAGAACTGGAGAAAGGAAATGATAGAGGGAGCTAAGTTGTATCCAGCATTGACCGATGAGGAGTTCGAGAAGGGTAGACAAGAGAGAAAAATGAGAGAGAGAGGGAATGAGTCAAAGGAATCAACGGAGGGAGGTAAAAATGGTGATAGTGAAACTGGTGATAGTCTCTTAGGTGTTAGTTGTCAGAGCTTCCACCTCCATTCAATGTGACGCAAACACAGGGAGTTTGAAGTGCTGATACTAGTGGATATTCCGGAACTGCTACTGCACCAGTAACTGTGAGTCCATATATAATGGAGAGCACCCCTGTGCATATAAATTAGACTTCAGTGGGAGGAAGTTTGGGCATTTGTGCCCCTGGCCCCGCTCAGTTCCTAATGTTACCGCAATTTCAAATTTTCCCATTGCTCTTACTGTTCAGGTTAGCATTGGCGCTGTAATACTTATATATCATCCCAGCTCTGTGGAGTGGGCCCTGACAGAGACTAGGATACAACAGGAGAAGCAAGGGAAAATAAATGTTCCGGACAGACTTAGACTTATGGAAGGGGATGAAGAAGAGGATGATGATGACAAGGTAGTCATGGTGGAAGGTGACACATCGGAATCTGACAATGCTATTCCAGCAGCTCCAATGGATGTGGCACAGGTAGCACCACCACCAAACCCCGTATTTGCAAAGCCCCAGCTGAGACCTGCGCCAAACCCTGCCTCAGGAGTATCAGAATGGCAATCAACAACATTCTCACCTACCTCCAGTTCATCTTCAGGCATTAGCCTTGAAAAAAGGACTCCTCCCCAGTTTAGAACTTTTTTACAGTTAGCAAAGAGGGGGAGCGCATTGCAGTATGCACCATGTGCCACACAAATGTTCATCAAGGTAAGCCTGGTACACATTATGGTACTGGATGCCAGATGACCCATATTAAAAAACACCACACAATCAAGCGGGAGGAGCACCTTAAAGAAATTGCTGGACGTGGTCGTGGGGAGAGCCGGGGATCATCTGCTACAAGTCCAATCAGGGTGGAAGGTGATGATGAGGAAGAAGAGGGTGACATCTTCAAGCAAACCAGCCCTGTCCCCAGCATTTCGCCAGCAGTATCACTCACCTCAGCAACTTCACAATGGCACAGGAGGATTCAGCGTGAGATGATGGAGACGCCCAACATATAGTGACTGCCTCACCACCACGATGCACATTGAGTCTACTACTAGCATCTACTTCTCAAAAGACGCCTGTGTCAGTGCACCAGGAAAATAATAAAATCCAGGTTACTATTACAGGTATGTGTAGACAGGAGGGGCCCTAGGAGCGAAACCACCAAACCACACGTTTATACCGTGGGAAGCTGCAAACATTTTGGCTCTGGACCTCCTCCCTTTTTCATTTGTGAAAGGAGTGGGATTTTTAGAATTTGTCGCAGCCATCTGCTAAAAATGGAACGTACCAAGTAGGACATATTTTGCCAGAGTGGCTGTTCCAGCACTGCATCA
The DNA here is from genome assembly GCF_964261635.1 of Lissotriton helveticus. Classification (NCBI taxonomy): domain Eukaryota; kingdom Metazoa; phylum Chordata; class Amphibia; order Caudata; family Salamandridae; genus Lissotriton; species Lissotriton helveticus. The sequence continues at coordinate 701,219,996 of NC_136068.1, read as the reverse complement.
CAATGTGCTGCAGTTGGTTGGACAAGCTTTGCAGCAGTGTTGTTCACACCATCCACCTGACGACAGACATGTGGACCAGTTGTCAGGCAACTGATTACATGTGCATCCCTGCATACTGGATCTCTTTTGCAGAGGTAACGCAAAAGATATCTTCCGGTCTTGGTGCTTCAGAAAGTTTTAAGAGCAACAGTGGCCATGTTCACCATGGAGAAATCACATTCAGCTGTAAACATCTTGGAAGAATTTACCAGCAAGGTGTGTGAATGGCTGCCATCCAGAGGTCTTAGAATTGTATTTGTTGCCTTAGACCAGGGGTACTCATAGTACGGCCCGCGGGCCGGTGGCGGCCCGGCAAGCCTACCTGGGCGGCCCGCAGACCTTGCAGACACATGTGTTTTAAAAAAAAAAAATCAATAGTGTTCGCAAATACAGCCGCAGCAGCGCGGACTCAGACTCTGCTCTGTGGGGGCCGGGGGATTCCAGTATTGTGAGAGGGGAGCTGCAGGGGCCTAAGAGGTGAAATTCAACAAAGCCTCATTAACATCTAAATGGTCTTTTAAAGACCCGTGAAAGACTCGTGAAGTACTTGGGGCGGCTGTGTGTGCGCGAGTTGAGGAACCTGTAGCTGCCCGGGCTGAGGGCTGACACACACACACACAGGTGAGAGGGAGGGAGGGAAACGGAGAGAGTGGGAGGGAGACACAGAGGGTGGGAGGGAGACACAGAGGGAGGGAGACACTGAGGGAGGGAGGGAGACACAGAGAGAGGGAGACACAGAGGGAGGGAGGGAACCAGAGAGTGGCAGACAGGGAGGGAGACACAGAGGGAGGGAGGGAGACACAGAGGGAGAGTGGGAGAGAGGGAGGGAGTCAGAGGGCAAGTGGGACACAGGGAGGGAGACACAGAGAGAGAGTGGGAGACAGGGAGGGAGACACAGAGGGAGACACAGAGGGAGAGTGGGAGACAGGGAGGGCGACACGGAGGGAGGGAGACACAGAGGGTAGTGGGAGACAGGGAGGGAGAAACAGAGGGAGAGTGGGAGACAGGGAGGGAGACACAGAGGAGGGAGGGAGTGAGACAGAGGGAGGGAGGGAGACACAGAGGGAGGGAAACAGAGTGAGAGACAGGGAGGGAGACAGAGGGAGGGAGGGAAACAGAGAGTTGGAGACAGGGAGGGAGACACAGAGGGAGGGACGGAAACAGAGAGTGGGAGACAGGGAGGGAGACACAGAGGGAGGGAGGGAGAAACAGAGGAAGGGAGGGAAACAGAGAGAGGCAGACAGGGAGGGAGACACAGAGGGAGAGTGGGAGACAAGGAGGGAGACAGGGAGTGAGACACAGAGGCAGAGTGGGAGACAGGGAGGGAGACACAAAGGGAGAGGGAGACAGGGAGAGAGTGAGAGACAGGGAGGGAGACAGGGAGAGAGTAGAAGACAGGGAGGGAGACACAGAGGGAGAGTAGGAGACCGGGAGGGAGACACAAAGGGAGAGTGGGAGACAGGGAGGGAGACATAGAGGAAGGGAGGGAGACAGGGAGGGAGGGAGACACAGGGGGAGGGAGGGAAACAGAGAGAGTGGGAGACAGGGAGGGAGACAGAGGGAGGGAGGGTGACAGGAGGGAGACACAGAGGGAGGGAGAGAAACAGAGAGTGGCAGACAGGGAGGGAGACACAGAGGGAGGGAGGGAGACAGGGAGGGAGACATGGAGGGAGACACAGAGGGAGAATGGGAGACAGGGAGGGAGACACAGAGGGAGAGTGGGAGAGAGGGAGGGAGACAGAGGGAAAGTGGGAGACAGGGAGGGAGACACAGAGGAAGAATGGGAGACATGGAGGGAGACACACAGGGAGGGTGGGAGACACAGAGAGGGAGGGAGACACAGAGGGAGGCACAGAGGGAGGAAGACACAGAGGGAGGGATGGAGGGAGACAGAGAGGGATGGAGACACAGGGAGGGAGACGCAGAGGGAGGGAGACGCTGAGGGAGGGAGACGCAGAGGGAGGGAGAGAGAGGGAAGGAGACACAGGGAGCGAGAGGGAGGGATACACAGAGGGAGAGAGAGGGAGGGAGAGAAAGGGAGAGAGAAGGAGGAAGAGAGAGAGAGAGAAGGAGAGAGAGAGAGAGAGAGAGAGGGAGGGAGACAGAGAAAGATGTGTGTATGCTGGGTCTGGTAGCTCAGTGGATGAAGGTGTCTGCTGCAGGGACCTGTGTTTAACCTCATGGTCACAATTCTTTTTTGCTTTCGCCCCGCCCCCTCCCCCTCTGACCCCACCGCCACTGGTGCGACCCTCGGCCGCAAACCACACTGTAAATTTGGCCCCGAGAGAAAGTTTGTGAGTACCCATGCCTTAGACAATGGCAGTAAAATAGTCAAGGCCATGTCAGACGTAGGCTATTTCAGCGTTCTGTGTTTGGCCCATTGTTTCAACCTGATGGTGCAAGACTTCCTCAAAAAGGAAGATATAGTCAGACACATACTGACCACCTGCAGAAGACTATGCAACCTCTTCAGGCATTCTTCTAAAGCCCAGAAGCAGCTGCGGATTATTCAGCGTATTAATAGAGCACCAGTTAAAGCCCTGATACAGGAGGTGCAAACACGTTGGAACGCCACATTTTACATGCTGCAACGTCTGAGCAGTAGAAACAGATCAATGACTATGTCATTCAAAGATAGGGGACGCAGTTGGGAAAGCTATGACCATGGATGTGGAGAAATGGGACATAGTCAAATGCATGAGACAGATGCTACTCCCTTTCAAGGTTTTTATACGGGAAGTTATCAAGGAGGACAGTACGATGGGCCAAGCTAACCTGTTGCTGCAGCTCCAACAAGACCAGGTAAAGAAGGCATCTGAAAGGTTCACCCCTGCAGGTGTGAATGAAAACAGAGAAGCGCATGCCTTGGTTGAGAGATTAGTCCTGCACTTGGCTTCTGATATAAGGCTGCAACATGACATCATCGAGTCCAAAGAGTACATGTGTGCCACACTACTTGATCCACGGTACAAAACACACAAAAAATTCTGCCCACTTTCATCCCTTTATCGGAAGGGGACGTTTTAAAATACAAGAGGTGGATTGTAGAGCAAGCCAGAGACTTGGAAGAATAACGGCTGGAAATTCGAGTCTCACTTGCAGTTCTGGGGTGCTGCCTTCAACTTCCAGAGAGGGCAGTCTTGTCTCACAATAGCCACCAACACCAACAACCAGAACACCAGCAACAACAGCAAAAGAAGGACCGGACCCAACCTCTGTATTGTATTGGTTTCAATTGGCAGGGCTGAAGTCCAGTGCAGAGGCAATGGCAAGAAAGGTAGAGCAAGTGGCAGCACCAATGGCCATCCACAGGATGTTCCAGGATTATCTACATGATCCAAAAGAGTTCTATGTGGATCAAAATCCATTGATGTATTAGTATGGGAAGATGCATCAATGGCCAGAACCCAGCAGGTTGGCAATAAAGTATCTGGCTTGTCCTGTCACCAGTGTGTCTGCTGAATGTGTGTTCAGTGCAGCTGGTACGGTCGAGATGTGGAGAGATTGACTATGATCAAAATGAACCAACATTTTATATCACACAATTATACCGTTCCCGAAACTGAAGCACAGGAGAAGGAAGAGGGTGATTGGCCTGAAATTGAATCAAATGTGTTAGCTGACCAACTTTTTGGTGAACCACCTAAGTTTGAGGACAAACTCTACTTCCTGGACTTTGTATGCCAGTGCCCCCATAGAACGTTTAACATTTTCTCATTGAACTTAGTTCTTTTTTTGCAAAACCTTTTTTTTTTTTAAATAGCCAGAGGAACATTATATTTTTTTTGTCAGATTTATGCTTCCCCATAACTTTTTTATTAGTCACATATATATATTGCCGGATTGCAAATGGACCAGTGTGCATTAAAGAACCCTCTACAATTCCTTCATGACATTGGGGACCATGCCTGCCCCCTCACATGCCCAATGTCTTATGGCTATCCCTTTTTGCATCACTTAGCACTAGAACAGCTGTCTCATAAAATCATTTATTAAGTTCAGGCTTGCTAGCCAATACCAAGTTCCATAATGTTGCCTGCATCATATATGACTGAGTGCCCAACACCTGAACAACCCATTGTAATGGATGAGGTAACTTAAACTATTGCAACGGTGAGTGACTGATTGCCTGAGTGATGGTTTAAGTTGATTGATGATTCATGGGCTGGCAGACACTAAGGGAGGGTGTGTGTTGAACTGTAATATGGGACATTTCTTAAGATGATTATTGAGTTGCAGTGTTTGGGGCTCGAGTGATGGGTGCTCCTTTTTTTCCCTGTAGGTGATGATCAGCCCTTTCACACTTAGCCAGATTTATTTTATTGCAGGAGCGTATGTTCTCCTTTTCTTCTGGTTTTTCAGACACCAGAACAGTCAATTTAGTTATCACACAAAAACCCTTTGCAAAGTACTGCAATTCTGTTTCTTTCTCTACTTGTTCTTCGACATCAGTGCACTGTTCCATGTCTATCTTGCTCAGGTCCTCACGATTCATGATGATGAAAGATGATGACTGGTCTTGTATGGGGTTACTCGGAGTCACTCAATACTGGAGTATCATGGGAAAACTCAGGGCAGGACTGGGAGCTGCAGGACTACCTCATGAACAGCAAGAAGCACGAAGTTATTGGGTATCAACTGCAGTTCAAAGGTAAACCAAGAGTCCTAGTACTACTCAGCTATTTAGAAGAGAGAGAGGTGCAATTGTAAAATTCTGCTCTCTGTGGGTATTTGTTGGACTTGTGGCAAAAGTAAAACTCTGAAACCCCCTCTTGGTTTTTTTTGCTCTGCCTTTGAGTCTTCTTATCTTGATACACTCCTCATGAAGCTTACCTTCCTTTTGTCCTTCTATTTGCCTCTAAAATATAGTTTCTCCTTTATAATCTGCAGGCCTTCTTCTAGTCTGCTTCCTGAATGAAAGGCAAAAGTTAGGTGAGCTCAACAACGCTCATACTTACCTATCAGACGAGTGCAGAGAGGCCACAAAGAGTGGACATTCCAGAGGAGAATGCAGACACACCACCCAATTTTGCAACACGGTATCATGTTTCTTTTAACAATCATATTAACTAAGAGAAGTGAGCGGGTGGGTTCACTGCCTAACCTAGAGTACAGAACATTTAGATATATGGTAAATTGGGTCTCAGGCCAGAAGGACAGTTTGCAATGCTTTTATCTGTGCTCTGTCATTCTCATTCCTTTGTTTCTTTCCAACAACAGATTGATGGCAAATGATGTGCAGCTCCTTATTGCCCACATGAATGTTGGTCTTGCATTGTAGTATTTTTAGTTGTCAAACATTTCCCCAAATCTGATTATCCATCCATTCATCAAACCCCTAATCCTCTTCCCCAGAGCTGTGTGATTTATTGAGGTGTGGCTTAAATTACACCATGAATGGATCGCACACTTGGTGGGGTCGGATGTTGTGAAAGCAGTTCCAACTTACTGTAGAATCTTCAAAGCAGTAGTCCACACTAGTCCATTAGCAACCTGCACATAAAAAAATAAATTATTCATAGTTTTTTAGATATAGAATGAAGAATATCAATTGTCAGTATCATCGTCATTAAGGGCTTGCGTTGCCTAACCGTAAACGCCTAACCTAAGCTTGTCAACTCCAGACTTTGAGTGCATTTTTCATAACTTTAACAAATAATACTGATACCTCCACATTAGCTAAAACCTACTAATATTGCAATTCTTTCTATTTTAGCACAATCAGGCATTCTCATTGTGTCATCATCATCATGTAGTACTCAGGTGGTGTCAATTATTTGTAAATCTTTTATAATTATTTAACCCACTTACTCATTCTTTCTACTTCCATTTAGTTGCCTATGATGGATAATCATCAATCAATCATTCAGAACAATCCTACAGCTGGAGCTCACCTGGGTGGAACTGTAAGTGTGACCTTGCTGGTGAAGTTGTGATGCATCCCCTGTTATTGCTGCACCTATATTCAGGTAAGACAGACAACTAATATGGGTGTAATTTAACTTAGTAAGAAGTAAATTAACAGCTACTGTTTTTTATCTAGATAGTTCAGACCTTCAACGTAATATAAGCCTAGATCATCTTGTTATGGCAGCATTCCCATAATGGTCAAGCTATTTAGAGAAGTATTAGCCTAGACTTTATAGCTAAGTGCTACGCTATCTCTAGACTTAAGTAACAAGCACATAAACAGGCTGTGTAAAACTATTTGAAGACATCAGTGCAAAATTAAAGTAGAAGTAACAACTTCAGGCATAAATTGAGAATATAAAAAATAGTTTGCCCATTTATTTATGTACTAAGCAACCCACCATCTCCACCCAAACAACATCAAAGAACACCACTCTCCCAAACAAAACTGACCCAAACTCCAAAACTCAAAATGTTCAAGAAAGTCTCTTGACTCAAGTCCCTCTAGAACTTCATTCCCACCCTCTCCACCCAGCCCCAACAAACAACAAATGTCTCCCACCAAAACAAAATATTTAAAAAAGGGTTAAAAGAGGGAATTGTGGATGTCGGTCCGGAGCTGGTCTATGCTCTGCTCCATCGAGGTGAGCCTGCCCTCGATAGTGTCCAGTCGCTGTAAGATGCGGCCCAGCAATGGCCTGTTGCCAAATGGTGGGGGTAGCAGCAGTTGGCTGGCGGCAGCACTGGTGATGGGATGGCCGGGATGCTGGAGTCTGAGGGGGACCAGCTGCACTGTGGCCCGGGAGCTGTGCATTGATATCTTCCTACTATTCCAGGACCACCAGCCACTGGTTTTCCTGCTGGATACACTCCAGCCTTTGCTGCCGCAAACAGGCCCCTCTCTCCTGCCTGCCAGGTAGTCCAGCTGGGTCAGCAAGAGCAGCTACATTGAGAGAAACAAAAAAGACAATGTATTTTCTTCTAAAGACTTTTCAAGTAACTGTAAACAGAGTCAGACACTTTGAGTTGAAAAATAAATGACTTCTCATTGATGAGTATGGCATTAGGCACTGTTTTGGAGTACAAGTTGTGTGTGGTGCTAAAATAATGAAGCCATGCTCGTTGCTAGACAGTGCCTTTGCTAGTTTGCTAATGGTTGGAGCTGTAGTTGACAATTATTTAATTCCAGTGGCCCTGCTCTTCGCCAAATGCATTTCTCTTTCTACCCTGTCTACAAAGAGCCTAATGAATAATAAATAAGATACTACGTCAATCACACACCTCATATATGAAATGCAGATATTATTATATTGTTCTATATGCTGTAAAGTAGACGTTGAGCAAATTGAATCCAATGGACCGCTGTACAGGTAAAGGAACGGAATATATAGATTTTATTTGCCACATTTGTCAGTGTGTATCCCATATGCCAAACTTGATATCAAATCATGCACTTACTCCCACTTTACTCTGTGGCATAGCCCACCATCACGTTTTTCAACAAATTCATTTGCTGGGCAAGCACCAAGGAAAGAAAACTTGATTTTCTCTACTGTAGGAGATAGGGTAGAGAGATTAGAAAGGTAGGGTAGAGCTTTCTTATATATAATAAAGGGGGGCACTACACTGATCATCGATTCATCATCTTTGGCTTATTCAGTCAGGCTTCAATTCACAATGGAAAAATCTGAACAAGTGTAAATTCATCTGTTATGGGAAACCATGATATATGTTCTGTAATCACTCCGATAGGTATCACATGATTAAATGAGGGGCATGCCAAGAATGGCCCACCCCCACTTTCACTCATATACCATTTCCTTTTTTTTAAGTTATCTTCCTTTCTTTCATGTATCCCTCAAGCCATCATAGCTCATTATGTGAGAGTTTGCTGAATTGCAAATAGTGGAGTCCATAATAACTCAACCACTGCTGTGGCTGGCAAAGCTGAGCTGGTGTTCTCCTGACAGTAATTTTATGACGACGACGTGCGATGCCATGGCTAAAGCTAGTGAGCATAGTAATTGCAAGAAATATGTGACTTACCAGTGCCCAGCCCTGCTGCCACTTCTCACCCTGCAACTGAGACATTTCTGTTTCCTACTGCAGCGGCACCATCATTCCAATAGACCAATAAATATCCCAAGATTCCACTGTTCTACCCTAAGAATCATAAAAGGACTTACTGGGATCTTCAGAGCCTACCAGCTTACCCCAGGTACTCGGAATCATCCCTCTTCTTCCCCATGGGTACTGATGAAAGTAATTAAGAAGATGAATACACATAGATTAGTACTCCTGTTAATATTCGCCACAAAATGTTCTATGAAAAGCAAACACAGCCGCTAAAACAGATCACCTGTAGTACTACTAGTTTTTTTCGACTCAAGTCTATCGACTGTCATTAAAGCCATATTCCAAATCTCATTAACAGAAACTACATTTGTAACTAATGTATTGTAGTTAATGGTCTTTGATTTTGTTCTATTCCCATTTCTCAACACCCTTCATGAGCCAACTCAGTCTCTCTTTTTTGCAAAGCATAGATGCATACTTCACATAATCACTGCAAATTCAATTAAATAACTGAGCTGTACGAGCTGCATAAATAAAGTCACAGAGAGAGTGTGCTGCTCAATGATTCACTATAGTGATAAAATGCAATGGCTCCCAAATTAATCAGCCAAAGCGAATGCCTGATGAATGCGGTTACGTAGCAACACATGCCTAGCAGAAACTAGAAATTGGATCACACAAAAATATACCAGCATAAACTTTACTAACCTTACCTCTGAGGGTGAGCAGCAAGCTATTCTGATTTAGTTTTAGCATTGTTGAACCCAAACACAACAAACAATAAATACTCACCCAGCACCAGAATCTCAACGCCTAGCAGGTCCTATTCCCAGTCGAGAATGTCCACCCATCGGTGCATCAGCTGCTGGGCAGTGCCCTGAACCTGGTTGGTGTGCCACGCACACCGGGGCACCATCCCCCAGTGCCGCTGATGCTCCCGCAGGGAGTAAACACTACAGGGCCTGCCGCCTGCTGCCAGCATATAGGACAGGTGGTGCTGCACAAAACAAACTAGTGCTGCCACCTCCTCCTCTCCAAAGATCGCCCTGGGCTGTACACCTCTGCCATGGCGTTGGGTGGGGAAATAAATTAAGAAGGGAAAGGAAGGGAAAGTAAAGAGGAAAGAAATAAGGAAAGAAGGCGAAATAAACTAAGTCACAAAGTCCCAAAAACATGCAAAATATAAACAAAAATGTAAAATAAACACAAAGATGCACACTATTCTAACAAGCACTTGCAATGCAATGGTTTCGCCTTTTGAAAAGTTTGATCTATTGGCATTGTAAATGACAAAATTATTATTTATGTGTTGGTTTTGAAAACATATAAATAAATGGCATTGTTTTTTACATTGCCATTAGCTTAATCTCTTGCAAATGTGAGACCTATTGTACCCTATAAATGAGCTCAGCAGACAGCAATTACAGCCACACACACACACCCAGAGTCAGCCACACACACACATACACTAAGAGCCACACACACACACCCATAGCCACATACACACACCCTGAGCCACACACTGAATGACATCCAACCTCAAAGAATTTCAAATATAAAACGCAATGATTTGTAGAGCTGTGCAATGTTTGAAATTTTAATGGCAAACTATCGACTACTGGTTCCCGTCAATACGCTTTGCCAATCGCATATTTCGACCCTCCTAGCCTTTTGGAAAGGTACCCCCCTTTCTAGATGAAACACATGGAGTTATTTAAAAGTGTTACACAAAAACGAATAAAATTAATTTTTAGAGCGAACGCAGAAACGTAATTCCTTTACAGATAGTTTGTTATCATTACCTAACTTATGATACAAGTTATCCACTGCTGAAGGATGAAAGCCTGAATCAGCTACCTCAGGGTACCAAGCAGATCTTTGCAGCAGGCGCATTAACTCGCAGATGTAAACATGCAACCTGCAGGCAAATTTCACTGATCACCTGAATTGCTACAGGGATTAGAACCTGCGTAGTTTTACAGACGTCAGCACATATTTCCATGATCTACAAGGAGTTACCGCGGAAGAAGCCTTCACCAGCTAGCAACATAACTCAAAAACGTTAAGATGCGCACTTGGAGGTTTATGCACTATGCAAATAAGCACACATGAAAAATAAACAAGCAGCAGACGCTTAATATGCCAAAGTGTTCCTGTCTTTTAGAAGCTCTCTCGGACCTTAAGTTAAAGGGTCCTCGCAGGAAGTGAGAAACGTGAAGGCCCCATAATCAAATGCAAGCCTAGCCCTAACTCAGGTCTCGCAGGGCCTGCAATTTAATCACTTTTAATCCAAAACGCCATCCTCTGACTTGAACACGCTGGGCCAGTGGCGTGGAGATTGGGGAACACGCGTGATTGTCTTTCAGCACTTAACGCAATTGTGTATTCAATGACCCCTTCCCCCCCCACCCCCCCTAGAGCTGCCCCTCCCTCCCCCATACCTTGAACTCTTGTCCCTTCCTGTGACATCTGAGGGAAGCCCGACCGGTGACAGCTGGGGGAGAAATGTGTGCCGGCAAGGAATGTGGAAAGAGTACAGGAACAGGGGCGAGGAGAGAGCGCTTTCTCCCAACGCAACCCGAGTTTGGAAACTTTGTTTCCGACAGCTGGTTGAGGTATGATGACATGATTTGACTAGGGCGATTAACCGCCCCATGTTACAGATGTGTCCTGTGGCGGTTCCCGTCCCTCAGCTCGCACAGAATTGCGGGATGCATTTGCGTTCTTCGCCATTTTTAACCATCTCACAGCACAATAATCACTATGCTCTCTATGCGCTGTAAAAGAGGTGTCTAGTCTGTCACTGACCAGGAGGGGGGGGCAGAGGCCCTGGAGGGGGTCCGACGCCTTGCATGGTCGGGGGCTCCTTCAGCGTTAGAGGCGACAATACGGCAGTCTTGTATTAAACAGCCCTGAATGGGTGAATGGATGCCATGCTGGGCTCCTTTCTGGAAATATGCCCTTGGCGTTCAGTTCTTCTTTTAATGTGCTCACGCATTGCCAATGCACTGAACGGAGTGAGACACACAAGATGTGCCCAGGACCATACAGTTTGTCAAAGCAGTAGACTCAACACTGCAGGACACTGCTACTGGTTGCAAAGTATACATTTACCACCATATTTTATTTTATTGACTATATACGTCCCTTTTTTTTAGCTCACTTACTGGCATGCTTTATGCTGATTCTAAATGCTTACAATTACAATCTTGCCAAAACCAAACGGAGGAATACATTTCAAAAGTGATTGCCCAAGAGCACTCAGAGCACTGCCCTCTCTGCCCGCATCTCTGCCCCTCCCCCTCCCACCGGCGGGAACGGACAGCGGGAGTGGTGGGGTCGGGGAGGCTTCCTCCTTTGGGGGGGGGCGGCGGGAACGGACAGCGGGAGTGGTGGGGTCGGGAAGGCTTCCTCCGTGGGGGGGGGGGCGCGGCGGGAACGGACACGGAGGGCGGGAGAGGACACGAACGGCGGGAGGGGGGCGGGAGAGGACACGAACGGCGGGAGGGGGGCGGGAGAGGACACGAACGGCGGGAGGGTGGCGGGAGAGGACACGAACGGCGGGAGGGGGGCTGGAGAGGACACGGACGGCGGGAGGGGGCGGGAGAGGACACGGACGGCGGGAAACGTGCACAGGACAGCGAGGGGGGGCGGAAAGGCACACGGAGGGGGCAGGAATGGATAGAGCATCTGAAATCACTTTCAGTGAAAGGAGAGGGAACGGAAAAAACGTAACTCCGCCCAGGGAAAAAATCTCGGGAACGCCCCCGAATCTGGTCCGGCCTTGACGGACAGATCCGGCACTCAATGGCTAGCCTCCATTTATGGAGCTAGCCAATGAGAGCCGGGGGACGTTCCCAAGTCCTTATGGTCAACATAGGATTTCACCTGCGCCGAAAAGCTGCACAGAGCGCAGCCTTCGGCAGGCGAAACCCAAAAAGTAAAAATTAGGGGTAGAAAAGTAATGAAGGAGGAGGATGACAAAGATAAACACAAGATTAAAAATTAGGCCTAGCACCATAACAGAGAGCAGAAAAACAAATTGGGTGCACTCCTGCGAAATGCATTGTGCTGTTCGCACGTGATTTATAATGCAAGCACACTTCAGGACTGCATAGTACAATTCCAGCGTGATTTTGGAGCACACAGACGTACTCTGCATTCCCAACGCAGCACGAACAGGATGGGGGGCAAACTCCACCGGAATGTGAACTCCGCAGATGAGTTTTTTTCGACTCCACGGAATTCCGAATACTGGGACTCCGCAAACTCCACCCACCCCTAAAGATTACGTGAAACATCAGGTATATCTACTAGAATTCTCTCCAAGTTTACATCTGCAAACTGGGTTCTAGATCGGTCTTCCATTTCATTTTTAGTTCAGCAAGGGGAGTGAGAAAACTCGCACGTATTGCATGATATAAGCATGACACCAATTTTATGTGGCCCGTCATAGTACAGAGTAGTTGCAGCACTTGGTGTGTTATAGGCTCATTCTCTTCATTCCCCCAATGACTCTCAATGACTCTCAATCGTGGTGACTACAGCTCTATGTAAAAAAAATTGGCCAGCAGGAACATCACATTTTTCTGCACAATCTTTAAATAAAACTAATACTAAAACTAATACTCCACCACAGTATACTTCACCTATACGATTAACCCCATAATCAGACCAACTCTCAATTCCTCCCAATGCACCAACATCATAAAACTAAGTGGAAGATCAGGTGAATAGGGCACAGGGACACGGGCCCATTGTAAACAGCGATGCCAACAATGTTGTATTTCCAAGAGTTCTGGAGAAGCCACAGGTGGCCGTCACTGATGTACTAAGGGGACCTGCAATAAGTTTCACAAAACAGGCGGCAAACCAACTATACCCTCAACTGGCTTCATTCTGTTGTAAACCCAATGATTTAATCACTGCAGCAGGGCTGCTATATAGTTAAACTTAAGATCAGTTACATTTAGACCACTCTCCTCTGTAGGGCGCTGCAATTTATCCAAGGCGACTCTATGCCTACCCGCATCCAGAATTGAACAGCCAGCGAGGCACTAGTGTAGTGTAGTTCCTATATTCCCAATAGGCTCTGGGCATTGGAATAATATAAACAGCAGTTTAGACGTAGGACTGAGGTCATCTAGGTCTCTACTGACTATATTACACTTAATTAGGTTTGCCAGCTAGCTCAGAGGTCACTAGAAACGTTCTCGAATGTTCAGGAAGGAGTTAACTTTCCCAATTAGACAAGAAGGGATTAGTTTCTGACAACCGCATAAACATGACAACTTTGCTCCCTCAGAATAAAGAGTATATCTCTAGAGTCGTGTGAAAACAATAGACAGCTATTTCACTCAGTCAATCGTGCATACATAGTTTCACCAGAGTGCAGAGAAATAGAGAGACGGGCGTTATCAATAAAAGGTGTTATTTATCGAGCAGTCTTCTTTCTTATGCAAGAGAAATGAATTGCCACAATTGCAATACTTATCATGAAGTAAAGTGCGAACAGTAAAAGTAGTATTATGAAATAATACTGTAAAAGCATTGATATGGTTTCTGAGCCATATGATACTTTAAAACGGATAAAATATATACATACATAAAAACATTGACTAACGTACTCAACTGGTCCTTTTAAGATACGCCTACCCAGGTGTACCTGACCTAAGCCTAATACGTGGGAAGGAGTAAGTAAATTGCAGTTTAAGTTAAGTTGTTTTTTTGCCAAGAATCTGAATCAAGAATTCTCTTAGGGTTTTAATCAGCTCCGTACCTTGGTTCTAGAATGAAGGAGGTCTTGTATCTCTCTCTCAGGACTTGATCTCCCAGCAACCCGCAAGGGTGACTGGAAACACCGGAGCTGTATTTTCTCGGCAGGAGAAAAGACAGCGTCTCTCTCAGTGCGTCAAATGGGAGGGTCGGCTTCCTTCGGCACTCGCATCAGCTGGGCGTCGGGCAAGAAGATAGCCGCTCTGCTCCAAACCACCGTGTGTTTGCTAAAGGCAATGTTGGTATATTTATACCTGGAAGGTGCCGGGTTTGACGTAAGGTTGGACATAAGACGTCACTAAGAACTAACAGTTCTTTCTGGACTCCAGGAGTTCTTGTGCAAATCAAAACAAAAGCAGGGGGAATTCCCGGGCTGCTGGAGGCTTGGTTTGTTTAAAGAACGCGTTGTACTTTCTAGGAGTCTATGGGAGTAGCCTTGCCGTATTTGGTCTGCATGGGCTATGACTAAATATGGACATGATTCTTATGCCTTTATAAGGATATGTTTTGTTATAACCAGGGCATGAATCGGGGATATTTAATTAGGGTCCTAGATACATTCACAACACTAGCAACAATAGTGCAGAAAAAATACATAGCAATCTTAGCAACATCACCATTTTAGCCACCGCTATTATGCCAGCTGCAAGTAAAGGCAATGTATCCAAAACGTTGCACTTTTTCAAAGAAAGTGTTCCAATAGCTGCTCCTACATTACCATTCAGTAGGTCTTGCTGACTTTGGTATATTTGAACTCCTAAATATTTAACCCCTTAACTGCTCCGAACGTTCTGCGCCAGTGGGCAACGTTCTATTGAGCGGGCGGGGCCGCGACGGCCAACGGATGTGCGCAGCACTACAAAGGTAGTGCACCCGACGACCGTTGGCCGTCAGAAGCAGCCATGAGGTTAAGGCAAGTGGAGCTCCATGAAAGCCCACACAGATTCTGAAGAGGAGAGGTAGCATCTGCACTGAGTGGACACAAATGGGATTTCTGAAAATTGAGGTGCAGGCCAGAGACAGTCCCAAATGGCTCCAATAAAAGTATTGCACCTGTCCACTCTAACATCTCTCAGGAAGAGTAACATGTCATAGCAAATAAAGTTGAATAATGGAATAGCCCTCTAACCTCTAATCCACGATAACATTCTCCACTGCAAGCACAACAGGCAAAGGTTCCATTGCAATGGCAAATTATAGTGGTGAAATTGGTCATCCTTGTCCAGTTCCATGCCCCACATCATAAGGCTCAGATATATTTCTTCCTGAGTGAACCTTTGCCTTGGGGCCCATATAAAGGAGCTCAATCCAGCAAACAAAATAGGACCCAAGCCCATTTTAGCTATTACCTGATACAAGAATTCCCAGTTCAAACTATCAAGGATGTTACAAAATCGATTGCCATGACAGCTGCCAAATGTTTATTGCAAATCGTCTCATTCAGCAGTGAGATGAGCCTCTTAATATTTAGCTCAGTGTTACGGTCTGGAATAAAACCTACTTATAAAATTCAAATATTCAATAATATAAACCGCAATGGGAACTGTTTGGGAGCACAAAAAGGTGTCTAGACGAACAAGAAGTTTGTGAAAACCACAATGAAAAGAGTAATCGCATGTCCCAGGTTGAAGTCACCTCCAAGAATCCACTGGCCTCCACTGCTGCTGCCATTCAGAAAAAGTACAAGATGTTCAGAATACCAAGGAGACATCCAGGGGTGGGTGTGAATGGTAAAACATCCCTGGTCTGTGTCATCGCATCTGCGACGTGCGAGGCCGGGGGAGGGTGTTTGTATGCAGAAAAACTAGAGTGCTGACTCTCGACCCCATCTTGGGGATGCAGGTACTCCAGTGCGCATGTGTGGGACGGATATACCCTCCAGGGCGGGAGGACTCCTCCCGTCAGACCACCCACTAACCAGAGGGGATGAGAATCCTGTATTGAATTCATATGTGGTGTAGCCATGGCGCCAATCATGGAATATTAATAGAGGCAGATAGGGAAGAAAAAATTCCTAAACAATGTACTTTATACATGGAGGTAGTTGTTAATGTTTCTAAGCCTCTCAAGCACTGCCCTAAGGTTCTGCCTCGTGACTCATATGTGCTACTATTTACTCGTTCGATGCTGATGACAGAGCCGCTCCTGCATCAGCTGCGGTGGCGCTGGGCTGATGACGGAGCGGTTCCGTCATGGCCCGGCCGCCGCGCCTGCGCGGCACAGATTCCGCGCCTGCACTGGGCGTTCTATTGAGCGGGCGGGGCCATGACGGAACCGCTCCGTCATGAGCACAGCCCAACCGCGGCTGATGACGGAGCGGTTCCGTCACCAGCATGCGGCCGCCGCATGGCCACCCCGCCCCCTTAGTGCTGCAGCGGAATAGCCGCCGCAGCGATATGGTTAAACCCGGTGCCCACCGCACCGCTGTCCAGTGTTACACTTGTTGACATTAACTGGGGTGGCTGTTTTTACATAAACCAGTGATAGTGAAAAAGGCCCGGGGAATAAACCTGAATACATAGAGCTCCTAACACCATCTCATTCAAAAGGGCGAGTGGACTAATGGGGGCATAATAATCATAGGTGGTGCTCCAAAGAGAGGTAGAATCATAGTTTTGAAAGGGCAACATACCAATGGAGGTGTACATAGTGTGCCCAGTTCATTGTCATAGTCCCCGAACAGAGAAACATTGTAGGAGAGGGTTATCCATGGTGTCTCATAGGTTATTAGGAGTTTTCCAGTGTATGTAGTCATTTAGACCCTCGATATGGCTACGGACCCTGTATATCTATTTCTGCTCCCTGGTAAAAAGAGCATTTTCTGGGTTACGGGTGGTGGCAGTGATATTGGATTTGTCCAGGACAGTCCAGAATATGTCCTCGGTTGAATGTTCCTTATTTTTGCAGTGGGTCGTGAGGCGACTCATCGTCCTTTGACATCTGATGGTGGATCTATGCTCCATTATCCTAACTTTCACCCTCTGTGTGGTCATACTGATATAGAAAAGGTTACATGGGCATTTTAGCATGTATATAACATTGGCAGAGTTACAGTTGGTATGCCTTTGTTGATCCCATGGGTGGGTGAGTCCGATGTCCACTATTTTAGTGTTTACAGTAAGGTGGCAAACATTGCATGTCCCTCACCTTGTGTGCCCTGTTACTGGCAGGAGGCCCCATTTATACTCCTTCTCTGTAGTCATTGCAGGTGTAGTGGAAGTGTTCCTGGGTCTGGTGTGTACCAGAAGATCCCCTAGGGTTTTTCAAGGTGTAAGCCATTGGAGTTGAGGATTCTCCAGTTATGTAGAACGATCCTCTTGATGTTATTGGAGGCAGTGTTAAATGTGGTTACAGATATCTTTTTGTCGGTAGGGGGTTTCTCCACAGTTTCCAAAAGTGCCTCTAGATTGCACTTAGCCTTTCTCTTCCGGGCCCTCTTTACAGTCCTGCCGGGGTACTTCCTTTGCAGGAGTTTTTCCTTCAGATTGTTGACTTCTGATTCAAAATCCCTGGTGCTGGAACAATTTCTGCATAGGCGCAGGAACTGTCCCACCGGTAGGTTCTCCCTTAAGTATTTGGGGTGGAAGCTCTCGAAATACAGGAGACTGTTCCTGTCCGTCGGATTGCGGAACACCCTAGTCTGTAGACCCCCCCTGCAGGGTAAAATTACCAAATCCAGGAAGGGAAAATTCTCCATCCTGATGGTTGAAGTAAAATGTAGTAGGGGGTTTTGGTTGTTCAACCACTCCGAAAAATCTTGAATGAACTGGGTATCCCCCTCCCAGATCAAAAGGACATCATCAATATAGCGTCTCCACACCTTGATGTTGTTACTCCAGAGGCTCCCGGGGGCGAAGATGTATTGGTCCTCAAAGGCTGCCATATAAAGCCCCGCTAGACTGGGGGCAAAAACGCTCCCCATGGATGTCCCATTTGTTTGGTGGTAGTAGGTCCCTTGGAACTCAAAAAGTTATTTGTCGCGCTATTTCAGCAAGGTGTAAAATAAATGGACTTGGGGTACAGAAATCCCAATCAAGGGTAAATAGAATCTCCTCCACTACATGTAGAGTCTCTCTCTGGGGTATGTTAGTGTACAGGGACTCCACATCCAGGCTCACCAGGAACTCTTTTTCTGGATCAAAATTCAGGTCCTTCAATAGAATTAGTACATCGTTGGTATCTTTAAGATAGGCTGTGCTGTTTTGTACCACTGGTTTTAAGAAAAAATCACAAAATTGTGAAAGAAGCTCCAGAAGCGAACCTATGCCTGATACCATGGGACTACCAGGGGTTGGTCTTATCGGCTTGAGCACCTTGGGGATGATTCTCGTCCCATCTGTTTAGTAGGTAGTCCGTCGGGAGAACTCATCCTGCTCCGGTAGCGTATGTCCGTCCTGCACATGCGCACTGGAGTACCTGCTTCCCCAAGATGGGGTCAGGAGTCAGCGCTCTAGTTTTTCCTTATACTTTCGCCCTTCTGTTGAAAATTAGTACGGTTTGGTGAACATTATCTGCGCCATCTTGCCTCTTCCCCTGATGCCACACTTTTGTCGTGCGCACCCGCCATTTTAGAATGCCCTGATCAGAACGAACCCTTTTTTTTTCATGCCGCTGGCCCCTGACATAGCCCTTCGCCTTCACTAAGCCTGCACGCTGACCAAACCCCCTGCTTGCACCTGCCTCGAGTCATAAACTCCTCTTCGGCGCTGCTCTGCCCCAGGCCCTCATCCTGTTCTCAGCGCGACACCTCCCTTCTTCCCTTTCATGATCCCCGGCCCTTAGATGCGAACCCCTTTTCCCCGTGTGCCCGTTTGTCTTCCCCGTTCCCAGGCCGACACCCAGCTCTGTCGATACTATTCCTTGCCCCTCCCCGCACAATAGAAAGCTTCCCCATCAAAGGATCCCCGGGTTGATCAAAGCCCCCTCCCCATGAGATCCGATCGACCCCCACATTCCATGAATCGGCGGAATATCCAGCTGCGCGATACTCATCACCTGTTGTGACTAGGGTGGGGACTTCAACTGTAAATGTGTGTGGGAACGGGCCCGAAGGGGAGGGTTCCGGGAATGTCTTTCCGTACATCAAAGCTTTATCATATGTATGTAAACTGTAATAAAAGCCGCAAACACTGTATATAAGGGGCCAGGCCTCAAACATAAGTTAGAGCACCTCAGAACGATACCTTCTGCCCGTTTTGTTGTGTTCTCCTCCGGAGAGAATAAAAACCTTGTTTCCTGCCTTCCAGTCTCCAGCGCCTGCCTCTTCATTGATTAAATAACTAGAGGGTCACAGAGGCAATACCGCCGGGCAAATACCGATTGTCCCCGACCCGACTCAGGTTTAACAATTGGCGTCCCAAGCGTGGGGCCCATCAGCGACTCGTGGATCCAGTGGGAGAGGTCCCGACGACAGAGTGAACGACTGCAACGATCGGGAGAGCTCTTGCCCAATAGACCCTCGTCTGGCAGCCGATCATCCGAACTTCACTAGTTCCGAACAGACCTCTCTCGAGTGATCTACGGTCCTGACTGGGAACCATTAGGAGTGCCGTGAGAAATACGAGAAAAAGAGGACGAACGGGCGCTGGATTCGGAAGACAAGAAACTGTCCACACGGTCCGGGTAAGGTCGTGTAATCACGACAAGTTGCGAAATGATTGCTTGATTGTTTGATTGCTTGATTATTTATAAAATACTAGTATTACTCTTTGTTTGACCTATTTGGAGATTCACTGTCTGCACACGGAGAAACAGTAGGCTCCTTCTCTTTTGCAAACGGTGAAGGATAGGTAACGTAACCGTCGCGCCTATCTTTCTCCCCCACTGACTCTATTATTTCTTAACGGTTTTTGGGAGACTCCCCTCTCCCTCACTGATTAACTGGGTTCTTTAACCCCGAACTACTGTTCACAGATTGTCTTCTGGAGATTCTCTGTCTGCAAACCGGAAACAACAGCTTCCTCTTTGCGGTTAGTGAAAGGGTAGAGGACGCAGACTTTTGCGCCCTACTTACTCTCCCCATTGTCCTTTTTCTATCTTATTTATTTATTTATTAATTGCTTGATTGTTCCGCGTTCTTGGTTACTCTCTTTTTATATTTTTGTTCATGAGGTATTCACTGCCTGCAAACAACGTAGAATAGGAATATTCTGTCTAGTCTTTGCACCTAGTGATAAGATAGGCACTGCTGACTTATTAGTCCCTCGTTACGAGCCGTCATGTCTGTCTTCTCCCCATTGATTGATAATTGGTTCAGCCAGGACCGTGTATTAGAGGTGGACCATATAGCTCCACTAGAAGGCACCCCTAATAAGGACATGTTCATAAACTATGGATTAGTTACCATAGCCTATAATAAATTGTGGCACAGGTATACCAAAGAAAGTCAAGACAAACAGTGGCCACTGGCAGGATCCTTTGACCTTGATAAAATAGAAACGTTAGAAATAGCCCTTCGAAATAATAAGACAACGCCTATTATGCTCGACAGTCTCGGTATGTGGCGCAGAGAGGCTATGCAACGACAGAGAAAAGACGAGGACAAACCAAGTAGAGAAATATACCGACAGGGCAACCCCGGGACACCGCTACCCAAAAGTTATCCCCCGACACTACGCAAAAGACGACCAGACTTAGGGCCAGACCAATGCGCTTTTTGTAGATATGTCGGACACTGGAAAGCCCAATGCCCGACTCTACTGAGCGTGAGTAAAGGCAAAGGGCCGACAGGAACGACAGACCGGCAGTATGAGAAAAAGCGCGAGACAAAGAAGAACCCGACTTACATAGACAGACCAGATAGAACCACCACGTTTGATTATGCCCGATGGCACAGATTTCGCCAGGACAATTTCAGCGGCATGCTCAAGTTCTCCTAGGTCGGGCAACGTCAAGACGGGAACCCAGCCTCGTTTTAAATTCACAGACGGAAAGAGATAATTATGACCAATAACTGTTTTATATTCGTCTTGGGTCTTTGTATGTCGTACTTGTACTGTCCCCCGTCTGAGTTTGTGTGTATGTAATGTACGAATCTGCGTCATCCCTCTACACGTGTTTCCGTGTTACTCAACCTCTGTTAGCAGAAACTTAGCATAAAAGCAACCTGGAAAGAAAGAAATGGTAAAACAAAATCCGTAGACCATTGATGAACTTGAACTTTTAATTTAACACAACAAACAAGAAATAATAACGGTAAACTGTAGAAAATGAAAGTCAAACAGAACATTCGCCCCCCCCCCCCCATTCTGGAACCTTCCAAAGTAGGGCAGGGTTACGGCTACGCCCAACCAGCGGCAACCCATATAAGGCGGGCCCCGCTGCCAACTCTTGGTCAGGAAATCTTAACATATGGGGAAGCCGGAGGAGAGGCAGGGGCCAGCGGAGTCCAGCCGCAACGGCCCTAGGTAGTTGCCGGTAGTCCCGCCACATGCCTCCTCGGCCCAGCCGCAACGGGCCTGGATAGACTTAAGTAGTCCCGCCACATGTCCAGAGAAGAACGAGGCACCTCTTCCTTTTCTCCTCCGCGACAGCCGCAGCAGCTCTGGGCGGCGGATGCCCTGTCCATACCTCTGCAGGAATGCGTCCAGGTCGGGCTGGGAGGGAGAGGCGACGCGGACGAGCCTCTCCCACCTCCACCGATAGGAGGTCTCCCAGCCCCCGGCCCAACGCCGAACACCCCCAGTCAGGCAATGGTGCCAATACTTGCACAGCACCGAACACACCATGGTGGCACCCCAGTACTTGCGCAGCACCGAACGTGCAACGGTGCCCATATTTTCGGAGCACCGAATATGCAATGGCTGCACCGATACTCGTGCAGCACCGAATGTGCACCGCAGGTGGCTGTACCTCCGTAGCCCTGGGCAGGGGCCTCGTGGAGCACAGGGTGCGGAGGGACCGTCGTGCAGGGCCATGAAAGAGAGCGGCATGGAATGCACTAGGAGAGGGAGACGGCGCGAACGAGTCTCCCTCGCCCCCCCCGGTGGGGGCATCACAGCTGCACCCCAGCAGAACGTCCCGCTCTCACAAAACAGAGCCCTTTTCCTTTCACTCCGAAGGGTCTCTTCCACTCTTACAGATCCGGCGAAGGGTGACTGCTGCAGGACCTCGAAATGGCGTCTGGGCCTGCTGGAAGGTGGGTCTCGGCCGCTAGAGTAACTTTGAACAGCAATGTAACTCGTTCGCTCGCCAACCGGAGCACGAGCCCCCACCTTCGCCAGCATCTCCGCAGCCTTGAAGATTGTACAAAGACCCCCGGCAGGAGCCTTCGGCCCCTGCAGGTTTCCGGTAAGGGACGGCTGCCTTGATCACTAACGAAACAAGCATGACATTGCCACCCCTTCTGTTAGCATGAATTCTTGAACTGCCGAAAGGGACTCTGGTCCAACTGCCAGTTATGGGAAACATTTCCCCCTGATGCTGCTTCCGGACTGAGCCGGCCCCGCCCAAAATGGCGCTGGTATCAATCGGAACTTACGAACACCTCGTGGTGTTCCGTCGCACTAATACAAACTTGGTGTTCTGAGACTTATATGATCCTTCGTACACTTGGCTAGAAAGGACGAGGAGAGCTCGCTCGACGAACATTGTAAAAGGATCCCGTTAAAAATGTTGATTACAAATGTACAATGTATTATATTTTTATAGCTGATGTATAACCTCATCTACGACGCACACATACGGTATACATATAGGAAATCTGATTGCAACTATTATGATTATGCTTCTAAATTATGAAAATAAATGCCCCCGAACCCCCAGCCAATTAATAGACGTTTTAGTTTCTTACAAATGAATGAATAAAACTTTCCAATGTATTTATTGCCGCAAGACGACACTCCCACTGTACGCGCTTTAGCCATTGCCGTGTCCGACCAAATACGACTGCACCCTCATCATCCATGTACGGAAATGATTCTGAAAAATAAAGGTTTTCGAAACTATGGACGGGTATTACATGCTTTATTTTAAAAATGTGGGATCGGTGGGAAAGTTCTTTTCTGTGCACCCTACTCTGCTCTCTCTCTTTAAGGTTGAAAGAAGATGGTTGCCCAGCCCTGGAGGTCGGATCAGATCGACAACACGACACTCTGCCTTCAAAGTACGCGACTGAGTCATGAACTCTCGCATGGAGGGAGACCTCGACTTCCAAGGATGGGTAAAACGAACGGTGTAAATGAGGGAATGTAAAGGAAGGGTGAAATGAAATGATGTAAATATTATGAAGTACAACGCTCGAAGGTACTAGGGAACAGAGTTGACCAAAGAACTAATGAACCGCAGAATGTCACAGCGTTGAAGGAGATTTAAAGACCCCGATAGCTAGATGCACCTACCAACTGGATACCTCACACTAGGTATCTGTGGTTTTCTTCTTAACGTTTTTCTACACCTGACCTACAAGGGCACACTGCCCCTCTCCCCTCCCGACCCCAGAAACCAAACCCCCGGGACTTTGCCCCGAGGAGGAAAGACGAGTAAGAGGTAAGTAAAGGATTTAAGAATCCATGTATTTGAATATGCGCGAATGCTGTCTCCCCCCACCCCCCCCCCTTTTTTTCCTCCCTCTGCAGGTTACATCAGAGATTACAGCCGAGGTGTGGCGAAGACCTGAAGCCTTGCCGTGTCTAATGTACAAAGCAGACTAGCGCTGCAAGGTGGTGCCTAAGCACGCCTACTAACTACTCACGTATCGAACAAACCCGTAAAATTAGCATGACCTGATAACAAGTGATCACCCTTAAACTAGACCACACGAATGAACCCATGTCACGTATGATGCGAAGCTATGAGAGAATGTGTGTGTGTGACTGAGGCGCTGACCCAAATTGGTCGAAGGACCGAGAATGCGAGAAGGTGCGACAAAATGGTACCTCCTTTCTTCTTTCCTTTTTCTCAAGGCACGTCCCCATTACCCTGTCTAATGCTCAAACTGCATGATTACGAGATTCTAACGCAGACCCGTGAATGTCCTTTACTGTGTAATGCACTAAATAGCCTTTCATGAATACACTGCCACCCTCTCTGTTGCACGTGTACTATTTAGCCTGCCGTTACACTCTCTCTCTCTCTCTCTCTCTCTCTCTCTCTCTCCCTCTCTCTCTCTCTCTCTCTCTCTCTCTCTCTCTCTCTCTCTCTCTCTCTCTCTCTCTCTCTCTCTCTCTCTCTCTCTCTCCCTCTATTTTTGCACTCCCACTCTTCCGAGCGACTAGCCCCGAAATTGGCAGATTGCCACCCCTAGCACACCACCTAATTGGCTTCAAATACCGTCAGTATTTGCACAAAAAAACTTGTCTTTAATACAATCACCCTGAGACCGTGTCATTACCTCTCCTTTTCCGCTGGAAGTCAATGAACCAAGGTTGGGCCGTAAGGGAAAGGACAGGTAAGACGACCGAGGTTCCCTAATCTGACCCATAATAAGGGAACTGCATGTCACCGGCTCCTGTGTTATAATAAAGCCCTCAGAATACTCGACCTTCCCCGCCCCGAATTGTCGCAATGTCCATATAGTAAAAATGATCGAAACATCCTCATGTTCCATGAACACCCCTGTCCCCGTACCAGCCGCTCCAAACGGGAGTTATGAAACTGCCCCTCATCCCCGGTGGTAAGAGATGGGTCGATTTATGCCCTTACCACAAGTTTCCTATGTCCCTGGTTGTTTCCCATAAAACCCCTGTCCTTTCTAATTAAGTAATCAGGCCGTAAGAGGTTACGTAGGATCCAGAATGATGTTTTACAAGGTTAACAGACTAGTCCAAGGTGAAGAAATCATCGAAATGAACCCCGTAGTAGTTGAAAAGCAGGATGCATCGATAGAAAAGAAATGTTTAGCCATGTTCATCTCTCAGCAAAATGCCTGTTTAGTACCATGTTGACAACTCACAGTACCCTTTGTAAATGTAAAACTCTAGAGAACGGCATATCTTTGCCAGGCTCGTCTTACGAAGGTGGGTCACCATCAGATGAACTGTCGTGACTGTAATAAATAATTGTGAAGGAAAGTCATAGTAAATCCAACAGGCCCGTCACCGGTCATTCATATGCCAGTTGTGAACACTAATATAACGGACATTTTCATTCTTTGCCTGGAGCTGGGAGAGAAATAGACCTTTGTGATTATCTTCATCTGCAAATTCTCTAAAGACTGTCTTTTCAAACTTGTTTAAGGGTACTGCTGTCGGAGGAAGGAAGGACCGGATGTGGGAGCACGTGGCCTGACTACAGACTATGGAACATCTGCGACACTGGCCAAGGCGAAACCGCGACAGAAAAGAGCTGCAGGACGAGGCACTATTTCCGACAAAGTGAGAGGAAAGGGCTGACCTGACGCCCCTGCTCGATGTTCAAATGTGTGCCAAAAAGTCCCCGCTCTCCGAATTCAGTCATGAGCCCGCCTGCCTGGTATTCTCCGCCCCCTCTGGTCTGTTCCTGATCCGGCCCTGCTCCATCCCCCTTTTTTCTCCGACATACCCTATGGACTACTTGCACACTTTTTCTTCCACCTGAACTTTTTGACTATCGACTCCAAAGGACACAGGGCGAAAGGACCTTTCTGACCGAAAGAGCAAGGAAAAGGTCGTGCCCTGCAACACGGAACTTAGAGTAGAGCTGGACCCGTAGCTCCACCGCCGGTGCTCCACAGTGCCAACGGAAGACGAAAATTGCTAAGAACTCGAACATTTGACATCCTCAATCACCGTTTCTGCTACACCTCATTCCTCTCCCAGCCGCCATTGTATTGATTATGCTCCAATTCGGATATGATATATGTAGTAACTTATCAGTTCACATTATGAAATGTACTCACTGCTCTCACTTTGAATCACTTTTGCATCGCACTACTATGACTTTCCTGCTACGCAAGTTTATCAAAGTTTATCAATAGGTCCGCCTCCTAATACTAGGAATGGTAAAATGCATTGTTTACAACTCCTTCATCTAGGGTTCCTACCGTTTTCTTTCTCATGCCCGCCACAATAGAACAGAGTAGAAAATGAACCAGCAAGATGTCTTGAATATGTTAAAGGGAGGACTGTTGAAAATTAGTACGGTTTGGTGAACATTATCTGCGCCATCTTGCCTCTTCCCCTGATGCCACACTTTTGTCGTGCGCACCCGCCATTTTAGAATGCCCTGATCAGAACGAACCCTTTTTTTTTCATGCCGCTGGCCCCTGACATAGCCCTTCGCCTTCACTAAGCCTGCACGCTGACCAAACCCCCTGCTTGCACCTGCCTCGAGTCATAAACTCCTCTTCGGCGCTGCTCTGCCCCAGGCCCTCATCCTGTTCTCAGCGCGACACCTCCCTTCTTCCCTTTCATGATCCCCGGCCCTTAGATGCGAACCCCTTTTCCCCGTGTGCCCGTTTGTCTTCCCCGTTCCCAGGCCGACACCCAGCTCTGTCGATACTATTCCTTGCCCCTCCCCGCACAATAGAAAGCTTCCCCCATCAAAGGATCCCCGGGTTGATCAAAGCCCCCTCCCCATGAGATCCGATCGACCCCCACATTCCATGAATCGGCGGAATATCCAGCTGCGCGATACTCATCACCTGTTGTGACTAGGGTGGGGACTTCAACTGTAAATGTGTGTGGGAACGGGCCCGAAGGGGAGGGTTCCGGGAATGTCTTTCCGTACATCAAAGCTTTATCATATGTATGTAAACTGTAATAAAAGCCGCAAACACTGTATATAAGGGGCCAGGCCTCAAACATAAGTTAGAGCACCTCAGAACGATACCTTCTGCCCGTTTTGTTGTGTTCTCCTCCGGAGAGAATAAAAACCTTGTTTCCTGCCTTCCAGTCTCCAGCGCCTGCCTCTTCATTGATTAAATAACTAGAGGGTCACAGAGGCAATACCGCCGGGCAAATACCGATTGTCCCTGACCCGACTCAGGTTTAACACTTCCCCAGCCACTCAGGTCGCAGACGCGATGACGCAAACCAGAGCAGGGATGGATAACTCTGGCTGTGACCAGTGTTCCCACTAACGTGCGCGGCTTCGCGCCAGCGCACCTTTCAGGCACCGAGCGCGCAATGTCCAGTCTGAAGCGCGCACACGTTCTGGCCGCCGCCCTCTTTTAAAGCGTGAGTGGCG
Organism: Lissotriton helveticus; assembly: GCF_964261635.1. NCBI lineage: Eukaryota > Metazoa > Chordata > Amphibia > Caudata > Salamandridae > Lissotriton > Lissotriton helveticus. The sequence goes on along the minus strand of NC_136068.1, from coordinate 701,193,092 downwards.
AAAAACGCCAATTTACAGGCCTGATGCCTTTGTGAAAGTATTCCTGTTAAAATGACAGCGCCCGTTACGTGCTGCAGTTAACAGGAATACTTTCACAAATGCCCTCAATCAGCCCGCCGCCTCTCTCTATTCATAAAAGACACGCATCAAGTCCAAAAGCACGAGGTGTGCTTTACACCTCGTGCTTTTGGACTTGCTTCATTTCGTTTCTAAATAGAGCGCGGCTGGGTGCTGATTGTGGCCCAATGTGAAAGGATTCCTATTAATTGCAGCACTGTCATGCGCTGCAATTAACATAAATATTTTCACAATGGGCCACAATCAGCACCCAGCCACGCTCTATTTAGAAATGAAATGAAGCAATATATGCTGATCTCTCTACCTAGACTTCGCTCTTCCTTCACACTTTTCTTCAGTTTACCTGTACTTAAGGTGTAAAGTCCGGCAAAAACACCGGTGGCCGCGGTTGGCCTTGCTGCCCTGCCTGGCCTGGAAGCCGTTCCTCGGGGTCTCACGTCGGGCAGCAGAGCCCCGGCCGGGTTGCTGCATCTGCAGTTCTTTAAGGCTTGTCGTTCTCTGAATACTCAAAACAAGGGCTTCTGGCCCTGGAGATCTGCTCAGATGGTATCGATGCAGGGAAGGAAAGCCATGCTCGGATTCTTGTGCGTGCTTGGACTGGCTGTCATCGTATTTACTTTGCTTTTCTACGCCCTTATTGGAGAAGGAGGAGTCTTCATCAACACAAACACCAAGAAGGTTGGCTTCCTTTCCTTCTGTCTGTGGAACGAAACCATGGGGAAGCTCTCCTGTGAGCCTCGTTTTGATGATCTGAAGAGGCATGGCATTGTGTACCCAAGAGGAGTTGCTTTTGGGTCACTCTTGGGCTTCTGCTCTCTGCCCATCTATGTATTTGTTCCACTGACACTGCTTTTTGCCCAGGTGGGTCAGTCACGATCTATATAGAAGCTGGCTTTGGGGCTGTCGGCCATCACCTGCCTGAGTTTGTCTATTGGCATCGGCACATTCCTGCTGTTTGCTGGGGAACTGATTGAGGCGTCCCAGCTAGGCTATGGTTTTCTGGTCCTTATTGCAGCAGACTCCATGGTGCTGCTACAGGGAGTTGCAGCCTTTCGAATGCTTCCTTGGTTCACGGCGGAGGAGTACATGGAGGACAAAGTTTAGATCCAAGTGCAAATTTAGAAACCCTGTGTGGCACATTGCAAATGTCCTTTTACTTTCCAGGAACTTATTTGTAGGAAATTGGGTTATTGGGTGTGCGGCCTTCACTAGTTATATGTACACAATTTTAACTTATAATCCTGACCTCCACAATCACAGTACCCCCACACCTACAACAGGTAAGACATCACAATATACAGGGACATCACTTTAAATAAAGCCAGCGTATTGGCTTTGTCAACGGGGGAACCATACTGCAAGGACCATAAACCACATGTTAAAAACCTATTTTTGTACGTAAATGCAATCATGTGTAAATGATATTAATAAAGCATATTCACTTTGACAAGTAAAAAAAAAAAAAATGAAGCAATCCAAAAGCACGAGGTGTAAAGCACACCTTGTGCTTTTGGACTTGATGCGTGTCTTTTGAAAGGCGCATACTATAAGGCAGCAATGGTTTTACATATTTGGTGCGCTTTTAAGCTAGTGGCTGATCTTGGGCACTATATTGGGGATACCGTGTTGGGGCCACTGCTACCGGTTGCAAATTGTGTGCTTTTAACACAGTGGTTGGTCTGAGCGTTAGATTGGCGATTTGTTTAAGGCACTGGCTGCTCTTGGCACGGTGTGCTCACTGTTAAAACTCAGTTATTCTAGGCGCTACACTACTATTGCCAGCAGATGCAATGCTCAAGGCACACGAAATACACGCGCTTTTCATTAGATCCCTAATAATTCTTAGGAAGATTCTGCCCTGTTTATCTTCAATATCCATCTTTTCCACCTTCACTCACCGGCAGTACGGACAGGCCTTGTGAGACAGCATGTAGTCTGAGGATGTAGAAACTGGAGAAAGAAGGGCTAATGGTTGTCGCCTGTGGGCGGGTGCTATATGTTGCTTCTTTGTTCTATTTGGCGGGCGATCGTGCTGAACCTGTTATTTTAAGGTCATTAATATTAAACTTTTCTATTCTCTGTAACTTGGTACTTGGCTTTTTGCTATTCAGAGGTACTGATTTGTGTAGTATATTCTGAGAGATGTTACTTTAGGTTTGTCAGGTACGAGTTTTAGTGGGCCATCTCTAGGATTTGTATACCTCATTCTGTTATGTATTTTTGAGACAAATGCATTGGTGGTATGTTTGCAATGTAATCTGGTTCTCTACTGACATTAGTAATGAAGTATTTTAAAAAAAGGAATGTTTACGCAAAGCTTGCAAACATTTGAGTGCTCAAAACGTTTAGCACTGTTGTCCATCTACCCTAGAAAGATGCTTCTGGTGGCATGTTTTCTCCTCGTTGGAAGAATCACACAAAGAGACTATGCTTTGAGACAGACCTCCCACTCGTCCCTAGTGTTGATGTACGGACAAAGAGGCCAAGGACTGAATGGGTACACAGGCTGATATCCGACGTACCCCTAAACTGATCTGGGCACAGAGAAGTCAATTAGTGAATGGTCATTTTATCACAGTGTAGGGCAGTTAATAGAGATTATTACTAAATTCAGTTAGCAAAGTCTTGAGGCCCCACTAAAAGTGTTATTGCATACATTATATCCTCTAGGAAAGATAAAAGGAGGAGTCAGTTTGTCAGGGATTCATTTCATGACCTGAAAGGTGTATCTTGGCAGAAGTAGGCAATTCGCTCAGCATTTTAACACGCCTGCGACTAAGAACCCCGAGAAGGAAGGGGCCAAGGGTTGGGGTTATTCGTCACTGTTTTTTACGACTTGAGGGCATGGAAGGAGGGAGCGCCTCGGCAGCAACCTTGAGTATCTAAACATGGAGTCTACTGATGCTAATGGTGCCCTCTTTACCTTAATCGCTCCAGATGTTTAGATGTTCTACTATGCAGTTCATATGTTTCGCATGCAGTCGTTTTCTAGTTGCGGTATAAACAGCTTGTGTCGCTGCAGGGTTTGACTGCTGCACAGAGCCATTGGAAAATGGGAATGGGTGTTGACAGACTAGGATGGGCTATGTGAAACGGCTGAGCCAAAGGATAGCTCAGTAAGCCAAACGCTCGCGACTGCCAAATGTTAGGCTCTTGATCTCCTCCCAAGCCTTACACCCTTCTGTGGGGGGAACCACCATCAAATGGCCAATGTTTGTCATTTAAATTATAGCGACTAGAAAAGGAGAAAGTACAGTATTTCGGTGCTAGGGTCGCAAGCGGATAGGAATTCAGTTTAATGCCTAACTTTGTATGGTGGACTTCAAATATGTGCTATAAAATATAATCAATATATTACTTATAGGTACCATACCAACATAGCTTCAAAGTCGAATTGGTTTGGAGTCAAGAATAGCTTTCAGTGGTTCGGCAGTTCATGCTGTGGCTGATATCTTTGTGATGAATATTTGGACACACCAGGTTAGTGTTTCCAGGAAATGTGGTGGTGCACGAAAGTGACAGAACTGCTGTGTTGTCAGCTAACTGGTGACTGTCTCTTGGAAATCTTAAAGGCATTTGGGCCGGTGGCCCACCTCCGCTGCACATGAATCATTACCGACATCCTCAGTGATATGGTGCACAGGTCTTACGCATATCAAACCAAAGTGAGACTCTACAGTCTGGTTCATAGTGGCACATCTTGTTTATACAAAAGAGTGACCTCCTGCGTGGCTAGACACCATAACAGAGCCACTGGAAAAGGTTGGTTATTATGCCGACGTTGGACCTGGGGAAGAAGGGTCGAGTCTCTGCGTTCATTCAACGTCTTGTGATTCTGGGTAAATCACTTAATCTCCTTGTGCCTACCAAAAATGAAGGTCTTTTGTCACGTATCTGGTGCTCATGCAAGGCGCTTCAATACCATTGGGTCACGCTACAAAAAATTAATAGAATAGGTTAAAAATACCCTTGTGTTTTGCGTGCAGGGGACTCTTCTCCCCTTAGTTTAACACAGCTTTTGATACACTTGTATGCGACCCGTCCTTACTAAGGTTTAGCCTCTTGTTCAGCCAAAAAGATAGGTTGGCTGTAGCTAGCCAGTTCCAGGGCGCAAGTCGGGAACACGCGGTAGAGGGCGCCTAACCATTCTTTTTGAAGGGTGGACCCTGTCCACGCGGCAAAGAGAGGGGGTCCCCACATGGATGGGCCAACATATTTGTCCTGGTAGAAGTATGGGACACTGGGACAATTTCAGCTGCATCAGCACTTTTCTGGCCTAGTTCCGAGCAGCAATGCCGGCCAGGGAAGAAGCTGAGAGGATTCCAGCTGCACGCATTACATAAGCCGAAATTAAGGGGCTATTAGGCCCCATGCAAGCAGCGGCTCAGATAGCTAGGTTCTTGACAATCTCTTCGGTATATGGGAGTCCGGCCCTATTACAGTGGTAGGGGCCTTGCTCTGAGAGCGCACTCAGAAGTCAGGAAGGTAAGTGCTTAGGGTTTGCAACCACAAGAGCGGAAGCATTTTCACTATTATATACAACTTGATGCAAAAAACAACCATTGACAAAGCCAATAGTATTGTCTTCTTGTAGGTGTAATGTTACTTGTATTATATATCAGGATGCAATGACAGAAGCAGCAACATATCAGTAGTGTGGCACACTATGTGATGCACATATTTTTAGCTTAATTGCTTTTAGGCCACACCCTTAATTGCATCGGTTACGCCCCTTTAAAAGATCCCCGAGTATTTTCATCCCACTCAAAGCCCTGGTCTACACGCACGATCAGGTTCTTGGCGCACATAGCCTTGGCTGCAGCGCACAGAGACCTTACTCTGCCGCACACAGAGGAAAATAATTAGAGGGAATATTGGCTGTGACCGCGCTTTGCATTGAAACTGCATGGCGCCGGGAGGAACAAGTCGTCTGACACAGCTCACCTTGACGAAGTAAGTTTGGTATTTCTAAACTTCTCCATGGAGATCGGAGAGGGCTCCATTTGAGCATTATTGCACATAGCGAACGGTCTGAGCCCCATTACCCACTTGGTGCTTTGATCCCAGCTGCACTTATCTCCCGGTGCAAGCCTGAGCCGGGCCGGTTCTCTGAAAGATCACTTATACAATGTTCCTTTTTCCTCATAACTTACCTTTTCAGGTTCTATCCCTGTGACCAGCAGAGTGTGACTATAGGCAGCTGTCCTCGCTCCCCCGCCAGTTCAAGTTTGGATTTTTAATGACCTCTGTAAGATCTGCTGAGTGAATGGTCGTGCATCTTTCTCCTAGCAGTGATGCCTGGTTTTACCTTGGGTAATTATTATTTTTTTTTTTTAAACCTTTATTCAATGAATGCACAATACACAGCTGTCAGCCTACAACCCAGAGGGCCGGCCACTATAACATCCAACGACACATGTATCACATCTCATCAGTCCTCACGGTGGTATTCCAAGTATGAACAGTAGGCAACTGGATGAGGATAGAGAAGACTAGCAATGAAGGTTTAGTTTTTGAATTTTGGTGAAACAAGACGAACAACATGAAACATCATCACATGGCAATAGTCGAGTACCGGGAGTCAGGGGAAGGGCGGCAGTTTCTAGGTAACATACGATGATGAGCAAACGATTCGAGAGGGGGGGCAGCGAGGAGATCAGTAGTATACACATTTGCTTGCCTTAACCCAAAACGCCAACTAGGGGGACAACAAATTATCGATAGTATAATCTTGTGGGGGAGTGCACAGGTTGCCACGATATGAGTTCCATTGGGACCATATTCTACCCCATTTCTTAGGCCGGCCCGAGCCACATAGACCGTCTTCTCTCTGATCATACACCAGTCCATGTTCTCCCTCCAAGCCGCTACGGTAGGTGGTGTATGGGAACCCCAGAGTTGCGCAATGTCCCTCTTGGCCACCATGTTACCAAGCGAAGCCCAGGTAGTCTGGGCCGTGTTATAATCCGTGGGTTCCCAAACATTTAGAAGACATCTTCTGACTTCGGGTAGGAGGGAGACACCGGTGACCCTTTCCATGATCGCATGCACTCTGGACCAGAAAACAGCCACAGCCGGACACACCCAAATAATATGCAAAAAGGTTCCACTCATTCCACAGCCGCGCTTACATAGCCCATCAAGAGAGTAACCCATTCACACCAGACACGCACCCGTTACATACACACGGTGGAGGATCTTCAGCTGGACGAATCGGAGACGAGCGGGTATGGCTACCTCCTTAGGGGAGGAGGCGGCCATTTGCCAGTCCTCGTCGTCCAATTCAAGGCCATCTGTGGTCCAAGAGGCTCTGAGGCGCCCAAGCAGATCAGTCCTGTTATTGATGAGCTTCTTATAGATCAGTCAGATGGTACTGTCAGGCACATAACCATCAAGGATACGATCCTCTAGAGGCGAGGATTCGGGAATGTCAGTTCCCGGAGGGAAAACCGAGAGCAACGCGTGTCGTACTTGAAGGTATCGGAAGTATTCCCTATCATCAAGCTCATATTCCAGTTTAAGCGCCTCAAAAGTCTTAACTTGTCCTTTGGACCAGAGATCCCCCACTCTACTGATACCAATCATATTCCATTTATCAAATCCCTTAGTTCTCCACAAGTCGCCCAATCGATCAGAATCATACAGCGGGGACATACGAGTCAAACCACCACTCCATCCCGTAGCCTCATCAGCCGCACGCCACACTCGCACAGCAATTTTCGTAGGGCCGGTCAGGGTATTGTATTGTATTGTATTGTGATTTGTAAAGCGCGATTGCTGCCCAAATGGGCGTCCAAGCGCTAGAGCATGGATAGCCGAGCTGAGGGTGGCGGAGACTGAGATTTAAGTGGGCCTGGCAAACAGAAAGGTTTTCAATTGTTTGCGGAATGAGAGTAGGTTAGGGTTGGACCGGATTTGTAGTGGGAGTGAGTTCCACATTTTAGCGGCCTTTAAGGAAAACATCCTTCCTCCGGTCCTGGCTCTCCGTACTCTTGGGACTACGGCCAGAAAGGCCTCCGTGGACCGAAGGGGTCTATTAGGGTGGTATTGAGTGACCAGTTTGTTAATGATCGCTGGACCTGACTTCCAGAAAGCTCGGTGGGCAATACATAGTGCCTTGAAAGCCACTCTCTGTCTCACTGGGAGCCAGTGTAGGCTGCTCAGTGCGGGTTTAGCAGACTGTGTCCTTGGAATCTGTAGCAGGGCGCGGGCTGCGCAGTTCTGGACCACCTGTAGCTTTCGCATGGACGTCTCAGGGGCACCCACATACAGGGCGTTGTTTGAATCCAGCCGGGACTGAATCAGGCCCTGAACTGCCACTTGTTTGGCTTCCATTGGGAGGAGGGGGAGGACTTTCCTTAGAGTTCTGAGTAAGCTAAAACAGATGGCGGATAGTTTTGTAGCCTGGGTGGAGAAGGAGAGGTTTTTGTCCAGCCATACTCCTAAGCTTTTTACACTTTCTTTGGGAGTGGGAGGGGTGCCCAGACACCCAGGCCACATGGAGGGAAGTGACGTGGGTGATGCGGGACCTAAGAGCATGAGCTCGGTTTTGTCTCCATTAAGTTTCAAAGAGGAGCATGTCATCCACTTTTTAATGTCCTCTAGACAGTTCGTCAGACTTCCTGAGGTGTGACCGGCGCCTTCCTGAGTCATTGAAACCACTAGCTGGGTATCGTCAGCATATGATACGATTTTTATACCCGAGGGTTCGACGAGTCCAGCCAGTGGTTGCATATAGACATTGAAGAGCGCGGGGCTTAGTGAAGAGCCCTGCGGTACTCCACAGTTCAGGGGTTTTCTGGCTGATATTGTGTCCCCGTCAAAGATCTGGAAGGATCTATTGTGCAAGAATGAATCAAGCCATCTTAGAGCATCGCCTCCGACACCGATGTTGCGCAGACTGTTCAGCAAGGTGGCATGGCTGACCGTGTCGAAGGCTGCGCTTAGATCAAGGAGGATCACTGCCACTGATCCTCCCTGGTCTAGTATCCTTCGGGACTCTTCGGTGACTGTCAGCAAGGCGGTTTCAGTACCGTGTTTGGGTCTGAATCCTGTCTGGGATGGGTCAAGGAGTGCATGGCTTTCCAGAAACTGTGTCAGTTGGGTATTTATGTACTTCTCCAGTACCTTGCTTACCCAGGGAAGTAGTGAGATTGGGCGGTAGCTGGAGTGATCTTCTGGGTTGAGGGTGGGCTTTTTCAGCAGAGCCCGTACCATAGCTCTCTTCCATCCATTGGGTACTGTGCAGGAGGATATGGATGAGTTGAGGAGCTCTAGCACCACGGGAAGAATGGCTTGGCTTGCTTGGAGCAATATTTCTGGTGGGGCAGGGTCAAGGGGAGAGCCAGATTTAACTTGGCGTGCCAGTTGTTGCAATGTCTCCAGGTTTAGTGGGGGGAAGTGGTCCAGCGTTGGCTGTCCTGGGGAGGGGGAATTAGTCGGAGAGGTCTGATTGGGTGTTATTGAGTTGTTGGCAGCTGTAGGGAAGGCGGAATAGATCTGAGTGACTTTGTTGTGGAAGGGTACCCAGTGGCGTCTGGGAATACAGCGCCCTGCTAAAATTCCCGCCCGGCAAGAGATGCTTATCCATTGCGAAGGCAGGAGTATGGCCAGGGGCATAAGTCAAATGGTTCACGGCGCTGAGCTGCGAGGCCCAATAATAGCACCTGATGTCAGGGAGGGCGATGCCACCGTCATACCACGGCAAGGTGAGTTTGGGTAAGGAGATTCGAGCACGCCCGTCCCAAAGGAGCCGCCTCTGAAGGCCTTCAACTTCACAGAAATACGCAGAAGGTATTGGATCAAAAGAATTTTGAAGTGCATAGAGGAATCTGGGGAGCGACATCATCTTGAACAGAGCAGCCCGTCCCAATGGGGAAAGGGGAAGTCGTCGCCACCGTAAAATGTCAAGTTTAAGCCTCTGGAGAGGGGCCTGCAGGTTACGTTCATAACAGGCGTCGGGGTTTAACGAGACGTAGACCCCCAAGTATCGAAAACCAGACTCCGCAACGAGAATTGGAAACCTTCGGGGCAGCGAAGGGAGTTCCCCGGCCAAAACGTAGACGCATGACTTTGACCAGTTAATGACGAGCCCCGAGTTCTTACCGAAAGAGGTAAGAACATCGAAAAGCACATTCAGAGACTTACGAGGGGAGGTGAGGTAAAGAAGAATATCATCAGCGTACAGCGAGACTCGATCTTCAAAATCAGGGGACCACCGGATGCCCCTCATGGAGGGCTCCCAGCGAAGCCATTGAGCCAATGGTTCTAAGGCAAGGGCAAACAATAACGGCGATAGTGGACAGCCCTGACGGGTGCCTCGTCAAAGTGCGAAAGTGCCAGAGACCCTACCATTCACCAACACCTGGGCTAGTGGTCATTCATAAAGGAGCTGCACCCAGGCAATGAATTGAGGGCCAAACCCAAACTTAGCGAGAGCCGCCCAGAGATATGGCCATTCTATCGTATCGAAGGCCATAGTGGCGTCGAGGGAAGCCAAAATGGCGGACTCCGAAAGAGTCCCGGCTCTCGCGAGAACTCCGTGGAGTCTCCTAAGATTAAGGGCGGTGTTCCGGTGCGGGAAAAAAACGGATTGATCCGGATGAATCAAGTCCCCGACAACCTTAACCAGTCGATTAGCAAGCAATTTCGCCAGAATCTTAGGTTCAGCATTTAACAGGGAAATGGGCCGGTACGAAGCACACCGGTCGCGCGGCTTACCTTCCTTGTGAATGACAACGATGGTAGCCAAACGCTGATCAGTAGGAAGGATACCCTTATCAAGAGCCTCGGCAAACATGTCCCTCAAATAAGGCGCCATTTTGTCAGGCCGTAGTTTGTACAGCTCAATGGGTAATCCATTGGGCCCCATGGCCTTGCCCGACCGAAGCGCGCGGATGGCACAGGCGATCTCATCCACTGTAATGGGAGCTTCCATCGAGGACCTGTCCTCGTCAGAGAGGCAGGGCAGCGCGATATCGCATAACAGCAAGCGGGAGTCACACTCATCCCTATCGCTCACCGAGGTATAGACAGTTTGGAAGTGGGTCATGAAACAATCAACAATTCCAATAGGGTCAGACACACAATCCCCAGACGTACTCTCAATCACCGGCACCACTCGACTCGCTCTCTCTTTCTTGTCCAGCCAAGCAATGAGTTTTCCCGCCTTATCACCCACATCATAGAGTCTACCCTGCTGCTCTCTGCACATAACTTTAGCAGCATCGGTAACCAGGGCCCTATAATCGGCCTGTTTCAAAGCCAGGGAGTGAAGAGTAGCAGGGGTATCGCCCCCACCCAGAGCGCCCTCGAGCACAACTATCTCATCCTCAAGGCGCGTCAGCTCTTCGTTCCTGGCCTTTGTGGCAGCGGCAATCAATGAAAGTGAACAACCCCGAATTACAGTCTTGAATGCTTCCCACAAGGAGACAGAAGAGGAAACAGACCCCACATTCTCATCGAAATAGCAATCAATAGCCTTGACCAGCTCGGAACGTATCTTGGGATTTCTAAAATGCCAGGGATTGATAGGAGCAACTCTCCCCGCACTACCCACTCCAACAGCAACACTTAGCCACAATGGTGAGTGATCAGAGATACCCCTCGGAAGGTGATGAACTTCACGGACAGATGAAGATTGGGCCGACGGCAATAAGAAGTAGTCGATTCTGGAAAGACTACCGTGGGCCCCAGAGTGGAAAGTGTATTGTAACTGCACAGGATGGAGCATCCTCCAACTATTCACCAACCCAAAAGTATCAAGGAGCTCGGAGAGCCACCTCTGGGAGTTCGGCAAAACCCTCGGTGGGTAGCGATCAGAATCGCCGGAGACCATTGAATTAAAATCCCCCCCTAGAAGAAGGAGACCATCAGGAAGCTCGAGCAAAAGCCGCCCCGGGTCGACATAGGTGGTGGCTTGTAAGCCCAGGGGGACATATACATTAACTATAGAGAGCCTCTTGCCCTCCCAACTCCCCGAAATTGCAACATATCGACCCCTGTCATCAAGCGCCACATCGTCTATCTCAAGGGCCAGGGAGGACCGGATCAAGATGCCCACCCCTCTAGAGCCAGAAGTAAAACCAGCATGTGCCACTAGCTTGTAGCCACGCCTATTCATTGCCTGGCAAGCATTTCCTATCAAATGGGTCTCTTGCAACAATACAACATCAGGGGAATGGCGTCTGAGGAACTGAGAGACAACACCACATTTTATCTTATCCCCCAACCCGTTGACGTTCCAGGACAGCAATCTCAACTCACCACCCCCATCCCAGAAACGGACCACCGCCCTCCCCCCTAGACAGCCAGTAACTAAAGGATAAAAGCAATGTGCACAGTGCCATGTGAGAATAACAAATACAAGAACAGAAACAATAACAGTCCCCCCCACCCTCCAAACACCCCCGGTTCCAACACCCCCCACCCTGCACCCCTGCGTTCGACTCGAAAGCCACCCCAACATGCAGTGTGCCTGTCGCCCCTTCATAACTACACTACACAAAGAACCCAGGAGGAGGAAGAAGAGTCCCATTACACCCTAACCACCCTCGGGCTCAACCCAAACAATAGTGTGACAAATGGCAAAACTCAGCTGAAAAGCAAGTAAAGAAACCGGACGTCAGGAACCACAGTGTCACTCCTGATCCGAAGTGTCCCCCTCTGCTCCACCGGGGCGTACGTTCAGATCGTCTCATTTAGGCAGAGAGTCAAGCCAGTCGCTGGCGCAGTCTGGTCGATCAAAGAAAAAGGTCCGTTCTTCGTGCTCGATACGCAGTCGAGCCGGAAACAACATAGCGTACTTAAGTCCAAGATCTCGTAGTCGCCTCTTCACTCCCTGAAACCCCATCCTTTGTCGCTGGACCTGCGGGGTAAAGTCTGGGTAGATGTTGACCGTGCCGTTGTCGATATTCAAGGGGCCCCGACCTCGGGAGGCTTGCAGGATAGCGTCCCTGTCACAGAAGTGAAAGAGCCGAGCGATGATGGGCCTCGGGGGGGGGGCTCCCGGTTGAATCTTCCCACCCGGGAAGTGATAAGCACGTTCAACCGCGAAGAATTTGCTGAGTATGGCGGGGGCCAGATGGTTGAGGATAAGATCTTCGACGAGTAGGTCGACTGTGGTGCCATCGGTTTTTTCCGGTACTCCCACCAAGCGTATATTGTTACGCCGGGACCTATTTTCATACTCGTCCAGTCTACGAGCCATCGAGTCGTGCGACGCTCTCAGATTGCCAATCTCCGACTGCGCGTCTGCCACATCCGTAATAAGACTGGCGGTCTTCAAATCCAAGGCCTTGACCCTCTCATTAGTTTTGGCAAGGTCTGCTCTAATGAGAGTAACGTCGACCGCTACAGTATCAATCTTGGAGGCCAGGGCTTCATACTGTTGTCCCATATCTGCTTTCATCCCCTTAATGGCACTCATCAGGTCTTGAAGTGAGTCCTCGGGAGGTTCAGCAGAGTCCGACATGGGGTCAGACAGAGTGCGGCCGGTACCACCGGTGTGGCCCTTCGGCTGCGTGTACCGATCCATTACATTAGTCTGAGTGAGTCCCCCGCGGACCGGCGTCTTGGTCTTGCGCTTCTCGGACTCAGGTTTGGTGGCCATATTGGGATCGCAGCCCCAAAGGGGCCTTCTGGACCTGGTGAAAATGGCCGACGCCTGCGGGATACAAAGTCCAAATTGCAGGGCCAAAACAGGAAAATGCAGCTTGAGCAACAGGCCGAGGAAGTAGGGTCGTGGCAGGACACCACAGCGGGAGAAAATGCACCGCCGTGGGTGACGATCCGCTTGTAGCACAAGCACTCGAGGGTCCGGGGAGAAACCGAAACTGAAAGTGTCAATCAGGCCGACTAGGGAGACGTCCCTCTGGCCGCTGTTGTTGAATTACTCCCCGGCCCAATGGAGCAGCCAAGTCCCCGGTCTCGCTCGGAATGGGTCCAAAAAGTTGAAGTCGATGTAGAATCGGTTCCCGACGTCCGATTTCAATCTCTGAAAGGATATCAGGATCAGCGAGTGTAGATCTTCAATAGCCCATCAATAGAACAGGATAATATTAGGATATTTGCGAGAAGGCGGCATGGGTCTCGGGAGCCCTCTGCTCATGCGACCATCTAGGACGCCCGCGTGGCTCCTCCTACCTTGGGTAATTTTAAAGAGTAAATGAGTGCCAAGCATACGCTCGTATGGGATGTCCATCATTATTATATGCACCGCAGGGCCTTATTAATTGCAGCATTGGCCTTTGTCGGTTTTGAGATGCTCGTAAGGAATCGCTGTTTTCACCGGGTTGGTGAACACCACTTTGGATGTTTGTGTGGGTTTATTCACAGAGGGCACTGCACTGAATTTTTTTGATATCTGTTTTTATTGACTCTGTTACAGAGAGTAAGTTATTCTGCCACATTTTCTCTGAGCATTTACTCAGAAAAGTGTCTCCCCTCTACCCTTGGATCAATGAGGAAGTGTTTGTACCCATGGGATCTTTCCTTTATGAGTCCTGATAAAAGCCGGGATATATTAGTTTGCCGACTGAAACATGTCACGTTATTGCAGAGTGGAGGGGTAGGGGACTCAATATAGCCATTCATACCACTAGCCACTGGTCTCTAAGGGACCTTTTTACTCTGGACAGGGAATCCAATATTAAAGTTGGATTTGGAATTTCCTGTGGGCAGTTTTAAATTCTTGTTTCTGCACCTTTGTTCACTTGTGATCCCATATTGTTTCTATTACATGTTTTATTGTTGTCTTCCCCCTCCCTATTGTACCATCTCCTGCATTGGTCTGCACGGAGGTGTGTTAGCAGCCCTATGATGAAGCATGACACTGATTTCTGTGTGTGAGGGCAGTTTTAACACCCTTGTGTGTTTCCCCCAAATTTAGATCACAGCGATCATTAGCACAAAGCCCCCCTTCTACTTGTGTGTGTAAGTTGTTTCAGGAGATCGGAGTGAGACGTTAGTTCCCCCTACCCCTTATCTTTTGAGTGTGGTGACAGTATATGGAAGACCTGCTGGGTGCATCAAATACTCGAGAGGCTTGAAAAACTGCACTATTACACTGTTTAACCACTTAGCTGAGAATGGATATAAAATGTATCCTAGTAATTTGCAGTACTGTTTGAAAGAAGTATTGTATCTTGGTTATCACATTGACAAAGGAGTCAGCAAGGTGTTGCAGGAGAGAAGCCTAGCGATTTTGCAACTGAAACAGCCAACTACCCAGAAAGAGGTCAGGATATTTTTGGGAATGATGGGCTACCGTCACCAGTAGATAACAACGATTTCACTATTAGCCAAGACCATACAGAGGCTGACACACAATGATGTGTCAGATCGAGTTCCTTGGGACAATGATTGTTGGTTGCCTTCCAGGAGTTCAAAGGAAGCCTCTGCCTGATTTTAACAAGGTTTTCTCACTTTTGTGCAGTGACCAGGAGGGTTGCATTCTTTCAGTACCTACACAAACACATGGAAATGCCTGTATACCTGTAGCATACTTCTCTGTTACGTTAGATCCAGTAGCGGCAGCTTTGCCCATATGTCTTAAATCAGTGTCAGCCACAGGTGTCAGAATTGAGAGGCATGAAGGCATTGTCATGGGTTATTCTTTAAAGGTGTATGTGCCTCCCTCAGTGGAAATACTGTTGACTTGTACTCGCACACAACATTTGACAAACAGCTGCCTCCCCCAGTATGAGCAGATCATACTGGCAGCTTAAAAGGGTACTCTGAGGAGTTTCTCTGTTTTGAATCCTGCCACCCTACTGCTTCTTTCTGAGACTGATAATGATGAAAAAGAAGCACAATGTGACTGTCTCTATGTTACTGAACTGTGCACCAAGTTCAGACTAGATATTCAAGATGAGCCACTACCTGAGTCTGATTTTGCATTGTTTGTGGATGACTTGTGTTTGCAAGACCATGAAGGAAATTTACAAACTACGTATTCAGTCTATACAGCTTCAGGAATAGTAGAAGCTTCATGACTCCAAAGATTGTTTTCAGCGCAAGTGTCTGAGTTGACTGCTCCAGTAAGAGTATGCTGTGTCTCAGACCAGCGGAGGGTGGTCATTTTTATTGATAGTATGGCTTTTGTGTCGGTCAAGATTTTAGACAATTATGGTACAGGGTGGGTTTATGACCTCCTTGGGCTCACCCTCTTGGAATGAGGAGGAAGTCGGAAAACTTCTCGAAGCATTGCAGATGCTTGCACAAGTTGCTGTTGTTAAGTGTACAGTGTATTGTAAAGGGGAGATTGGGTGACTGTTGGCAACAGATAAGACGACAAAGTTTCCAGATACTATGCTTACAATGCTTGTGCCTTTAATGAAGAGTATACAAATGAAGGAACAGACAAGATCAACTCCAACCTTTTTCTGCTAACTACAGCTGATAATTGTGAGGAAGTCAAGAGGTTGCAGGAAGAAGTCTCAGAGGCATACCAGTAGAGTTGGGTAAAAGCAGGTTGTGTCAAGAGAGGTGAAGACGAAATTTGGGTTTCAGGAGATGGGAGACCAGTGTTGGTCAACAGTCTTTAACCCCCAATGGCTAGACATTATCTTGGTTCTTCACATGTGGGAAAGGGATGTGATGGTCCATTTGTTTAGGCAGACTTGGTTGAATCCAAGGTTAAGGTTGATGGATGAAACACTGTGCCACAGATGTGGTATGTGTCAACAGAATAATGTGGGGAAAAGGACTGCAGTAACCCTGAGTCACATAGGGAAGTCAGAAAGTCTCTTCAACAGGATGCCATTTAACATCATTAAAATATCTGTGTGCAGTAGATTCAATACAGAGTTATTGCATCCGGACTTCCTTGGAATCTGATCGAGCCTCACACTTTAACAATAAATTCCGGAGGATGTTGTGCGCTGCTTTATAAGTTGATCAGAGACTACATTGTAGGAACAGACCTGAGGGTTTGGGTTTGGTGGCACAGGTCAGTGGGACTTTGAAATCCTGGCTTACAAAAGTGTATGCTTCTACGTCTTTGAAATGGCCTGATGCTTTGCTGCTTGTGTTATTGATTCTTCGCAGAATACTTGATCGAAGTACAGGATTGTCCACTCATGAGATCTTCATGGGCAGAGCAATGAGGTTGCCAGCTGTGCTTGCAAATGCTCTTGTAAACTTTGCTTATATTTTGACCCTGAATAATTGCAAAGGACTGGCTGATGTGATGTGTTCTGTGCCTCATCAGATTGAAGCTGCCACATTTCTGCCTCATCAGGAGCAGTTCCATGACCTTGGCCCCAGTGACTAGGTCCTGGTGAAAAAGCATGTGTGAAAGAGTTGTCTGAAGCCTTGTTGGCGTGAGCCGTACCAGGTGATCCTTGTCATCACAACTACAGTAAAATACTGGGGTCTTCCCAACTGAGTGCCTGCTGCCCACACTCACTGATTTCCTTGTCCCCTTGATGATATAACAGCACCTCTCCCAGAAGCGCCAGTGGTGGTTTAAAGGCCACAGTGACAGGAGCATGTTAGTCAAGCTGTTTGGGACCAGAAAGAATCTGAAACAGCACTTGTTCGGCCTCAGGGGGTCCTGGAGAGTTTGTTGTCAAATCTGAAAACAAAGTGGCTAGTATTGTGGTTGTGACTGAGCCAGACTCTGACCCCAACGTAGGGCCTAGTGCTGTGGAACTGCTAGTGGCTACAGGTGAATTTGTTTGCTGAGAAGGTAGAGGAGGGGGAAACTGACCTGCACGGTGAAGATGACCTCTCAGTCATTCGGAAGATACTGAGGATTCGGATTTGAGTGACGGAGAAGGAGAGGGGAATACTATCAGAAGGTCAAAGCGAGCAAGAGAGCCCTGTTGAAGGTACTCTTACCCTGAATGGACTTACTTCTTTGAAAATGACAGAGAGAACTAGTTCTAAGAATTCTGAAATCATGGAGGCGCTAGGGGGCGCACAGCGGTATGGCTGAGTAAAACCGCAGCTCCGCCGGACGGCTCATAACACGCTGTCTGAGCCGGTCGGTAGCCCCTCCTGACCGCCGCAAACCGAAGGATCGATGGTGCGAATACATCCAGCATTAAATGCAGCGCTTTGGGGCCAGTTACATAGAGGCTAACGCCCGAAAACGGCAATCAATGCGGGAGTGACCGGAGCTTACTACAAGATGGCGGGCGACGAAACGAGGGACAGGCAGATCTTCGCAAAACTACGTGCCCTGGACCCATAGGCGGCTCGTGGCAGTGGATTGCAGGCATCGGCAGTCGATTCAGCGGATGTACAGGGGCAATATACAGTAAGGAGCGACACGAAAATATGTTTTTTTTCTTTTACAAAAAACGGCTTGGCTCCTTTAAGAGACTTCAGCCCCTGGACCACAAAATTACGGCGCCCATCGGCATAACGCAGCCCGGGAGTGTTTGACCCGAGGTAAACGCTGCAAGGGCTCGTCTGCTGCGCAGGAGGGTTCCACCATCGGCGCGCTAGGATCGAGGAGACCTGGGCTCACTCATCCGAGGTGCGGTGCTTCTCTGGGGCGTACGCTGAGGAGGGAAATGCCGCGTGGACGCGGGATGGACGGCCCCTGAAATGCGGTAGAACACAGAGACTGCAGGGTGCCGATTGCCATGTGCTCTGCACTGCTCCGGTCGCATTGGCCCCAGAATTCAAGTCGTGCTGTTTCCCGGGGATGAAGGGCACGTCAGCATCGTGATCACAGTTGAATGTCTGCCACTAAAAGAGCACGGAGGTGTGCGTGAACTGCTGCCTGCTGCCCCGGGAGGACACTGACACACGTACCGGGTAGTGAACAAGCCGGTGTGGGGAGCGGAGGGGCACCTTTCCACATGTTGCCTCAACCACTAACGCATGCAAAGTCCAGTCAGACAGCGGGGATGCGCGCCGCTGCTATCGCCCACAAGCACACAACCAGGTTCCCTGCACCACCTTTGACGAAGAGCCATTACATCTAACACACGAGACAAGCACCCTGCCAGAAGCGGAGCGCTAAGGACGCTGTCACGGAGTGTTCTGCCGAAGTACCAACCGGAGATCACTAACCCCGACAAGGTGCGTCACACAGAGACAGTTTTTTAATGGAGAGTCGTGCTGCTGGGGGACGAGACGGGCCTCGGTGCGCACGTGCTGCAGTGAGATAGTTTTACGCAGGGACCGCACCCGCGTCAGGATCTACGATCACTGAGACCTGCCGATCAATTGAGGGCTGAAACCACGACGGGGAGAACTGGCTGACCGTGCGAGTGAAGTGTGCACCACGATTGCCACGGGAGGTCTGAAGACGGCGACGGCGGCAAGGATCACCAGATCCACGCGGCAATTGACAGATAAGCAACCGTCTAAGACTCTTACTATGGGAAAGCCAGATAAACAACAACAGAAGATCTCATTTGAGAGTAACAAATCGCCAAAAAACACAGATCAACCGCCTGTGGGGGAAGGAGCACCGACGATGGAACCTACCTCTAACATGGAAAAGATACTGCTGTCAAAACAGGTGAACGTCCAGGATATTAACGGGAAGCTGGATAAACTCACGTGCAGAATGGACGGGATGTCTGACAAGCTCGAGAAACATGGCAAACGTCTGGACAATGCTGAAGCCAGGATATCATCGGTGGAAGATGAGGCACATGCCACGACCAGCAAGTGCACTGGCATGGAACGCGTCCTCGAAGTGATCAAGGCAAAGGAGGAAGAGTTAGAAGCGCGCTCCAGAAGAAATAACATACGCGTTACGGGCCTACCTGAGTCGACCAACACGGGCAAGATGGAGGTCTACATGGAGCAATTGTGCAAAGACATTTTCGGTACGGAGGCCCTATCGCCAATTTTCATTGTCGAAAGAGGCCATAGATCCCTGGCGCCCAGGCCGAGACCGGGAGCGACACCACGCCCGATAGTGGCGAGAATTCTAAATTATCGCGACAGAGACACTATATTGCGCTTAGCGCGTGAGAAGGGGAAGATCACGCATCAAGGAAACACTTTGGAGTTCTATCCAGACCACACATTGGCGGTCCAACAAGTGAGGAAGGAATATGCCACCGTCAAGTCGAAGCTGAGAGAACTCAACGTGGGATACTCTATGCTGTATCCGGCGAGACTACGTGTCACATGGGAAGACAAAGCAGTGGTGTTGCCGTCCCCGAGGGCGGCTCAGGAATTCGTAAAGAAGGTGATACAGCACAACAAGCAGCCGGCACGAGATGATCATCACGCGGACTCAGATGGTAATGAGTAAGGGAGGGAGTGCTATCAACGGACTGATGGTAAGACCTAACTTCTTTGTATCCCACGCTGTCCTGTGCACACGGCTCTGGGGGGCCGCAGGGTCGGAAGGCCGCCACTCCTAATGATGGTACCGAGCCCGGACTTGTGCCCCACTGGGATGACAACCACTGCGTTTAAATGCCAGGGACAAAGACCTAGTCTAAGCTAGCTGAGGGGCAGAAGTACACAGACTATATTGACCACAAATATTGGCCTCACTGTGTAGTGATGGGTGCGGTGGGCTTCGGTGCACAGAGGAGGGCCCTGGATAGTTGAATGATTATGCAACGCACTACCTAAAGACACACTAACTGTGCCGCAGGTCTCTATATACTATTAACTTGAACTGATATTACAGGTGCACACTCCTATCTAGGGACAAAAATAAGAGTGGAAATAACGACACGCCTGTATCGAGCGTATACTGCGTGCAAAGTAGCATAGATCTGTACTCACCAAAGGGGGGTAGCATAACATCGATCCATTGATTTAATGATGACAGTATTGGTTATTAGGTTGCGGTGGGAGGGGGGGGGAGATCGCGGGGACATGTTCCACAAACAAGGTTGCAAAAATGTGTAAAATGAGCCGTCCACGCCCATTGGATTGGGCGCTGAGTTGTGCCCCAGGCGGACCTCCCAAGGGTATTCCCCACGACAGTTGTTCTACATTACTCTAGTTTATGGGTTTCTACTTCAGGGGTGAATGGCTTCGGCAGGTTTGGGTTGCTGGAGTGGGAGGGGGGATGGAGGGTAAGGGTACAGTTTATGTTCAGAGACCTATTGCTAATAGAATTGTTGTGATAACGTACATGATATGGCAGGAAGAGATCGGGCTAAATAACACTATATGCACTATTAGGTTGATTATGGACTACCAATTGATCATTTCTGTGACATCATGGCCTTATAGATGAACCCAGACGCGACAGGTGCAGACAGAACACACTTAAAATTTCTAACGTGGAATATTAGAGGTTTCACGCAACCACGTAAAATAAGACAAGTGTTTGCTTATTTGAACAGGTGGAATATTGACATAGCTATACTGCAGGAGACTCATATTGCACCAAATACGCAGCAACACATAGGTAAACGCTGGGCCGAGGTGACTTACGCTGCCACATATTCATCGTACTCCAGAGGGGTGATCACTCTGGTTAGGAAAGGGGTGAACTTTAAAGTACATCGAGTGATACAGGACCCAAATGGGAGATTTGTAATAGTATCTGGCACCATAAGAGGACAAAACTTGACACTTCTGAATGTATATGGTCCAAATGTAGACTCGCCAGACTTCTTTCAGGAATTGTGGGGACATTTGCAAACGTTCACTAACTCCGATATTGTGTGTGGGGGCGACTGGAATGTGACACTGACGGATGGGGTTGACCGATCCACACATTCTGTTGAACAGCACAGACAGGCAAGGACCAAACTGTGGCATATGCTACAAGACATCTCACTAACGGATATATGGAGGCAGAGGTACACGGACATACCAGGGGCCACTCACATATCAGCGATACATAACAGCTGGTCACGCCTAGACTACTGGCTGGGCACTAATAACATTGCATTATGGACGACGCAGGTAAGAGTCTTACCGCGCACATTGTCGGATCATAACCCAGTACTACTACAACTGGCGATTCCACAATATACTCCACCCCCATTTCACTGGCGGTTCAATTCACGCGCGCTTACTGATACCGTCTATACGGACACTATTAAAAAAGCGATCACTGAATATTTTCACATAAACGAGCCGGTAGAAGACGACCCGATGCTTCTGTGGGAGGCCTTCAAAGCCACTATTAGGGGTGTCTGTATGACAACTACCATTGGCATACTTAAAGACATCAGACAGCAGATAAAGAGATGTGAAAAACGCATGAGGGAGCTTGAGTCAGAGTTTGAAACCACGCAAGATACCGTCTTGCTGGCTGAACTGCGTCAGGTACATTCAGAGCATCAGACTTTCATTGAGGATGAAATTAAATATCTCGACAGGAAACACTCTGCTAGATCATTCGGAGAGGGTGGGAGACCAGGTAGGGTGCTAGCAAATAGAATATGTGAGGGCAAGAGTCACTCTGCGGTGCTACGAATCCAATCAGATGATGGCAAGGTGCTCACACAAGCGGAGGGCATATTGAGTGGCTTTGTGGACACATATTCGACACTATATAAATCACAGCCAACCGCGTCTACGGACGAAATCCTCAAATATTTAGATGAGGTAGCAATCGGATGGCTATCGGATGGCCATAGAGAGTTCTTAGCGAGGCCAATCACAGTAAAAGACGTGACTGAAGTTATTAAGACCCTCCCCAACGGCAAAGCGCCTGGGCCAGATGGGTACACTAATGAATTCTACAAACAGTATGTAGATCTGCTTGCTCCGCGCATGGTGGGCATGTTTGGGGCAGCATTCGACCAAAAGGAACTACCTCCCTCACTCCGTGAGGCTGTGATAATAGCTCTCCTCAAACCCTCCAAAGACCCGGAAAAATGCGACTCCTATAGACCGCTGTCACTCATCAACACTGACTCTAAAATACTAGCGAAATTATTAGCGGTTCGCCTAACCCTATTGATGACGAACTTAGTTTTACCGGACCAAGCGGGATTCATTCCAACACGGTCAACGTCACATAACACTCGATCACTATTCGCTTTATCACACTACTTACAGCCCAACACGAAGGCGGCATCGATTCTACTCGACGACGCCAAGGCTTTTGACTCCATAGAGTGGAAATACCTGATTACTGTATTACAAAGGATGGGCTTTCCTAAACGATTCATCCAATGGGTGACGCTGATCTACACCAATCCATGCGCTAGAGTGCGGGTCAATGGGTATGTTTCTGACATGTTTCCAATTGAGCGTGGCACCAGACAAGGATGCCCACTATCGCCTTTACTGTTCGCCTTACCGCTTGAACCCTTAGCATGCATAATTAGACAGAACTTCAAAGAGTCGGCTCTCCGCTTTACTTCCAGACCTCTTCACATCTCTCTATATGCGGACAATATGCTTTTATACGTCCGCGACCCAGATACGCATTTAAACGAACTACTGAGAGAATATATCAAATTTGGAGGACACTCGGGGCTGGCCATAAACTGGTCCAAGTCTTCAATTATCCCGCTCACGGACACGACGACCCCATTTGCGACGGACTATCCGTTAGAATGGCAAAGCGAACCCATACGCTACTTAGGGGTGATGTATCATAGGGACCCAGTGGAGGTAATCAGATCGAACTATGGTGCAGTGATTTCCAAGCTGGAGGATAAGGTACAAAGATGGATTCAGCTGCCATTGTCCCTTGCAGATCGCATTGCGATTGTAAAAATGAACATGCTCCCTAAACTACTGTACCTTTTTAACAATATCCCCATTACCCCCCCTGCAGAAGTATTTCGCCGTATAAAATCGCTGGTGCTGAAACTAATATGGGCAGGCAAACAAGCCCGTATCGATCTCCGGACGCTTAGTCTTCCATATGCGCGTGGAGGTTTTGGAGTGCCAGATTTTCTGCTGTATTTCTTGTGCGCCCAGGCGTAATATGCTGCCTATTGGTACCACGACATACCATATCTCACCCATACCGCCATCGAAAAGGATGACGCTGCACCTATCCCACTGACAGCGATTATATCCCACACTAGACAGCCACTGCATGCGCGGGACATCAATTCTGTGGATGTGACGGTTAGGGCCTGGCAACGACTAGCTCATTTAGCACATAAGACACCGTTGTATGCACCTGCGATGCCATTGCATCACCATCAAGCACTATCGGTGACTGGGGAGAAGGTAGGCATGACAGTGCTGCAAAGGGCAGGAATAGATAAACTGGGAGATCTATTTCACGAGGGCGAATTTATAGATATTACAGACCTAACATATATTCAGAATAAATCACCTATGTTTCACTTCACATATCACAGACTGAAAAATGCTTTAAAGGCATTATACACTACATTCCCTGCAGAACCTGACAGTCTGAACACATTGCAAATGGTTATTACAACATCTGACACAGCGCATATGGTCTCACGACTGTATTCCTTGGCACAGGAGGAAATACCGCACGACACGGGGAAGGCCAAACAGAGATGGGACAGGGTATTACTGGAACCATTGACAGACCAAGAATGGACGCAAAAATGCGCACTAACGCAGCTCCTCACTCCGAATGGCAACCTTAGAATCATTCATTATAAATTTCTCCACCAAGTATATTATACGCCTGCACGGATGTGCAAATTTGGGGGCCAAATGGAAGATAGATGCAGAAGATGTGACCTAGATAACGCTGATTTTACGCACTTAGCATGGAGCTGCTTAAAAGTGCAGGACTATTGGATGGAAGTAAGTAGAACCCTCTCCATTATGGTAGGGATTGAAATAGTCTGCACAATACAGGTTTGCTTATTGGGGCTAGTCCCACACCTTACATCCACTAGACGAAAATTCTGTGCGGTGTCCCTGCTATTGGCCAAAAGACAGGTTGCACGGTGCTGGCACAGTAGAAAAGTGCCTAAATTGTCCAACTGGTTGCAGGATATGTCCAACTGCAGGGATAAACTTGCAATGTATGAAGAGGATCTGCCAGTGAAATCCAGACCTAGAGACTTTTGGTGCTATCTAACGAATTATTTGCTCACAGTGAATGATGCAGTAGTGGGGGGATCATAAGTCCTAAATGTTCAACTGATATCTATTCTTGTGTTATTAAGATGCCTGATTAGTTCCGATGTGCCACTGGACTACTGACACTCCTCAGTCCATACGGATGGTAAGACAAAGATGCACAGATTGCAGCGCGTTTATGCTTAAGGTCTCTAAGTTTAAGGTTGTATTTAGTTAATTTCAGTCACCTGAAGGACAGAAAAAAAAAAGAAGTGCAAAACGTAACATCAATGTTGCAATAATGTTATGTAAGCAGCGACGTCACCGACGGCGCATATATCTAACGTCAACATTCATATAGACAAGTATACCAATCCTGCATTAAGATATGATGTATGAGGCCGGCCCCAGGGTTGTAGGCCAACAGCGATGTACTTTTACCAACGATCAATAAAGGTTTTGCAAAAAAAAAAAAAAGAATTCTGAAATCATTGTGAAAATTCAACTGAAACTTTGAGGATTTGACCTACAGTTTGATCTCATGTTTGAAATTTGCTTTGAAATTGAGTGTCTTGAGACATCTTATTCTGTATGTGGCTGAGTTTCCTTTCTTGGATGCGAATGAGTTTCCAGTGCTATTCATTGAACTGAAACACTTCATTCTGCAACTGATTGTCAGTGAACTTGAACCATTTATCATTAGAGACATAAACTAGACTTTGTAGGGAAGAAAGAAGAGTTACAAAGACTTGGTATATAATTTCTTTGAACATCATTCGAACTTGGTTTTGCCATTTGCACAGGTGAATACCGACAGAAAAGACCCACCCAACGGTTTACATTCTAACGGACAAATGGAAGCCAATTCTAATACTAATAGATGTAGATACAGTGGGAAACAACCTTTACAACGCAACTTTTACAACGCATTACCATTACAACGAAACTTTTACATCGCAAAAACTTTTACAACGCATGTATTTACAACGCATATTTTTACAACGCAAGTACCTTTACAACGCATACCATTACAACGTAAGTATTGGTAAGTATATAATTATATTTAAAATGTTATATGTTTGGGTTTTTTTAAGGGGTATTTTTATGGTTCAGGGTCAGTTTTTAGTTTTTGGGTAAAGGGGTATTTTTAGGGTTCAGGGTCAGTTTTCAGTTTTGGGGTAAAGGGGTATTTTTAGGGTTCAGGGTCAGTTTTCAGTTTTGGGGTAAAGGGGTATTTTTAGGGTTCAGGGTCAGTTTTCAGTTTTGGGGTAAAGGGTTATTTTTAGGGTTCAGGGTCAGTTTTCAGTTTTGGGGTAAAGGGGTATTTTTAGGGTTCAGGGTCAGTTTTCAGTTTTTGGGTAAAAGGGTATTTTTAGGGTTCAGGGTCAGTTTTCAGTTTTTGGGTAAAGGGGTATTTTTAGGGTTCAGGGTCAGTTTTCAGTTTTTGGGTAAAAGGGTATTTTTAGGGTTCAGGGTCAGTTTTCAGTTTTTGGGTAAAGGGGTATTTTTAGGGTTCAGGGTCAGTTTTCAGTTTTTGGGTAAAAGGGTATTTTTAGGGTTCAGGGTCAATTTTCAGTTTTGGGGTAAAGGGGTATTTTTAGGGTTCAGGGTCAGTTTTCAGTTTTGGGGTAAAGGGGTATTTTTAGGGTTCAGGGTCAGTTTGGGGTTTTTGGGTAAAGGGGTATTTTTAGGGTTCAGGGTCAGTTTTGAGTTTTTGGGGTACAGGGGTATTTTTAGGGTTCAGGGTCAGTTTTGGGTTTTTGGGGTACAGGGGTACAGGGTAAAAATAAAATTAAATTTAAAGTAAATTATTTAAATTACATTTAAATTAAATTAATTAAATTAAATTAAATTAAATTAACTTAAATTAAATGAAATTAAATTAAATTAAATTAAATTAAATTAAATTAAATTATATTAATTTCAAATAATTTAAAATAAAAAAATTAATATATACTTACCAATACTCACGTTGTAATGGTATGCGTTGTAAAGGTACCTGCGTTGTAAAAACATGCGTTGTAAATACATGCGTTGTAATAGTTTTTGCGTTGTAAAAAATGTGTTGTAATGGTATGCGTTGTAAAAGTATGCGTTGTAACGTCATACATCCAGATACAGTATAGCAGGCAAACTAATAGCTGTAGTTGTCATATTAATCATTGTGCTTATAGAGTTATATCCTGCTCCATATAATTCAGTAGAAGTTAAGCTTACTGTTGGTCATACCACACCACATCCTGCTAATAGCTTACAGTTGTTATGGGGTTAAGAAACTGCACATGGATCCACCATGGGAAGACTATGCTTCAAACACTTATTTTAGATTGCTATATGAATATATTGACATTTTTAATGCGGGTGCTTGTTATGTGTGAACTCAGTTGCTTGCTTCTGTTGCAGAGTGCATAATGAACCATCATATCACTTTGACGTGTGGGATTTCCTGTAGACTTCTAATGAACTTATTCTATAGACAGGGTGGTTTTCAATATTATTTTTTGAAACATAATTTAGTTCTTTCAGAAGTCCCTATTTTCAAACATTTGAATAAGGATCCTTATTTCACTGGTGCTGAGATTGCAGGAAAGTATTTAGCATCTCTTAAGTCACTGGACACTGCATATGCACATAGACATAATTTGACCTCTTCCATGTCAAATATGGAGAAGAAATTCTTGAATTTGGTGGAGGACAGAAAAAGAGATCTAGTGTTCAAATCTGAAACTGATAAAGATCTTAAGAAACACCATAGGTGGAACAGTGACAAAGTTAAACATCACATGAAGGGAAATTTACCTACATTGACCTTAGATTGTGTATACATATTGATCAAAGTCATTTAGATCTATTATTTTTAGGACAGAGTGATTGCGCACATGTTTTTGAGGCGAGAGGGAAGAATGACCTTTTAATGGAAGGAAAGAATCCTGTTATTCCTGGAGTATAATTTATTTTTGGACAGTATGCATAATTTTAAATTGACCCATGGATGGCATGCTACATGCTATCTTGGTATCGTTTTCCAGAAAATTGAAAATGTATCCATTAAATAGTGCCCTACATCTATATTGTAACTAAATATGTATCTGTAATCATGCATTTAAAATGTGTACTGAAATGCTTGCCATTCTAAAGTTGATCAAAGGCCCTAAGCGTTTGGATTTCACAATGTTTAATTTTAATGTGGATGCCTGCTTTGGATGCAATGTTTCTCTCCTCTGCAGGTGCCGATCCATTAGCTCATGGTTAAGAAAGGCACATTGTTTGAAAGAAATAGTGGGGCTCAAAAGGAGTATATTTTAGGAAGGATAAGAAGATCTAATGAAGAAAGGGAGGACTAATGTCCGAGTAGAGTAAGCAGACAGGAGGAATCCAAGGACGTTTTATTGTGTAGACCAAAGGAAAGAAAACTTGTTTCAAGTTGGTTGTTTGAAGATGGGAATTAACTGGACATGGGACCTGAAATTCTCAAAGGTTCTTTTGGTGGGTATAATTGGGCATTGCATTTTAGATTGATTCAGATTCCCCTTTAGACTCTGAGGAACAGACCTCTTTGTGACATCTCTGTTGTGTGGCGTCATGCTGTACAATATCCTTTCTTTGAGAACTTCTACAGAAGCTCTGCTGTGCTGACACCTTTCTTTGCTTCCCTGATTTAATAGGGTTTTTCCTGATTCCCAGTTAGATAGTGTTTAGTAGATCATATTAGACAACCTCATGTAAGACAAGAGAATCAAAACTTCCAATCTACTCGTGCGATCTTAAGCTGTTATGTTATGGTGTATGCTTCTTATATGCATTTTTAAGACTTAAATTCTGCCATGAATTTGATCTCCCAACACCAAACATGTTACTACCTTCTCACCCTAGTTGCAATGATTCCATTGCAGACCGGAATCTGCTGTCTACTGCTGATTGTGAGATGTAACATGTAGCGGAAGTATGAGGATATTTAATGTATTTTTGTTGATAATTAGATGTATTATAAGTTTGCTGGGTGGGGACAGAAGTCTAGCCAAGATTTGCACGTGTTAACTAGGTTGTCAGGGGTGTGCTTTACCAAGCATGTTTGAACGTGTATTAATTAA
Organism: Lissotriton helveticus; assembly: GCF_964261635.1. Lineage (NCBI taxonomy): Eukaryota > Metazoa > Chordata > Amphibia > Caudata > Salamandridae > Lissotriton > Lissotriton helveticus. Next base: position 701,165,019 of record NC_136068.1, on the reverse strand, counting down.
TTGGAAGCACTCAGTGGTGTTGCGGAATACCGATATCCATCTGTTGGACTGTTTCTGATGGATGTTGTGAGTTCTATTTAAATGTATGCTATGGGTTGATTATGTGGGGAGATTGAATGGATGTGTGCATGGTTGATAAGGAGCTTGCATCATGCAGGTGGGTTCCAGAAGTCAGTGTAGCTTGTGGCACTCCTCCCTCTCTATAACTTCTCTTTTTCAATGGAGATTGCCAGGAAAATGGTGCTGGAAGTGGTGGTCTGGGTTGCAGTAACATCCCTAGATTAACTGGGAGGAGAATCTGAAGAAAAGGCAATAAAAGAGGTCCTTACTGTGCTTTCATATTAGCTGCTGCCATTTGTTCAAATACAGAACTCCTATGTGTGTTTTAGGTTGCCGCATTCCAGACAGCACAGCTGTGTGTTATGTGAAAGACATCTTGGAGACTTTCAGTAAGTTGACCTGGGAATGTATTCTGCATGTGACTTGCTATTGGCTTTGTGTTTTGTAAGTCACATTTTCTGCTTTTCAATGGGCTGCCTTTATTTGCTTTAGGCTGTACAGCTTGAGTTTGTACCTCCTCATGCTAAAGCCATGTTTATAGTATTCTCCCACAAACTCGTTTTCTGTCATAAACAGGCCTGTAAGTCTTTGTCTTATCTTGTCACATTTGCTGAGCATTCAAAGACCTAGGTCAAATGTCAAGCTGTGTTTTAGTTTACTTTGCTTTGGACTGATTTCTAAGTGATAGTGTTTATAGGAAAGACAAATGCAGCATACTTTCTCCATGGAGCCTGCATATGCCCTTTTTTTTAAATTATTTTATTTGAGACATCACCATCTCAAAATGTATCTCGTTCTTCAGCTGCACAAAACATTTGCATGTTTTTTGCAAAATTCCTCTTCTTTAGTGAGTACATTTAATTGGTGAAACTGTCTTTTTCAGGAACAAAGTACAAAGCCAAATTTCAGTCTCAGTGCCAGCCTAACATATGGTGATTTAGGTCAATTTAAGGTCTTTATTGCCCATTCACTGTAAAGCACAGGATAAGATCTTTTCACAGGAAAGTGCCAGCCACATTGTAACACGAATTACCAATGCTTGATTTTCACTTTGATGTGTAAAGCAAATGCTTTACGTATGTCATCTGTCTCAACTCATTTTGGAAATCTGGGTAAGTTTAAAGTCCCTTCTTATGAAAGTTTTGGTGTTAATGTTTAGCTACACAATAATGATGTATTCCGTCTGCATCTGTGCCTTTTTTGAAACACATATATTAATGGAAATAAATGATTTCCTCCCTTGTCCTTGCAGACACTAGGGTCATAATTTCAATGATGCATCGGGTGCAGTCACACAGGGGCCAAAAGGTTTAGGAACCTAGTGGGCACTGATTATTATGATATTTTACTACTAATCAAGCAGTCACAATCGCAGTTACCTTGCAGGCACGAGGGTCATGTTTTGAATGGTGAAGCAAGAACAGTGGCACAGGCACCAAAACGTCTAAGGAACCGATTGAAAACTGATTCTTGCTATATTTTACTGCTAAATAAGCAGCCACAAGTGCAGGTACATTTCAGGCACTAGGGTCAGATTTGGATGGTGCAGCAGGTGCAGTGGCGCAGGAACCAAAAGCTCTACCAAAAAACATTGAACACCGATTATTGGTATATTTTGCTAATAAACAAGCAGTCAGAAGTGCAGTTACCTTGCAGGCACTAGGGTCATGATTTGAATGGTGCACCAGGTGCAATGCTACAGGGATCAAATGCTCTAAGAAGCACATTGAACACCAATTCTTGGTATATTTGATTGCTAAACAAGCAGTTACAAGAGCAATTACCGAGCAGGCACTAATACCATGATTTGAATGATGCAGGAAGTGCAGCAGGTGCAGTGGCACAGGGGTCAAAAGGACTAGGAAACCCACTGAACATCGACTATTGCTATATCATACAACTAAACAACAAGTCACAGGTGCATTTACCTTTCTGGTACTACAGTCATGATTTGAATAGTGCAGGCGGTGCAGTGGCACAGGGGCCCAAAGTTCTAGGAAACCCACAGAACACTTGATATGGCTATTTGTTCTACAAGACAAACAGTCACAAGTGCAGTTACCTGCAGGCACTTGGGTCATAAATTGAATGGTGCAGCAGGGGCAGTGGCAAAGGGGCCAAAAGCTCTTGAAAACTCACTGAACACTGATTATTGCTATATTTCACTACTAATCAAGCAGTCAAGTGCATGTATTTTGCAGTCACTACAGTCATGTTTTAAATGGTGTGGCCATTGGGCCAAAGGTTCTAGGAAACCCACTGAACACTTGATATGGCTATTTGTTCTACAAGACAAACAGTCACAAGTGCAGTTACCTGCAGGCACTTGGGTCATAAATTGAATGGTGCAGCAGGGGCAGTGGCAAAGGGGCCAAAAGCTCTTGAAAACTCACTGAACACTGATTATTGCTATATTTCACTACTAATCAAGCAGTCAAGTGCATGTATTTTGCAGTCACTACAGTCATGTTTTAAATGGTGTGGCCATTGGGCCAAAGGTTCTAGGAAACCCACTGAACACTGATTATTGCTATATTTTACTACTAAACAAGCAGTCACAAGTACAATTACCTTGCAGGCACTAAGGTAATGATTTGAATGGTGCAGCAGGTGCAGAGTCATAGGGGGTCCAACGCTATAAGAAACCCACTGAACACCAAGTATTGTTATATTTTACTATAAAACAAGCTGTCAAAAGTGCAATGTCCTTTCGGGGCAGTAGGGTCATTATTTGAGTGGTGCCACAGGTGCATTGGCACAGGGTCCAATAGCTCTTGGACACCCAATTATTGCTATATTTTACTACTAAACAAGCAGTCAAGTGAAATTACCTTGCAGGCACTAGCGCCATGATTTGAATGGTGCACCAGGTGCAGTGGCATAGGGGTCAGAAGGTCTAGACAACCCACTGAACACCAATTATTGCTATATTTTACTACTAAACAAGCAGTCAAGTGAAATTACCTTGCAGGCACTAGCGCCATGATTTGAATGGTGCACCAGGTGCAGTGGCATAGGGGTCAGAAGGTCTAGAAAACCCACTGAACACCAATTATTGGTATATTTGACTACTAAACAAGCAGTCACAGGGGCATTTACTTAGCAGACACTAGGACCATGGTTTGAATGGTGCAGCAGGTGCAGTGGCACAAGGGAGAAAAGCTCTTGGAAACTCACTGAAGACCAATTATTGCTATATGTTACTACTAAACAAGCACTCAAGTGCTATTACCTTACAGGCAATAGGGTCATGATTTGAACAGTGAATTTGAATGATGCAGGGGGCGTGGCTAGCGAGCCAAGATGGCAGACACATTCTATCCCTATTATCCTGTCAAATCTCCCGCAACAACGAGGGATCCAGCTAAGAGCACATACTGGATCACCTCTGGCAACCAACACCCTGCAGACTGGATGGTGGTGCAGCCGTGAGTAAACAGCCTGCAGGGGAACACATCCGACTTTGGCTTCTATTAGCCATTGGCTCTATTAATCACTGACTATAAGGTTCTGGGCAAAGTCCTAGCTGATCAACCGGTGCCATTGATCCCAACCCTTGTCCATATTGATCAAAATGGATTTGTGACCACTCGCAACACCTACTTGAATCTGAGGCGATTTTTCAGACTTGCCACATACTCGGTGGACAGATGGCCTTACTCTGGATGCTTAATTGTGGACCTTGAGAAAACCATTGACTCTCTTCATGCTATGGGCAGGACGGCTGCCTGTATCTGCGTGATTAGACAACTTTATAGGGCTCCGACAGTGCTCGTGTGGGCTGGCCCATATCTATCTACTCCTATTGCAGTGTGGCAGGGAACTCAGCATGGATGCCCATTATCCCCGCTGCTGTTCTCATTAGCCATGGAGCCACTGGCAGAGGCCATCAGTTTGGGGGCCGTGGACAGGCGCATATCACTGAGGGATGGCCTGCATACAATTTCATTATGCACTGATGACATCCTTGTGTATGTCAAAGATGTCAGATCGATTTCCCCTTGCTAGAAAATACCCAGGGAGACTTTGCCACCCTATCAGGAATTGAGAGTGAATGCAGTGAAATCAAGTCTGTATCCTTTTGATAGTGCATGCCAAGACCCGATGTATGCGCTCAACGGAATGTGCATAAAATGGAGAACTGATGCCTTCTACTGCCTAGGAGTAAGGATATATTGGCAACAGGCAGACCTCCTTGAGGGCAACCTAGGCAAGGCACTGACATCCATCCGCTCCCAAAATTTCCTTCTGGAGTACTCTGCCGTTATCAGTTGCAGGCTGTGTGGCTCTTATTAAAATGGTGGTCCTGCCACGGCTCCTCTACTACTTTACCAATTTACTCCTGTATATCCCACCCGCTTTTCTGCACTCTCGAATGTGCCATAAGAGACTGTATCTGGGGAAACTTTCGAGACTGGGTAGCTATCAAAAAACTCAACCTGCCATCCGATCAGGGAGGCCAAGCAGTGCCAAATATGGAACAATACTACCTGGCTGCACAACTAGAATGGGTGGCCCGGTGACTGGCTAGCTGTCACCTACCTGACATGGCAACCACCTCCCTGCTCTGGTCTCTTACAGCCCTGTGGAGCTGTTACACCCCTGCACAAAGACGAGGCCGCTGGCACCTCTACTGCTTAACATGGAATACCGATGTTATGGTAGATGCATACACATCACCCGGAGTGTGAAATCATATGCGCCAGCTTTGCCACTGCAGGGCACGCCTAGAGGTCGTGTGGTTATGACGAACATTGAACAACAACATTGGCAGGAGGCAGGGATTCACGACGTGGCAGACTGTATCGGGAAGGTAATTATTAACACCGAGCAACTCAAAGTCGTTACCTCGCACCTTGAGATACTTATTACTGAATTGTGGAACACCTTATACTACAATAGGTGAGCTCTACAATTGGCACGTTAGTGAATTATTATTATCTATGAGTGTGAATGCTACTAGACTTACACGTTACTTGAATAACATGCGATAATTAGAAACAAGGGCGCTATAATTTATAATCTGAAATAACTGCTGACTAGCACAAGATAGACAGAAAATGTAATACTGGTAGGACTCAATATCACACATCAATATTATTAACGATTGATATGTTAGCTATATCAGAGTAATGAAAGCTTACTGATATTACGAATATCTCCTCTTGGTCTAAGAATATCATATAGGTGATACAATGTTCATATTGATTATCACAGATACCTAGGAGTGTGGAACAAGACTTTTTCAAACTGAATTGAGTGTCGTAGAGGTGTATAGGTATGAAGTCTTGCTATAGGGTTGCAACTTTTACTCTATATTTTATCACCGAAAATTGAAAAGGTGTTATAGACCAAATACTACTTAAATGTGTGGAGGCCACATTTCTGACTCCACAATGATTTCACACTTTGGTGATTCAAGATATTACTTGGTGATAAGCTTTACACTATTATCCATATCTTTATCTGGGCACGACTACTATTTTGGAAATCCTCTTTTTTTTTCTTGACTTCTTGTTTATAATGTTTTTGCCATGAATTATGATGGTTTTATAAAATTTAATGGTTGCTATACTTTGTTTGGGTTGCAGCCCTGAGGAAGTCTAGGGTCATATACGACCAGACAAAACACGTGTTGGCTGCTTGTGACTTGAAGAAATTATTCAAGAATGTTTTCTATGAAGATGTGAATTGAAACACTTCAAGAACGGAGAATAAAAATGCTACTACTGTGAAACTAATTTGTGGACTTTGAGTTGCTCGGTGTTAATAATTGCTTAGTTGAGCTATTTTTACCTCTTTGACCTTGTCGTGGTAACCGACTTGTTTCACCTGGAGCACCACCCTTACTCATTTGCATTGTGATTTTCCTTTACATGCTGTGCGCTCAAATAGAAACAGTTACCGTTTTTTTCCTTCTTGTATCGGGAAGGTGTCTTAGTGACACATAACATGCTGATCGAGGAGGACGGGTTGCACCCAGGCCAATTTCTACTGCATTATTCGCTCCTGGTGGCCCTGGCTAATCAATGGGAGGACACGACCAATGAGCTGCCGATGCATCTTACCATCCAATATTTACACATGATGGGACAGGGCTGGCATCTCATGAGGTTGTTTTCCACCTACCTTAGGCAGCATACGGCAGTCACATTGTCACCATTGAGGCGGCACTAGGAAGGAGATCTGAACCATCCGTTCGCAGACACTGACTGGACCTCTGTGCTGGAAGGCCCTAAGCGCATCCCCAGGAATGCACGATTTCTCCTGATACAATACATCACACAAAGAGCATATCTCACCCTAGCCAAATTTAACAAATATATCAACTGCGCGGACGCCACCTGCCCGCGCTGCTGATTAGTGAATGCAGACCTCCTACATATGTTATGGCGTTGCCCATGGCTCCGAGCATACCGGAACACAGTGTTGGACGCCCTCTCTCACTGCACAGAACACACCATCCCCTTTGTGTGGGAGTACTACTTCCTACACCTTTACAGCAGAGGCAAAAAATAAATGGTGACTTTGGAATGGCAGCTGCAGAGCGGCTGATCACTAAATGATGGATATTCCCCGAAAACCCTTAAGCGCTGGCCTGGTAGCGCTCCCTGCTAAAGCAGGAAGCATCGCACTACTTCGGGAAGACACACTAGGCCTCCGACAGACCCCAGTAGCAGAAATTTGGGATGTGATGTGATTCTGAATGATTTACAGGGGGACTACAGTGCTGTGATAGATGCACTGTCCTCCAACAACGCCCCTCGGCACACAAAGGAGGAGACACACTGATCCCGATACAGAGACAGTGGAGGAGGCTTTGCTAGTGATTACTCTCACACAACATTCGACACAGACTTCACAGCACACACCTAAACGATTCAGCAAGTACAACCTGAGAAGATACATCGGAGGGAGGGCTAGGCAATGCACAAGTTAGTTTTTCCCACTACCTGCTTTTCTTTTACGTTGTACTGCTTCTTTCTTAGCCTCCTCCCATGTTAGCAGACTATCTGCCAGCAAATGCATCATGCAAAATCAGATGGGGTACATCTTGAGAATAAATCGCCACCCACAGTGGTGTAGTTTGACAAGTGATATCAGCAAGACTTATGTATACATGAGTAACTAACACTACCACCATTTCAGGTATGTCCAGGCCACCATGAGCTAAAGTACACTATGTTATGTATGCCCAACAAAGGACAACTATAATGAAATGCAATCTGCAATGTGTACGTCTGTTTTGTTAATGAAAAATACAATAAAAACAGGTTCGCACAAAAATAATATGTTAATAGTGCAGCAGGTGCAGTGACACATGGGCTAAAAAGTCTAGGAAACCCACTGAACTTTGATTAATGCTATATTTTGTTAATGAAAAAGAAGTCACAATTGCATTTACATAGCAGACACTAGGACCATGATTTGAATGGTGCAGAAGGGGCAGTGGAACACGTCCTAAAAGGTATAGGAAACCCACTGAACAACGATTATTGCTATATTTTACCTCGAAACAAGCAGTCAAGTGCAATTACCTTGCAGGCACTATGGTGATAATTCGAAAAGTGCAGCATGTGCAGTGGCACAGGGGTCAAAAGCTCTAGGAAATCCACTGAACACCGATTATTGCTATATGTTACTACTAAATAGGCAGTCAGGAGTGCTTTTTGATTCTTTTTGTGACCCATGCACCCAAAGTAACAAATAACCTGAAGCATCACTGTAATAAAAGCTGTAACCTATTGGAATTTTCTGTCTTCCAACAACTTATGTTACATTCAGTGCGTTTTTATGGCACATTTTCGCATGGTCCCAAAATGCTTCTGAATCTGGAAACGCTCACACCTTGGCAAGGGTATTCACTATTTTATAAAATTAGCACTTAAGCCGTTGTAAACACTATATAACAATAACATGCGATATGGCATTCCATACCAAGCATTGGCAAAGCCAATAGGTCTAACCTATGCGAGATCTATTGGAGTGGTCAATGATTTTTTAGCCATATTATACTGCAGTGCTAGCGTCAAGCAGCATAACTGAAAAAAAACTGCTATAACACGGACAACGCTGGCTGCGTTACATTACTTTTAGCCATTGCAACACAGCTAAAAAACATTAGGATGCCAATAAATCTAAAATATACAAGATTTATTGGTTTTGTCAGTGCTTGTTCAAATAGGCGACCTCAGTTTGTTTTTAATGATTTCAACTTTTTAAATCTCTGTGGTGCATCATACTTTGAACCAAATCAATTACAGTGTGTTTCTAGCACACATAAAAATTGTTATCACTTTCTAATTCGAAATGTTTCATTTATTGGTAGCATTTGAAGCACAACCCAGAAGTTAGATGAGAACACATATTTTAGCATGGTCAATGCACAAGATGCTATATTTTAAATATGTGTGAAAGAGGTATACATATTTAAATCACTCCATATTCTTTCCCTCTTCATTTAAGTATGTTCGTTTAAGATTGATACAGCTGAAAATCAAAAAACACTGTTTGCAATATACTGTCAAATTGTAGGTATTTTTGTTAAGCAAAAAACATTTGTCTTTTTTTTGTGTGATCGTTTTATAAGTATGTGTGTAAATCAGATTTCCAAGCATATTGATTGTCAGCAATTTGGTTTTAGTGGAAAAACTGCTTCAGGGTCATGCAGAAAACATTTCCTAATAAAGGTAATAAGCAGCCGCTGTACATGCACAGCTAAAAATGTTAAAGCAAAAGCTTTAACAGTGTTACTCTCCTACCCTGTATATTATAAAATTCATTAAGGTGTGGGGGGGGGGGGTAGAGCTTGCCATAGAAGAGGTGAAATGGTGTGGACCAGTAAAAATTTCACTTAATTAAGTTACTCGGATTTCTTTTCTCATGCTGCATCACTAATGACATCATGAAATTAGTGAGATGAAACAGTGATATCACATGTGTGTCCCCCCCTCCCCCCCCCGGTAACATTAGCGATCTATGTTACAGAATTTTGCTTCTAGGGGAAACATGTAGTAGTGACTAGAATGAAAAGTGTCCATACTTATTTCCTAAATTTCCACAGCCAGCATCTAAATATATCAGGATCTAAATATATCAGAAATAGTTGTATACCTGCAGTAATTACTGGGCCTCCGTGGAACATTATTTCAGTGCATAAGAAGTGCTTTGTTTTCTTTAACTCTATTGCCTTAGACATGCTGCATTGTACCTAGCTGTTGAATGAATTGGGTAATATTTCATTTTAGAATCTATAATTCTAATTTCTAATTTAAAACATTTGTAGAGCGCAACGTCCACCAAGCGGTTTCTTGGCGCTAACAAGGTCCGATTTACTGAGGATTGCAGGGGTAAGCGAGTTTATAAAAGGAAGGCCTGTCTAAACAGGAACGTTTTGAGATCCTTTCGGAAAGAGGCATAGTGGGTGGAAAAGCGTAGGTGATCAGGCAGAGAGTTCCACAGAGCAGGGGCCAAGGTGGAAAAATTGGCACCACCCCACGGGGGGTTTGGAGGAGAGCTTTAGAGGAGGACCGGAGCTCTCTGGAGGGAACATAATCGCTAATCAGCGAAGAGATGAAGGCCGGGGCAGTGCCTTGCCGGGCCTGGAAGGTCATACAGGCGGTCTTAAAGAGGGAGCGCTCCCTGATAGGCAGCCAGTGGAGCTCCCTAAGAAGAGGGGAGGAGTGATGGTAGCGTGGGAGACCGTAGATAAGCCGGGCCGCGTGGTTTTGCACCACCTGGAGCCTCCGTAAGCTGTATGCCGGAATGCCGTTATAAAGGGCATTGGCGTAATCCAGCCGTGAGATTACTAATGCGGCCATGATCAGTTTGAGAGCCTGGGGGGAGAAAAAACGGGAAACAGTACGGATTGTTCGAAGGGTGAGGAAGCAAGAGGAGACTACGGAACTGATTTGGGAGTGAAGAGTGAGGTGACTGTTCATTTTCACTCCCAGTGTTTTTACTGTGGCTGAAGGGATAGGGGCGGGACCAAGAGAGGGGGGCCAAAAGTGGGGGTTCCAGGGACTGGATGAACCACCAGTGAGAACCAACTCGGTCTTCTCCGGGTTCAATTTGAGGTGGTTGTGGTTCATCCAATCCCTGATGAAGGTCATAATGGACTGAAAGTTAGAAACAGAGAGAGAGGAGGAAGACAGATCGAAGATGAGCTGGAGGTCATCTGCATAATTGAATACAGTGACCTCCAGCTGCTGAAGAGCGAAAATAAGAGGGGAGATGTAAAGGTTGAAAAGTAAGGGGGAAAGGGAAGAACCCTGGGGGACACCACAAGTGACAGGGAGTGGGGTGGTCGTGAAGGCTCCCAGCCGAACCGCCTGGGTACGGTCCCTCAGAAAGGAGGAAAGCCAAACCAGGGCTGTTCCCTGGATTCCGGCCGCCTTGACACGGGACAGGAGGATGTTATGGTCAACCGTGTCAAAAGCGGCGGAGAGATCCAGGAGCACCAGCGCCTGGTGTTGGTTGTGATCCATTCCCTTCCTGAGTTCATCTAGGACCGATACCACGACTGATTCGGTCGAGTGCCTGGGACGAAAGCCAGCCTGGCGGGAAGCCAGCCCCCCTTTTGCCTCTACGTGGGCACTGAGTACCGCGGTGACGTGGCGCTCTAGTACCTTGGCTAAATAGGGCAGTAGGGAGATGGGGCGATAGTTGGCTGAGATGGTTGGGTCCGCGCCAGGCTTCTTCAGTATGGGCACTATGGTGGCAGATTTGAGTGCGGGTGTCACGACTCCCTGGGCCAAAGAGTTGTTCAGGACAGTGACAGGGGGTTCAGGGCAACAGGAATAGATTTGCTGCAGAATGCGTGCAGGGCAGACATCTGCAGGGGAGCCCGATTTAACCTTAGGGAGAATCTCCAAGAAAGCTTCCTGGGTAAGGGGGGGAATGGAGGTAAGACAACTAGGGACGGTCGGAGGGGGAAGATCGACGAAGGCAGATGAAGGGGGAGGGATGTTAGCCTTGATGGTAATAATCTTGTCTAGGAAATATGAGTTGAGTTGGGTACATAGAGACTGGGATGGAGGAATTTGGGGTGAGGCTCTGTCAGAGAAGGCTAGATCATTCCCAATGTTGAAGATCTCCCTGGGCTTGTTTTCGGCTGACGTGATTTTGGCGGAAAAATAGGCGGTTTTGGTATCAAGGATTATTCGTCCTTTCCCTCCTGATGATGTCACCTATGAAGCAATCTCATGTCATAAGCTCTATTAGCTACTTAACCTTTAATTAGCCCTCTCCTGCTATCTGAGAGCCTATTACCCCCAGGTCCCTTATGTCCTCGTCCCATTCATTAACAATGTGGAGATAATCATCTCCCGACAGAAAAAAGACAAGAGGAATGCTGGGACCCTAATACTGCCCCTCCCACCTGGACTACATAAGCAGTACTTACCCAGCATCCCGCCTGTTCTTTTTTTCTGTCTGTCGACAGAATGGACTTTGGATGTGCTGGTGCTGCTCCTGCTGGACTGGAGTGGCAGTGCTTCTCTTCAACCCGCGCCCGGCTGCCTGGCTGTGCGGGCGCGGGGTTTCCTGGACTGTCTCTCGGCCTGCCAGACTCTGTTCCTGCCGGAATCCTACTTGGAAGGGCACTTTGCGGCTGATGCGAGTGCTCCTGTTTCCTTCCGGTTCGCGGGTGCGTCTTCCCGAGCCTGGCCGGGTGGACGTGCCTCGCTTGGGCTGTTCCTCGCTTCCCATGGATTCCTGCTGGCAGTTGAGGGGGGGGGGGCATTGGCGCTGGTGTTGGCCCCCGCCCGGGTGAGTCGCGCTGGTGGGTTTTTCTCTTCTTCCTGTCCCTGTTTGTGCTGCATACTCTGTCCGGGGCTCGTGAGTCTCTGGTGCGGTCTGCTCCTCTGCCACAACTAAGTTGTATATGAGTAGCAGGGAGTGCTCATCTTCCTCTTCTTTTCTGACTTTCAGCTTCTTCTTGCTGCTGCCTCCGGATAGCCTGGCTGAAGCACGTTGTCACCAGAAGGAGAATGTAGCATTTCTTGACGATGAGACTGTGGGTTCCAATCCCAACCAGGTACCTTCTGCAATGGGGTGAGGAGTTGGCCTAATGGCTGGGATGCTCAGCCTCGGCCCTGGGGATCTGGGTTCGAGTCTCGGTAATGGCGTTGTGCATCCTATGCTTCTGGGCAACTCACTTAAGGCCATTATTGACTTGGCTTTGTGATTTCTGGTGCCTGGCGAAGGATTGCGTGTTTCCCTTCGGCTTTCTTTGCACAGTCTACTCGGATGTACCTATTGGGCTGTTCACGGGTTCGGACCCTGCGAACCTTCGCGGCTCATGCTCTGCCTGCCGCTGTGTTGAGTCGGCCGGTATTTTGTTTCCGGGACTGTCATGATCAGTTGCAGTTCCTGCTGATTGTTAGCGCTGCGCGTTTTTCGTTGCGGCAGGGTTGGCATCCTTGCAACCCTACGGGTGCTGCGCTTGGCTGGCTGCTCCTTTGGTTGCTCCTGGGGTGCCCCCTCCTATTGGCAGCAGTTGGAGCTGGAGATACCGCATTCTGATTCTGGGATCGAGTAATGGGCTGCCAGAGGTGGGGGTTCTTTCCTGGCCTCCTTTGGTTTTTTACTCGTCAAATGGCTGTGATGTCTGCGGTCGCTGGTTTTCGTCCCGGCGGGTGGAGCTGGGCCCTTCATGGGGGCTGGCCTTGCTTTCTCTCTCCTCCTGCGGGCGGCTGCCTCTTGGGTGGCACTCGCTCTTCGTTTTGGCCTTGAGAGTCTCTGTCATGCCTGCCGTCCTTTTGGGCTCTTCTGGCGCAAACCCCTTTTTATGTTGCTGGGGTCTTGCCTTGGTGTTGCGGGCCTTGCTGCTGTGGCTCTGTTTTCCCTTGTGGGACCTTGTGGTCCCCCGAGTCCGTATCGCTTGTTTCCCGGCCTGGTTCTCTTTGTCGGTGCTTGGTGCCTGGTGGTGTGTTTTGTCTGGCCCTTGTTCCTGGCTGCATGTCTTCCTTTGCTGTGTGGTGCGCCCTGCCACACCTGCCTCTCTGGCTGTTCTTTCTTGTTTTGCCAGCCCTGGAGGGTGTTTCAGGGTGTTCGGCTGTCATCCTGGGTGGTACTGTGTTTCTGCCTCCCTTTTGGCGTGGTGGCCGTGGCCCTGGTGGCTTCCTTGGGTGCCCTGCTCTTGCCGGTGGCTGACTTCCCTGGGTGTTGCAGTTGGGAGCGCGGTCCTCCTGGGCCTGGGTGACCGTCGTGCTCCTCGCCCTTATTCTGGTATGGACGGTTGTTCTTCAGCTACCCCTCACTGGTGCTTGCCCTCTCCTGGGCTTTTGGTCCTGCCGGGGTCTGCCCTCTCTTTCTGTCCTGCCTACCCGGTCCTGCTTCTCGGTGTGTTCCTGGTACAGGTTCTTTGGTCTGGACTCGGGGTGCTGGATCCGCGGTGTGGGGCGGTGTCCGCTTCCTCCTGGTTCCAGGGGTTTGCGCCTGTTACTGCCTCCTTTTCCAACAGCCAGGGTTTGTCCCGGGCCTTCTTTGTACTGGGGTATGCTTAGTGGGGCTGGCTGGCTGGTGCTGTCTCCATCTACCTGCCGTTTTCCTTGCTGGGTGCTGCTCTGCTGGTTGCTCCTGGCTCTGGCGCTTCCTTTGCTCTGTTGCTGGCTTCTGGGGGTTCCTTGGCTTTGTCCTTGTGTTCCCTGCTTTTGCTGCACCCCTGCTCTGTTTCCTGTGTCTTTGGCTTACTTCGGTGGGTCTTGGCCGCCTCTCCTAGTTCGGCCGTCGGTGCTGCTCGGTCTGGTTTGGGCTCCTGCTCTTCCTTTACTTTGCACCCCCCTCCCCCGGGTGTGTTCCCTGTGGTGGTTCACCTGTTTGGTCCTTGGAGGTTTGTGCCCCTTCTGTTTGTGCCTGGCAGTCTTTCGTTGTTGCCCTGTCCTAGGCTCTGGCCCCTGTTCCCCCTCTTCAGTGCTGCGGTTGCAGTTCCGTCTGGGCTCCAGGGGCGGTTGCTCCCTGGGGGGGGGAGGTGGGGGGGCTGGTGTGGCCTGTGTCCTTCCTGGTTGCCTGGCTGGGGTCCTCTGGCTTTCTGGATTCCTGTGACTTTTCTGGAGCCTGTTGGTCGCTTTCTTCGTCCCTGCGTCCTTGCCTGTGCTCTCTCTGTCTGGCCTGGCGAGTCACTCCACTGGGGTGACCTGTCCCTGTCCTGATGTGTCCTTCTGGGCCTTCTCCTGATGCCGGTTCTCTTCCCGGGCCTGTTTCTCCTGTGGTTGGGTGTCTGTCTCTCTCACTGGTCCTGGTGCCTCCGTTCTGGGCTGTTGGGGTTGCTCCTTCTTCGTTGGCCCTCTTTCTATGGCCTTGTCCGGGCCTGTGTATGGTCCTGATGTTTTTCCGGGGTTGCCTCCTGTTGCTCCTGGCCTACCGGCTTCCTGCTGGTATTGGGTGGCCTCTGGCAGTGCCTCTTTGGTTTGCTGGCTGTGTGGTCTCTTCTCTGCCGGCTGTGGGGTGTGTTTGCTGGAAGTTCCCGTTTTTTTTCTGGTGCCGGTGTCCTGCCTTGCTCCTGTCTCCCTTTGCTCTAGCGAGCTCTGCTCCATGTGTGGGTGTTTGCCCCCCCTTCACTTGTTGGGATGCGGTTATGTGGCCTCTGGGGCATCCTCCCTCTTATCGGCAGGTTGTCCGGGGTCTGCTGCTGGTTGGCCTCTGGATTCTCTGCTTCCTCCGCTTTCCGCTGGTCGGTTTTCTCTGTTTGTTTCTTCCGTCCTTCTGGGTGGTCCTGCGGTGGTTTGCTGGGTGTCTCTTGTGGCCCTCCTGCCCTTGCTTGGGCCTTTGGGCTGCCTGGGCTCCTTCCGGGGGGCTGGTGCCTGCATGGTTGGGTTGCTTGGCCCTGGTCCCGGTTTCCTGGTTTTTTTGCGTTTGTAGTCCTGTTTCTTGGCCTGTTTTCTTGGCTCCTCTCCAACGTTGGCTGGTGTCGGGCCTGGTGGGTTTCTGGCCTGTGGACTGTGCACCTTGGGTCCTTTTCCGCTACTCCGGGCCTTGCTGTATGTTTGGCCGGCGTGTTTGGTGCCTGTGCGGTCCTCCGCTGGGCTGGCACGTGGTATTTTTTCCGGCCGTCTGGGGTTTTGTGGTTTCTTGCCTGGTTGTTCCTGGCTTTTGGGCTGCCGGGGGTTCTTGTTGCCCTGTCTTGTTTTCCCTCCCTCTTGGGTTGTGGGTTCTTGGGGTTGTGGTCGGTGGCCCTGTCCCCTCCCTTGCTGGGCCTGTTTGGTTCCGGCTTGTTGGTTTCCTGGTGTTTGTTGACCTCCCTGTTGTTTGGTCCGCTGCTGGTTCTTTCTGGGGGCTTCTATGGCCTGTGGTCTTTTCGTTTGGGGTCCTCTGCCCCTGCTGGTCTGGGTGTGGGGGCTGTCCTGGTTCGGCTGTCGGCCCCCTTCATGTGGGGTTTTTGGCTTCCTGGGGTTCTGGTCTCAGCTGCCGGGTCCTGTGTGCCTACCTGCTGGTTCTGGGCTGGGCTTTCGTGTCGGGTGGGTCCCTCGGCTGTGTCCTTTGTGTCTTTGTCCCTGGTTGCCCTGTCTGCAGTTTGTCTGGTTTTTGGGCCTCCTTGTTGTGGCTCTGGCCTTCTGTCTTTTCTTGGTTGTCTCCGATCCGTATTTGGTCCCTGCTGTCCTGTTCTTGGTTGCGGTCTGGTTGCTTCCTGCGGTCCCCCTTTCCTCCTTTTCATGCTCCTCTGGGTTGCTGCATTTGTTATGGTTTCTTGAGTGCGTTTGTGGATTCGGAAGGCCGGTTTTCTGCTTTGTTATGCTCCACATTGTTAATGAATGGGACAAGGACATAAGGGACCTGGGGGTAATGCTCTATTACTTACCGGTTACCTTCATTACTCCGGGTCCCATTGTCCTCGTCCCATTCATACGCCCCTCCCTCCCGCCCGGGCGGCCGGCCTTCCTGTTTGGGCTTGGTTGAACAGGCGGGAGGCTGGGTAAGTACTGCTTATGTACTCCCGGTGGGAGGGGCAGTATTAGGGTCCCAACATTCCTCCTGTCTTTTTTTCTGTTTGGAGATGATTATCTGCACATTGTTAATGAATGGGACGAGGACAACGGGAACCGGAGTAATGAAGATTACTAGTAAGTAATAGAGCATTACTAATACTATACTGTGTTTGGAAGGCCCGGGTTCCTATTAGGTTGTGCTAAGTACATTGCTCACCAAACACTACGTACAGTAAGGTACTACAAGTAAAAGAATGCCCGTTCTGATAAGATTTTGGTGAGTCAAATAAATACTTGTATAATATCATAGTATTTCGTAGGTGGTGAAGTTACACAACAAAAATTAGATGAGTGCAAGTTTCCAGTTTCCTTATAAATATGTTTTAGGTTGCAATAACACAAGTATAGATAGTACCACACACAAAGTAATATGAGCCAATTGATATTCAAGTGCCACAATTCACTTCAGCATTGGAAGCCTCCATTGTTTGGTAAGTGGCATGCTAGGTTCAGTTCACCGACTGCTACAGATGTTTGAACTAGAGTAAATATACACTCTGACATTTGCAGGTGCCAACCTAAGTCAGGTTTCACTAGGAGCAATTGGGTATGGGTGCTGCTTGGAATGGTGTTTAGGGCTCTGCCTGGCATTAGAATTGCCTCCATTGAACAGCATTATGAATAGCGCACCTTAGTGCTCCATATCAATAGTACTGGCGGTCCTGTGATTAATAGTGTGATTTCAGTTGATGCAACTCAAACATATAATTACAGACATTGCTCGTTCGAAATGTGAATGTAACACTTATGAAAAACATTTGGAAATTGTATACTAGTGTTACATGATTTCTTCACATCACTACCAGATCTATCTTTATTACGTTTTTGGAAGCTTTGTATATGTACTGGAAGGAACCAGATAGAGAAACCTGATAATATGTACAAAACCAGCAACAAAGATGTGCAACTCAACTCCTGATGGCCAACATCCCACTTTGAAAATTATTTCAGCACCACTGTGCCAGGGAGTGAGCATGATGAACAAGAGCTCTGCGCTAGCACAGCTGTTTCAGCAGGACAGGGAAAGATGGGGTATGAGCCCTGTGGTACACCTTGCTGCTACTGCCTAATCTCCCAGAAGAGACACAGGAGAGATCCGGAGTCACAACAGTAATAGCTCTCCAGTGTTATTCCCATCCACAAGTAGTCAGGCCATCCACCTGCCCCAGAGTGTCAATGTAAGTGTGGTAGGAGGAACCTAGTACCTGTACCAATCGTGCAACAGTAGTTACTTTTCTGTACAATTGGAGATTTGGAGATAAGAAGCTTCTGGTGATGGTGCTGGTACAAATGGGCAGGTGGCCAAATCTGAAAGGGTAATAGCATGTAGGGAAACAATGCTCTAGTCTGGGGCTTGTACAACTGATCTTCCCAGGCCCAAGCTCTGCACCTCTTGGAAAGCACTGTCAATTTGTGACTGGGGCTACAGACTTATGCATTAGTTTCCTGTTCGCTAAGTATGCTATTCCTTTGGCATTTTTGAAAATATATGATTAGGACAAGCGCCTTGAGAACTGCAGGCCCAAAGCTTAGAAAATCTCCAACAAAGAAAGCTCAAGGGGCCCTGTGGTGTCCTACTTTCTACAGAGTCTAATGCATCCTCTATACCGCTTATCAATGGCCAGGCCATCAAGACCTTTTGGACAGAGTCAGGGCACAATGGAGATTGCAAGACATCCCAGGACATGCAAAGAATTCAACCAACACCTAAAGAAAATGGAACAAGCAGAATACTGCAAGCCCGTCTCCCTCTGACTGGATTTCTCTAGGAGGGTGCCAACTGACTGACCCTGGTTAGGTCTCGCCTATAGACAGCTGTCTGTTCTTGAACACTTTTGTAGACAAAATGAATACTTACAGTGGGCATTGGTCACCACATTGCTTACAATTTGGTAATCTAGTTTGGTTGCACCTTATTAAATGTCTTTGCTTCCTCTTTCGATGTTAATCCCTCCCCTGGAGCATACTTTCATAACCATAACTTTTCATGGATGACTTTTATTCCACTGCTCACTATACGAGAACTATTTTTTTCTACTGTCTTTAGCTCACTATCAGACTGCATGTATTTTTGCTGTCTTAACAGTGGTGCTTTCAACCTCACCCGCTGTGTGTTGTCCCCGTTGCCCTTTCCTCCTCCTAACTCATCAGATTATTGATGCTCCCCTCTCACCCATTTCCTGATCAGTTTTGACATTTTTCTGAAGCTCTCACCTCCTCCATTGCTCCCCCACCTTGTTGCACATTAGCCTCGTCACTCAGCAGTGTTTACTTTTCCCCTCACCGGCTGCCTGCTTCATCATAGATCAAAGGTTGCATCTTCTTTTTCAAATAATTTGTTAAAGATTTTGGATGTCCCAACAGCCTCAATGTGCTACGAGGCCACTCATTTCTTTCATGCACATATCTCCTCCAAGATTGGAGTTCACCACCATGGAACGCTAAATAAAAAAAATGGCCGCTGAGTAATGCCACATGTGTGTGCATGCATGCTAGTAAATGGGCATTTTTTTTTCTGATGGTGTTCAAATCGGCAAACAAGGATATGTGTTTTTGTTGTTTTTGCTGATGATGAACAGCATCATTAAAAATCATTGAGAAAGCAAATAGGTCTGAATTGCAAAGCCAAAGGGCAAGATCATTTGTCTTTGCCAGTGCTTCTTTTTACTTATGCCCCATCTACTTAGATGCCTGCGTGCTCCCCACTTCAGATCAGCTGATCCTTATTCAGACACTTAGCTTACAGCTACATGCATACCGGCCATTTGGGGGTAACAGCCTTTACAACAAGGTTTTTACCACGTTGCGCCTTTACCGCGTTTTTACAGCGTTTATGCCTTTCCAGCGAATGCCTTTACTACGCATGTTTTTTTAACGTTTACGCCTTTACAGCACATGTCTTTACCGCGCATTTAAGGTAAGTTGGGGAGTGTGGGGGGTCTCCCCCCCACACATACTTTGTTTATATATATGAAAAATGCAAGGTAAAAAATGCGTTATAAAGGCACGGTGAGTATAGCTCCTGCGTTGTCCTGTCATACAATCCCATTTTTCTTATGTATCCTATAATGTTGAATTGCTGTCCCTACCACTGAGCTCATCTGTCATCTCTGTAGACCTGTAAATGGCTAATGCACTTTGCTTGAGTCTTACATAAAAAGTGACGCGACCAATTGCCATGGGCTTCATGTGAGGCAGAAAAGCCCTTTCATGCGTAGTTCCTAGAAGCAGCCTTCGTTCTGCGGTTAGACATGATCCTCGCCTGTGGATATTACGCCTCACCTAGAGTTAGCTATATAAGCCTCCTTCTCAATGCTTAGATTGATAAATTAAGAAAACAGCAAATTTGCACCTACCAGAGTAAGCAAAAAAGTATTTAGAGATGAAAAAACAACATTTGACTAAATCACTTTGCTGACAATATGAGAGCTTGTTTTTTCACTCTAAGTTGTTGTTGAAAGCCTGCATTCTGAAGCTTTGGCTTTGTGGAAGTACAGCTGTCAACAGTCCTGCTATCTGCTTCCCCGACATTTTGTGCTCCCACATTAAAGCTGACACACAAGCAACTCAACGCCGGCCTTCAATTGAGAGGATTACTCTGGGCCTAAACGACATGGAGCTCGTCCCATTCTTCTGTGGCTTTAAAGAGAAGCAGCGAGAACCTGAGTAAATCCCTTCATACTGTACTTTCATAAAGAGATAATTACACTCTGCCCTCAGGCCCTGACTGGCTGCTGAGACGCGCAGACACTTTCAAGAGGCGCCACGAATTGTGTAAGGCTCCGACCTGCTGGCGGGGAGCCTGGTTCACATGACAGCGATCTCCGACGGTTTTGGCACGGCCAGGTGGGAAGGTGCCCTGGGAGAGGAAGAGATAGAGCGAGGAGGAAGCGCGCGTCGAGGGCTGGAATCTTACAGGACGAGAGTCTAATTACACGCCGTTCGCAGGTGAACTCGTCCTCAAGAGCGCGCCAAAGGCTCGTGCTCCATCAGGCTGATAGTAGGGGGCGGATTTATGAAGGCCTTGCGCCGCCGATGCGTCACTTTTCCCTATGTTAAAAATGACGCACCGGCGGCGCAAGGCCTTCATAAATCTGCCCCTAAGTCTCTGCAGGAGACGGAGTCCGTCGCGCATGACAGTGGAGGGTCAACAGAGGTGTCTCTAGACGTCAGGGTCCGGTCTCCAATAGTTCAGTAGGTCTTGGGGCGGAAGCAGTCGTGTTGGTTGAGTGCAAACGCGTTATTTTAGGACAAGC
This sequence comes from Lissotriton helveticus, assembly GCF_964261635.1. Lineage (NCBI taxonomy): Eukaryota > Metazoa > Chordata > Amphibia > Caudata > Salamandridae > Lissotriton > Lissotriton helveticus. The sequence continues at coordinate 701,144,717 of NC_136068.1, read as the reverse complement.
TGGCGTCTCCGAAATAGGGGTAGTCAGACTATTAACTCAAACTGGTTGTTTAGGGCTGCTTCACTCTAAGCCTTCTACTAGCACATTTGAAGGTAAAACGTGTGTAGAACACCATACTTGTAGATTAGTTCCCACGTTTACCATGTAAACAAGCGTTGGTCTCTCACAGGCTATATTCGCAGAGAGTCGGGGTGTGAGACAGGCCTCCAGCAGGGACGCCAGAGGAATCCTGTCACCGCTCAAGGCATCGGAGTAGGTTACAGATCAGGTGATGGGAATCGTGTACATTTCTAACATGCCATTGACTTCAAAAGGCCAGTAAGCCTGGACCAAAGTCAATCACATGTCAGGTTTGTGTGTCTACCTAATCTGTATATCTCTCTTTCGAATTGTTCCACATGTGAGATGGCAATTTCTCGATTTTTGACTTGAATCAAAAGGTGTCTTCACCAATTGCTTCTCAAAATGAAAGCAGATCAGAGTTAAACCAAGGCGTATGCACAAGGTGGGTGACCAAGACCTGGCCTCTTAGCCCTTCCAAGCCATTAACGAAGAACAGAGAAAGAGCTGCGATATTGATACCCATCAAAAACCACAAACTGCGCACCTATTTCTCATACTGTTTCACCAATCACACCAAGCTAAGAGCTGCATCCCACAACACTATAACCACATTTTTGATAGTCGTCACACGCGATATGAAAACACTTCCTACAAAGGATAAAAATTAAAAAAAGACCGTTCCAGCCAGACACCCTACGTGGAGGCATATTATCAAGGGCCTATCAACGTGTTAGCTGCATTTTTTGTTGCTAAAGTGGCGATAATTTTAACGCCTTATTAGCAAGCTGCAGCTAACGTGCCTTAGCACCAGTATTTTGGCGATAGCGACCCTTTTTTTATCGCAAAGCATGTTAGCGATATTTATCGCTAATGACATGCAAAGTAGGCGTTCCTGTGCAAAAAGGCACGCAAACACCACTACTCCATATTATAAAGGGGCACCTTGAAATTCTGAAGAGACAAAAAACTGGTTCTAACTGCAGTTAGGGCCAATTACTTAAGACCAGAAAATAGCTGGTCTTAAAAATGGTGATAAAACGTGGGCCCATATCTCTGCAGGTTTTGGCGCTGGCCAGCGCGGCAAGCAATGTTGCAGCTCTGCCCTGCGACAAAACTACAGTGCAGGAATGCACACAATCAATAAGATAGTGCGCATTCCTTTGCCACAGTCATGAAACGTGTTGCTGCGCTGCGATGAGACAGCATTGCAACACTTCTTACTATGCCCTTTTTGAGACAGGATGGCGCGATGTAATCACTGGATATCGTTCCATGACGCAAGTAATGAAAGATACGTCAGGAATCCTGATGTAACTGCCTGCACCAAAGTGACGCATTGCTGCAATTATGTCACAACCATGATGCAACTCCAGCAATGCATGAGGCCAGACTATCCCCGTGGCACTGCCTCACCCTCATGCCTGCCATTAGGCAGGGGAAAGGTACTGACGCAGTGCTGTTCATGAGGGATGCTCGAATGTCGGCGCTGTTGGAGATCCATCGGTGGTGGTTGCGCACTGCGGTGTCATCGTTTGGAAGCATTGGTGGAGTGTTGGTGTGGAGGGAGTTGACGAGATGTTCTTCGCTGGCTTTGATCCAGCTGTGAGGGGTGTGATGATGGCGGTGGCATCCGGTGGGCAAGGTGAAGACGTGATGTTACCAATGATGGTCGGTTCAGGAGAGTCTGGTGTTGTGGCTGTAGATGAAGTAGCCGCTGGTGGAGGTGATGTGCTTGTCTATGTGCCCTGCTATGTGGCCTGTTGAGGTGACTTGTTGCTTGCGTCTGATGTCGGTGACCCTCCCCAGGAGAGGGTGGTGCTCTGGTCACTAGGGTTGTCCAGGTGGAACTTGAGTTAACCGAGTTGGATGTCGGTGGATTGGAGACCCTGTGGTGCAATGAGGTCTACGATTGTATTGGAGAATGGGGGGCCATGGCCCGGGGGCCTCCACATGAGGGTGCTGCAGAGGATCTTCTTGGGCTTGGTCCGGATCTGGGAGTTGACGTGGTCCATGGTCATCCTTGGCACATTAAAGTGCGTTGTCCGTCGGAGTGTGCCTCTATAGGTGATGGCAATGCCGCCTCCTTGATGGTCGGGATGCTCCTTGCGGGTGATACTGCAGCCGTCAGTGATGGCGAAGGCGATGTCCGACATGGAACAGAGGTTGGTCCTGACAGGTGAGGTGGCGTCCAGGTTTGATGGCGTTGTAGCGGTGGAGTGTCCAGGAGGAATGCTCCTTGGTGCTGAGTGAGGTCCAGGGGCAGACAGACGTAAACGGCGTAGCCTATGGGTTGCCTTTGGTACGGGAGGCGACTATTACAACGCAGGCAGTACATCGTTAACAACGCAACTCCGACAATGCGGGTGCCTTAATATCGCATTTGATCACAAAGCATTGTGAGGTCAGTAATGGGGTAATTTAAAGTTTCTCAGGTGTGTAAGGGGTTTGGGGTAAAATATAAAAAATGGGGTGTTTGTTGCGGTAAAATATGAAAAATGGGGTGTTTGTTGGGGGTAAAATATGAAAAATGGGGTGTTTGTTGGGGGTAAAATATGAAAAATGGTATGTGCATTTGTCTCAAATGCAATTTTTGTATGTGTATTGGGGGCTCAAAAAAGAAATTCCAGTGTTCACGGTTAGGTTTGTGGCGCAAATGTTAGTTTTGGGTTGCACTCACCGAAGTGGGAAAAGTGATCTTTATGTCTCCGCTATGCAACACCCGCTCTACTGTTGCAATTTGCCTAGTATTGGTATGCATTGGAATAGAATGCGAGATGATGGCATGTGTCGCAACTACGTATGTGCCTTTGGCACATGAGTGGTACGCCCGCTGTGCATGGGTGCACAGCAGCCACCATTGAGAAGTGCGCGGTGTTATGGACAGCTATGAGGAGGTAAACGCCGGAAACAACACTGGATGGTGCGTGGACGTGGGGATGTGTGTGTGAGCGTGTGTTGTTAATACTTTATTGAGGGAAGTCTTACTTTGAAGCTGTGTCCCGTGTCTTTGTAGCTCCTGCTCTCCTGAGTCTGCTTCCAGGAAAAGGAAGTAGACAGTCAGGCTCCCTCCCCTGAGTCAATCACAATGCTGCGATGCAGTAGTGGGATTGGTAAACAGCAACGGGACAAGTCATTCAGCCAGGCACGGAGGGGTGGCTATGTTCTCCATGCAGGCTGTAATGCAGCCTGCATTGTGAACAGGGAAGTGTGCTTGACTGCTTTGGGCGGCCTGAGTGGGCTGACCAAACAGTCATTGCGCACTTGAGTGGGCATGCCAATCCGTCCATGCCCTGCTCTGTGTTTTGAGCATGTCAGAACCCCACAAGACTTACCTTGTATACTCCTGGAGCTATCTCGCAGGGACGAGGTGAACAATCTCCACCGTCCCCCTCCTTACCTAATCAAAGGTGAATATACTGACCAAGGCAAGGATGGAACCAGGGGAAGGACTCTAAAAGTGTTGGGAAGGGACATCGTCTGTGAAGACCTGGTGAGGAGTCTCACTAGACTGAGGGCACTCTCCTTGGTATCGCCAGCTAAATAAGAGAAGAACAAATTGGTTAGTACTAGGGGTGTTGTTTTAAGGTTGGTATAGTCACCTGGAAATGAAGGCTGGAGCAAGGATGGGAAGTCTCCAAGGGGGAGGGAGTAGGATAAACCGGAAGGCAGGCAAGGCACGCTCCAGTTGCTGTTGCACCAGAAGAGGGTGACACCAGCGCTCCCAACGTCAGCACAAGGAGAGTGAAAAGGCTGCCACCTCACCTGCATGGTAGTATGGCAGTAATGAAAAGAAAACAAGGAGCACTCGTGCGTAGTGATGAAAACAAGGTAAACCGCGACCACGTGTTCGCAGAGCATGTCGCGAGGATGAAATGAATAAGGCGCTCCTGCGCCTTGGAAAAGAACAAGTAAACCGGAACCACGCGTTCCAGTGCGTGTCGCGAGGGGCAGTGTAACAAGGCACTCCTGCTCTGTGGAAAAGAACAAGGAGACCGTAGCCTCGCTTTCCAGTGCGTGTCGCGAGGGGCAGTGTAACGAGGCGCTTCTGCGCCGTGGAAAAGAACAAGGAAACCGCAACCGTGTTTTCCAGTGCGTGTCGCAAGGGGCAGTGTAACAAGGCGCTCCTGCGCCATGGAAAAGAACAAGGAAACCACGACCATGCGTTTCCAGAGCATGTCGCGAGTCTGCACACCAGGAATGCGCTCTATCGGGGATTGTTGGCAAGGAAGATGCTTTAACGCGTCAGCAAAGGAGAAGGATTCGGGAGGGCTGGTAGGTAAATCCGGAGGATCTGTAGGATCCGTAGGGAAGGCAGCTAGCGGTAGGCATCCAGTCAAGGATCAGTACTAGAAGCGCTGATGGGTTTGAGCACCGCAGCTTTATCCGGTCACACCCGGTAGTGCTTCTGACCTGACTAGGTGCACTTCCTGGTTGGAGTGCTAGACCGCTAACCTGTCCCGCAGTACTGCACATCAATTATGGACCGAAACCCACTACACATACTTCTAATCCTCCCAAGACGGAACATTGACAGAGCAGTCCTATCCACGCTCCCAACCCCTTAGGATACATAGCATGATTACATCAGTTAGTTATCCCTTGTTTTTAACTTGTGATTTTTTTTGGGCTTCCCTCTTCCTGCTGCTGCTGCCCCTGTGGCCCCACACCCCTGTCCTCGCCTATTGCCGCCACCCAGCTGATCGTTCCTCTCCCTCCTAAATGGCGGACGCTGTGCGGTTGCGCTGCGGACGTGTGCCGCTGGCACAAAGAAGGCGTGCCTCAGCCAAGCCCATCTGCGTCTGTCTGTGACCTGACCGCAATCAGCACCAGGAACCCTGGATCTCGAGCCAGCCGCTGCTACAGCTCAGCCACCCTCCACGCACTCAACCACGGAAAACTCAGAGACTGACAACAGGCCTCACCAAACATGACCCATGGCCATTTCTCCTGCCGACACTGCCGCCAGACCTTAACCACAACCCCGGCCTCCAACACATCTGACGCCAGCGTCGTAGCCAGAGAACGCCACACATGGATCTCCAACTGAACATACAAGCTCACCCAATTACGCAAGTCAGACAATCAGCGCCCCAAGAAAACCGCCTGGTTCACCTGCGATCTCCAAGATGCAAGACGCACCTGCAGATGCCTGGAGGAGAACTGGAGAAACACCAAGACACCCGAAATCTACACCAGCTACAAGGACGCCATGATGGACTACCACAACCAAATCCTCAACAACTCAACCAACTCCAGGCAACTCTTCAAGGTCATTCATGAATTCACTAACCCACGCTGCGACAACACAAATATCACCCCTTTCCCAAGACCTCTGTGATAAGCGTGGAACCTACTTCCACTCAAGATCAAAAATACTTCACAACAACTTTGCCGATCATCCACTAGATGCCACAGCCGGCCCCTGCCTCCCCAACACCAGCCAGCCCACCATCTCCACCTGGATGCCGGTCACAGATGAATATACCACCTCAACCATGAAAGGCATCCACTCAGGGGCCCCCACTGACCTCTGCCCTCCTCACATCTACCACAGCACAAGAACGCCCTACTTGCCGCCATTAACGGCATCCACACCCTCCTGGAGCAAGGCCACTCCGCAGTTCTCATCCTACTGAAACCTTTCAGTGTCCTTCAACACCGTCTCCCACCACACACTAGTGGCCAGACTACACAACGCTAGTATACAAGGAACAGCCCTAGACTGGATCCAATCATTCCTCAACGGAAGAGGCCAAAGGATCAGACAGCCACCCTTCCTCTCCGATCCCACATAAATCACCTGCAGAGTCCAACAGGGGTCATCACTGAGCCCGACCCTCTTCAACATCTACATGGCCCCCCTCGCTGCCATCATACAGACAACACAGCATCAACATCGTATCCTGCGCTGATGACACCCAGCTCATCCTCTCCCTCAACAAAGACCCCACCACCACCAGACTCAGCTTCCAGTAAGGAATGCATGACGTCGAAAATTGGATGACCAACAGCTGCCTGTAGCTCAACGCCGAGAAGGCAGTTGTCCTCATCCTTGGAACCACCCCTTCAGTATGGGACAACACCTGGTGCCCGCCGCCCTCGGAAGCCCACCTACACCCTCGGACAACTCCAAAAACATTGCCATCGTACTCGACTCATGCCTCACCATGAACCAACAGGCCTAAGTCGTCAACTCCAGATGCTTCTACACCCTCTGCATCCTCCGCAAGTCCTTCAAATGGAGCCCCCCAAAGGAAGACAGTCACACATGCACTCATCACCAGCAGACTGGCGCGCTAACTGTGGTTAGCGATAGTTATCGCCAGACATTGATGATACCTGCGCCGCTCCCTTTCACTATACCCAAGGTAACATTAGTGCTGGCTGTTATGCTCCAAAAGAGCCCAGCCACTCCCAGTGGCCTCTCTGTCAGGGTGAGAGACTCTGGACAGGAGGAGGCCCACCACATTCTGTGCCTGCTCAGTTAGGCTCAATGTTCTACTGTACAAGACAATGAGGTACAAAAGGGGGTGGTGATGGACGGAGCATCTGAACCAATCAAAAACTCAGACCCAGTCAACAGATCTGGGTTAAATCCATCACCATTCTTTAGCCCACTCTGCCACCCCAGTTCAGACATGACCATATGCAAATCAGTCTGACCCGGTGCCTCATGGGAACAGTCCAGCCCGAACTACCAAGCCATGCCTTCCCTGGACCGGAAACAAGCTTCCTAGGACCGGTTTCTGGCATTTCAGCCGTCTTCAGCCAGGCTTGCTTGAATCCAGTAGCAAAGTGAGCAAGGGACTCATGCCTGAGCATACCCTGCCAACTTATGGCGAACAAAGCGGTACAAAAGGGGGTGGTGATGGACGGAGCATCTGAACCAATCAAACACTCACACCCAGTCAACAGATCTGGGTTAAATCCATCACCATTCTTTAGCCCACTCTGCCACCCCAGTTCAGACATGCCCATATGCAAATTAGTCTGACCCTCTGCCTCATGGGAACAGTGCAGCCTGAACTGCCAAGCCATGCCTTCCCTGGAAACAAGCTTCCTAGGACCGTTTTCTGGCATTTCAGCCGTCTTCAGCCAGGCTTGCTTGAATCCAGTGGCAAAGTGAGCAAGGGACTCACGTCTGAGCATACCCTGCCAACTTATGGCGAACAAAGTGGTACAAAAGGGGGTGGTGATGGACGGATCATCTGAACCAATCAAACACTCACACCCAGTCAACAGATCTGGGTTAAATCCATCACCGTTCTTTAGCCCACTCTGCCACCCCAGTTCAGACATGGCCATATGCAAATCAGTCTGACCCGGTGCCTCATGGGAACAGTCCAGCCCGAACTACCAAGCCATGCCTTCCCTGGACCGGAAACAAGCTTCCTAGGACCGGTTTCTGGCATTTCAGCCGTCTTCAGCCAGGCTTGCTTGAATCCAGTAGCAAAGTGAGCAAGGGACTCATGCCTGAGCATACCCTGCCAACTTATGGCGAACAAAGCGGTACAAAAGGGGGTGGTGATGGACGGAGCATCTGAACCAATCAAACACTCAAACCCAGTCAACAGATCTGGGTTAAATCCATCACCATTCTTTAGCCCACTCTGCCACCCCAGTTCAGACATGCCCATATGCAAATTAGTCTGACCCTCTGCCTCATGGGAACAGTGCAGCCTGAACTGCCAAGCCATGCCTTCCCTGGAAACAAGCTTCCTAGGACCGTTTTCTGGCATTTCAGCCGTCTTCAGCCAGGCTTGCTTGAATCCAGTGGCAAAGTGAGCAAGGGACTCACGTCTGAGCATACCCTGCCAACTTATGGCGAACAAAGTGGTACAAAAGGGGGTGTGATGGACGGACCATCTGAACCAATCAAACACTCACACCCAGTCAACAGATCTGGGTTAAATCCATCACCGTTCTTTAGCCCACTCTGCCACCCCAGTTCAGACATGGCCATATGCAAATCAGTCTGACCCTGTGCCTCATGGGAACAGTCCAGCCCGAACTGCCAAGCCATGCCTTCCCTGGACTGGAAACAAGCTTCCTAGGACCTGTTTCTGGCATTTCAGCCGTCTTCAGCCAGGCTTGCTTGAATCCAGTGGCAAAGTGAGCAAGGGACTCACGTCTGAGCATACCCTGCCAACTTATGGTGAACAAAGCAGTACTAAAGAGGGTGGGGATGGACGGAGCATCTGAACCAATCAAACACTCACACCCAGTCAACAGATTTGGGTTAAATCCATCACCGTTCTTTAGATGACTCTGCCACCCCAGTTCAGACAAGGCCATAAGGAAATCAGTCTGACCCTGTGCCTCATGGGAACAGTCCAGCCCGAACTGCCAAGCCATGCCTTCCCTGGACCGGAAACATGCTTCCTAGGACCGGTTTCTGGCATTTCAGCCGTCTTCAGCCAGGCTTGCTTGAATCCAGCGGCAAAGTGAGCAAGGGACTCACGTCTGAGCATACCCTGCCAACTTATGGTGAACAAAGCAGTACAAAAGGGGGTGGTGATGGACGGAGCATCTGAACCAATCAAACACTCACACCCAGTCAACAGATCTTGGTTGAACCCATCACCTTTCTTTAGCCCACTCTGCCACCCCAGTTCATACATGGCCATATGCAAATCAGTGTGACCATGTGCCTCATGGGAAGAGTCCAGCCCAAACTACCAAGCCATGCCTTCCCTGGACCGGAAACAAGCTTCCTAGGACCGGTTTCTGGCATTTCAATCGTCTTCAGCCAGGATTGCTTGAATCCAGTGGCAAAGTGAGCAAGGGACTTATGTCGGAGCATAACCTGCCAACTTATGGCAAACAAAGCGGTACAAAAGGGGGTGGTGAAGGACGGAGCATCTGAACCAATCAAAGACTCACACCCAGTCAACAGATATGGGTTAAATCCATCACCGTTCTTTAGCCCACTCTGCCATCCCATTTCAGACATGGCCATATGCAAATCAGTCTGACCCTGTGCCTCATGGGAACAGTCCAGCCGGAACTGCCAAGCCATGCCTTCGCTGGACCGGAAACATGCTTCCTCGGACCGGTTTCTGGCATTTCAGCCGTCTTCAGCCAGGCTTGCTTGAATCCAGTGGCAAAGTGAGCAAGGGACTCACGTCTGAGCATACCCTGCCAACCTATGGTGAACAAAGCAGTGCTAAAGAGGGTGGGGATGGGCGGAGCATCTGAACCAATCAAACACTCACACCCAGTCAACAGATTTGGGTTAAATCCATCACCGTTCTTTAGCCGACTCTGCCACCCCAGTTCAGACATGGCCATAAGGGAATCAGTCTGACCCTGTGCCTCATGGGAACAGTCCAGCCGAAACTGCCAAGCCATGCCTTCCCTGGACCGGAAACAAGCTTCCTAGGACCGGTTTCTGGCATTTCAGCCGTCTTCAGCCAGGCTTGTTTGAATCCAGTGGCAAAGTGAGCAAGGGACTCACGCCTGAGCATACCCTGCCAACTTATGGCAAACAAAGCGGCACAAAAGCTTGATTCCGGTCCAGGAAAGGCAGTTCGGGCTGGACTGTTCCCATGAGGCAAAGGGTCAGACTGATTTGCATATGACCATGTCTGAACTGGGGTGGCAGAGTGGGCTAAAGAACGGTGATGGATTAAACCCAGATCCATTGACTGGGTGTGAGTTTTGATTGGTTCAGACGCTCCGTCCATCACCACCCCTTTTTGTGCCGCTTTGTTCGCCATAAGTTGGCAGGGTATGCTCAGACGTTGAGTCCCTTGCTCACTTTGCCACTGGATGCAAGCAAGCCTAGCTGAAGACGGCTGGAATGCCAGAAACCGGTCCTAGGAAGCTTGATTCCGGTCCAGGAAAGGCATGGCTTGGCAGTTTCGGGCTGGATTGTTCCCATGAGGCACAGGGTCAGACTGAGTTGCATATGGCCATGTCTGAACTGGGGTGGCAGAGTGGGCTAAAGAACGGTGATGGATTATACCCAGATCTGTTGACTGGGTGTGAGTGTTTGATTGGTTCAGACGCTCCGTCCTTCACCACCCCCTTTTGTACCGCTTTGTTCACCATAAGTTGGCAGGGTATGCTCAGACGTTGAGTCCCTTGCCCACTTTGGCACTGGATTCAAGCAAGCCTGGCTGAAGACGGCTGGAATGCCAGAAGCATGTCCTAGGAAGCTTGATTCCGTTCCAGGAAAGGCATGGCTTGGCAGTTCGGGCTGGAATGTTCCCATGAGGCACAGGGTCAGACTGATTTGTATATAGCCATGTCTGAACTGGGGTGGCAGAGTGGGCTAAAGAGCGGTGATGGATTAAACCCAGATCTGTTGACTGGGTGTGAGTGTTTGATTGGTTCAGACACTACGTCCATCACCACCCCCTTTTGTACCGCTTTGTTCGCCATAAGTTGGCAGAGTATGCTCAGACATTGAGTCCCTTGCTCACTTGGCCACTGGATTCAAGCAAGCCTGGCTGAAGACGGCTGGAATGCCAGAAACCGGTCCTAGGAAGCTTGATTCCGGTCCAGGAAAGGCATGGCTTGGCAGTTTCGGGCTGGACTGTTCCCATGAGGCACAGGGTCAGACTGATTTGCATATGGCCATGTCTGAACTGGGGTGGCAGAGTGGGCTAAAGAACGGTGATGGATTAAACCCAGATCTATTGACTGGGTGTGAGTGTTTGATTGGTTCAGACGCTCCGTCCTTCACCACCCCCTTTTGTACCGCTTTGTTCGCCATAAGTTGGCAGAGTATGCTCAGACATTGAGTCCCTTGCTCACTTGGCCACTGGATTCAAGCAATCCTGGCTGAAGACAGCTGGAAGGCCAGAAACCGGTCCTAGGAAGCTTGATTCCGGTCCAGGAAAGGCATGGCTTGGCAGTTCGGGCTGGTCTGTTCCCATGCGGCACAGGGTCAGACTGATTTGCATATGGCCATGTCTGAACTGGGGTGGCAGAGTGGGCTAAAGAACGGTGATGGATTAAATCTAGATCTCTTGCCTGGGTGTGAGTGTTTGATTGGTTCAGACGCTCCGTCCATCACCACCCCCTTTTGTACCTCATTGTTCGCCATAAGTTGGCAGGGTATGTTCAGACGTTGAGTTCCTTGCTCACTTTGCCACTGGATTCAAGCAAGCCTGGATGAAGACGGCTGGAATGCCAGAAACCGGTCCCAGGAAGCTTGATTCCGGTCCAGGAAAGGCATGGCTTGGCAGTTCGGGCTGGACTGTTCCCATGAGGCACAGGGTCAGACTGATTTGCATATGGCCATGTCTTAACTGGGGTGGCAGAGTGGGCTAAAGAAGGGTGATGGATTAAACCCATATCTGTTGACTGAGTGTGAGTGTTTGATTGGTTCAGACGCTCCGTCCATCACCACCCCCTTATGTACCGCTTTGTTCGGTACAAGACAATGAGACCCGCATTATCTGTACTTAGCTATAAGGAACTCTGGTCTTTGCTCTAAGGCTACAGCAGCCTTTAAGATCAAACGCCAGCAGCCAAGCCGATTCAGGACAAAGTGATTTTATCTGCGCCTGAGAAAACCGGCCCACCAGCTGGCCTTTTTCCCATGCCCGCCTTGCCCATACGAAGCTGTGTATCGGACAGGAGACTGCACATCACCTTGGCTGGATATACCTGGATAGGGAGTGGTGGGTAGATGTGCACCACCCATTTTCTTGTTCATACAGTTTGATGAATTCAGTAGTCTCTGGTCAGCTGATTAGTGGATCACAAAGTGTGCTGTGGTACGTAAGGTAAAATATGCTTTTCAAGGCTGGAATTAGAAGAAGGAAATATAATTGCTCAAATCTTACACTCCCACCTATTTACCTAAATTGGTTATACAACTACAATTCACTGGTTGCTGTTTGCATGCATCCATCCCTAGGACCTAGTAATTAGAAAACGTGTATATATAGGATGCTGCAGAAATTCAAGGGAACAAATCATTTTGGTGTGTCAGATTTTTATTTTTAAAGGTGGCAGATTTTTTTAAAGGTGAAATTTGAGGGATTCTTACACTTTCTAATCTAAGTGCTTAAGTCCAAAGTTCCACTTTGTCCTTTAAGTTGACAGCCAACACATGCTTAACTTGATTTAGTGCACAGGTCCGGGGCGTTTTCATGGCTACAATTAATAATTCAGAGTGCAGAAAAGGTTGTATGGCCACCAGCACATTGTATGGTCCATTATCTCCGCTTTCACTGGACTTTTCCTGCCTCTAATGCGGTATCGCCCAAATGACTATCGCCATTGTTAACAAGTTAGCAGGAGTTTTCTACGCTGTTCCCTGCAACTATCGCCTGTTACCAATGTGTTGATAATACGTCGATAACAAGGCGATAAATGTCAGGGAAAGAAGGCGATAAAGAAAATTCCGATAACCAAGGTTGGCGATAGTTATCGCCAGCCCTTGGTAATATTCCCCATAATGTTCTATACTGTCCTTGTAGACAAGCACTTCAGCTCCCCACATATTGATACTAAGCGCTACAGAAATGTTATAATACGATAGAATACAATACAATGTTTCCGGTCACACCCCACTGTGTCTATTATTTCTCTTCCTGTCTCTCTTATATGAAGTAGCCCTGCTTCGTATTATTCAAAGATTTAGTTTATGAGACGGTTGCAATGGATGGTGATATTCCAGCAGCAATCATTTGTAATCAAATTATCCAGACACCCTCAGGGATCCTCACCATTCTATGAACTATAGTGCATGAGCTCCGGTAATGGAAAGCACAATTTGTACATGCTTGAACTTACAGCAATCTATGGATGTTTTTAAAAGTTACTTATAATCCTCATCCAGATTCATCATATTTCAATATAAAGGCAATACCTCAAACCATGCACACATCCCAAACAACTTTCTTTCATTTCTATAGCACTAACTTCTGAGGCTTTTTCAATCCAGTGCTGAGCCCTTTTTTGGTAATTTGGGGTACTTTGCGCCTACGCCTCAAAAAAATTTTTTCCCACATAAGGTATCCACCCCAAATTTGTATCCTTCATGGGATTCTAAAAGTTCCAACAGCTTGTGGATTCCCATGAAGGGGACCGACAAAATAGCCAAAATATAGCTACATTTTTGTTTTTATTTAGGAAAATTGGAAAAAAAGTGCTCTGAAAAATAGTCTGGTTTGTTTCCTACAAATGGCATTAAAGTTTTGCTTTGCTAAAATCACCATCTTTCCAGCTTTAAGGAACATGCAGAGCTGTGCAGAGAAATTATTTTTTTATCACAGTGCAGTGATTTTTCTAAGAGGTAGCTAATTGTCCCCAATTTTCGTCCTTTCAAACTTCTTCCAGTTTGTGGTGGAAATAGGTGTGAAACTTGTGGGTGGTGACTGAAAGCAATACATTTCTGAAATGTAGAAAACATTTGGAATTCAGCAAGGGGTCATTTGTGTAGGTTCCTCAAGGTTTTCCCAAATAAATAATTGTTACAATAAAAAATAAGAAACATTGGTAGGGAAAAACAGACATTTGTTACAACGTTTTCATCTGTAACTTCTTGTTCTAATGGCCTATTTACAAAAGCAATACCACTGCACTCTTCTGGTCACAGAGATATTTAGGATTCGTAGTTTCTCCAAGATCCCAAGTTTCCCAGAACAAACAAATGAGCTGCACCTTATGGTGGATTTTCATTGTGTACCCGAGTAGGTAGTAATGAATATGGTAAATATAACGAGTGAAAAATGGGTCTGAAGAAAACCTTCATATTTCTGAAATGTGCACCAGGTGCTCCGTTGAGGAGCAGTGGTTATTTGTACGTCTAAATTAATGGGTAACCATACGAGCATGTGATTCAGAGGGCATTTTGCAAAAAGTCTTTTTCCTTACACACTGGCTTTCATTTAGAAGTCACAAATGCAAATAAATAATATTTGGTATGTTCTACTGTTCGGCAGTGCTACGTCTCCTGATAAAAATGAAACCCCACATGCATGGCCACTTGTGTGGCAGGGCCTAGCACATGCAACACAGTACACCCCAAAATGTGACCAGGAGGCATCATATTTTACCCAGCAGACACCATTCTTTTTTTTACAATTTAGGCACATGCAGATGTTGGACTCTAGCTCAGCTGCCACCCAGGAAAAGCTGCCAAACCCAGACATTTCTGAAAACTAGATGCCTGAAATAGTCCAGGGGGGCATGATTTGCATAGTTTCTACCAGGTATTTTATGCAAAAGCCCTAATAAACCACAAACTTAGGCTAAAAATACAAAGTGTGTTATATTTCTGTGACAGAAAGTTCTGGATTCTCCAGGGAGCCACACATTTCCTGCTACCCTACTTTCCTCTGAGGCTCCAGATAAAAATGGTAGCTCACTTATGTGGATGGATTACAATTTGGGTAGCTGTGGATATTGAGCCTTAGCTCAGCTAACATCTAGGAAAACCTACCAAACCTTCACATTACTGAAAACTAGACACATAGAAGATTTCAGAATGGCATGACTCGTGTGGCTCTCACTAGGTAATTTTGCAAAAAAGCCTATGCAATCCCCAACTTGGCTAAAAACACACATTTTCTTCACATTACTGTGATAGTAAGTTATGAAATCTGTGGAGAGCCACACATTTCATACTGCTGGGTGTTCCTCCAAGCCACCTGATAAAAATGGTACCTTACTAGTGTGGGTGGGCTAGCACCCGCGACATGAACATGTCACATGTTTACACTGAAAAACAACACTTTTTTGCAATTTGAGTAGCAGTGGATTTTGGGCCCTAACCAGTGCATCATTTGTAGGCAATGCTTACAGGTGGGGCCCACCCACACTCATTTTTAGGGGACCAATACTTCTTTTTCCTTAACAGCCTTTAATCCAGGGCAAGAGGGAGAAAAAATACAAAATAGGTCAAAATAGAGAAAGGTGAAAAATTGTATCAAAGTAAGAAAGCATGTGTAAAAACGAACAAGCATGAGTAAGATAAATGGACAGTGAGCATCTGGTGGTGCATTAAAGAGTCGTGATGTGGGTAAAGACTATGCAGCCTTGGTATTCAGTTCCCCAATCATCGATATTGCCGGCCATGGGCTTCTTTGCAAAACTTTGGGCACCAACACTATTGTTTCATAAATTAAGCAATAGACCTAACTTAACCAGCACCACAGGAAACACACTAAACTTGCACAATTCTGAAGCTTAGGGCCCAGGGAGACTTCAGGGTGGCATGCCTTGCAATTTTGGTAGCTGTACATTTTGGGTGCTAGCTCCGCCAGTACTGACAGAACCCTACCAAACCTGCACATTTCTGAAATCTAAACACCAAGGAGAGTCTAGGGGATCCACAAATTTCCTACCATCTAGAGTTCCCACAATGACGATAATGACAGTACCCCACTTAGGTGAGTAGGCCTAAAGTGCTATTTAAAGGGATCAGTGAGAGGGCTAGCTTCTATATTTTTAGCTGTGCTTGGACACCACCCATGAAAGCTCACTAACCAAAGACACTTTTGAAAACCTACATCCAGGGTATTCCAGAGCAGTACACATTTTATGAATCCCATGAGTTTTCTTGCTCACAATGCCCTGCAAACTTCAAACTTTATCTAAAATTCACACATTTTCCTTGCATTTCTGTGATAAATACTTCCTCAAAATTCCTTACCACCAAGCTTACCCCTTTTGTTCTGATAAAAATGCTACCCCACTTGTGTGGTTGGTCCTGCTGTCCATGACAGGAACTAAACAAACCATGGTCAATGGGAGTCCTCGCAGGACGTATCTGGTTTATACATTTTAATTTCTGGTGAAAGAATTTCAATCTCTGTCAACTGCTATTTAGCAGGGGGATAAAGTGTTTCATCTTTTAGTTGCCATGGAATAACATGCTAAATATTTTTCTGTTATAACTTGTTGACATTCTTAGTTAGTCATGTCAACTTGTGGTATGGCCCCAACCAGAAGACATTTGTATTTAAGAAATTGGAGATCAGATTACTCTCAGAAATTATGCTTATTAAACATGAGATTTTCTGGGAGTACGCTTTTTGGGGAAGAATTACAGAATGTTAATAAGTCCTTCGAAAGCAGAAAACCATGTGCTGCCAACGGAAGTAATATGTCTCTACATAGTGGTGGTGTCTACTGTACGGGTTTTCCCTCAACATTATTTGTTCCAAAGTTCAAATATATAAATTTTTGACAAACGTAATACGATTTCCTGTTCCTATACAATGAAAATATAGTAGTGATCTAAGTCTGCTCAATTGCCAAGCGGCCCTTTGCCACATGCATATTTCTCTTACCTACTTTCTTTCCAAGGAGGTTGAAGCCAGGTTGTCCCTCATGACTTTAGTGGTAGTAAGCTTTGTTTTGGGTGCTTTGAAGTAAGTTTTCTTGGCGGGTTACTCTTTCAAGGTCCATACGGAAACATTTGTTTGAGGATTTCCTATCTCTTTTGTTATTCATTTCTTCACATAGAAATCCACGTTATTGAGTTATGCACTGTGTCCCATACAGTGTGATTGATAAACAATTCCTATTACTTGGATCTCAGCTGCAGACACATGCACACAGGATGCTGCACAGGTGGTACAGGAGACAAGTGGAGACAAGGAGACCTTTAGCTTGGAGCTCTGAGATGGTCTAGGCTTATGCACTACACAGGACCACAGCAAGTGTGGCTATTGGCACCGTGGAGAGAACCATAGAAGGCACTGGTATCCGCACTAAGCACTAGCATTTCTCATGGCTGTGGCAAGCGGTAAGAGGTAAAGGTGAGGGACAAAAATCTGCTGCTTGACCTGCCCCACAAGCCACACTGACCAGCTTACTTTGCCCCAGATCATCTTAGTTACTTGACCTGCTACAGCAGGAGTATCTGATGCGCTCATGCCCGTTTCTCAACCTTGTTGCGGCCTTCTGTTGCTTTCCTACAGATCTCATCTTTTTGCAGTGTCTGCCCCCTCTAGTTTCTTGGGATGTCCAATCCCTAGTGAGCAGCACCTCTTCTTTCTTGCCGAGACGTCAGCGAAGGATAGAAGGTGGTAGACTCTCACGAGGATGGCATGGGTAGCAGACTGCCAACTGGGGAGAAAGGCTGCAGGAGTGCGGCCAATAAAGAGTGAAGCTCATTAAGAATTGTAGCCAGTACCACACAGAACTGCCACAAACAGAAGGATACCAGGAAGCAGTGTGACGCCAAGAGGGAGGTAGGCTGTCTGCCTTACTATTTTTACCTAAAGTGCATTGATCTGTTGAAATGGCGATTGATACAGCACCTGTAGCAGCTCTGACATATATGTGTAGAACAGGTTTTAATGAAAACTTCTCTTCAAAGAATAGCTTTTACGTCATAACTCCAAAAACCTAAAGGCTACATGAACAACGAGCAATGTGAACTAGACTTAACAACTAAACAAATTAGGTAGGCCAAACAGCCTCCTAAGAAAACATGGAGTTGGGCAGAGTGATAAATGAGGAGTCCTGACCTCTTAAATTGTAATAAAATACAAACAGCACCCAAGCAAACGTAAAGGAAGGATGCCAGGAAGTACATTAGACGACTCATTAAGTGGTAGTAGTCAGGAGGACGGACAAGGATTAGGAGAGAAATATATTAAAACTTCTGACACCAAGATTTTGCATGGTTCTTCAGGAAAAGGAGCAATCTTAAACACATGATAATGGACCAATACACGGACCACACAATGGTAAGAAGAGTCTAGCAACTTTAATAACCCCAAAGTACTAAAACTTTGTAAGAGCAAACAACTATCAAGTACAAAATGAGCTCAGGTCGAACAAGAACCTCCACAGATCAATAGATGAAGTATAGAAGATACAGGCAATGTGGTAGTAGCAAATCCACCAAATTGCAGGTTACTAACCCAATGTACCTGAAAAAATGAGTTGGAAAGTGCACATTGTGAAGCCACACTGTTGATATCTAACTTCTTAAAAAAATAGTTCCAGTTGAAGTAAATCTTTTCACTAATTAACCACGGAGTAGTTCCCCTATGAAAGAAAGTCAACCACATGAGTTGGTGGGTTATCCAAACCAAGGCTCGCCTTATGAGAAGGATTGTGATCTAGAGAAAGGCTACATCCAATGTCAACAACTCTCATGTGATTCAATTCAGCTTAACCCTGTCTTTGTGGAAGCCTATAATGAAACGAGCAAAATCAGTCCAAAACAGATGTAAAGCAGGGCACGGTAATGAGTTTGTTACAGAAATAAAGAAACATAGAAATGGGCCCAAAAAGCATTAGCAACAGCTTTAGCAATAATAGCAACATGAACGTGGATCAGGTAGCAGACATAATTGAAAA
This sequence comes from Lissotriton helveticus, assembly GCF_964261635.1. Lineage (NCBI taxonomy): Eukaryota > Metazoa > Chordata > Amphibia > Caudata > Salamandridae > Lissotriton > Lissotriton helveticus. The sequence continues at coordinate 701,126,372 of NC_136068.1, read as the reverse complement.
GGAAAAAAAGTAAATCAAAGTCATTAGTCGACAAAACAGAGCACTAAATCAATAATTAATATTGGAATACTCTAATTAACATACTAGAAGAAACAACAAATGCATTGAACTACAAATCAAATAAATTAGAAATACAAGTGGATTCATTAAACTCCTTGGCGGTCTTTGTTTGTGAATTTATACAAAGTTAAACACTTAAATAATCTCATACTTTGAGCAAGGAGTGAAATAGAATTAAAATCAACAAGAAGTTGCACCTGCTTGGCAATAATAGAAACATTTACTTCGCTGCCATTAGTCTTGGATACACTAGTTACAGAAGTCAAGAATATAAGGAGGCATAACCAAGAAACCCATAATCGTCTCCATAATTCCTGACAACAATTGAACGAAAAAACAAATACTAACACAGACATAAGATCCATTTTCATATACCAAAAAATACAGATGAGATCACTGATTTAAAATCATCTATGTCAATGTCACCCATACGATCTGACAGGAAAACATGTGATCAAGACATGATTCTAAGTGAAGCACAACTACCTTTAACAAAAGGGAGCAGAAAAGCACACCATAAAAACAGCAAGCCAACGGTGCACAAAGTTCTGCAAAGTCCATAAAACATTTTTACATTTGTGAAAAAATACCGAATAACAAGTAATTAGAACATATCGAAACAATGCAGGTTACGGAATAAAAACGGCAAAATAGAACAAACTAGCCCACTCCACCAATAACTGGTATACCACTGAGTGAGGAAACACAATAAGAGTTACTTGACAAAAAAATCCAAGATGCGACAAAATAGGTACGTTCTTCCAGAAAGTGGTCTTGAAAACTTGGAAGCATTGTTTGAAACAAATCAAAGGACTCCAAATGCCCAATTTACAGCTCAAGGAAAAACAATGATGAACAATGGAACAAATTAGTCTTTTACTTGGAATACTAATCCAAGTGAGGGTGCAACATCCTCAATGGAGAAAACGCTGCTAAATTATTAAAACCACATGCTGATCTATCAATTTGAACAGAATGAAAACAATGTCTGAATGCAAATAAAAGTGATTGAGTTTCAACCTCCACGAGGCCAAGAAACAAAGGAATCACATACCTTTCTGAGGACTTTGTGACCTATGTGTACTCAATAAAAACATCTTTAGGCAATAGGAAAGCACAATATACAAATTCTAGATAATCTTTACCCACATATGTTAATGCCAAGCCAAGAATAAAAATCAATCTAGTACAACGTGTAACAGGACAAAATAAGAGAATATCACAACATCAACATAACTAATACATAGGTGCAGATGATAAAAAGCAGTATGATAAGGCATTGATTTAAGCAATACTTAATGACAAACAACAAGTAGACATTGGAGAATGAAAGTTTTACAGGTTCAGGCTGGAAAAGACTGGAGCTGGATAAATAAATGACCAACCTGCAAAACAAATGACAACTATGCAGGGAATGCACCTTTTTGGAGTCTACAGTTCTGCTCATAGAATGTATGAAGTTTTAATACAATCATACAAGACTCAGAAGCAATAAGTTACTTGAAACGGTTTTATTAATTGTAGTATAAGAAACCTTATCCCAAGAAGACTTTCCACTGATAGGATACATTGACTACTACAATCATGCAATTCGAAAACCAAACAAAGAATGTGCAAAAAGGGGGGTGGTTATCTTCTTAGGAATATTCCACAACATTTCTTGTCACGTAACCTTAAAAGAGACAAAATAGAAGAAGCACTCCTCTCAGTATGCCATTCAGTTGGATGGAAGAATGGTGCTAATTGACAAATTCCAAGAAGACCAGCCAGTTGCCTTTACACACACTGTGGCCACAAGTCACTCTATTCTTGACTATACATTTGCTAGCTTATCAATATGAATGCCTTTACACACATTTAGAATAGAAAACTGAACAGAAAGTGATAATCTACGAATTAGCCAACTCAAAAGATCGCCATAAAACTGCCAAATGCCTGCTAGAACACAAACAATCTTTGAATGTGGAGAGGCTGATATGGTTCAGTTGTATATCAGATACAATCTCACTTTTTGCTCCATATTACCAGTTTCTCTGGACAAAAGAGGCAGACAACCTTGTAACCATGTAGGAGAACTTCATTAAAAAAACGTGTTACAACATTTATCAATTAAGATACCAAAAGGAGTTCAATCATAGGATCAATAAGATCAAACAATGACTGGTTCTTTAAGACCCCTTAAATTGGAAAATACAAATTTGAGCCAAGTACCAAGACAATTAAATAAGATGCCAACTATATTTTATTTAACACAAGAAAGAGTAAGATTTCTGAAAGATAACACCACCACAACCAATATAGAAGGCTTATATTGACTATCAATAAGAAGAAGAAAACAAATGAAGTTTGGTCAATAATCCATAAATCACACCATAAAAGCGACCAATGACCGAACACAAATATATCAGAAAATGCATATGTAATGCACTGGTCCGAATTCCTTTTAGAAGGCCACGGAACAGCAGGGGCTACTGGGCAAACCATGGCTGTTGAGGACCTTCACTCCTGATGTCCCAGACCTCGACCTGCTATGGATCCTGAACAGCTGGGCCAAGTCCCCTTCTGCATTTGACTCTCAGGGTAGGCATGGTCCAAGCAGTTCAAGGCTTCCTTGGAAAGGGAAGTGTGGATAAAGGATAGTGAACATGGGCTCACAACTCATGCAGTAGCAGCAATAAATCATTGTCCTGTCAGATATTAATTTTTATGACAAAACAGAAGTATTTATTTCTACTGCTATCCACAAAAAAAAAAAATATGACATCCACAAACAATTACAATGCCCTCCCCAGTGGTCAGGGCTCTAGTGTTTTCATTGGCAGTTCCCTGTTCCATTCACTACTCACTTTAGCAATCATGGTAATTATCCATTAATTATTGACAACATTCATGGTATGCCTAAGTAGTAATCTGAGTCCACTATGACTCTATCTTTAAGTCAGTAGTATTCCAGTGCAATCATGATAAATTATCAGCAAGGTACTCCACTGTATACAAGCCTGAAACAAATTTTACAGGTGTGAAGCAGTTGAAGTTGCGGAGTGCGCCCCATCTGTGGGTGCTCCCAGTGGCTGCAATAAAGGTCAGGCAAGTCGGACGCACAAGGTCCAGGCGGGTGCACCCAGCGGGTGCAGAGTCTCTCACTCGTGGTAGCACTCCTGAAACGACAATGCTTTTTGCTGCTCCTCCTGCGTGGTAAGTGTTTGTTTCTGCTCCTGATGGAGGGTGGCTATGACAGTCCTGTCTTGGGTCTCTAGTTAGGGTGAAGGTGTACAGGTGCTTCAATAGCGTTCTCACTTCTCTGGCCAGGAAAGAAAAAGTTGAAGTCCTTGGTGCTCCCGGTGACCCCCTCCAACATGCAGGGTCACTCCAACTCACTGCCCTCTAGCTTAGACCCGATCAGCACAGTTAAATTCTCCAGAGCAGCCCCTCCAGACACACAGAGTCTCCTCCATGCTACCGCACAAGGCTTAGGCGCTTACCATGCGGCTCTTTCCCAAGGTTGGCCCTACTGGCATATATGCGGTCGCTGCCACACTACTGCACATAGCTTCTGCCCTTATTGCGTTGCGTGACTGTCTTTCCCATGGTGGTCCCTCCTGGCATACAGAGTCACCACCACACTACCGTACAAGTCTTCAGTCCTTACTGCATGGCAGTCTTTCCAATGGTGGTCCCTCCCAGCATACAGGTTAGTCGCCTAGTTACCATGCATGGGCTCCACCCCATTTGGCACAACACAACACATGGCTAATTTCATGGCGGTCCTCTTTTGGCATACGTGGGCTGCCAACTCTGTCCTGGACATTGACACAATCGATGCAGCAGCCGTTTCCTCACACCTCACACTGAGAACCCAAGTGACAGGGCTCCCCACTAGACTTCTCTGCCTCCAACGCTCTGCAGTGTATGTCCCACTCAACTTGCAGGAATGCAGCAATACACAAATCTGTCTGCTGAGATCTCTCTTCCGCTCCTTGTTTAAAAATTCAGGCCTGAGTCTTCCAAAATGAAACCCAGGGCCCTCCATGAATTGTACCATTCACAGACACACATAAACCGACTGCATGTGTACAACGCACACACTATACAGTACTGTATCCTCCATTTACTGCACTACTTAGAGGCACACATACATCCAGCATATGCATTTAACATGGACACACTGCCCAGAACTATATCTTTTATGCACTGTACCACTCACTCATAGGCACCCCATACATCCAGCACATGCATTTAACTTGCACACACTGCACCCTATTTGTACCACTCGGTGGTACCTATACATCTAGCACATGCATTTAACCTGCGCGGACTGCACATCACCCAACACATGGATTTAACCTGCAAGCACTGCACAGCACTGATGTATCCCTGTATTGGACCCTTCCCAGCGACACATACACCCAGCTTAGATACTGCACCATTGCACTGTGCAGCACTTCACACCAATCTGATGTAGGCCAAAGGTGAATTAAGCACACAGCAGCTGCACTTTAAAAGTGAGTGAGCCTGTAGGCCTCACTCCAATGACACAGGTTAAAAAGGACCTATTCACTTCTACTGATCACTGAAGAGTTTTCTACCACCACTGCTTCTTAACTCCTGGCGAAGGAAGTAGCCTTCTATCACTATTTAGAAAGCACTTTGGGAACCCCTGCCAGTCCAATAAGACCGTAATCGGTGAGACAGGACGATGTCAGTGTGTACACACATGTTCCGTGTTTGCCCATGACAACAAAAACCAGCATTATGTATCGAAACGGTTGTACGACATTTCAAAGCAGGCATTTACCATTCATGCCTTTACCACACATTGTTACAGTGTATGCATTTACCAGACACACGTTTACCAAATATATATATACAGAGCAGTACAAAATGAACTGTTCTCTGAACTCTTGGCATGGAAAAGTGCGGGACTAATAAATCAGGATGAATTTAAGTTCCTCAAAAAATGACTATCCTGTTATGCCAGTCATTTATTTTATACCCAACGTTCACAAGGATAAGACAAGACCCCCTGGAAGACCAATAATTTCTGCCAAACTGAGCCTACTTGAAAATGTGTCTATATTGACTCTTTCCTACAAAACATGTTAAGGCCCTAACGTCATTCATACAGGACAGAACTGACATTTTAAAACAAATCTACACATTTGAATGACAATTTGACTGCCTATTAATGTAATTGGATTTTTCTAACCTGTATATATCAATACATCACAATGATGGCATTAGGGCATTGGAACATTTCCTAGGCAATAGACCGATCGAGTGTTATCTACATAATAAGATGCTGGTCAATCTCACAAAATTCTGCTTAGAGAACAATTACTTTATGTTCTAACAACAGGTGTACCAGCAAACATGAGGTGTAGCAATGGGGCAAGCGTCTCACCAAGCTACGCCTGCCTCCATATGGGGGTGGTGGGAGGAGTTCATTCTAACTACTCAATATGTCGATACATTGGCTATACATGTGGCAAAATGGATCTGTTATATTTATGATCTATTTGTGGTGTGGCGGGGGATCTAGCTAGTGCAGAGGAATTTGTGAAAAGCATAAACAGCAATGGCATAAACCTGCACTTCAGTCATGATATAAGTAACATATCTGTTTGCTTTTTAGATGTGGAAGTATATGTGGCACAGGGTAGGTTACAAACAAAATTACATCGTAAACCTACAGCTGGGAACCCCATTCTTCACTCCACAGGTGTCCATGCCAAAAACACCATTTGCCGCATACCGTATGGAGAAATGCTCAGATTACACAGAATCTGTAGTAGCGAAATTTATTTGATAGTGGCACAGGAAGAATGAAAGCTTTGCTTCCTGGATAGAGGCTACTCAGAAAGTATAATTGAAAAGGCAATACAACATACCAGAGCTCTATCCAGATATGACTTGCTGTTCAAGCCATCACGCAGCAAAGTAAAACAAAGTGATACTGCAAAGTCAAATGATAGCAACCCTGGGTTAATCCTAATGTTTAACAAACAGAAAGACAGTCTTAGCCGAATTGTCAAGAAGAACTGGCACTTGATATTAAGCGATGCTGTGATGGGGGACAAACTGCCACAATCACCCACCATAACATTCAGAAAGGCCCCATGTACTAGTGACTTTCTGGTCAGTAGCAGCCCAGAAATTAAAACTGGGAGTAGTTGGCTGACAAGTCGTAAAGGCTTTGTAAAAAGTACTTCCTGTAAGGCCTGTAAGTTGGGCGTTGGTAAAACTACCTACTGTACACCATTCAAAAACAAGCCCATCAAAATTGATAAAATACTAACCTGCAAAACCGAATTTGCCGTTTACGTGCTGGAGTGCTCTTATGGACTGTGCTACGTGGGGAGCACGAAATTGCAGGTCCACAAAAGAATTCTCCAGCACCTAAGGGCCGTAACTAACTCAGATGCAACATATCCGGTGGCCTGCCACTTTCAACAGGGACATGGGAATGAACTAAGTCACCTGAAATTCTATGTAGTAAACGCTGTCCCTGTACTGAGGTGAGGTGGCAAAAGAGAGACAATTCTAAGGAGGTTAGAAACTAAGTATATCTTGGAGCTGTACAGCAAGAGCCCACAGGGGCTAAACACCACTGAAGACTTATACACCTGGCTATAGCCCTGTCCACAGAAGATCTGTATACATGGCGACAATTATGCCTTTAACCAATAAATCATGTTTCCCAACCGAAATGACATTTCCTACATTGTAAATTTACCATTATGGTACACATAGATAAAGCTACTGCACTCCTCTATCCCTGACGAAAACCCCTTCCCTTCTTGTAAAAATAAGCCTTACAATTAGACTTTATTTACAATAAGCCCCTTTTTTGCACTTAGACACTTTGGGCTGTATTTCTACCTCATGCATTTTTTGGTGAATCTGCTGCAATTTCAAAGTTTGGTGTTATCCTTGGCTGCCATACTCATTGCCATTGAAAGAGGACTGACCCTCACCCACATAGAAAAAGTAGGAGGACTGCTGTTTGATGCCACTGAAATAGAAAGGGGACTAAACAGAACCCTCCTATAACAACTGAAAGAGGACTAAACCTGAAGCCACCCACAGCAACAGAAAGAAGACTAAGCTAGGAGCCACATTCAACAACAGAAAGAGGACCTGGCCAGGAACCCTACAACAACGGAAAGAGGACTAAGCTCTAAAAAAATTTTTATTTCCTGCTCCGGATACCCACCTGCACTACCCTTAGCTAGCGAAAGAGGACCGTCCTCACCTGCCCTCGCACTTTGCCTCTCGCTACTCATCTAAGACAGGCCATCCTATTGCGGTAGCACCTTCCTCATGCAAACCCTGTCTGTAAAGCAGACCCGCTGAGCCATCTCGCCACGCAAACTGACCACAGGGACTCCAACATCACCACTCTCCCCAGAATGGCTGAGCCCTGCTTGACCTCAGTTGGAGCCAATTACTACACCGTTATCTATCCTCCAAAGCTCTCCAAATCTGCCTCCAAAACCTTTAAACACTCCATCCTGAAAAGTCATCCAGAGACGCTGATATCCGATCATCGGCTCTGCATAATCCAGGGCACCGTCATCAACGACCTCATCTTCCATTCCAGGAAAACATCTCGCTGGCGCAATGCCTTCTTGAGCTTCCTCAAAGTACAAGAAACAAGAAACATCCCTCACGGAAAAAAACTCTCAATCACTCCGTCTGCAAATCTGCGTGCAGACCTTACCATCACCTTATACAATAGCGGCACCATCCTGATTCACGGGCCTCCCAAAAACCTCATGAGATTTGTGGACGTCGTCACCGTCCTTGAAAAACATGTTCACAACCCATCTCAGTTCACGCTCCCACCGGCCCTCCTCGCGCCTACTCCGCCAAATATACCTGCCCCTCACCAAACTTTCCTGCCAGTGACCTCGTCATTGGGTGACCCAGCCCTGTCACCCATTCGCCCACGCATTCCATCCACTGTGTGCCTATACCACAGAACCTAGATCACCTAGGGATTCCCGCTCCGTCGAACTCCAAAAATCCCCCTAGGGACCCACCTCACTTGTCCACCCAGCCCCACCATCACGATTCTAGCACAGGCCATCAGAAGCATTCCCAAACCCATCACCTCCTACTACCGGCCTAACGTAACACCCTATGGGGTCACAACACTGGTATTGAAACGCCTAATTTGGCCCACAACTCTGGCCGAGCTGGCCCCACCCATAGAGATGCAAATCGACCTAGCCCCCCTCACACCGTCCCAACAGCTTGCCCCCTACCAGCCCTCAGCCCACCAGAACCCACCTCTAGGCCACCTGCATACACCGTCAGAACCGCTCCCTGGCAGCGGGACCCCGGCCTACCAGCACATACCTCTCTTAGTGATATTGATATTCTCCACCGCAGATCCTCCGAGCTAACACTGAGCATCCACAAATGGATTCTGGACCTTAAGCACCTCCTTCACATTACTGAACTCTCCTTCTCTAATCTATGGCTCTCACAGAATGCGAACCACATCCCCCTCACGATGCCCCACCTCCACCCTCTACCACTATCCCTGAGACACTTGCGCCCTCGTAAGCAACCCTGCCACCTCTCTGAGGAGGAAATCCTTGCTCTCCTTCACACCTACAAACCCACCCATGGCACACCTAATCCCTCAGAACTCACGGAGGAAGAAGTGGCTGACCTCCTCAGTAGCTATGACTCGGCCCTGACAACCCCATGCCCCTTAAACCAGAGGGGAGACCACCCTATCTGCACGGTTGCAACCAACCCTAACAGATCTGCTACCCTCTGCATCAGTGGGTAGTCAATAGCAACCTAGCTAAAGTTTCTACCTCCACTTCTACATTCGACACCCACTCCTTCCCCTCCCTAGCCTGCCTCCTAATTATCTGCCGGTCAGCTGTGAAGCATGCATCTGATATCGCCAACCCCATCCTGAATCATAAATCCGACCAAGTGGTCTCAACTGAATCATGGCTCAAGGACTCCTTATCGCCCTACCTCGACCTCTTAGTCCCGCCCAACTATAACATCGTAAGGATGGACCGGCCCTCAAAGAAAAAAGGGGGTGGCATTGCCTGTATAAACCGCTCTAACCTCCTTGTTACGGAACTACCGGTGGTCCCCTTGGACTCCTGCGAATACCTCGCACTCGCCATTTCCAATAACACCTCACAGCTGTGCAAATTTCACATCTTTTACCACCCCCCTGGCAAGAACGACACCTTTACAGACCTTCTCATGGAAATCATCACAGCCAAGGTGTCCCCAAACTCTAACAACATTTTCCTTGGCGACTTTAACTTGCATTGGAACGCTCCTAAGGACCCTCGGGTCAATGCCATCAGAAACTTCTTGGCCGATCAAGCCCTTACCCAAACCTGCTCTCTCCCCACTCATTTGAAAGGTGCCACCCTAGACTGGATCATTTTTTAAGGAATCAGCGGTCAAACTTATCTCCATTGATCCTTGTGATTGGTCTGATCACTACGCCATCACCTTCCTCCTGCCCAGCACCCATAAATCATGGACACCTCAACCTGGGATTCCCAAACGATGGGTCAAGGACACCAAGAACCTCGACCACAAGATACTGGCAGCGTGTTGTGAGTCTGACCCCCCCCCCCCCCCACAGTGCACATCGGTCTCCAATCCTCCACCATAACCAACATTCTAGATGATCTGGCACCTCTACAATTAAAAAGAACCCAGATCAAGGACTGAAATCCCTGGTTAAACGGATCCCTTAACAATGAGAGGAGATCCCTTCGACAGATGGAACGAATCTGGAAACAACACCCATCTGCAGCACATCTTAAACTCCTTCGATAGGCCAGAAATGCCTACAACAAGAAAATTCTCAACACTAAAAAAGTAATTTTTCAGAACTGAACTGGAGAACGCCAAAAATTGACCTTGCAAGCTCTGCCTGGTCAAACAACAATCAAACAAACGAGCGAAAACCACCACAGAAACACCTAAACACCTAATATCAAGAGAGGAATTCTCCACTTTCTTCTGTGAAAAAATCTCTGCTCTAGGAAATGAACTTAAATCCGCATGCCACCACCAAAATCAAAATCAGCCAGCTCCACCTCCTCTCTCCACATTGTCCTCCCAAACCTCACCAAAAAACCGAGCGCACTGGTCCAACTTAAAATTTTATGACAATCACTCTATCTCGCGAATTCTTGCCTCCTTAAAACCGAACAATCCCTTTAATGATCCTCTCCCCTCTAACTGCCTAGCTGCCGCCTCTCAGGCTATCATCCCTTCCTGGACCGCAATAATCAACGCCTCCCTCCTACAGGGCTCAATCGCTGTTTCGCTCAAGACTGGCCAAGTTGTTCCCATCCTAAAAAAGCCCACGCTGGACCCTGCCGCCGCTGAGAACTATAGACCCATATCTAACATCCCAATCCTTGCCAAAGTTCTGGAAAAATGTGTGCAACGGCAAATAAGTCTACATATCAATAACTTTCACCTGCTAGATGACTTCAATCAGGTTTCAGACCTGGGCACAGCACGGAAACCACCCTCCTCCACATTGTGGATGACGCACTCCAAGCCCTAGACCTAGGCAAAACCTGTCTCCTAATCCTTCTAGACCTTTCCTCCGTCTTTGATACGGTGAACCACGAAATTCTCCTAGAACGCCTCTAACTCAGGATGAAATTGGATGGCACCGTCCTTGAATGGTTTAGATCCTTGTGGTAAATAAATAAATAATACCCTATTTCTGACTAGACATATATCATAACAGATAGCTCAATAAATAAGAGTCAAGATTCGAGGTAGTAGGAGTTTTGCAGGTTTAGTACAGCATAAGGACAGGAACAGGACAACCTGCATGGGAATAGAATGACAGGGCCCAGCAGCTGCTGGGGCTGGATCTGGGATGAGCGCGCTGACTTTTAATAACAATACATGAGCATATATACATAACGCAAACACATAGCATTACATTGCAGTAGGCGTAGCAGTGGGTGGAGCAGAAGGCGTGACGCGTAGCAGTCGCGAAAGATAAGGGGGAAAAGAGGTGTAACAGGGCGTATACATAGACATGTGATGCAAACGTAACAGAATATGTCATGAATGGGGCGGAAACCATGGAGGGGGCTACCTAAGGAGCCGGGACCTCTAACCTGATGGTGCGCGCAAACTGGCAATGACGTATCACTAGGAGAAGCTGGGGGCTATGAACTCTGTGCTAGGAGCAGAGACTGAAGTCTGGAGAGTCAGGGCGACATGTACCTAAACAGTATCTAGTATCTGATGTTTAGAGAACATGTTGATATAAACTAGAAGTCAGGAGAGGAAAGGCTGACTTGATTCTAAGACTGGACCATGCATTATTCTACATGTAGTGCGTGATGAAGAATATTAAATGACCATTAAATGCAGTATTTCTCCAACGTGGAGACATGAAGGCTAGACAATGACGGAAACTATTGATGCAGTTCAGTAGCTTAGGAATGCAGAGAAGGAGGACTGAACTGATAACTGGAATCATAACATATTCTTGGCAGACTCAGAGGCAGAGCCAGCTGAACCGGGCACTGCGAGGCAGGAAGTAAGTGAAGGGTCGAGGATACAGGTGGGGGCTGTATCGCTCCTCAGCGAGGCTTTAGGAGACAGGAGCTGAATCTGATGTCCAGGCCCTTTTGAGGCCTAGAAACGGGGACTTTATAATAGAATAACGTGCACACTGAGAAACGTGGCAACGTAGCTTTACATAGGCCTGATATTCGTAGTATTCACGAGGACTGGAAACTGACATACTAGAAGTGGACACAACTATAATTGCGTCATTAATCGAACATGGGGAATGCATATGCATATTTAGTCATGCACACATAACATATGATGGATGACACGTAGGGACACAGAACATGGCAAAATTTACTTTTCCACATTCCCTCCTTGTCACTACGTTTCCATCAGGAAACATCAATATTCATGATACCATCTATCATTTCATACAGTATCATTTGCTCGTCTCGAATTATCCTGGAACGGGATTTAGAACGGGGCTTGGGACTAGGAATACAAGAGGTAGCACAAATGCCGCAAATCGCAGGGCCACATTGTATACAGAGGCAGCAGCTGAATATGATCGCTACTGCAATACCTAGAAAGGACAATATTTTCCATCCCCAGGCGGAAATTATATTCCAGAACCAACCGGACCATGTCCAGGTGCCTGGATCTTGGTGTATCAGATGGGCAATTTTATGGAGTCTGGTTATAGCTGAATAAACAGACGGCGCGTTATTTGGAATGAAAATGCAGCAACTAGATCCGATGACTCTACAGGCCCCGCCCCTATCGGCCAGTATGACGTCAAGGACGAGACGATTCTGTAAAACGACAAATCTCATAGCAGACTGCTCTTCGGTTAAGTTACCTAGAGCAGAGGCAGTCTCATTTACTACAGCTTCGAGGGTTCTGGTTAACCTACGGATCAGTTTACTATTCTGGATAGGTCCTATAAAGAAGAAGAAACCTCTATTGAAATCTGTATACTGTTCTAGAGCAGTTTCAGTATAATCGACAATTGGGGACTCCCTTCTATGTCTAATGTGTACTAGATGTGTGTTTCTATGATAATCAGGTGGGGCTAGAAAAACTGGTGGCAGTAGGAAGGCAATGTAACAGGTTCCCTCCCAATCGAGGGGCAGACGAACATATGCGGTTTGACCACAAATAAAATAAGAATGACGTGAAGCTTTGAAAATAGATTTCCCACTGTCACTATACTTGACAATAGTAGTACAATCACTATGTCCTACATGTACGGAACCATTATTTCGGACACATAATTCGCCTTTGACTGGTAGTACTGAAATAGCGGGTAAGTCTGGAGTAGTATCAGACTGAACATTCAGGACCATAAAATTCGAAGAATAATTACCTAATTATACACTTCATTTTCTAGATCTAACCCGGTTCTGTGGGGGAGACCTTGCTTGTCTGGGAAACATGTACTGTCAAGAAAAGACATATCTGTTGAGGATGACGTTAACGTGGACCATGCTCCACACGAACCATTATGTGAAAATGGATAAGGAAAAAGTGGCAGAACTCCCTTCGGTGTCTGGAAAGGGGGGAGTCGACCACACACCCAACAATTAGTGGTATTGCTGGTCTGGTGTGAGTAATGTAACATGCGGATAAATGAGTTATTTCGCATAGCGAGGCGGTAAGAGAGTTCATGAGGAGGCAGATCACTAAACGTGTGCTCTACTGTAGCATTAGCAGACTTATTTACACGAAGAACTGGGAAGTACAAGAAAAATGCATAACTGGTGCAGGAAATCATAAGGCTGAGAAACAATATGAAACATAGAAAAATGATACATCGGATTGAGTTTTGACTAACTCTCTCATTATGGGGGTCTATTTTATACATGTCAGAAACAGTCTAACCGTTTCACCTAGGGGAGGACTTAGACAATCAAACTGACTGACTTATTTTACTAGACCGGAGTTTTAGCTTATACTCCTGCTGCGGAGTTTTCTCTAACAGGGGAGGGGTTGTAACAATGTCTTTTGCGGGACAGTCCTTGAGAACAATATTTTGGCAATCCTTTGAATCCTGGGAAATGTTCTTTAAGGCGGGTTTCAGTCCATTAAAAAGTTTAACATGAGAAAGGTGTACCCAGCCTTTGCGTCCTTCCAACTTCACGGCTGTACGGGTGGTGAGGAGGACCTGTCGGGGCTCTTTCCAACGAGGCTCCAGCGGACTTGATCTGTCAAAGTTGCGGACCATCACCATGGATCCTGGAACGATTTCGTGCGGTGCCACCTCGGTATTGTCTGGAAATGCGGCAGCAACCTGTGAACGACATGAGTTGAGGGCAGACATCAAGGAAGCTAGGTAATCTGTCAGCATATTACTTGAAACATCGGTAATACTTCGGGGTCTAGGAGTACCCCACATGTTAGGGGGGCGGCCGAATACGACCTCGTACGGGGACAGACCTGATCTGGAATGTGCGACCATGCGCATATAAAATAAAGCGACTGGCAGAGCTACTAGCCAGTCCACACCTTTTTCTTTACACACTTTTGCAATACGGATTTTTAGAGTCTGATTATGTCTCTCTACGAGACCGGCTGCTTCAGGATGGCGTACACAATGAAACTTCCACTGGTACCCTAGCAAAAGGGAAACATGCTTCATGAGTTCGGATGAGAATGGCTGGCCGTTGTCAGAATATACGACTCTAGGGAGTCCATAACGAGGGAAGAACTCACGAACCAACTGCTTGGCAGTGGTCGCGGCTGTGTAATCTGGGACTGGATATGCTTCTGTCCACCTGGACAAAGCGCATACAACTACAAGGACATACTTGAAACCTCGACATCGCTCCATCTGAATATAATCCATCTGGAGGACTTCAAAAGGGTGGTCAGGGGGCTGGAATCCACCTTGTTCCACCGGGACACTTTTACCTGGATTAAACTGACAACATATCATACAGGTACGGACTTTCTGCTTGGCTGCAGCTCGTAAATGCTTGTTGAACCAAATGTTCTGGATACTGTCTAACATAGCTTTTTCTCCTAAATGTGCTGGACTATGTGCGGTATTAATAATGACTTGAACCATAGAGTCGGGGAGAAACCATGTGGCTCTACCCTTCGTTAACCATCCTTGATCTGTCTGGACCCCTCCTTGTTCGGACCATTTCTTGATTTCTTCGGGAGTAGCGTGTAACTGGATATCTATGACATCTTGTGTAGGGTCCTTAACTGTCATACATGTAATCGGATCTGGAGTGTGTGTCATGTTAACTGGAATGTCTAGAGTCTGTGCTGTAAGCTTGGCTGTGCGATCTGCTAGATCATTACCTTGAGAAATAATGTCAGTAACTTTCGTATGTGCTTTGCACTTCATGATAGCGATAGATGTCGGCAAGTGTATGGCATCTAACAGAGCTTGAATAAGGAGACCATGCTGAATCTTGGTTCCATGAGAAGTCATGAAACCTCTCTCCTGCCAGAGCACTCCGAAGTAGTGTACAACTCCAAATGCGTAACGTGAATCTGTGTAAACATTAACTTTCAAGTTCTTGGCGTGTATGCAGGCTTGTGTCAGAGCAACTAGCTCTGCTGCTTGAGCGGACAGGGTATCAATACGGTGTGTTTCAATAACTTCAGTGTCAGTAGTCACTGCATACGCGGCGACTAGTTCTCCTGTACTAGTTCTCATACATGAACCATCCACATAAAGTGTCAGGTCGGGATCTGGTAACGGAATATCTGTCAGATCTTGTCTTGGCTTTGTCGTAATGTTAACTACTTCCACGCAATCATGTGTGGCAGGATTTGAATTAACTGATGGTAACAGTGTAGCAGGATTTAAAATGTTGCAGCGTCTGATTTCTATGTGTGGCTGGAACAGTGTCAATTCATAACCTGTTAAACGTGCAATTGTCAAGTGCTGAGTTTGTGTTCGGTTTAAAAGAACTTCCACGGAATGTGGAACTTGTACTGTCAAGGAGTGTCCTAAGACTATGGAATCACTTTGTCTGATAGCTAGTGCTGTGGCTGCAACTGACTTGAGGCACGCAGGCAGAGCCTGGGCTACAGGATCTAATGTGCTCGAAAAATAAGCACAGGGCTTGTATTGTCCTGCTTGATCTTGTGTGAGAACAGATAATGCTGTACCTTCACGTTCAGTGACGAAAAGTGTAAAAGGCTTACTGTAGTTCGGAGTAGCTAGAACTGGAGCTTGGCATAGGGCTTTCTTTAACTCGTTGAAACTAAGTGTATGTTCAGATGTCCAAGGGAGAACAGTCGATACGGCTGCCTCCTGTGTCGTTAACTGTATCAGTGGTTTGGCTAGAAATGCATACTGGGGAATCCATTGTCTGCAGTAAGAAGTGAGGCCGATAAAAGCACGTACCTCCTTCTGGGTCTTGGGCTGGGGAAGACTCGCTATTAACTGGATACGGTCTGGTGTCAACTGCCTACCCCTCTTGGACAGTAAGTGTCCTAAGTAGACCACTTGCTGGACACAGAATTGAAGCTTAGAAGGGGACACCTTGTGCCCCATCTCGGCTAGGAAATACAATACTGTAAGTGAGGCTCGCTCGCAAGCACGTTCAGAACGGGCTGTGATCAGGAGATCATCGACATACTGGAGCAGGGCAGTGTCAGTTGGCATGTGAATGTTGTCTAGTTGTCTCTTAAGTGCTTGACTGTAAATACTAGGACTTTCTGTGAAACCTTGAGGAGCTCGTGTAAACATATAGCTCCTTCCATTTAAACAAAATCCGAAAAGGAACTGGCTGTCTGGATGAATAGGAACACTGAAAAATGCGTTCTTGAGGTCTATGACAGTGAAGAACGTGGCTTCGGAATCAATGGCTGTCAATAGGGAAGAGATGTCTGGGACAACTGGGTACTGAGGAATAATACATTTATTAAGCTCTCGTAGGTCAATCACTAATCGATATACTGGGGGTGCATTTGGATCAGTACGTTTCATGACTGGAATGATCGGAGAATTACATACATTGGAGTCAGTTTCTACAACCACTCCCTGAGCAATAAGCTCGTCAATAATTTTGGATAAGGCTGCTACAGCCTCAGGTGGCAATCTGTACTGTCTGATTCGTGGTAACACTACACCTGGCTTGAGAGTCACACGATAGGGTGTGATTTGCATATAACCTACATCAGTTGGACCTTGCGCCCATAGATGCTGCGGAACATTAGACAGTCTTGAATCAAAATCACGTAATACATAGTGACCCTTGAAGTCACGTAGGAACAATCGTATTCCCTCTGGGGAACAGCATATAACTGCACCTAACTCTTTCAGTGTCTTAATGCCTAATAGGTTTTCTGGACATGACTTAGTAAGTAACAGATCAGTAGTGCGGGACAATGGACCTACTTCTAGAGTAACTGGTTTTGAAATCTCATTTACGATAGGTTTTCCTGAAAATCCAAGGGAAACATTTCTTGAGCCTGAGAGCGGAGCCCCTGGAACTTCGGCGTGACTAATTGTGGTCCTACTTGCCCCTGTATCAATCAAAAACTTTCTGTCTTTCCCTAATACTTGACTGTGAACATAGGGACCTTCTTGATCTACAGGTATCTCGATGAGAGGCAAGCCTACCTCCCTCTCTAGGCTGTTTCATGAATACTGCTGGTACTCTGGATACTCAGACTGTGCATACTGGTACATCTGCTGTGTAACATGCTGTGTTGCAGCAATAGGCTGCGGTGCTGTAACTGTCTGTGGTGCATTCTGTGGCTGAGGAATCTGTGAAACTTGTTCTTGTCTAGGCGGACGTGGTCTTTCTTTAGTCTTACCAGTAGCTATGTTGTGTTTCAGAACTGCACACTCATTTATAAAATGACCTGGCTGTTTACAATAATTGCAGTTCCCTTTAACGGGAGCTGCAGGATGACTGGCTTGATTCGGACCCCTCTTCTGACTGTCTTGAGGAACAGATTGTGCAACTAGTACTTTCATTTTCGTGTCTTTCATACGTTTTCTCTCGTGTTCTTGCTCTTCTCTGATTCTATTCTGGTGGTATTGAAGCATTTGCAACATCTGGGATGGGGTATTAGCTTGCCAGGTACTTTCGACTTTCAAAACTCGATTTTTAATTTGTGGGCTTGAATTCTCGACTAATTTAGTAACAAAAAGGTGAGGGTATGACTCACTACTTGTCTTGAGGCCACTGTTGATGCTAAAACATTTTTCAAATCTAGAATAAAAATCACTAATGTCCTCATCTTGCTTTTGTTTACAGGCTGAGATTGCATCCCAGTCTTCTTTTCTAGTTGTTAATAATCTGGGTAAAACTTGTATTAATAATTCTGGTAATTCTTTACATTTATCTCCAAGACCGGTACCTGGTACTCGTGCCTTGTCTTCAGCTTCTAGAACTGCCCAATCGATCTTTTTCTCTCCCACCTCCCATTCTTTTTCCTTGAGCTTTTCATACACCCCTGCGGGCAGCAGAACCTTTAACATTTTGATTATATCTGGATATGTGTATTCTCCCATACGGAGCATGTCTTTTAATTCTCTATGGAACCCTGCTGGATCTTTGTCATGACAGGGAATTAATTTCTTCATCTCGAGGAGTTCCATCTTTGTAATTGGAGTGTAAACAAACACTCGCTGCATTTCGCCACCCGTTCCTTTAACTGGGTGGACTTCTCGTAACGGATTCTGTCTCTCCATGTAAAAGGGTTTACTTTCTGGGGGTGAGACATGAACAAAATGCGGGTTCAGAAACGTTCTATATTTGTGGCGCTGTTCTAGAATGACACTAATTAAATCGGTACCTAGACCTTTCCATCTATACTGGAGTAACTCGTTCAGGATATCATGTAACGGGCCTGGATCAGAGTGCTGACCCTCATACAATATAATGAGGTACTGAATCATATACATACCCGCCAGTCGTTGTTCGGCTGGGGGCATTTTCAGAAACATTTGTGCCACTATTTCGTCTGGAAAAGTGGTAGAATCAGTAATCCATCGGACTGCTGATCGGGCTAGTTCTTGTTCATGCATGGTACTTAACTCACTGTAACCGATTCGTGATTTCAGAATGTGATCGGTAGCTTGGAATACTTGTTCTAGTGAACCTTGTTCTGGTGCTGGAGAATGGAAAATAGACTTGTGTTCTAGGCGTAAATGGCGATCTGGAAATCTAGATTTTCCTACATACGCTATTCTGGCGGGATTCTCGTCCTCTACCTCTTCAGTATCAGAGTTACTTTCTTTCTCGCTTACTTGTGCTGCTTTACGTTGTTCGTGTATCTTTATTATTTCTCTACGGATTTTCTTGTACATACTCTCCATAGCACCGACGGTCTTGTGCTTACCCTCGGCTATATTATCACTCCACCTTGTCAGGATTTTCATTTCGGCCGGATCTTTAGACGGGTAATCTTGTTCTCTTATTAGACAATTGATCAGAAACTTTAATATCATGAGCTGGATCTCGGCTTTCCTTTGAGACATGGCCTCGCTAATACTTTCTGGATCATCCCCTGTACGGATGAAACGATATATTCTGTCTAGATCTTCTTTCATATTCGGTAAGGTGACTAGATACTCGGCCACCTTTCTTACGCGGAATGAATATAAAACCATATTATCCTCGCCTGGGACTGGATCATAGCCGCATTCGGCAAGGGATTTTCTTATTTCTGCTACAGTCTGATGTCTGGGCGTACGCTGTGACGCTTGTGCATGTAATTCGGCTAACGTTAAACGCTTGTGTGGCGGCGGGGTTTGAGGAGTACCTCCCCCTGCGGCCCCTAAACTGGAGTCTAGGTCTACTGAGGCTCTTCGTCCTGGCAGAGTGGGAAATGGAAATGTAGGCTGGACTTGTATGGCGGGCTGGACCGGGGGTACCGTAACAGGTACTCCGGTGTCTGGAGGAGCGGGAAGTGCCTGATTTACAGGGACTGGTGGAGCGCGAACAGGATTTGCATATTCTGGGACTGTGTCGTCCAAATAGGACGAAATAAAAATATCAGCTGCGGTCTGTTTGTGACGTAGCTTGGTCGGAACTAATGGTGGCGGGAAATTACTGGATGCCTCTGGGGTCGCTTTTGGCAAGCCCTCGGCAAGGAGAGGATACATACCCCTATTAAGGGCATGCCTCTGTCTGTCTGACTGTTCGGCTTTGACTTGTTCACCTATCTCGATTAGTTCTTTTTCTTGTGCTCGTTCTAAGGATTCTCTACTTAATTCTGACTTTCTGATTTCCTTTTCAGTTCTTTTATGAGCTTCTTTGCGCCATAACTCGATGGCATCTTTCTGTGACTGTCTGGCTTTCTTTTTCCATAATGCTTCTTCTACTCGCATGATGCACTCGGCATCCCATGTACCCGATACGGGCCATCTATACTTTTCTTCTAACTGTTTGGTATACTCTACCCATAAATCTAGATACAATATGGCGCTTATGCCATGCTTCTGATACATAAAATGACCTGGACTGTCCCTCGGCGGAACAGGAACTGCTTCTTCTAACAAACCCTTTCTAGTTTTTAGCTGACGTAATCTCGAAAAGAGAGACATTGTAAACTTGAATCGGAACACAATACAATACACGAGAAACAATAACAATTTGGAGAACAATTCAGGCATACCACGACATTGGAAATACATTGAACAACATCATAACATAACAGTTCGGACAGAATATTACCTGGAATACTGAAAAACAGAAACACAAGAATTTCTCGAGAACGGAACAGACTAGAGTTACTGGATGCACTGCTGAAACAGTACGGAACATACCGGTCCCATAAAGGGACGCATCAAGACCCGTATCCACCTAGGTGAACACTTCGTTTGTGAGTCTGTGTACCACCAACCCACGGACCAGAGTCAATTTAGATTGACCCTGTCTAGATACTACCCCAGTAATGGTACTCACCGGGCAGCAAGAACGGAAGGCCTCGGACTGGACTGGACTGCCACGACGACGGACGACGAACTTCGGACTTCAGTTACGGGTGGACCTCCGGATACCTCGGACCTTGAACTCTTGGCTTGGGCTCTGGTCGGGACTCGCCGCGTTCCTCCACCGTCTCGTTTGGATGCTGGACCGCCTCCTCCGTCTCCTCCGTGGGCCTGAGGGATACTTGAAGCAGAAATATCTGCCAGTGCACAGAAGAGTTCCGTCACGACTGCAGAGGGTCAGGGGGTCGGCGTGGCTTCACCGACGCGTGGGGAAAGGGCAAGTCCCTGTTCGGGCGCCATTATGTGGTAAATAAATAAATAATACCCTATTTTTGACTAGACATATATCATAACAGATAGCTCAATAAATAAGAGTCAAGATTCGAGGTAGTAGGAGTTTTGCAGGTTTAATACAGCATAAGGACAGGAACAGGACAACCTGCATGGGAATAGAATGACAGGGCCCAGCAGCTGCTGGGGCTGGATCTGGGATGAGCGCGCTGACTTTTAATAACAATACATGAGCATATATACATAACGCAAACACATAGCATTACATTGCAGTAGGCGTAGCAGTGGGTGGAGCAGAAGGCGTGACGCGTAGCAGTCGCGAAAGATAAGGGGGAAAAGAGGTGTAACAGGGCGTATACATAGACATGTGATGCAAACGTAACAGAATATGTCATGAATGGGGCGGAAACCATGGAGGGGGCTACCTAAGGAGCCGGGACCTCTAACCTGATGGTGCGCGCAAACTGGCAATGACGTATCACTAGGAGAAGCTGGGGGCTATGAACTCTGTGCTAGGAGCAGAGACTGAAGTCTGGAGAGTCAGGGCGACATGTACCTAAACAGTATCTAGTATCTGATGTTTAGAGAACATGTTGATATAAACTAGAAGTCAGGAGAGGAAAGGCTGACTTGATTCTAAGACTGGACCATGCATTATTCTACATGTAGTGCGTGATGAAGAATATTAAATGACCATTAAATGCAGTATTTCTCCAACGTGGAGACATGAAGGCTAGACAATGACGGAAACTATTGATGCAGTTCAGTAGCTTAGGAATGCAGAGAAGGAGGACTGAACTGATAACTGGAATCATAACATATTCTTGGCAGACTCAGAGGCAGAGCCAGCTGAACCGGGCACTGCGAGGCAGGAAGTAAGTGAAGGGTCGAGGATACAGGTGGGGGCTGTATCGCTCCTCAGCGAGGCTTTAGGAGACAGGAGCTGAATCTGATGTCCAGGCCCTTTTGAGGCCTAGAAACGGGGACTTTATAATAGAATAACGTGCACACTGAGAAACGTGGCAACGTAGCTTTACATAGGCCTGATATTCGTAGTATTCACGAGGACTGGAAACTGACATACTAGAAGTGGACACAACTATAATTGCGTCATTAATCGAACATGGGGAATGCATATGCATATTTAGTCATGCACACATAACATATGATGGATGACACGTAGGGACACAGAACATGGCAAAATTTACTTTTCCACATCCTTCCTACGAAACTGCTCACAGAGAGTCCTCATCAATGGTGATCTATCTGCTGCCTCGCCGGTTTCTGTTGGAGTCCCACAAGGATCAACCCTCTCGCCCACCCTCTTCAACCTTTACTTTGAACCGCTTTCTGATGTGCTTCGTGCCGCAAACATCTCCTACCTTATGTACACCGACGATACACAGGTCAACATAAAAATCTCTTCCCCTGAGGACATTCTCTCCCTTAACAAGGCCCTGAAGCTGACAGTTCATTGGGTCACTGCCAACCAGCTGAAACTCAACGCAAATAAAACTGAATTTCTTCTGATCTCCCCACCCAAACCCAATCCAGACATCCAGGAATGGATCAAGACCATCACGGCAGTAAGCTGCCCTCCTACCATTGTTGACTCAGCGAAATCCCTTGGAATAACCCTTGACAGCTGCTTGGATATAAAAGGCCATATAAACTCAATGGCCAAAACGGCTAGATTCCATCTGAGCTACCTTAGAAACCTCAAACCCTTCCTCGATACGTCCGACCTTAAAACAGCAACCCAGGCCCTAGTCATTTCCAGACTTGAATATGGATGCTCTACTCTTGCAGGGCTACCCAAGAACTCTCTGGCCCCATTGAAAGCCTGCCTCAACCCAGCCACCAGACTCTTAACAGGCTCAAACAAATTTGACCACACCTCTCCCCACCTCAAAGCACTGAACTGGCTTCCCCTTGAGGCCAGAATACAATTTAAGCTGGTCTGCATTACTCACAAAGCTCTGTACTCCATTGCCCCATCATTTCTTGCACAAAAACTCATGATATCTGGAGGAACCAGAAACTCCCGATCTGCCAAAGACCTTCTGCTGCAACGAGCACGCTTTCGGAAGAAAAAAACCTACAATCGGGCCTTCTCTGGGACGCACAAGAATCTGGAACTCTCTCCCACCTTCCATTAGAAGACTTCCGTCGTTGGTACACTTTAAAAAGCAGACCAAAACGTTCTTAATGGGAAAATACCTCATCTAATGAACACCTTTCAATCATTCCCTCAATGAGCTGAGACTGTGTATATGTTATACCTTCCTGCTTTAATTGTTTAACTACTTGCATACTGATCCCACACGTAGCTTGGACCTTTGACAGCACGCTCTCCAGGTATAATGCAGCCCACTGTATTTTTTATCTACTTGCTTTTGTTTCCCACATGTAGCTTGAACTATATACTGCGTGCTCCTCCCTTACAATGTATCCCAATCTTTCTCAATGTGATCCCTCCCATCCTATGCTTTGTATTTCTCCCCCCTTAATCCTGTAAATCGCTCTGATACCCTCACAGGTCTGGTTCGCGCTCTATAAAACTATAAAATAAATAAATAAATAATAATAAATACATGCGGTCATCTGTTCGGACGCACTTAACCATAAGTAAATCAGCACTCTTTGCACAATGCACAATTTATGCACTTTACAGCGGGTCATGAGCCCATAGGGGCAATATTCCTTTTTTGCACATTATTTTTAAGGATGTGCTAACTACTGATTTTAACACTCTTTTAGCATTTTAACACATGGACCAGGATGTCTCTAGTGATACAAGTAATTGATAGTAATATACAGAAATGTTTTAAACTTTAAGGTGTTTAATTATTCTTTCAATACTTGCATTTAACAATGTGTCCAATATTTATTGTATTTATACTTAAATGTTTCATACCGCGCACATGGTTTACAATGTATCCTTTCAAGTGTGTAATCACTTTGTAACATTGTATTGTGCAACAGGAATTCAGACGGGTAGTCTGCCTTTCATATCGATTGTATGCACTTAGCACTTTAAATTTAGGGGGGAAATGGTAGTATGACATGTGATCAAGGACCTTAAAGGCCGAAACACATCATGGCGGACCAGCGCACAAATTGAAAAATAAACATTACTTGCACTAAAAAAGAGGAGTCCATTCCGTTTCTGATTCCATGCGGAAGGGGATCAGTGAAGAAAAGGATTGCAGTGATTGATATGTATTAATATATATATATATATATATATATATATATATATACTAACATCCCGCCCGACGTTGTCCGGGGGCAATGAGGCTCAGTGTGCAGTCCTCCGGAGCGCAAACCACCACCTTCAGGGCCCCCACAGACCTCCGGCAGCATGTCGCGTCTTGAATCCCAGGCCCCCAACCACCTGTGCAGCCGTGGGCCAAAGACCGGGTGACACTCACCGCCGCCGCCGCTCCTCAGCCTCGCGCTCCTGGCCGCTCCTCCCCGCGCTCCTGGCCGCTCCTACCCCTGGGCATGTTGGACCTCTACCTTAGCCCACCGCGGGCACCGCCGCTCCTCAGCCTCGCGCTCCTGTCATTGCTCCTCGAGCTCCTGGCCATTCCTCCTCGAGCTTCTGGTTTACTTCCTGAACTTTACCAAAATGTCTGACGGTGATGTCAGCACGTTCCTCGTTAGCGCACACGCCCACCTCAGACATGGCACTACTTCCAAGGGACTACTTTGGCAAAGAACGTACTTTGCCCTTGTAACATATATTTTTTGCTGCTATATAGCCTATGACCATCTGCGTACCCTGACCTTTCCAACGCTGTATTGGGTGTTTTGATTGGCGCTGTGGTTCCCGAGTTTACCCGCCTCAAATGTTCACAGTTCTCTCTTTATAATAGTAGTATAGATAGGAATAGTATAGTATGGATTTTTTGCAATTTTTTAATAATTTTTTTATTTGTTTATCCGTCTGCATAGTCTATGTCCTTCTGCTGCAACTGCCCTTTCCAACGGTGTATTGGGTGTTGTGATTGGTGCTGTGGTTACTGAGATTACCCGCCTCAAAGGTTTTGGCTCTCTCTTTATAATATTTGTATGAGTAGTATAGTATGGATTTTTGCAATTTTTTAATACATTTTTTTATCCGTCTGCATAGCCTATGTCCTTCTGCTGCAACTGCCCTTTCCAACGCTGTATTGGGTGTTGTGATTGGTGCTGTGGTTACTGAGATTACCCGCCTCAAAGGTTTGGACTCTCTCTTTATAATATTAGTATGGATAGTAATAGTATAGTATGGATTTTATGCAATTTTCTAATAATTTCTTTTATCCATCTGCATAGCCTATGTCCTTCTGCTGCAACTGCCCTTTCCAACGGTGTATTGGGTGTTGTGATTGGTGCTGTGGTTACTGAGATTACCCGCCTCAAAGGTTTTGGCTCTCTCTTTATAATATTTGTATGGGTAGTATAGTATGGATTTTTGCAATTTTTTATACATTTTTTTATCCGTCTGCATAGCCTATGTCCTTCTGCTGCAACTGCCCTTTCCAACGCTGTATTGGGTGTTGTGATTGGTGCTGTGGTTTCTGAGATTACCCACCTCAAAGGTTTGGGCTCTCTCTTTATAATATTAGTATGGATTTTTTGCAATTTTTTAATAATTTTTTTTATCCATCTGCATAGCCTATGTCCTTCTGCTGCAACTTCCCTTTCCAACGCTGTATTGGGTGTTGTGATTGGTGCTGTGGTTACTGAGATTACTCGCCTCAAAGGTTTGGACTCTCTCTTTATAATATTAGTATGGATAGTAATAGTATAGTATGGATTTTATGCTATTTTTAAATATTTTTTTTTATCCATCTGCATAGCCTATGTCCTTCTGCTGCAACTGCCCTTTCCAACGGTGTATTGGGTGTTGTGATTGGTGCTGTGGTTACTGCGATTACCCGCCTCAAAGGTTTTGGCTCTCTCTTTATAATATTAGTATGGATAGTATAGTATGGATTTTTTGCAATTTTTTTATACATTTTTTTATCCGTCTGCATAGCCTATGTCCTTCTGCTGCAACTGCCCTTTCCAAACCTGTATTGGGTGTTGTGATTGGTGTTGTGGTCACTGAGATTACCCGCCTCAAAGGTTTGGGCTCTCTCTTTATAATATTTGTATGGGTAGTATAGTATGGATTTTTTGCAATTTCTTTTATACATTTTTTTATCCGTCTGCATAGCCTATGTCCTTCTGCTGCAACTGCCCTTTCCAACACTGTATTGGGTGTTGTGATTGGTGCTGTGGTTACTGAGATTACCCGCCTCAAAGGTTTGGGCTCTCTCTTTATAATATTAGTATGGATAGTATAGTATGGATATTTTGCAATTTTTTTAATACTTTTTTTATCAGTCTGCATAGCCTATGTCCTTCTGCTGCAACTGCCCTTTCCAACGCTGTTTTGGGTGTTGTGATTGGTGCTGTGGTTACTGAGATTACCCGCCTCAAATGTTTGGGCTCTCTCTTTATAATATTAGTATGGATAGTATAGTATGGATTTTTCACAATTTTTTTAATCATTTTTTTTATCAGTCTGCATAGCCTATGTCCTTCTGCTGTAACTGCCCTTTCCAACGCTGTACTGGGTGTTGTTATTGGTGTTGTGGTTACTGAGATTACCCGCCTCAAAGGTTTGGGCTCTCTCTTTATAATATTAGTATGGATATATATATATATATATATATATATATATATATATATATATATATATATATATATATATATATATATATATATATATATATATATATATATATATATATATATATATATATATATATATATATTCCAGCTCCGAAGTACCCAACGTACAAAGGAGCACCCGGATCTCAGCTGCACACAAGGAGCCTTGAATGGTAAGCACGCCTCCAGCACAACGATATCCTTTGACTGTTCAAACTGCCCTGGATGACTGACGCGTTTCGAAGTGTCCCCACTTCTCTTCAGAGGCTTTGGCAGTTATGAAGGAGCGCTTGAGGCACCACACCCATTCTTGCTTAGATGCACACCCTGGATGGGACTTATGGGACTTGTAGTGTCTCACATCGTGCTAATGTTCAGTTGGTAGCTATTTCAAGCCCACAGATGGGCCTCGCTGTGTGGAATTTGTGCAAAATCCATATGCTGCTGTACCATGTTCTCGGCCAGTAGTCAAGACCGCATGGCCCCCGGTTCTTTCAGGGTGGTGCTCTTTTCACGGCATGGGTCGCCGCGTAAATATTCCAGCTCCGAAGTACCCAACGTACAAAGGAGCACCCGGACCTCAGCTGCACACAAGGAGCCTTGAATGGTAAGCACGCCTCCAGCACAACGATATCCTTTGACTGTTCAAACTGCCCTGGATGCCTGACGCGTTTCGAAGTGTCCCCACTTCTCTTCAGAGGCTTTGGCAGTTATGAAGGAGCACTTGAGGCACCACACCCATTCTTGCTTAGATGCACGCCCTGGATGGGACTTATGGGACTTGTAGTGTCTCACATCGCGCTAATGTTCAGTTGGTAGCCATTTCAAGCCCACAGATGGGCCTCGTTGTGTGGAATTCGTGCAAAATCCATATGCTGCTGTCCCATGTTCTCGGCCCGTAGTCAAGACCGCATGGCCCCCGGTTCATTCAGGGTGGTGCTCCTTTCGCGGCATGGGTCGCCGCATAAATATTCCAGCTCCGAAGTACCCAACGTACAAAGGAGCACCCGGACCTCAGCTGCACACAAGGAGCCTTGAATGGTAAGCACGCCTCCAGCACAACAATATCCTTTGACTGTTCAAACTGCCCTGGATGCCTGACGCGTTTCGAAGTGTCCCCACTTCTCTTCAGAGGCATTGGCAGTTATGAAGGAGTGCTTGAGGCACCACACCCATTCTTGCTTAGATGCACGCCCTGGATGGGACTTATGGGACTTGTAGTGTCTCACATTGCGCTAATGTTCAGTTGGTAGCTATTTCAAGCCCACAGATGGGCCTCGCTGTGTGGAATTCGTGCAAAATCCATATGCTGCTGTCCCATGTTCTCGGCCCGTAGTCAAGACCGCATGGCCCCCGGTTCTTTCAGGGTGGTGCTCCTTTCGCGGCATGGGTCGCCGCGTAAATATTCCAGCTCCGAAGTACCCAACGTACAAAGGAGCACCCGGACCTCAGCTGCACACAAGGAGCCTTGAATGGTAAGCACGCCTCCAGCACAACGATATCCTTTGACTGTTCAAACAGCCCTGGATGCCTGACGCGTTTCGAAGTGTCCCCACTTCTCTTCAGAGGCTTTGGCAGTTATGAAGGAGCGCTTGAGGCACCACACCCATTCTTGCTTAGATGCACGCCCTAGATGGGACTTATGGGACTTGTAGTGTCTCACATCGCGCTAATGTTCAGTTGGTAGCTATTTCAAGCCCACAGATGGGCCTCGCTGTGTGGAATTCGTGCAAAATCCATATGCTGCTGTCCCATGTTCCCGGCCCGTAGTCAAGACCGCCATGCCGCGAAAGGAGCACCACCCTGAAAGAACCGGGGGCCATGCGGTCTTGACTACGGGCCGAGAACATGGGACAGCAGCATATGGATTTTGCACGAATTCCAAACAGCGAGGCCCATCTGTGGGCTTGAAATAGCTACCAACTGAACATTAGCGCAATGTGAGACACTACAAGTCCCATAAGTCCCATCCAGGGCGTGCATCTAAGCAAGAATGGGTGTGGTGCCTCAAGCGCTCCTTCATAACTGCCAAAGCCTCTGAAGAGAAGTGGGGACACTTCAAAACGCGTCAGGCATCCATGGCAGTTTGAACAATCAAAGGATATCGTTGTGCTGGAGGCGTGCTTACCATTCAAGGCTCCTTGTGTGCAGCTGAGGTCCGGGTGCTCCTTTGCTCCTTTGTACGTTGGGTACTTCGGAGCTGGAATATATATATATATATGTATACATATATATATATATATATATATATATTACCTACTGGCGGTCGCCAGTAGGTATATATAGTTAGGATTTTTTCTCTATGGGATTTTTGAAAATTCTATGTCTAATAACTTTGGCGTTTGTGGACGGAATTGGCTGAAATTTTCAGGAAAATGGCACATTTTGTTTCTGAGCAGCCCTTGAAAATTTGGGGGGGGTTCGTCAAGGGGGGGCCGAGAAAAAAGGGGGGTCCCAAAACGTGTTTTTAACATTGAGTTTTCCATAGGGTGGTTGGCCTCACTTTTAGCCCGAACGGCTGAATGGATTTGCACGAAACTTGGCAAAATTGTAGGGACTGGTAGCCCGATGTGCCTTTTGTAGGTCTCAATATATGTGCTCCAGTGGATTTTGAGAAATTAACGTTTAAAAAAAGATATATATCTGTAACAGCGGACCGGGCAGTGCTCCAGTACGCGTACTTTTCGCGCAACAGAGCTTTGTGAAGCGAAGCTGATTGGTTCTCCGGCGTCTGTAAACATTCCAAACAGTCCGTAGCGGCCGCCATCTTGTCTCTCGGTAGGATCGAGAGACAAGCGGAGGCCAAACCGAAGGGGCAAATGACCATAAGGGGGCATAGTAGATCCTCCCTGACCGTTTAGGTTTGATGTGGAGGTTTTAAAAGGGCCCCGCGGGGCAAAAAAAAAAAATAATAATAATAATCGAACAGCTGAATGGATTTGCACGAAACTTGGCAAAATTGTAGGGACTGGTAGCCCGATGTGCCTTTGCTAGATCTCAATATATGTGCTCCAGTGGATTTTGAGAAATTAACGTTCAAAAAAAGATATATATCTGTAACAGCGCACCGCTTCGCGTACTTTTCGCGTTACGGAGCTTTGCGAAGCGAAGCTGATTGGCTCTCCGGTGTCTGTAAACATTCCAAACAGTCCGTAGCGGCCGCCATCTTGTCTCTCGGTAGGATCGAGAGACAAGAGGAGGCCAAAGCGAAGGGGCAAATGACCATAAGGGGGCATAGTAGATCCTCGCTGACCCCCTAGGTTTGATGTGGAGGTTTTAAAAGGGCCCCGCGGGGCAAAAAAATAAATAATAATAATAATCGAACGGCTGAATAGATTTGCACGAAACTTGGTAAAATATTAGGGACTGGTAGCCCGATGTGCCTTTGCTAGGTCTCAATATATGTGCTTCAGTGCATTTTGAGAAATTCAAAAACAAGATATATATCTGTAACAGCGCTCCGCTTCGCGGAGATAAAATTATATCTGTATTACCTAGCTGTTGCTAACACCAGTTAGCGACGGCTAGTAGGAGATAGCGACCATCTTGGGCCCCACTTTGCATGTGAGTGATATTTATCACTAATGACATGCAAAGTGGGCATGCCAAGATGTTAGCGACTGGAAACAGTCGCTAACATCGCTATCTCCTATTATCAACTTTTGGAAATATTCGAGATAAGCGCGAATATCTCCAAAAGCTAGCACCTGCCCTGAGCAGTTCTTAGCCATGTTATCCAATGGGAGGTGGATAACATGGCTAAGAGCATTAGCTCGGTAATGCATGAATATCGCTGAGTTTTCAGCGATATTAATGCATTGCGGTCGTTTTTTATCGTATTTGCGATAAACCTTGATAATAGCAAGGTTTATCTGCGATAATTTCTGACGGTAAAAAAATCGTTGCTAAGCATCGTTAGGGATAAATATCGCTTAACTTTGGTAATATGCCCCAACGTCTGTTAACGTTCGATTCGAAGGAAATCAGGAAGTGTTGAAAAACATTGTCTGCGCCATCTTGTCTTTTTTCAAATGCCACACTTTTGTCGTGCACGGCAGCCATTTTAGATGCCTTGACCAGACCCACTCTGTGCACGCTGTCGATACTTAGCATGGCTCCCCACCCTCGCAAGCATCTCCCCCAGGCAGTGGTCACCCTCGCTCTCTGTCTTATGCATGGGTAATAAACCTCCCCCCATCTGCGCTGCTCTTCCCTGAGAATCACACCCTGTGCCCGCCCGACACCTCCCTTTCGCCCTATTCACTACCGCACCCTCTGACACTCCTTTTCCTCTGTGTCCGATTGTCCAGGCTGGTCCTAGGGTATCAGCTAGCCCTGCAGATGTAGTTTATGGCCACAGCTGTAAAGAATCACCCCTCTTCAAAGGAGTTATAGTAGATCAAGGCCCACACTCGATGAGATCCGTCACAGCAGAAGCGTTGCTATTATCTGAAAACCATCCTGTATTGTGATTGGGGAGGGGACCGAGCCTGAAGCGGAAGATTCCAGGGATGACTCTTTGTACATCAAAGTTTTTACAATTATGTGTCACATTAAAAATATATAGCACTCCGACAAAGTAGTAAGATTATAAAACTTTAATAATTTATAAATATATACAAGAAAACAAAAATAGTAATAACATATAAACATTTTTAGGGAAAAACAACGAAGTAGCGGTCGGCTGTGCGAATAGTCCCAACGCAGCACAACGTCCAGATTTCCGGCGTGGGGCGTCGCGGGGGGTGGGTCATCAGTAGCAAACTGTTGTGCGAATAGTTCCAAGGCAGCAGAACGCGTTGAAATCTAGATGACACGAAAGTGATGTCTAGTAAGTTGCCACCCAGGAAATAACGGCGTGGGGCGTCGCGGGGGTGGGTCATCAGTAGCAAACTGTTGTGCGAATAGTTCCAAGGCAGCAGAACGATGGCACCAAGGTGATGTCCAGTAAGTTGCCGCACTGGTTTTGGTATCCTACAATGCTGCTCCGAATAACGGCGTGGGGCGCCCCGGGGGAGGCGGCGTGAACGGGCCTCTCCAGGTGGAGTGTCATCTGTTGTAGTGGGGCGCCCCTTTACCGTTTCAGTTGCCATTCCGTCCGTTTTTGGTCCACTGTGTCAAAAGCCGCAATTCAGCTGAGTTGCGCCCACTCTTGCGGTGCAGCGATAGGCGGCTGTCACAGGACTCTCAAAATGGCGGCAGGCTGTTTCCTTTTTGGGCCTGGTCCACTGAAATGGCCCTGGGACACCTTGGAAATCGGACGCTTGTCTGCTAGGTCTTGGACCCCATTCTCGAAAGCGTCCCCTCCGCCTTGAGAATTCATCAAAAGTTTTGGGAGCCCTGACTCCTGCAGGCTTCTGGTGGGGAGCGGCTGCCATGATTGCTCGCGGAATGACCACGACGGAGCTACGAGATGGTGGTGCTCTCATGCTGACGCCAGCTTCAGTCTGAAACATCCAGAAACAAGGTGGGGCTTTCATCGTTTGGGAAAAAAAAAAAGTTTTCATCCAATGAAAAGTGTTGTTTTTAGGTCATATGATCAAGCCGTCCATCATTAGGAAACCAAAAGTAAAATGAACCAATGAAAAGTTTTATAAACAAGTCACATGACCTGTTATGCGGCATAGGGTATAAAATGCGGAGAAAATACGTTGGCACGTGAGGCGGCGTCAGTAGCGGACCGATGTGCAAATAGGCCGAAGGCAATACAACGCGCCAAGATCCGGATGGCACCGAGGTGGTGTCCAGCAAGTTGCAGCACTGGTGTGGCCATCCTACAATGCTGAAAGTCGGCTTGGGGCGCCCCGTTGGCCTGTGAGTTTGCGTCAGTAGCGGACCGATGTGCGAATAGGCCGAAGGCAGCACAACGCGCCAAGATCCGGATGGCACCGAGGTGGTGTCTAGTAAGTTGCCGCACTGGTGTGGCCATCCTACAATGCTGAAAGTCGGCGTGGGGCGCCCCGTTGGCCTGTGAGATGGCGTCAGTAGCGGACCGATGTGTGAATGGGGCCGAAGGCAGCGCAACAATATTTTCGGAATAGAAGACACCACTAGGCGCTGAGATGCCAAGATCCGGATGGCACCGAGGTGGTGTGTAGCAAGTTGCCGCACTGGTGTGGCCATCCTACAATGCTGAAAGTCGGCGTGGGGCGCCCCGTTGGCCTGTGAGTTTGCGTCAGTAGCGGACCGATGTGCGAATGGGGCCAAAGGCAGCGCAACAATAGTTTCTGACTGACACCACAAGGCGCTGAGATGCCAAGATCCGGATGGCACCGAGGTGGTGTCATAGTTGAGAGTTCTGAGCAGCGGTTGTAACACTGTCTGAAGCTTATTTGCAGCTGCTGCAGCTTCACTACGCGTCAAGATCCGGATGGCACCGAGGTGGTGTCTAGTAAGGTGCACTGGTGTGGCCATCCTACAATGCTGAAAGTCGGCGTGGGGCGCCCCGTTGGCCTGTGAGTTTGCGTCAGTAGCGGACCGATGTGCGAATAGGCCGAAGGCAGCACAACGCGCCAAGATCCGGATGGCACCGAGGTGGTGTCTAGTAAGTTGTCGCACTTCTGTGGCCATCCTACAATGTTGAAAGTCGGCGTGGGGCGCCCCGTTGGCCTGTGAGATGGCGTCAGTAGCGGACCGATGTGCGAATGGGGCCAAAGGCAGCGCAACAATATTTTCTGATTTGAAGACACCACAAGGCGCTGAGATGCCAAGATCCGGATGGCACCGAGGTGGTGTCTAGCAAGTTGTGCCACTGGTGTGGCCATCGTACAATGGTAAAAGTCGGCGTGGGGCGCCCTGTTGGCCTGTGAGATGGTGTCAGTAGCGGACTGATGTGCGAATGGGGCCAAAGGCAGCGCAACAATATTTTCTACAATATTTTCGGAGTAGAAGACACCACAAGGCGCTGAGATGCCAAGATCTGGATGGCACCGAGGTGATGTCTAAGTTGCGGACCGATGTGCGAATGGGGCCAAAGGCAGCGCAACAATATTTTCTGAAGAGAATACACCACAAGGCGCTGAGATGCCAAGATCCGGATGGCACCGAGGTGATGTCTAAGTTGCGGACCGATGTGCGAATGGGGCCAAAGGCAGCGTAACAATATTTTCTGTATGGAAGATACCACTAGGCGTTGAGATGCCAAGATTCGGATGGCACCGAGGTGATGTCTAGCAAGTTGTGGCACTGGTGTGGCCATCGTACAATGGTAAAAGTCGGCGTGGGGCGCCCTGTTGGCCTGTGAGATGGTGTCAGTAGCGGACTGATGTGCGAATGGGGCCAAAGGCAGCGCAACAATATTTTCTGACTGACACCACAAGGCGCTGAGATGCCAAGATCCGGATGGCACCGAGGTGATGTCTAAGTTGCGGACTGATGTGCGAATGGGGCCAAAGGCAGCGTAACAATATTTTCTGTATGGAAGATACCACTAGGCGTTGAGATGCCAAGATTCGGATGGCACCGAGGTGATGTCTAGCAAGTTGCTGTACTGGTGTGGTCATCCTACAATGCTGAAACTCGGCGTGGGTCGCCCCATTAGCCTGTGAGATGGCGTCAGTAGCGGACCGATGTGCGAATAGGCCGAAGGCAGCACAACGCGCCAAGATCCGGATGTCACCGTGGTGGTTTCATAGTTGAGAGGCACTTCATCTGCAGTGGGGCGCCGAGATCCGGATGGCACCGAGGTGGTTTCTAGCAAGCTATGCAGTTGAGTTGTGTGCGCACTTGCGGCGAATAGGTCGAAGGCAGCATAACAATGTTTTCTGAATAGAAGACACCACAAGGCGTTGAGATTCGGTTACCACCGAGGTGATGTCTAGCAAGTTGCCGCACTGGTGTGGCCATCCTACAATACTGCTCCGAATAACGGCGTGGGGTGCCCGAAGGGGGGGGGGGGAGGCGGCGTGAATGGGCCTTCCTAGGTGGAGGCTCGTCTGCTGTAGTGGGGCGCCCCTTTACCGTTTCAGTTGCCATTCAGCTGAGTTTCGGCTGCTCTTGATGCTACAGCGACAGGCGGCTGCAAGAGGACTCTCAAAATGGCGGCCTGTTCTTTGGATTTGGGCCTGGTCCACTAAAATGGCCCTGGGACACCTTAGAACTCGGACGCTCGATTTTTTTTTCCTTTCCTGTACATGCAAAAAAAGGTAAATGCCCGGTACGTTACACGCTTCATCTGCCACGATGAACTCTCCAGAGGAACCGAAAAAAAATATAGTTGTGGTAACTATACCATGCATCGTCATATGGAAAGGTGGCACCAATTAATTATAGTGCTGCATAAAAGAGAGATTTGGAGGAGAACCCCTGACCTGCTAGTACATTCATCAAAGAAGTGGCACTGAGAGCTTCAGAGGCAAGGGAAACGGTCCCAAATATTTAGAAGAACTTTGGAAAGATTAAAATGACATGTTTAGATTGTGGCAAATTAATTTCATGTGGACAGATGAGTGTTACTCTAATAAATACAGCATATGAACATCATCATAGTCGATGGTTGGTAGAGACATTTTGACTATATCCTGGACCTGCCCGTCCTCGCCCAAAATGGCGCCGGAATAAATGGGACTCGTAACTCCTTGTTGTGTACTGGTTGCAGAACCTTGAAATCACGAGATACGTATGCAGTTTTGAAGCACATGGCGGGCGGGGACGAGAATTGATTGAATATTTCGACATCCCTATTGATATTAAGTTCTGATGTGTTATTGATTACTGTACTGTTGAAAGTTCGAATTAACGTCACCCATGGTACTTGCCCGCAAAAGTATATCTAGATAATTTTATTGTAACTGGCCCTGTCGTATTTTAATTATAAAATGTACGTCCACCGATTCCGTAACTGTTAGACACCTTAGTTCTTGCAACCTAATGGCCCGCCCGTTACGTTCCTCTACAGTGTAAATGTCTATTCATCATATACGATTACAGTTTGCTCCGTGGCAGGCCCACGTGGTTATAGGCTCGTATTTGTATAATGAAATTTTCACAATAAAGGTTTTTAAAAGAAAACATGGTAGTAGTATATACATTGGTAAAGTTTTTAATAATAGTCACTGTTTTAGAATCATTAAAAGGCAAGTGAAATAAAGCAGACCAATTACATGAAGGGTAAAAGGTATAATACGAAGGAACGCAGTAAAGATAAATGGTCAAGGGCTGTTGTGTTTTCTATTCCTGCAACATAAAGTGATCGATAAGAATCTCATATTCAGGCGTATCGGCGACTAAGACAGCAGGTCGACCCTCTTTTGCTCAACGGCTCCGTCATGGGACGAAGAAACGCTCTTTTTCTCGAAAAAAGAATATATTTTACTTGCAGGACAGTTGTAAAATTTCCGGGAAAGTACATTAGCCTGGAACATTATAACGTATATTTAAGAAAAAATAATGTTCGGAAGTAATGAAAAGCGTAATTTTTAGGTCATATGACCAAGCCTTTCATCATTACAATAAGAAAAGTAAAATGAACCAATGAAAAGTTTTATTAACAAGTCACATGACTTGTTATGCTTACGTTACGCGCTGCGCGCCCCGGATGACTTCCGGATGCGCTAACGCGGCGCGTCATATGACGCATTACGCGACAACACAGGTCCAGAATATAGTCAAAATGTCTCCACCAACCAGCGGTCGGAACACACCCCTTTCAGCAGGCTAAATAGTTCTGTTAAATGACAACAGAAGGGACAGGCAACAAGAACCATCAGTCAAAGAGGGGAGGGCTAGTTCTTCTCTACCGGGTTACATTGGGGCGCTACCGGAACTGATCGAATTGGTAGTCTACAGTGTTTCTGGATGTTTCAGACTGAAGCTGGGGTTAGCATGAGAGCAGCACCATTTCGTAGCTCCGTCGTGGCCATTCCGCAACCAATCATGGCAGCCGCTCTTTATCGTTATTTTGGGCGGGGTGGGTGGCGGAGCCGAGCTGTTTTGCAGCCATCATTGTGTGGAGTTCAGTTCATCTCACTAGTTTTGTATTTGTCATGAGGGGTTGTTCCTAATGTTTCTATTTTAGCGAGGTCAAAAAGAGATCCCATTAGTGGCCTACTGATTTTGCTCGATTCCTTTTCTTTTTTTTTACACAATTTTTCGTTATCTGCAAAGACTAAACAGAGTATTGCGACTCTGTGTTTGTTTGTAAATAGAGAATGAACCAAAGAGAACTAATTCTAAAACAGTAAATACTTGGATAACAATCAATCAAATGGAGAGAGAAGCAGGCACGACGGATTACAACGGGGGCAAAGGCCTGCGTTAACTACCTTTCACTATCTGCAAAGAGAGAGTACTCGTAATAGAAATGAGGGGGGGGCACCATTCAAAGCAGATCAGTGTGCATAAACGCGAAAATGTTTTCACTTACCACGTACTTGACATTCGACAGCTTATGATATTTGCTATTAAAAAACCATTGAAATTCACAGAAAAAACCATAGGTTATAGACCATATATAGTTAGGAATTAGCATTTACAAAACCTTGAAAATTCACTGAAAAAACCATAGGTTATAGACCATATATAGTTAGGAATTAGCATTTAAAAAACCTTATTTTACTCACACAAAACCATTGAAATTCCATATATAGTTAGTTGCACTAACTATATATCGCGCACCCGCAATCCACTGCTGATCATGTCACATATTATTACATCATTCATGACATGGTCAGTGACATCACTGATGACATCACTGATGACATCTCAAATGACATCACTGATGACATCACTGATGACATCTCAAATGACATCACTGATGACATCACTGATGACATCTCAAATGACATCACTGATGACATCTCATTTGACATTACTGATCACATCACTGATGACATCATTCATGTGATAATACGATGAACCTCTTCAGACTCTAATATAACCTTAGATACACTCAGTGTAAACAGACACTCATAGACTGTCACTCATCCATGGAGTTACTCAGACACTTAGTCAGTCATGCAAAGAATCAATCACACCTCCATTTCCTCAACTATACAGTTATACACACCTTACTTATTCAAACATATACTAAAACATATTTACTCACTCATACAATCCTGGATACAAGTTCACAATGATCCATACAGCCACTCACACATTCACTGGCTCTTATGCACAGTTATTTATATATGTCAACTCTCACATGTACTGTGTTTTACATATGCACTTACTTTGACATGTAGCACTGAGATATCCATTCACTCACCAATACACTCATGCACACAGTCAACCGCCCATACAGCTGTTTCCACATGCACTTTTGAACCCATACATCTAGTCAATCAACTGCTCACACATCTATGCAGAGAGTCATACACCTCCCAGCCACCCAGACACACACTCAGTCTCCCATACAAATGCTTGGGCAACCAATCAATAACCCATACAGTTAATCATATAGCTAATGATCAACACATGCAGCAGTTTACAGAACAACAGACATAATGATGCACAAATTAAGACAGTTTAGTCACTAACCCATGCACTCAGTGAGACACATTTAATCAGTCACTCATACAGTCAGCCATGCCCCTACTAAATCCTTCATCAAGACACTTATACATCCACTCATTCTTCAATATGTAAGACATATTTTAACTTTACAGAATTATACAGTCACTGGATGTAGTCATCACTATATATGGTCTCTAACCTATGGTTTTTTCAGTGAATTTTCAAGGTTTTGTAAATGCAATTTCCTAACTATATATGGTCTATAACCTATGGTTTTTTCAGTGAATATATATATATATATAGACCATATATAGTTAGGAATTAGCATTTACAAAACCTTGAAAATTCACTGAAAAAACCATAGGTTATAGACCATATATAGTTAGGAATTAGCATTTAAAAAACCTTATTTTACTCACACAAAACCATTGAAATTCCATATATAGTTAGTTGCACTAACTATATATCGCACACCCGCAATCCACTGCTGATCATGTCACATATTATTACATCATTCATGACATGGTCAGTGACATCACTGATGACATCACTGATGACATCTCAAATGACATCACTGATGACATCACTGATGACATCTCAAATGACATCACTGATGACATCACTGATGACATCTCAAATGACATCACTGATGACATCATCTAGTGTCTGTGTGTTTTTGTAAAGTTTAAATATGTTTTACATATTGAAGAATGAGTGGATGTATGGAAGACTGAGTGTGTGTGTGGCTGGCTGGGAGGTGTGTGACTCTGTGCATATCAATGTGTACTTGTATCAGTGATTGTATAAGAGAGTAAGTATGTGTTAGTATATGTGTGAAAAGTATGGTGTTCTGTGTTTAACTGTATAGATGAGGAAATTGAAGTGTGATTGATTCTTCACAGGACTGACTAGGTGTATGAGTGCTTATGACAGTGTTGTAATAATGAGTGACTGTATGTATGAGTGATTGTATGGGTGAATGAGTGAATGTGTGTGTAGACGTAGGAATCAGTGAGTGCGTATGTAGTAACTGGTATTGGTGTGTCATGATGTCATCAGTGATGTCATTTGAGATGTCATCAGTGATGTCATTTGAGATGTCATCAGTGATGTCATCAGTGATGTCACTGAAGTATGGTGTTCTGTGTTTAACTGTATAGATGAGGAAATGGAAGTGTGACTGATTCTTTACAGGACTGACTAGGTGTGTGAGTAACTCCATGGATGAGTGGCAGTGTGTGAGTGTCTGCATAGGTGTATGAGTGCATATGATAGTGTTGTAATAATGAGTGACTGTATGTATGAGTGATTGTATGGGTGAATGAGTGAATGTGTGTGTAGACGTAGGAATCAGTGAGTGCGTATGTAGTAACTGGTATTGGTGTGTCATGATGTCATCAGTGATGTCATTTGAGATGTCATCAGTGATGTCATCAGTGATGTCATTTGAGAAGACATCAGTGATGTCATCAGTGATGTCACTGACCATGTCATGAATGATGTAATATGTGACATCATCAGCAGTGGATTGCGGGTGCACGATATATAGTTAGTGCAACTAACTATATATGGAATTTCATTGGTTTTATGTCAATAAAATGTCCAGCTAACTATATATGGTCTCTAACCTATGGTTTTTTCAGTGAATTTTCAAGGTTTTGTAAATGCAAATTCCTAACTATATATGGTCTATAACCTATGGGTATTTCAGTGAATTTCATTGGTTTTTTAAAAGCTAATATCTATAGCTGTAAAATATATTCTTTATTACGTGACGTATCACGTAGCCACGTGAGACGCCTCATGACGCGTCGCATAACCGTGACGTATCGGCTCTGCAGCGCAAACAAAACCCGTAACGTAAGCGTGCCGGAGCACGCTTACAGATATATATATTTTTTTTAACCTTAATTAGA
Source organism: Lissotriton helveticus (assembly GCF_964261635.1). Classification (NCBI taxonomy): domain Eukaryota; kingdom Metazoa; phylum Chordata; class Amphibia; order Caudata; family Salamandridae; genus Lissotriton; species Lissotriton helveticus. The sequence goes on along the minus strand of NC_136068.1, from coordinate 701,086,487 downwards.
CAAAATCCACACGTGCACATATCTTGAGGCCTTGCAAAGGCACATCAAACAAACAGTCCCTACAATTTTGCCAAGTTTGCTGGAAATCTATTCCCTTAATTTTTTTTTTACTGTTTCTCTTGGTTTTCCCCTTGTTACGCTTACCGGGACGCTACCCGGTACGCGAACCGGACGCTCCAAAAACACCAGATGGCGGACTCCCGTTACGCTGCCGGTTAGCTGCCCGGTTCGCGTACCGGGAAGCGCCTCTACCGCGAAAAATCGCGGGGGACTTTAATATCCCCCTCATCAATCCTAGGGGGTCAGGAGGGGTTTATCTTGCCCCCTTTCCTTCATTTCCCCCTTCTTTTTTCACCACATCTTGTCTCTCGAACCTACCGAGAGACAAGATGGCGGCCGCTCCGGACTGTTTACAATGTTGACAGCTACGCTGCCGGTTAGCTGCCCGGTTAGCTGCCCGGTGAGCTGCCCGGTGAGCTGCCCGGTTCACGTACCGGGACGCGCCTCTACGACGTAAAATCGCAAAAAAAAAGAAAATTATTTTTTGCCCCGCGGGGCACTTTAATATCCCCCTCATCAATGCTAGGGGGTCAGGAGTGGTCTACCTTGCCCCCTTTCCTTCATTTCCCCCTTCGTTTTTCACCACATCTTGTCTCTCGATCGTATCGAGAGACAAGATGGCGGCCGCTCCGGACTGTTTAGAATGTTGACAGACACCGGAGAGCCAATCAGCTTCGCTTCGCGAAGTTCCGTTACGCGTCAGGTACGCGAACCGGGGCGCTAACCGGAGCGCTGTCACAGATATATATATTTTTTTAAACGTTAATTTCTCAAAATCCACTGGAGCACATATATTGAGACATAGCAAAGGCACGTCGGGCAAACCATATCTACAATTTTGCCAAGTTTCATGTAAATCTATTCAGCAGTTCGAGCTAAAAGTGAGTCCAACCGCCCTATGGAAAAATGAATGGGAAAAACGCGTTTTGGGACCCCACTTTTTTCTCGGCCCCCCCTTGACGAAACCCCCCCAAATTTTTAGGGGCTGCTCAGAAACAAATTGTGCCATTTTCCAGAAAATTTCAGCCAATTCCGTCCACAAACGCCAAAGTTATTAGACATAGAATTTTCAGAAATCCCATAGAGAAAAAATCCTAACTATATATACCCACTGGCTATCGCCAGTAGGTAATATACATATATAAACATATATAATCTGCATATCTATATAAATATAAATGCATGCATACATATACATATATGCATACATATGCATGTTATTTACATGAAAGTTTTAAAAACACTAATAAAAGCAAAGCTAAAAAGCCACCTCATTACAAACAGAATGGCTTTAACTTAAACGAGGGCGAGATCTATTGCATTTTCAATGCTTGTTTACTTTGGTTCTATCAAGAAGGCATTCAGATGTGTCACACATTTGCCATAAATTCTGAATGTTAGCACTCTAGTTGCTCATTAGATCACTGTAGTAAAGCTAGTGCTCACCAGGGAAGTCTGCTGCTAATCATGGTTTGCAGCCATTTTCCCGCATTTTTTATCCCGCAGACTTTCAGTCCGCATACCATTATCCCGCAAGGTCATTGACCTCGCATACCATTATCCCGCTTTTTTTCAAAACGCATGTGCATTTATCGCGCATGCCTTTACAAAGAATTACGTTTTAAAGGCATGTATGGTAAATGCATTTGCGTTGTGAAAACCACGATGACGAGAGAGGTAAGTGGGTTTGTGTTAATTTTTTCGTGGGTTAGTGATTGTGTAGTGTAAAGTAGTGTTGCGTAGTGTAGTGTTGTGTTAGTGTAGTGTAGAGTTGTGGTGGTTGTTTAGTGTAGGGTCATGCTGGGGGTAGTGTTTTAGGGTTTAGGGTTGTGTTGTAGTGTTTGCGTAGTGTAGGGTCATGCTGGGGGTAGTGTTTTAGGGTTTAGGGTAGTGTTGTAGTGTTTGCGTAGTGTAGGGTCATGCTGGGGGTAGTGTTGTAGGGTTTAGGGTTGTGTTGTAGTGTTTGCGTAGTGTAGGGTCATGCTGGGGCTAGTATTTTAGGGTTTAGGGTAGTGTTGTAGTGTTTGCGTAGTGTAGGGTCATGCTGGGCGTAGTGTTTTAGGGTTTAGGATAGTGTTGTAGTGTTTGCGTAGTGTAGGGTCATGCTGGGGGTAGTGTTTTAGGGTTTTGGGTAGTGTTGTAGTGTTTGCGTAGTGTAGGGTCATGCTGGGGTGTACTATTTTAGGGTTTAGGGTAGTGTTGTAGTGTTTGCGTAGTGTAGGGTCATGCTGGGGGTAGTGTTTTAGGGTTTTGGGTAGTGTTGTAGTGTTTGCGTAGTGTAGGGTCATGCTGGGGGTAGTGTTTTAGGGTTTTGGGTAGTGTTGTAGTGTTTGCGTAGTGTAGGGTCATGCTGGGGTGTAGTGTTTTAGGGTTTTGGGTAGTGTTGTAGTGTTTGCGTAGTGTAGGGTCATGCTGGGGGTAGTGTTTTAGGGTTTTGGGTAGTGTTGTAGTGTTTGCGTAGTGTAGGGTCATGCTGGGGGTAGTGTTTTAGGGTTTTGGGTAGTGTTGTAGTGTTTGCGTAGTGTAGGGTCATGCTGGGGGGTAGTGTTTTAGGGTTTTTGGGTAGTGTTGTAGTGTTGTAGTGTTTGCGTAGTGTAGGGTCATGCTGGGGGTAGTGTTTTAGGGTTTTGGGTAGTGTTGTAGTGTTTGCGTAGTGTAGGGTCATGCTGGGGGTAGTGTTTTAGGGTTTAGGGTAGTGTTGTAGTGTTTGCGTAGTGTAGGGTCATGCTGGGGGTAGTGTTTTAGGGTTTAGGGTAGTGTTGTAGTGTTTGCGTAGTGTAGGGTCATGCTGGGGGTAGTGTTTTAGGGTTTAGGGTAGTGTTGTAGTGTTTGCGTAGTGTAGGGTCATGCTGGGGGTAGTGTTTTAGGGTTTAGGGTAGTGTTGTAGTGTTTGCGTAGTGTAGGGTCATGCGGGGGTGTAGTGTTTTAGGGTTTAGGGTAGTGTTGTACTGTTTGCGTAGTGTAGGGTCATGCTGGGGGTAGTTTTTTAGGGTTTAGGGTAGTGTTGTAGTGTTTGCGTAGTGTAGGGTCATACTGGGGTGTAGTGTTTTAGGGTTTTGGGTAGTGTTGTAGTGTTTGCGTAGTGTAGGGTCATGCTGGGGGTAGTGTTTTAGGGTTTAGGGTAGTGTTGTAGTGTTTGCGTAGTGTAGGGTCATGCTGGGGTGTAGTGTTTTAGGGTTTTGGGTTGTGTTGTAGTGTTTGCGTAGTGTAGGGTCATGCTGGGAGTAGTGTTTTAGGGTTTAGGGTTGTGTTGTAGTGTTTGTGTAGTGTAGGGTCATGCTGGGGGTAGTGTTTTAGGGTTTTGGGTAGTGTTGTAGTGTTTGCGTAGTGTAGGGTCATGCTGGGGTGTAGTATTTTAGGGTTTAGGGTAGTGTTGTAGTGTTTGCGTAGTGTAGGGTCATGCTGGGGGTAGTGTTTTAGGGTTTTGGGTAGTGTTGTAGTGTTTGCGTAGTGTAGGGTCATGCTGGGGGTAGTGTTTTAGGGTTTTGGGTAGTGTTGTAGTGTTTGCGTAGTGTAGGGTCATGCTGGGGTGTAGTGTTTTAGGGTTTTGGTTAGTGTTGTAGTGTTTGCGTAGTGTAGGGTCATGCTGGGGGTAGTGTTTTAGGGTTTTGGGTAGTGTTGTAGTGTTTGCGTAGTGTAGGGTCATGCTGGGGTGTAGTATTTTAGGGTTTAGGGTAGTGTTGTAGTGTTTGCGTAGTGTAGGGTCATGCTGGGGGTAGTGTTTTAGGGTTTTGGGTAGTGTTGTAGTGTTTGCGTAGTGTAGGGTCATGCTGGGGGTAGTGTTTTAGGGTTTTGGGTAGTGTTGTAGTGTTTGCGTAGTGTAGGGTCATGCTGGGGTGTAGTGTTTTAGGGTTTTGGGTAGTGTTGTAGTGTTTGCGTAGTGTAGGGTCATGCTGGGGTGTAGTGTTTTAGGGTTTTGGGTAGTGTTGTAGTGTTTGCGTAGTGTAGGGTCATGCTGGGGGTAGTGTTTTAGGGTTTTGGGTAGTGTTGTAGTGTTTGCGTAGTGTAGGGTCATGCTGGGGGTAGTGTTTTAGGGTTTTGGGTAGTGTTGTAGTGTTTGCGTAGTGTAGGGTCATGCTGGGGGGTAGTGTTTTAGGGTTTTGGGTAGTGTTGTAGTGTTTGCGTAGTGTAGGGTCATGCTGGGGGTAGTGTTTTAGGGTTTAGGGTAGTGTTGTAGTGTTTGCGTAGTGTAGGGTCATGCTGGGGGTAGTGTTTTAGGGTTTAGGGTAGTGTTGTAGTGTTTGCGTAGTGTAGGGTCATGCTGGGGGTAGTGTTTTAGGGTTTAGGGTAGTGTTGTAGTGTTTGCGTAGTGTGGGGTCATGCTGGGGGTAGTGTTTTAGGGTTTAGGGTAGTGTTGTAGTATTTGCGTAGTGTAGGGTCATGCTGGGGGTAGTGTTTTAGGGTTTAGGGTAGTGTTGTAGTGTTTGCGTAGTGTAGGGTCGTGCTGGGGTGTAGTGTTTTAGGGTTTAGGGTTTAGGGTAGTGTTGTAGTGTTTGCGTAGTGTAGGGTCATGCTGCCGGTAGTGTTTTAGGGTTTAGGGTAGTGTTGTAGTGTTTGCGTAGTGTAGGGTCATGCTGGGGTGTAGTGTTTTAGGGTTTTGGGTAGTGTTGTAGTGTTTGCATAGTGTAGGGTCATGCTGGGGGTAGTGTTTTAGGGTTTAGGGTAGTGTTGTAGTGTTTGCGTAGTGTAGGGTCATGCTGGGGTGTAGTGTTTTAGGGTTTTGGGTTGTGTTGTAGTGTTTGCGTAGTGTAGGGTCATGCTGGGGGTAGTGTTTTAGGGTTTAGGGTTGTGTTGTAGTGTTTGTGTAGTGTAGGGTCATGCTGGGGGTAGTGTTTTAGGGTTTAGGGTAGTGTTGTAGTGTTTGCGTAGTGTAGGGTCATGCTGGGGTGTAGTGTTTTAGGGTTTTGGGTAGTGTTGTAGTGTTTGCGTAGTGTAGGGTCATGCTGGGGGTAGTGTTTTAGGGTTTAGGGTAGTGTTGTAGTGTTTGTGTAGCGTAGGGTCATGCTGGGGGTAGTGTTTTAGGGTTTAGGGTAGTGTTGTACTGTTTGTGTAGTGTAGGGTCATGCTGGGGGTAGTGCTTTAGGGTTTAGGGTAGTTTAGTTGTTTAGTGTATGCTAAAGGCATATTCGTTCTAAAAGTTTTCGTTATTTTAATTTGAGGCCTAATAGTACATGCGGGATTTTTTTTGCGGACTGATGGTATGCGGGATTTCGTCATATATTCGCTAATCATACTTTCTATGGCAAAATGAACCCCCTCATTTTGTTCCTTTTTAAATTAAATGTTTTAAGAGTTACCACTTTATTCCAATCAAGATGGCTTCAGGTGTGCCATACCTTTGTAATAAGTAGGACTGTTAGCACTCTAGTTGTTCTTTAGAACACTCTGGGACATTCTATCATTGGGCTATAGTTGGGCTACATCTGGCTGGTATTTGGGCTACATTTGTTTTTTTTGTCTCTGGTGGCCATCTTTGGGCTACATTGGGCTACATTGGGCTACATTGGGCTACATTGGGCTACATTTGGGCTCCAACATATATATAGCCCAATGTAGCCCAATATATATTTTTCAAAGTTAATTTTCGTAAAAACCACTGGAGCCTATATCTTGAGACATAGCAAAGGCACATCGGGCTACCAGTCCCTACAATTTTGCCAAGTTTGGTGTAAATCCATTCAGCCGTTCAGGCTAAAAGTGAGGCCAACCGCCCTATGGAAAATTGCATGGGAAAAACACGTTTTGGGACCCCCCTTTTTTCTTGGCCCCCCCTTGACGAAACCCCCCCAAATTTTCAGGGGCTGCTCAGAAACACAGTGTTTCATTTTCCTGAAAATTTCAGCCAATTCTGTCCTCAAACGCCAAAGTTATTCGACATAGAATTTTCAAAAATCCCATAGGAAAAAAATCCTAACTATATATACCTACTGGCTATCGCCAGTAGGTAATATATATATATATATATATATATATATATATATATATATAATATATATATATATATATTCACTGAAAAAACCATAGGTTATAGACCATATATAGTTAGGAATTAGCATTTACAAAACCTTGAAAATTCACTGAAAAAACCATAGGTTATAGACCATATATAGTTAGGAATTAGCATTTAAAAAACCTTATTTTACTCACACAAAACCATTGAAATTCCATATATAGTTAGTTGCACTAACTATATATCGCGCACCCGCAATTCACTGCTGATGATGTCACATATTACATCATTCATGACATGGTCAGTGACATCACTGATGACATCTCAAATGACATCACTGATGACATCACTGTTGACATCTCAAATGACATCACTGATTACATCACTGATGACATCTCAAATGACATCACTGATAACATCTCAAATGACATCACTGATGACATCTCAAATGACATCACTGATGACATCACTGATGACATCTCATTTGACATCATTGGTCACATCACTGATGATATCATTCATGTGACAATACAATGCATCTCCTCACACTTTCATATAACCTCTGTTACACCCAGTGTTAAATACAGAGTATAATTTTTTAAACCATTGACACACCAATACTAGTTACTACATACGCACTCACTGATTCCTATGTTTACACAAACACTCACTCATTCACCCATACAATCATTCATACATACAATCACTCATCTTTACAACACTATCATATGCACTCATACACCTATACAGACACTCACACTCTGCCAATCATCCATGGAGTTACTCACACACCTAGTCAGTCCTGTAAAGAATCAATCACACTTCCATTTTCTAATCTATACAGTTAAACATAGAGCACCTTACATTTTCAAACATATACTAACACATACTTACTCTCTTATACAATCATTGATACAAGTACACATTGATCTGCACAGAGTCACACACCTCCCAGCCAGCCACACACACACTCAGTCTCCCATACAAATACTTGGGCAATCAATCAATAACCCATATAGTTACTCATATAGCTACTGATCAACACATGCAGCAGTTTACAGAACAAAAGACATAATGATGCACAAATTAAGACAGTTTAGTCACTAACCCATGCACTCAGTGAGACACATTTAATCACTCACTCATACATTCAGTCATGCACCTACTAAATCCTTCGTCCAGACACTTATACATCTACTCATTCTTCAATATGTAAGACATATTTTAACTTTACAGAAACATACAGTTACTGGATGTTGTCATCAGTGATGTCATCAGTGATGTCATTTGAGATGTCATCAGTGATGTCATCAGTGATGTCACTGACCATGTCATGAATGATATAATATGTGACATCATCAGCAGTGAATTGCGGGTGCGTGATATATAGTTAGTGCAACTAACTATATATGGAATTTCAATGGTTTTGTGTGAGTAAAATAAGGTTTTTTAAATGCTAATTCCTAACTATATATGGTCTATAACCTATGGTTTTTTCAGTGAATTTTCAAGGTTTTGTAAATGCTAATTCCTAACTATATATGGTCTATAACCTATGGTTTTTTCAGTGAATTTCATTGGTTTTTTAAAAGCTAATATCTATAGCTGTAAAATGTATTCTTCTTTAAATCAAAAAATGTATTTTATATGTTTATTAATATTTTTTTATTATTATGTTTTGGTTCACTCCCGGTTCGCGAACCGGGAAGCTTCCCGTTAGCTCAATGTGGTGCCGCGACCCGGTCCGCGAACCAGTAAACGTTCCGTTTGCGCAACTGCCGCGTTAGAAATCAACATCGTGACGCGTCGCGGAAGCGCGACGTATCACGTTGTCGCGTAATGCGTCTTATGACGCGCCGCGTTAGCGCACCCGGAAGTGCTCCGGAGCGCGAACCGAGGCGCGAAGCGCAGCTCCCCGGAAGCGATCCGGGGCGCGTTCCGCAGCGCGTAACATAAGCGTAACAGGTCATGTGACTTGTTAATAAAACTTTTCATTGGTTCATTTCACTTTTGGTTTCCTAATGATGTAAGGCTAGGTCATGTGACCTAAAAATAACACTTTTCATTGGTTTAGACCTATTTTTTTTCCAAAATGATGAAAACCCCTCCTTCTTTCCTCACTCTGACTTTCATCTTTGTGAGAGGAAGACCCTTTGTGATCACTGAGCAATGGCTTCATTAGTAGCTTCAGCTGGTGCACCCCCACCACCACCACCACCTCCTCATAGGAAGAGAGGACCACCTCCACAGTTCATTACCAACACAGAGGAGGAAGAGGATGAAGAAGAGGAACAGGAGATACAGGAAACACAGTTTTTACAAGAGGAGCCCCGGGTATCTCATCATAAAACTAGTTTCATTTGGCAGTTTTTTTCATTTCCTGAAGGACAGAAAAAAGTTAATGCTCGATATGTGACGTGCCTGATATTTTTTCAGTGAATTTCAATGGTTTTTTAATAGCAGACATCAAAAGCTGTCGAATGTCAAGTACGTGGTAAGTAAAAATATTTTCGTGTTTATGCACACTGATCTGCTTTGAATGCTGCCCCCCCTCATTTCTATTAGGAGTACTCTCTCTTTGCAGATAGTGAAGGGTAGTTAACGCAGGCCTTTGCCCCCGTTGTAATCCGTCGTGCCTGCTTCTCTCTCCATTTGATTGATTGTTATCCAAGCATTTACTGTTTTAGAATTGGTTCTCTTTGGTTCATTCTCTATTTACAAACAAGCACAGCGTCGCAATACTCTGTTTAGTCTTTGCAGATAGCGAAAAATCGTGTAAAAAAACAAAAGGAATCAAGCAAAATCAGTAGGCCACTAATGGGATCTCTTTTTGACCTCGCTAAAATAGAAACATTAGGAACAACCCCTCATGAGAAATACGAAACTAGTGAGATGAACTGAACTCCACACCATGATGGCTGCAAGACAGCTCGGCTCCGCCACCCACCCCGCCCAAAATAACGATAAACTCTATGCAAATATTACAAATATATACAACACACCAGCAAAGTAACAGGGTAAAACATTTTATTAAATAACTATTTACATAACTATTTTATACTTTTTGGTGCCCGATCCGGCTAGCTCAATCGATCGAGCATGAAACTCATGAACTCTGATAGTTCAAAGTTTTGAGGAGTGCTTGTTAGACTGTCTGAAACTTATTTGCGCCTCAGCTGCATAGCGAGTGAAAAACCAAGGGGCCCTCCACTGCAGCCGAGGAACCTCCATCTTGGGGGCGACACACAGCATCACATTGCTTTCCAATGCAGTCAGATCCTCAAACAGCCCCCACTGACCACGTTAGAAAGCCACATCGTGACGCGTCTCATAATCACAACGTATCGCGTTACTGCGTAATGCGCCTTATGACACACTTCGTTAGCGCACCCGGAAGCGCTCTGGAAGGCGAACCAAGGCGCGAAACGCAGAGCCCCGGAAACGATCCGAGGCGCGGCGCGGAACGCGTAACGTAAGCATAACAGGTCATGTGACTAGTTCATAAAACTTTTCATTGGTTCATTTTACTTTTAGTTTCCTAATGATGGAACGTTTGATCATATGACGTAAAATAATCACTTTTCATGGGTTTACAACATTTTTTTTTCCCAAATGATGAAAGTCCCACTTTTTTTCTTCACTCCGACTTTCATTTTTATGAGAGAAAGACCTGTTTTTGCGTGCTTACTCATGGCATCTGTAGTAGCTGCAGCTGGTGGCTCCCCACCACGTCCACCACCACCAAAGAAGAGAGGTCCAACTGGCCAGGTCATCTTCCAACAAGAGGAGGAAGAAGAGGAAGACGAGGAACAGGAGCAAGGGACAAGGGGTTTTTGAAAGAAATGCCAAGGACGTCCCATGTTAAAGTCAATTTTATTTGGCAATTTTTTTCTTTGCCTCCACATAAAAAGAAAGTAAATGCCAGATACGTTACCTGCCTGATCTGCCACGAACAACTCTCCAGAGGGACCGAAAAAAAATATAGTTTTGGTAATTATACCATGCATCGACACATGGAGAGGTGGCACCCGCTTAATTATAGTGCTGCACAAATGAGAGATTTGGTGGACAACCCCCGACCTGCCAGTACATCCACCAATGAAGTGGCACTGACAGCATCAGAGGCAAGGGAAACGGTCCCAAATATTCAGAAGAACTTTGGAAAGATTAAAATGACATGTTTAGATTGTGGCAAATTAATTTCATGTGGACAGATGAGTGTTACTCTAATAAATACAGCATATGAACATCATCAATGTTCAAAACGTCCCCGAAACTAAATGTTCTTTTTTTTTGGTTGCTCCTGTTGAGCCCTTTGTACTGAATCATTTTTGTTTCCCCCCCCTCCAAAAAAACACAAAAAAAATATAAAACAACAAAAAATTAAAAAAAAGTTCTTTTCAGAACTACCTTCCCTTTATGAAAAATTGCTAGCATGTTTAGCACTCTGGCAACCTCTATTTCTTTTGGTTCGCTTCCCCGTTCGCTCCCCGGTACGCGAACCGGGAGCGAACCAAAAAAAAAAAAAAAAAAAAGAAGAGTAAGTATAAGGGAAGTAAACAGAGAGTAATGTTAAAAGAAAGACAGCTATAGGGAGTAAACCAGAGATACTGTTTGATAGATTTATTTACCGAAGAAAAGATGGAAGAGGGTATAATTGTGAAAAACAAAATAGATAAGGAAGTGAAAGAAAAAAAAGAGAGTAGAAGAATAACAAAGAAGAGTTTCTTAGAGAATATGAGTGAATGTTCAAAATAAGATTAAAACATGTGGAATAACAGAGAGAAAAAACAGAAAGCAGAAAAGAAGAAGTAACAGAAAAAGAATAATTGAAACAGCAAAGAAATGTAAATAACATAGGGCCATATTATCAACATAGGCAATAAAAGTTTTGCAGCTTTTATCGGCAGAAATGTGTCGCTAAAGCCGCTTTTGCGGCAGAAAACTGCCGCTAAAACCACTTTTGCAGCAGTTTTCTGCCGATAAAAACAGCAATAATTTTATTGGCTGTGTTCATAATATGCCCCTTAGTGTGCTTCAACTACACAGAAAAAGCATAATGAACAAGTAGTGAAAGAGTGATCAGTCAAAGACACTAAGAGTAATAGAGATGGAGTGAGTGAACAAGAGTGAGGAACTATGAGAAGAGAGGGACTGAGAAAAGGAGTGGAAGGAGTAGAGTAAGTAGGTAATAGAGAAAGGAATGAGAGAAGTAGCAAAGGCAGGAAACTGAGGGTTAAAGAAATGAAGCTGTGGAACTAATAGTAGGTGAATGTGATAGAAATGTAACAAAAAGAGTACAAAACATTTACCTTATAATTGTCGTTAACTTACTCACTTGTTATTTTTATACTTTCAATCTGTGAAAGAGATAACAAACATTTGAAAAATATTAAAACATGTATTTAAAAATTAGAAAAGACAAGGGAAAAGATTGAAGGACAAACAGTTTTTCAACAACTTTGACACTTACAGAAGCTTCTGCTTCTCCACGCCCCCTACACAGTCCTAAAGATATACATTTTAAACTAACAGTATCTTGATGCAGATGAAGTGAGGCCTATCTTGGAACATGGTGCATCTTTTGCACTGCTGTTGTCTCACAAAAGTGACGCAATGGCAGCGCAAAAGAGGTGCACAATCATCATAAAACTGTTCCTAACATTTTAAATGATTGTTTCAGGATGGCAATAAGGTGTGTCCTATCCAGACGTTTGTTTCAGGTGAGGCCTACTCAGGATTGCAGATCAAATTTAGGCTTGTTGAAGAGTACAGAGGAGATAATACATGTGCAGGCCAACAAGTAAAGTTCAGACTTCCTCTGTTTCCCTGGACAGGCCTAAACTTCATCTGCACAATGTGATTCGTAATGTTAGGAAACACAGGTAATGTATTTGAAAAACGTGCAATTTCTTTTGCTCATTTCACAATCACATCACTTGTGTTTCCTTTGGTTAGGTATCTCATTGTGCAGATGTAGTCCAGCATATGAAAGAGTACGCACTGCATGCAACAACTTTGACACTTACTGAAGCCTCAGCTTCTCCATACCCCCTACACAGTCCTAATTATATACATTTTAAACTGACAGTATCTTGCTGGAAATGAACTGAGGCCTATCTTGCAAATTGGTGCATCTTTTACACAAAAGTGACGGAACAGCGGCGTAAAAGAGGCACACAGCCTTCATAAAACTGCCCTTAACATTTTAAATAATTGTTTCTAGATGCTGATAAGGTGTAACCTATCCACAGATTTGTTTCAGGTAAGTCCTACTCAGGGTTGCAGATGAAATTTAGGATTGTTGAAGAGTATAGAGGAGGTAATACATGTGCAGGCCTACTAACGAAGTGAGTCATGTCCACTGCACTCTTGAACAAATGTCAGACCTCCTCTGTCTCCTGGAACAGGCCTAAACCTCATCTACACAATGTCATCTGTAATGTTAGGAAACACAGGTAATATAATTGAAAAACGTGCAATTTTTTTTTCTCATTCCACAATCACATCACCTGTGTTTCCTTTGCTTAGGTATCTCATTGTGGAAATGTAGTCTATCATATGAAAGACTACGTAGAATGTGAGCACTGTATGCAACAACTTTGACACTTACAGAAGCCTCACCTTCTCCATGCCTCCTACACAGTTCTACATGTACATCATAAATACAAACAGTACAGAATTAATTATACATGTTAAATGGTTTATTTTTGCTGTTCTCAGAATGTATCAAATTTCACTAAAAACAGTGACTTGAAGGTATTCATCATATAACAGCGGGGAAAAAAACCACAATCAAAATGATTGTGTTTAAAAAACCCATATAACATAACCAATCAGAAATCAGAACTCCTCAAAAGTAACTTACTTTCCATGACGTCGAAGGATGTCCTATGAACAGATTACACTCGGTTGTGCTGTTTTTATTTTCAGCCCGCCACTTTCTGAAAGAAAACCTCCATCGTTTTGAGAAATATGTTACATACAATAAATGACTTCTCGCTCTCTACCACACGTTTCCACAAGGCCAAATCATGTAAGAGCCATTTATAACTCTTGGAATTCTTGTAAGCAAATCCCGTCATTTTGTATTTCCGCAACTTTCAGAAAGAAAACGTTCAAGATCACTTTCACAATCCTGGACTAGTAATATCTTACCCTTTTTGCTCACTCATGTTCTACATTTCCTATGACACTGATACTGCTTACTATGAAGCAGACTTACACTACCTCTATGACTACTACAATTATTTAATTCTCTACATCCCTTTTAATCACAAAGCAATATAAAACAGTAGACAGCATTGCAGACTTACATTCCCTCTACTCCATGTTTTGATTGGCTGCTTGAATTAGCTTATAAAAAGAAACAGTTTTTCTGAACTCATTCAAAGTGCAGTTATTTTTCCATGACGTCAAGTGTTATGGTAAGAACTTATGTCTCTGTACTACACTTATCCTCAAGGCCAAATCGTGTAGGAGCCATTAGAACCTCTTGAAATTCCTCAGAGCACATCCCAAGATTCTTTCCCTAAAATATTGGTTTTAAAAACACCAGGTAAGAATTTTTAAGGTCAAAAGGTAATTTTTTGTTTTTGAAAATTAAAACAGAATCGTTGCAGAATGACCAGCCATTTCTAGACTTTAAATAAGCTGTGTAATATCCTGATGTTATTGAAGGACCATCATGATATATAATTGCTGCAGTTACAAAAGTCCTTCCTGATATTGACAACTGCGAAGCAACAACATTTTTAATTAAAGTTGTCAATTTTGTTCCATCAGGCCTACATCGTTGGAACATTAAAATGACATACTGGCCATATGTTCGTATAAATAATGTTGACATCATTTCAGATTTACATTGGCTACACTCCATGTTGTGATCAGCTGCTTTTACTAGCCTATTAAAGGAGACTGATTTACTGTCTGGCAAAGTTAAATATATAAATATTTCTGAGTCTACACTAGTAGTACTTGATACCCTACATTTCTCGCAGTCATGCTGCCATTGATAAGAAAGCCCAAACAGGTGATCTACATCTACACCTTCAGCATGCAATACATCAAGCATATACATTAAAAACTCCTGACAATCTTGCTGAATATTTTGAGAGAATTGTGTTTGACCTGAACATCTGTCTAACAGATTTCGAATTTCAGACACACTTTCTATTTTTGATCTATCACTGCTACATTTCTCTAACACAGAATTTAACAAACTGCAAAATCTTTGATCCGAATTGACCACAATCTCTTCTTTTACATTTTCTAGAGAAAACAAAACATTAACCACTACATTAGCATAGCAGTTGACACCAGAAATGTTTTCAAATTGAAAACCAACAACATCTTCAACAGAATCCTTTTTGTTTCTGCTTATAATTTCAGGTTCATCGACTTTTCGTCTTTTTGCTACAACCTCCCTAGTATTGGTCACATTTCTTCGTTTCCGGCCTACCACACGTTTCTCAAACAAAGGATATTGAGGCAAATGTGGCGCATACTCTCTTCTTAACCTATTGTATTCCTTAACACAATCTAGATCCGCACAAATGTTTGTAACATCACACTCAATCAAGTACAATCCCGATAAAGTTCTAACTCGTGACAATGCCACATATGCCATACCCTCCTTGAACACAGAACTGCCAATATTCACCAATGCACTGTCTACACTTAAACCTTGCGATTTATGGATTGTCACCGCATATGCCAAGCAAACAGGAAACTGCTTACGGCGAACATATAAGTCTTTTACAAGCAAAAATCTAGCAGAACAACGACCAATTAGCTGTACTTCCTCAATGCCATCAAATTTAATTTTTAAAAATTCAATTCCATCTCTATTTCTGTATTTCACAAAATCAACAACATTACCCATTGATCCATTTACCAGACCTCTTTCAACATGTAAATTCCTTCTTAAAATTATACGGCAGTTTAAGCACACATTCAGAGTCTTTTCAAAACCTGCAGTTTTAGATATAGTCTTCTCTAATGAATCCAATTTTGTTTTCAAATTCTCAGACAAAATAATTGTTGATCCCATATGCTCTACTCTGTCAATAGCTTCCAGTTTCACAATCTCTTGGTTTTCTAAATGCAACATTTTGTTGTTGAAGATGGCACATTCTGCAAGAGTTGGCATCAAACATATTCCAGATTTATTCTCAGTAATTTTCTGAAACATATTCTCAGGCACAACGTCTTGTTCTGGATATAAATTTGACAGTAATCGAGCATGTAAAGCTTCTTTCCCATGCTCGGTCACTTTTCCAATTCTAACATCTTGTAGAATATTCTTGTAATCTTCATCCTTCGCCTGACGCATATTTTCATGCAGTTCAGCATAATTGAAGTTTAACCATATATTGACGTTGCCAATGCTCCCTAGGCACTTCCTGGTATCTTCATGCGTGAGCATTTTGAACACAGGTTGTCCTTTCACTAGTGTCAGCTGCAGAAGATCTCCAAAAACAATGATGTGTTTAACACCAAATAACACATCATACTCTGTTTTGAGAACTTCTTGCATTCTCAAATGCACAAAGGCAAGCATGAAATTGGAAACCATGCTTACTTCGTCAATGATAAGAAGTTTCATTTTCCTCAAGACTCTTGAAACTTCACAACAATCATCTCCAGATAACTTGTGGTATTGTAATTTGTTGTCATGCTCCACTGGCAGCATCAGTAGACGATGCAAAGTAATACCTTTAATGTTATGTGCTGCCAGTCCAGTTGGAGCGGTGACAACACAAGACAGCGATGACTCAGTCCTTTTCTGCAAATAACATGAAATTGCTTTAATGAGGAAACTTTTTCCAGTTCCCGCTTCTCCACTCACGTACAGTCAAACAGGCTTCAACGACGTACATGAGCACTCTTTCTTTTCATGACTTAATCCATGATCAATTTGCTTGGTAACTTCGTCATATATTTTCCTCTGCTCAACGTTGACTTGTCTTTCCAAGTCTTCTAAGTTAACCGCATCCTCCTGAGCATGTGCCATAGCTCTTTCCACTTCATTCATGGCAGTGGCAGCTTCATTTTCGATAACAGGTCCTCCTAGTGGATCCTGACTCAATGAAACAGAACTCTGACTGTCCTGAGAACTGTCTCTGGCAATCTCGGCTGCAATCGTTGCTTCCTGCTCGATTTCCACATTCAACATTTCTAGATATTTGGGAAAAGCAGGACATTCTATGGTCTCCTTGGCGGCAGTGAAAGAGTCTTTGTAACAGAGGAAATCTCCAAGCAGTTCCTCTTCTGCACGCCAATGCTTGAAAAGTTGCAAAAGTGCTAAATAGAAAAACTAATTTTTTTCAGGAGATTCGCCACTCAATTTTTGATGGTTTACCAAGTGGCATTTTCTTTGCTTGACCAGACATCCCTCACTTCCAATTACAGCATACACTCCTTTCACAATATCTTCTTTGATGTTCCTCTTGAATATGTAATTTTGTAGAACCTCATACAGACAAACATTCTCGAGGTGACTGCTTCGATTTGGATAATATGTATCCAACATGTTGGTCTTCAAAATATCGGTACTGTGTGGCTCCTTCTCCGCCAAATACTCAATTTCCCGCACAGGTTTCAGAACTCGATTACGCGTTGCAGCAAGACCAAGACTCGCCCAAACGATACTCCTGGATTTGGCATAGAGACTTGCTGAAGACAACCGGTCAGAACATTCGTAAGCTCCGATTTCTCGATGTGACAACATCTTCAGACTAAAACTGTACAACTTCTTGCTGAGGCTCTTTTCATGGGAAATGTCCTCCCACATATCCTTCAATTCTGTCTTTTCTTTTTTGGTGATGTAAGATGTCACATACCGAGCCACAGCCATACAGTTATCAGCCACAAACTGTATATCCATGTTAGCATTCCACATGGACAAAATCACTGGGTTGTAGTCGTTGATGTACTTGGACTCTTCGTTCCTCTTCAAATTGTATGTGTTTTTAGGTGATTTCTTCATCACATTATGTCGCAGCGAAGACATCAAACTGTTTACTCTTCCTTTAGAAATCACCGGTCGTGGAAAGCCGAAACGACATTTGGTGTAGAACTTATCCTTGTTTCTGAATTTACGACGACAGTACTTTCCACAACGATGGCTTTGGAAACGTAGAACTTTTTCTCTTAGGCTTTTCTTCTCCTTTGCGTTTGGAACAGCACACGTAGAATACTGTTGTATGAAACTCATCACTAAGTCTTCTGGATCCGTTCCAAATTTAGGTGCATCCTTGATCCACAGCAGCATATGTATATGAGGAGCACCTCTTGCTTGGTACTCCTTTCTCCAGAAGAAATCCAACACCTCTCCAAGAGGTGGATTTCTCTTGTTCATGATGAAAGACATCATAGCTTCAAATCTATGATTGGAGTACCTGCATACATTGACTGGATCCAAAGAGCACAGTTCTCCGGGTGTCTTGAATTCGATGTTTTCAATGTTTCCATTTGCCTCTCGTAGAAATTCAAGTAAGTCTTCCCAGCCATACTCGGCACAGCTCAGAGTGAGGAACCATGTGGGAGTTCCTAAGTTCCTCAGCATACATTTTAAATCACCATGACGATGGTACCAGTACTCATTAGTACCACGCTGACACGCCATGAGATTAATCAGGTGACAATCCAAAATACTGTCTTGGACATTGACTTTATCCATAAAGTCACTTGCCGAGATGTTTTGCATGTGTATACCACTTTTCAAGATGTGGTTCACTGCATATGACAGTCCAGACAGATCGCTTTCAAACAGGAGATGAAACAAATAGGGAATGCATTGTCGAAACCTAGCATCTCATGCATACAATCGTAAAGTCCGGTATTCAGAAGCAGGAATTTGATGAGGTCGCTCATCATATCTTCCTCCCTGACCTGTTGGAAATAGCTGTGGGAAACACCGAGCTTCCAAACTTTCCTCTCAAACGCCAATGGGACTCCCTTTGGCTTGTTTCATTTGAAACAACTCAATAGCATTCCCCATGACTTCCTTGGAATGCAAAGGATGAACACTATAATGTTCATATATTTCTTCACTTTTAGAGGGTTCTACTTTCTCAATTTGACCAGCACACAAATCGCTATCCTCTTCCTCACTTTCTTCCTCTTCTGCAACATATACATTCTTATAATACTTATTATTTTTTTTCAAGTACAATGTTGCCTTTTTGACTTTCCTAACATCCACTAAATCTTGCCATATTTTCTTATTCTTTGTCGGAACCCCATTAACTAAGATAACCAGAGGTTCCTCTTCCACTTTTTCTACTCCAATTGTATTAATGTTTTTCTTCAAATCTAGAGGCAAATAAACAACTCTTCCCTTTAATCCTCTCTGTAAATCTGATGGAGGCAATTTCCCTGTCTTTGGCTCCATTCTTACAATAGCCTGAAAGGGATGGATACTTTGAATCAAAATAGATTCATAAGTATTTAAATCCTTCAATTCAGAAGGAATCTCAACCAATTCCAGATTATTATGAACCGCTCTAGCAGGCATCTGGTTTTGATTTAATTTGTTACAACAATAAGTACACACACGTTGATCCAATCCCAAATCAAAACAATTTTCTACCATCAAGTATGTTGCGAAATCCTTCCATTCACTATTATTTTCCCTTTCACTTTTTGCATATACATCCACTAACTTAGTCTGATTCTTATAATAAGTGCGTCGACAACACACACAAGTGAAATTAGGCCTCTCACTTGATTTAACCTGAAACGTGGCAATTTCCTTCTGAAAATTATCTGTACTGGAAACCTGTACACTGTCTTCCACATTACCCTCTTCTTCTGGGTCAATTTCAACATTCTCCTCTTTACTTCCAAAGTAACAAAACTCAATTTCTTCAGAAATATTCTTCACATCTATTTCAGAACCATGCAAAAGAGCAGCGCATAATTGTTTAAGCATAATTGCTGGACTCTTAGCATAATACAACATTCTAACTAATTTCCTCACTTTATTATGATGCACTGCTAGCATCCTGAAATGATGAAAAACACTCTGGCATACTCTCCTGGAAAGACAAGCCAGTGAATGACCATGCAAACCTGTCACTTCTCTCACTCTGCAAGGATCTACTTCTTGCAACAACATCATTTTCTGCTTCAAACTTTTCTTATTAAATGTCCGTACAAAATCACAAAGCAAATTGATGGAGTCCTGTCGTACACTGCAAATACTACTACACTTCCAGGTGTACACAGGACCCTTAGGACGTCTTCCTAAAACCTCATTACCTAACACCTCTTCTGTCTCTGTTGTCACAAGTTTTTCTTTTTCAACTGGACAACCATCTTTCACCTCATAAGCTCGACCACTGGTGTCAACTGCATGCACCAAATCATTATCCTGGAAATAACTCTCCTCATTGAAAAATGCCTCACAACTTGAACTATGCATCCATTCTCCGGAAAAAACTTCACAAAAATTACTACGATTAACTATTCTCTTCCATCTACTATTTCTTTTGAAATCATAAATTGCCTTGTTTAGCTTCCTAATTCTATTGATTATCAAAATAAATAACTTTCGCTTTATTTCAAATGCCTGATCAATAACTTTCTCAACTTTTTTTTTTCTCTTATAAAAAACCACTTTCTGTTGACCTTTCTTAATATTTTTTAACAAATTGCCAATTATCCTGTTGCGGAACATTCGTCTACGAATGTCCCTAAACTGTTGTTTCCTTCTACTATCATGCACAGAGTTATCTCTTGCTCTAGCAGTAACATTTTTGATTGGCCTTTCCTTTCCGTTTAAATTGCTTCTCTTTTTCTGGACTAAAACATTTTCTGTACTACTACTTTTTTTTCTACAAATGTTTCTTATGAATGTTTTCGTGGTCTTACCCGGTGCTTTCTTGGTGACTTGACAAGTTTTTTTGGTAGAGGACTGCTGCATTATTTCATGGACCTGCTGTCTTTGACGTTTTGCAGCCTTTCTAAGTCTATCCTTGGTTGGCATGCTCAAATCTTGAAATGATCTGCAGTTGAATCTGTGGTAAAATATAATAAAAAATGTTATTAACCACTATTACCAAACAGTAAATCAATAACAGTCATCAAAAACTTAACACACTACTTGACATTTTTTACATAGAATATTTTTTAGTGCTTTGGCAAATTTAGAATACAGAAATAGCAGAAAAGAAATGGAATTCTTCTTCATTTTACCTGTGCTGTTTTATATGTGAATCTGATCTAATTTTATGAGCATATTTTAATATTTTATTGAAGACACTACACATAACCTGTTTTTGAAGGTGTGTTTAATTTTAAATAAAACGGTTTACATTTTTACTTTTCATTTATTATACATTTTAAAAATAAATGTTTATAGTTCCATAGGCTCAAGCACGTCAGCTTCCCACCCTATGTCATACAATTCTGACAAATCGGCATCCTCATCATGTTCTTCATCATCCTCAGAATTTAAATCATCCAAGGGATCTACTTCCACTGACGTTTCAATTACAAGTTCAATGATAAGGTCTAAATCAACTGATTGCTGGTTGTCACTCATGGTTGATGTTGTCGTTATCTTTAAAGAAAGAGAACAACAATGAGATGTTGCAGAGTAAGAGACAAATCTCAGAGATTATAATAGTAAATTTGTTTAACAAGAGTAACATTTTGCAGCTATTATTTAGCCATGTGCAGCGATGCTGAGGAGGTGAGGCCTATGTCCAAGTTTTCAATGAACAGGACTCATCTCTTCTTAACCTTGGATAAGCCTCACCAACTCTGTGTCCCCTGCTCATACTTAAATGTACAGGGGCAGATTTATGCTAAGTGGCGCATCCCCACGGATGCACCAGTTAATGTGCACCGCTGCTCTGCCACCCATAGTGTGCCACATTTACAATGTGGAGCACCATTGAGCAAAAACAGCACAGATGCGTCACGCATCTGTGCCGCAAAAGCAGCACATTCCAGGAATCACTTCATAAGCGCAACATGTCTACTGCAATGCACAGGAGGAAGCCTCACATTGCATGGTGCATCACTTCTTATGCCTGTTTCAAACAGGCGTAAGGATTTGATTCAGCAATGCTATAAAGCTGACTCAGTGAAATCTTCTAAATTTCACTGTGTTAGTTTTACAAGGCTTTCATGCAAATTAATGCATACCTTGCAACAAAACACTTATATAAAAACTGACACAGGTTTCATGTGGCACAGGACTTTACAACATGACACATCTGCCTAGATGCATCAAGTTGTAAATATGTCGCCACATAGCAAATCTTTTGCACCGCCGCTGCGTCACAAAAGTGACGCACAGTGACGCAAAAGAGACATACACCTATCATAAATCTGTCCCTAACATTTTAAATGATTGATTCAAGATTACGATAAAGTGTGGCCTATCCAGAGGTTTGTTTCAGGTGAGGCCTATTCAGAGTTGCAGATGAAATTTACGCTTGTTGAAGAGTACAGAAGAGATAATACATGTGAAGGCCTACCAATAAAGTAAGTCATATCCACTTCACTCTTGAACAAAGGCCAAACCTTTTCTGTGTCCATGGACAGACCTAAACTTCATCTGCACAATGTCATTCGTAAACTTAGGAAACACAGGTGATGTAATTGAAAAATGTGGAGTTTCTTTTCCTCATTTCACAATCACATCACCTGTGTTTCCTTTGCTTAGGTATCTCATAGTGCAGATGGATTCTAGCATATCAAAGACTACACATAAGTTGAGCAGTGTATACAACAAATTTGACATTCACAGAAGATTCAGCTTCTTATCTTGTTGGAGATGAAATGAGGCCTGTCTTGCAACATGGTGCATCTTTTCCATCACTGCTGCATCGGTTTCATGTGGTACGGGACTTTACAGCATGACACATCTGCCTAGATGCATCAATTTTTAAATATGTCGCCACATAGCAAATCTTTTGCACCGCCGCTGCGTCACAAAAGTGACGCACAGTGATGCAAAAGAGGCATACATGGCTATGTAAGTTAAATAATCAAAATCTAAATTTGCCAAGCACACATGGGTGTGTATTTACAAGGACCTTCCACCACGAGGAAATGTCTTTAATTAAAAAGGGAGAAATAACATCAAAGGGACTCAAATGCCTTTTAAATGTACCCCAAGCAACCTATGAAACTCTAGCAGTACATATCAAGAAACTTAAATGACTTCAATAAACGTTATTAAACACATCAAGTAAAGCAGTTATTCAAATACATTCAAGGCGAAATGACTTAAAATGGCCTAAGACACATGAAAGCTTTTTTTTAAGGTCCTTGCACCATTTTTGGGTCACTTTTAACATGGCTATGATAGTCAAAGAATTAAAATCTAAATTTGCCAAGCACAGATGGGGGCGTATTTACAAGGACCTTGCACCACGGGGAAAGGTCTTTAATTAAAATGAGAAAAATAACATCAGAGAGACTCAAATGCCTTTTAAATATACCCCAAGCAACCTATGAAACTCTAGCACTACATATCAAGTAAACTAATTGATTTCAAAAATCGTTTTTAAACACGTCATCTAAATCAATTATATACCTACATTCAAGGGGAAATGACTTAAAATGGCCTAAGACACATGAAAGCGTTTTTTTAAGGCCTTTGCACCATTTCTGGGTCACTTTTAACATGGCTATGTTAGTCAAAGAATTAAAATCTAAATTTGCCAATCACAGATGGGGGCATATTTACAAGGACCTTGCTCCACGGGGAAAGGTCTTAAATTAAAATGAGAAAAATAACATCAGAGAGACTCAAATGCCTTTTAAATATACCCCAAGCAACCTATGAAACTCTAGCACTACATATCAAGTAAACTAATTGATTTCAAAAATCGTTTTTAAACACGTCATCTAAATCAATTATATACCTACATTCAAGGGGAAATGACTTAAAATGGCCTAAGACACATGAAAGCGTTTTTTTAAGGCCTTTGCACCATTTCTGGGTCACTTTTAACATGGCTATGTTAGTCAAAGAATTAAAATCTAAATTTGCCAATCACAGATGGGGGCATATTTACAAGGACCTTGCTCCACGGGGAAAGGTCTTAAATTAAAATGGGAAAAATAACATCAGAGAGACTCAAATGCCTTATAAATATGCCCCAAGCAACCTATGAAGCTCTAGCAGTACATATCAAGAAACCTAATATTTTTCAAAAAACGATTTTAAACACATCATATAAATCAATTATATACCTACATTCAAGGGGAAATGACTTAAAATGGCCTAAGACACATGAAAGCGTTTTTTTAAGGCCCTTGCACCATTTCTGGGTCGCTTTTAACATGGCTATGTTAGTCAAAGAATTAAAATCTAAATTTGCCAAGCACAGATGGGGGCATATTTACAAGGACCTTGCTCCACGGGGAAAGGTCTTAAAATAAAATGGGAAAAATAACATCAGAGAGACTCAAATGCCTTATAAATATGCCCCAAACAACCTATGAAGCTCTAGCAGTACATATCAAGAAACCTAATATTTTTCAAAAAACGATTTTAAACACATCATATAAATCAATTATATACCTACATTCATCGGGAAATGACTTACAATGCCCTAAGACACATGAAAGCGTTTTTGTAAGGGTCACTTTTAACATGGCTATGTAACTCAAAGAAACAAAATCTATTTGTAAAACACTTGACACAAAGCAACATTTTAAATACAGAACTTTCTTCATAATTTTCTCCCTAAAGCATACTATTGTCTATCTAAATTAAATGAATCTTTTCTCACCTTAGCAAATACTTTATGAATTTCAAAACAGTCTCAGAAACACACCAATTTGTCTTCAGCAGAGCAAAAGGTATGCACTCCAGAGTCTGCAGCTATCAAAAGCACAGAAATGCTGTAATTCTTCACACATATCTCTCATGTCACCCAATCAAAACTCTTCCCTCACTTTTTTCAAATCAACACCCTTCCCCCCTCTGCCCTTTCTGCCTTTTTTGCATAGCAACCACCTCCTGAAAGACCTCTGATGTTTGCAAGTTCACACAACAATGTTTCAATTGAACTCTGAACTCTCAGTGCACCTGCATATCCAGTGCAATCTTTCATAAAATTATTTTTTCTTGACCATTCAAATTACATCTTTCAAAGAACTCATCCATGCACCCTAACTTTCTGTTTTCAGCAATCAAAATCCACCAATCACTGCTACTACTTCCTTAACACAGAAACTCCACAGTTTTTTTCATTTTAAACTCTTATTTTTCCAACTGCCATTTCATTGCCACACTTCATCTGACTGCAGCAGAACCTTCTCTCACCATGTTTTCTGTCTGGATTGTTGGACATAGTTACATCTATTGGGCTCAGAGGTATGCTGATAACAGAAATTTACCTAACCTCAATTTACAAGATGTGGAAATTAAGTGGTTTAGCTACAGAGGATTAAAATGTCACCAATTGATACCATTGGTGAAAACCTTTATGCATTTGCCTAAACCTGACCTGTTAATTTTGCACTGTGGAGGTAATGACTTGGGCACTTTGACTGGTGTAGGTCTGGAAATGCTTTTAAAGGACACCTTCGAGCAATTGATGGCACTATTTCCTCAAACTGCCTTGGTATATTCAAATATATGCCAAAGACAGAAATGGAGGTGGTCGAACCAATTTTGTCCACAAATTGAGAAATCGAGGAAGCATGTAAACAAATCTGTTTCAGCTTACATGAGAGACCATGGAATGGGCTCCATGTAAAACAATAACTTGCGTTACTACATGCAAGATATCTACAGAGGAGATGGAGTTCACTTCTCAGATGAAGGGAACAGAGTTTTCATTCTCAATTTAAGACTGTGCATTGGTACCTACTTATAAGTACCTAAATGTACCATAAACCCAAAGCTCTTCTCAGAGCTACCCTACATCTGATCACTCGCAATTATTATTTTACTCTAACTTTTTCCACTAATTTTGAACAAAATACGCTCCCCGGAGCGCTACCCGGTACGCGAACCGGAAGCTAACCGCGCGAATTTTTTTAAAAAAATGGTTTTTTTTCGCGCGAAATTTTTTTAAAAAATGTTTTTTTCCGCACATATGGGCCTCCTCAGCCACCCTAAGAAAACCTAGGGGGTCAAGATACGTCTACCGTGCCCCCTTCTACCCATTCTGAACATTATTTGCCCTCCATCTTGTATTTTAATTCGACCGAAACACAAAATGGTGGACTCCCGTAACGCTGCAGGTTCGCGTACCGGGGCGCTCACCGGGAAGCGCTCCATTAAAAAAGGTGGGAAAGTAATACAGAAGAAACCCTGGAGACACTTTCACCAAATATAGATTTGCTCATACTACATACCAATCCCTACAATTTTCATAAATTTGGTTGGAATTCCATTTAGCCATTTAGCCTGTAGACCTCTCTAAATACCCTGAGGTAAATTACTTCACAAAACACATCTGAAGTGTTGGAATTGACAACCAATTAAAATGTTACTTTCATTTTCTATTTTTTTTTACCTGACATTTGATTGGTTATGTACCTGAATATATATATGAAGGAAGAGAAGGAAACATAGCCATTTTGACTACTACTTCCTGGTGTACATTTCAATAGGATTTTCACTAATACCTTCAACTTCTTTTTAAAGGTAAGTTGTTCTTTTAAAAACTGAAGTATATTGTGCACTTTAAGTTAATATGGTAAACTTTTTCTGATAGTTATATACTATACCTCTGTAGTAGTTATAGATTTAGATAGACTTCTCTGTTATAGTTATGGATGGAGTTAGGCTTGTCTTTTATAATTATGAATTTACTTACGTTAAATCACATACACTTTTTTATATTCCTACTTCCACTCTGATACTATACACTGCCCAAAGATAAATTCACTGTTAAAAACTGCCTATCTAAAATTAATCCCAACAGTGCCCTATCTCTACTAATATATATTTTTTTATGCAAATTTCAGGCAAAATGGAAGGCGAACAGAAAGTATTATTTGAAATTGTCCTTGCAGAGACCAACGAAGAAATCATTGATCCAAATGATATTGAATTTATGGATGAAACTTGGGACCAAGAACTACTGCAATGTGTGCAATCAGTAGATGTCCTCCTTGAAAATGAGGACATTTTACACACTCAAACATTACAAGCTATGTTCAATGAAAATAACGACATTTCAGACAGTGAAATGGTAGACATTTTATTAAATTTTGAAACACAATCACAATAATAAATAATTGCTTAAAAAACAAAGAAATAAAAAAAAAATCAACAAAACAAACAATCAATTAACATCCAATATTTGAAAAGTCTATCATTCTTTTTTCCTCATAGTACGCTCCCCAGACCGCTTCCCGGTTCGCGAACCGGGCGCACCCCACGAAAAAAAAACAATTTTTAAATTATTTTTTTTTTTAACCCCAACCCCGCGGGGCCCTTTTAAAGCCTCCACATCAAACCTAGGGGGTCAGGGAGGATCTACTATGCCCCCTTATGGTCATTTGCCCCTTCGCTTTGGCCTCCTCTTGTCTCTCGATCCTACCGAGAGACAAGATGGCGGCCGCTACGGACTGTTTGGAATGTTTACAGACACCGGAGAGCCAATCAGCTTCGCTTCGCAAAGCTCCGTAACGCGAAAAGTACGCGAAACGGAGCGCTACCCGGGACGCTGTCACAGATATATATATTTTTTTGAACGTTAATTTCTCAAAATCCACTGGAGCACATATATTGAGACCTAGCAAAGGCACATCGGGCTACCAGTCCCTACAATTTTGCCAAGTTTCGTGCAAATCCATTCAGCCGTTCGGGCTAAAAGTGAGGCCAACCGCCCTATGGAAATTAACATGGGAAAAACGCGTTTTGGGACCCCCCTTTTTTCTCAGCCCCCCCTTGACGAACCCTCCCCAAATTTTCAGGGGCTGCTCAGAAACAAAATGTTCCATTTTCCTGAAAATTTCAGCCAATTCCGTCCACAAACGCCAAAGTTATTAGACATAGAATTTTCAAAAATCCCATAGAGAAAAAATCCTAACTATATATACCTACTGGCGACCGCCAGTAGGTAATATATATATAGATATATATATATATATATATATATATATATATATATATATATATATATATATATATATATATATATATCGGCTTCGAAAGTCCCTCCCCGTCAATAACGGGAATCAGGTAGCAGCACTCAAGGGTAAATCCACGGTTCAGTTTTTATTCAATCACAACGCGCTTCCGGCACTCGGCCTTCGTCAGTGTTCTCACAGATACAATGTCGCAAAGCCTCATTGCATTTAAAATCACCACGTGTCAATTTTACATGACATCGAGATAGGACCACTAGGTGAAAACGCGGTCGCCATCTTTGAATGGGTAAAAGATGTTATGTTATGCATTGCAATCCGCTCTACAATCAGAGCAATGTTTAACTATACATAAATATATAAATGGCAATACTCATCATAAATCGGAATCGATCATGCAATTTAGCCATTATTATAATCCCCACAAATGGGCTATGTATATTTTATAAATTGCCCACTCATATACCTCAGTTATTCCGCCCTAGATGGGCCCAAACGACTTCTAATATGAATCACGTGATAATAAAATTTACAAAAGGCATTACAATTAAAAAAGAAGAAAAGCGAGTTGAAGCAATTACAAACAGAATAAGCAATATTTCAATTTACAGCCGATATTGTGGTCGGGTGCACCCCCGGCGAGCAGGCACCAGCCAAGGAGTGCGACAGGCAGGTGCAAATGGAGCCTCTATATATATATATATATATATATATATATATATATATATATATATATATATATATATATATGCACACACATATATATTACCTACTAGCAGTCGCCAGTAGGTAGTTATAGTTAGGACCTATTTTGCATTGGAAATCTGCAACATTTTATTGACAATAACTTTGGAGCCAATTGATGAATCTTCTGGAAATTTTCTAAACTTTTGGCCATCTCAGTTCCGCTCCTTCCCTGAAAGTTTGGGGGTGATTGATCAAGCAGGGGCAGAGAAAAAAAGGGAGTCCCAAGACATGTTTTCCCCATGCAATTTCCCATAGGACCATTAGCCACGGCTACAGCCCGAACGGCTGAACCGAATAACACCAAATTTGGCAAAGTGGTAGTCCTTGGTTCAGACTCGTGCCTTTTGCTTATTTGGTGTAAATCCGTTCAGTAGTTCCTGAGAAAATGACAGTTAAAAGTACATATATATCTATGGGCTCGGAGGGTCTGCGTTCCCTACGCGGAGCCTGCACGCACCTTGCCGTTCACGAGCTGCTATTTAATTGGCTTTCAACACTTCAAATCAGGAAGTGTTGACAGCCATCTTGGGCCTCGGTAGGACCGAGGCAGAAGAAACCAAACAAAACACGCAAATTACGCGAAATCAGGAGAGAACCCAGTGCGGCATCTTTTAGCCCAGCACTGACTCCGAAAAGTAATTCTAAGCGTACTTACAGTAACTTGTATTTCCTTCCATAGGAATCCATTGTGTGGTTTTCAGCAGAAAAGTTTCTAAGTGTTGATTTTTGAAACGTACAAATATTCCTGTAAAATCAGCCGAACTACGAATTCCGATTTACTCACCTGTTATCAGGAGAGAACCCAGTGCGGCATCTTTTAGCCCAGCACTGACCCTAAAAGTAATTCTAAGCGTACTTACCAGTAACTTGTATTTCCTTCCATAGGAATCCATTGTGTTGTTTTCAGCAGAAAAGTTTCTAAGTGTTGATTTTTAAAACATACAAATATTCCTCTAAAATAAGCTGAACTACGAATTCCGATTTACTCACCTGTTATCAGGAGAGACGTCGGTGCTGCATCTTTGAGCCCAGTACTACTCATGAAAAGTAATTCTAACCATACTTACCAGTTACTTGAATTTCCTTTCATAGGCGAACATTGACTGGTTTCACATGGAAATTCTTTTAAGTGTGGAGTTTTTGAACTTTAAATTATTCCTATAAAATCAACAGAACCATGAATTCCGATTTACTCACCTGTTATCAGGAGTGACCTCAGTGCTGCTTCTTTGAGCCCAGTACTGATCTTGAAAAGTAATTCTAACCGTACTTACCAGTAACTTGTATTTCCTTCCATAGGAATCCATTGTGTGGTTTTCACCAGAAAAGTTTCTATTTTCACAAACTAAAAATATTCCTTAAAATTTGCCTGTATGACTTAAACACATTATTTCGACTGATTACAGTAGATGCACCCGTGCTGGAACCAGGATCCACCACTGAGTAAGAAAAAGTGACGTTAACACTACTTAACTTATAAGTGAATTTCCTCTCATAGGATAACATTGGTGATTCTATGTGAAAAAGTGTCATCTTTTAAAATACAATAAAATTCCTTAAAAATCTCTACTGTAACCAAAACACTTTTACTCAACTGTTTACAGGTGATGTCTAAGGACTGAATTTAGGATCCAGTCCTGTGGTTAGAAAAGTAATCCAAAATGTAATTAAATGCATTTAACTAGAAATTCACATTGACCTCAATGTTGCATTGTGTTTGAAATTGAGTTGCCCATTGCAACAACTGTAACTACTGTACTTAAAAGTCTATTGCCTATTTTGCAAAGTATTTAAACCAAAGTAATTCATTCTGAGAAAATATATTTTGTAATGTATGTAAATATAATGTAATTTAAAAAATAAAATATCCAAAAATAAACTGTTTAAAAAAAATTTGAAAATCAGTATAAAAAAAATAACAATAAATACATTTAAAAATTGTCATTTACAAAACCTTTGAAATTCACTGAAACAACTATAGGTTTCAGACATGTTATAGTTAGGAATTTGCATTTAAAAAACCTTTGAAATTCACTGAAAAAACCATAGGTTTGAGGCCAAAGGTTTTTTAAATGCTAATTCCTAACTATAACAGGCCTCAAACCTATGGCTTTTTCAGTGAATTTCAAAGGTTTTTTAAATGCTAATTCCTAACTATAACATGTCTGAAACCTATGGTTTTTTCAGTGAATATATATATATATATATATATATATAAATACTAGCAGCCCGTCCCGACGTTGTCCGGGGCAGAAGGGGGCTCGGGGCAGCACTGCAGCAGGAGACGCGCAGCAGAGCGGCCAGCAGCGGGAGCAGCATAGCGTAGTCACAGCAGAGCATACTCACAGCACAGCGTACTCACCAGCATCACATGCGCAGGGTGTTGTTTCCTTGCTCCCGTTTTCTTGCTCCTGGCCGCTTCTGCCCACGCTCCTGTCCGCTTTTACTCCGCGCTCCCCTGGGCATGTCGATGTCGACGGTCCTCCCCGTGCTCCTGGCCGCTCCTACGCGCTCCGGACCTCGCAGGGTGTCACTTTCTTTCTCCTGGGTGCTCCTCGCAGGGTGTGTCTTCCGCGCTCCGAACCTTGCAGGGTGTTGCTTCGGAGCTCCTGTCCGCTCCTCGCAGGGTGTCACTTCCGCGCTCCGGCCCTCGCAAGATGTTGCTTCCGGCTTCCGCGCTCCTGGCCGCCGACCCGTGATGTCAACACGCACGTCGTTAGCTGGCGCTACTACGAAGGGACTACTTTTCGGGGCAGCACTGCAGCAGGAGACGCGCAGCAGAGCGGCCAGCAGCGGGAGCAGCATAGCGTAGTCACAGCAGAGCATACTCACAGCACAGCGTACTCACCAGCATCACATGCGCAGGGTGTTGTTTCCTTGCTCCCGTTTTCTTGCTCCTGGCCGCTTCTGCCCACGCTCCTGTCCGCTTTTACTCCGCGCTCCCCTGGGCATGTCGATGTCGACGGTCCTCCCCGTGCTCCTGGCCGCTCCTACGCGCTCCGGACCTCGCAGGGTGTCACTTTCTTTCTCCTGGGTGCTCCTCGCAGGGTGTGTCTTCCGCGCTCCGAACCTTGCAGGGTGTTGCTTCGGAGCTCCTGTCCGCTCCTCGCAGGGTGTCACTTCCGCGCTCCGGCCCTCGCAAGATGTTGCTTCCGGCTTCCGCGCTCCTGGCCGCCGACCCGTGATGTCAACACGCACGTCGTTAGCTGGCGCTACTACGAAGGGACTACTTTTCCTTAAAAATTACTTTTCCCTTCTAACATATATATTTTTTTCTTATATAGCCTATGTCCATCTGCTTGCCCTGAAGTTTTGAAAGATGTATTGGGTGTTTGGATTGGTGGTGTACTTTTCGAGTTTACCTGCCTCAAAGGACACAGTTCTCTCTTTATAACTATAGTATAGTTAGTATAGTATGGATTTTTGCAATTTTTTAAATAATTTTTTTTATCCGTCTGCATAGCCTATGTCCTTCTGCTGCAACTGCCCTTTCCAACGCTGTATTGGGTGTTGTGATTGGTGCTGTGTTTACTGAGATTACCCGCCTCAAAGGTTTGGGCTCTCTCTTTATAATATTAATATGGATATTATGGTTTTTTTGCAATTTTTTTATACATTTCTTTATCCGTCTGCATAGCCTATGTCCTTCTGCTGCAACTGATCTTTCCAACGCTGTATTGGGTGTTGTGATTGGTGCTGTGGTTACTGAGATTACCCACCTCAAAGGTTTCGGCTCTCTCTTTATAATATTAGTATGGATAGTATGGATTTTTTGCAATTTCTTTATACATTTTATTATCCGTCTGCATAGCCTATGTCCTTCTGCTGCAACTGCCCTTTCCAACGCAGTATTGGGTGTTGTAATTGGTGCTATGGTTACTGAGATTACCCGCCTCAAAGGTTTGGGCTCTCTCTTTATAATATTAGTATGGATATGGATTGTATAGTATGGATTTTTTGCAATTTATTTTATAAATTTTTTTATCCGTCTGCATAGCCTATGTCCTTCTGCTGCAACTGCCCTTTCCAACGCCGTATTGGGTGTTGTGATTGGTGCTGTGGTTACTGAGATTACCCGCCTCAAAGGTTTGGGCTCTCTCTTTATAATATTAGCATGGATAAATATATAGATAAATATTCCTTTTCACATTTCCACCTATCACCTGCTGTACTCAGGGTGGGTGCCTTCATTTTGCATTTTGTGGGAGTGGATCAACGTACACGAACATGCAAAAAATCCCAAAGGAAAAACAATGGGGCACTCATGGGGCCACTTGCAATGATTTTAATCCGAGCAGAAGTGTTTCTGCTTTTAGCCTTTCTCAATGCTCGCTTTCAAAAACATGGTACAGCAGATGGTGATTTTTAAATATATCTTATTCGCTCCCATTAGGGAATAAACAATAATACTCAAAAGAGGACTGGGGTTATCTAGCTTTGTTATTCAAAATACTCCAGTTGCATATCTATGTGGTAAAATTTCATGATTTTATAATGGTAACATCAACAGTGTGCCACTTCCTCTAATGGAGTCTCAGATGACCAATAGTCCATTGCATCTTGCATAGTTGCACAACATCAAGATACACATATACAATACCACAGAGCTGGCAGATTTAAAACAGTCCATATTTGCAATGCTTGCCTCTCACTAGTACAGCCGTATTCCTTTGTCATGCAGCATTCAAACAGTATATACCCCTCGACACAGCCGTTATGCATGCTTCAAATTGCATCCGTTCTGTATGATCGAGAGTCCAACAACTGAATAATTGTCAATATGCAGTGACGGGATGTCTCTCCAGTAATCACAGTGCAGTGGTGCTGCAGTATGCTTTGTAGATTCATTTCAAAGTTTCACCTATCACCTGCTGCACTCAGGGTGGGCGCCTCCATTTCATGGGGGTGAACCCACAAACACAAACATGCAAACTATTCCAAAGGAAAAAGCAACGGAGCACTCACGGGTTTGTTTGCGAAGATTTTTAATCCGAGTAGATGCGTTTCTGCATTTTGCCTTTCTCAGTACTCGCTTCCAATAACATGGTACAGCTGATGGTGATTTTTAAATATTTCTTATGCGCTCCCATTTGAGAGTAAACAATAATACACAAAAGAGGACTGAGATTACCCAGCTTTGTTACTTAAAAAACTCCGGCGGCCATGTCTATGTGGTAAAGTTCCATAATTTTATAATGGTAACATCAACGGTGTGCCGCTTCCTTTGATGGAGTCTCAGATGACCAATAGTCCATTACAGCTTCCATAGGGGCACAACATCGAGATACACATATCCAATACCACATAGCTGGCAGATTTAAAACATTCCGTATTGCCAATGCTTGCCTCTCACTAGTACAGCCATATTCCTTTGTTATGCAGTTATTTAAACAGTGTATACCACTCACCACAGCCATAATACATGCCTCTCATTGCACATACCCACAGAAATCCCTTCTGGATGGCCGAGAGTCCAACAATTAAATAATATTTCTCAATATGCATTGACAGGATGTACCTCCATCAATCACAGCATGGCAGTGCTGACCAAACTTTCGAAACAAAAAGGGCTCGGTATAATCTTGTTATGCATGGACAATTTCGGGGCGATCCATTAAGTGTTAGCTGCGAAAAATGGGGGCCACAAAAGTGGTTTACTCATGTTCATTATGATGGGGATTTTGAACACAATTACAGCTCAAACTGCCGGATGGAATAACACCAAATTTGGCAGAAAGCTAGCTCTTAGTCCAGAAAGAGTGATTCTTGTTATTTGGTGCAAATCGGTTGAGTAGTTTTTGAGATATTAAAGAAAAAACAAATTTGTAAATGTAGGGACCTGAAGCCTTCAAAATCCCTCCCGATCTTGTGCTGAGATCTGATTGGCTGACAACACTTCTAACAGAAAGTGTTGGAAGCCATCTTGAGACTCGTCTTCAGCTGAGTCCGAGAAAAAATGCAAAATAAATTAAAAGGAAGAGGTGTAAGTATACCCTGATCCCTTAGCTCTGTTTGTGGGGATCCAGAGGGACCCTGCCAGGGGCAAAAAATGATTTAAGTTAAAAAAAAAAACAATTTGTAGCGGAAACGCAATGGAGCCACAAATCCACAGCAGACTGTTAAAAAACACAAGCCTGGGCTCCTGCACTTGTTTTGGAAAAAGTTCCTTGGTGGGTCAGGTCCTGGGGGGCATTGTTCAAATAAAGGATTTTGTGCACAGAGCGCCCTCCTGAGGCTCTTGGAACTCTGGGGACCACCACACACCCTGGACTTTATTTATAAAGAAGGAGGGGGGTATATAAACCCCCTTCTTAGGCTCTATCATTTTCGGGGACCACCCTCTCGCTGGGGCAATCAAACATTGTTGAAGGGAGCAGCACAGACCCTCCTGAGCCCTGGGGACCAACACCTCCACGGGGCTAAAAACACAAAATGGGGACTCTGTGTACCCCCCCCGTCTACAAGGAGCACCACCTCCCAGGCGCCCACATTTTCTACAAAAAACGGTAAAGGGGACTCATGGCCTCCCTCCCGGGCAACATAGGGTGCCAGAGACCACTACCTCCCCGGGGTTGGTCCTGAAATGTAAAGGAAGTGGGCTCTGCGACTCCTCTCTTGGAGTGACTAATGGCACTGGGGACCAATACCCCCCAGGGGCCGACTCCCGAGGTGCTTTTGCTTGGCTGGAACTTTGACAGTTCCTGCCAAGTAAAAGCAAACACTCCCATTCCAGTGAGCAGGAGCTGTCAAAGTGCTCCTGCCAGCTGGAAGAAGAGGTAAAGTAAAAGTCCACATTTGTAAAGCGCACAATCACCCGTAAGGGTCTCTAGGCGCTGGGGGCCGTCGGGAAGATTAAGCGAGCTATTGCCCAGAGTCACATGGTGCTGGGCTAACCTGCCGCCGGAGCCGGGGATCGAACCGTGGTCCCCAGATTCCAGCGTCAGTCGCCCTGGCCGCGGCGCCACACCTCTTCCTTGCCTGCAGATGTGCAGGCAGGGAAACATATGAAACAATTTGTCCTGCATGAAGGGAGCTGCCTTTCCAGCAGCTCTCTCCATTTAGCAGCAATGCTGACTCCTGCAGGTCGTGGGGAGCCAGCTGGGACTGCAGAGGTCTTAAGGCTTCCCCACGGTGCTCATCATGCACACTGGGTGCCCAGGGCACCCACGTGACATGGCCACACCCTGGGGTTTGGGACTGCGGGCCAACATTTTCCCAGGGAGGGGGGACCCCAAGGCTCCCCTCCCCCATGTATTTATGGCTGGGCCCTGGGGGATGGAGTCCCTGGGGCTGAAATTGGCCCAAGGCGGTGGCCACCTGGTCACCCTCTCCTATTGAATTTAGGCCAGGCCCCATTGAAAATTAATACATCTTGTACACCTACTGTTGCTACCTCCATTGTTTATACCACTTTCCTACCTCACTGAAAAAAACTAAAGGTACAGGGACATTAAAGTTAGGAAATAGATTTTAAAAAACTTAGAAATTCATTGAAAAAAATGAAGGTTACAAGGGCATTATAGTTAGCAAATGGAATTTTAAAAAACTGTGATGTCATTAGTGATGTCATGAGTGATGTCACTGACCATGTCATGAGTTATGTATTGTGTAAGCTCATAAGCAGTGCTGTGCATAGATATGTGAGTGGGTGATTCACTGGGTGCATGGTTTCAAGAGTGCATCTGCGATGGACTGTATGGGTGGGTGAGTGTGGGTATGGTTGTGTTAGTGAGTGAATGTATATCTCAGTGGTACATGTGTGAGTAACTACTTTTGTGAAAGGCAGTATATATGTGTGTTAGAGTATATAAATGGCTATAAGTGAGAGTGTGTGATTGTGAGAGTGACTGTATGGATGAGTGTGTGATTGTATCAGTGATTGTACAAGAGCGTAAGAATGTGCTTGTATTTGTATGAGTAAGTGAGCTGGTGTGTGAATGACTGTATAGGTGAGTAAATGGGAGTGTGATTAATTATTTGCATAACTGACTAGGTGTGTGAGTATCTCCATGGATGAGTGGTGGTGTATGCATCTCTATATAGGTATATGAGTGCCTATGATAGTCCTGTACTGAGTGACCGTAAGTATGTGTGACTGTACGGGTAAGTGAGTGGATGGGTGTGTAGATTTAAGAATCAGTGAGTGGGTATGTAGTTATTGGTGTTGGAGTGTCTATGGTTTTGAGAATGGCAGTCTGTAATTTAGAGTGTGTGTATCAAAAGTTATATTAGGGTGTGAGAAGATGCATGAAATTATCACATGGATGATGTCATCAGTGATGCCATCAGTGATGTCATCAGTGATGTCACTGACCATATCATGGGTGATGTAATATCATATGTGACGTCATCAGCAGTGCTTTGCGGGGGAAGTGAGTTATAGTTAGCTGAACTAACTGTAACTGGGGAATTTCTATAGTTTGTATGAGTGAAATGTCCAACTAACTATAACGCCCCTGAAATCTATGGTTTTTTCAGTGAATTTCTAAGGTTTTTTAAATGCTAAATTCTAACTATAACATGCCTGAAACCTATGGTTTTTTCAGTGAATTTCAAAAGTTTTTTAAATGCTTATTACTAACTATAACATGCCTGAAACCTATGGTTTTTTAAGTGAATTTCAAAGGTTTTTTGAATGCTAGTTTCTAACTATGCCTACAGAGGTAGGACATGTGAAGAAAGAAGACAAAACGCACAGAAAGAAGCAACAGAAATGCAGAAAGAAGCAACAGAAGTCCACAAAGATGAAGAAAAGTGCAGGAAAAAGAAAGACAGGTGCAGAAAGAACCAACAGAGGAGCAGAAAGAGGCCATTGTTGCAAAATCATCATGTGCCCACAACTTTTTCAAACGGGTCCTGTTGGTAACTAACTCTGACTAACCAGGCCTAGAACCAGTGCTATGCTAAAAGACACTAAGAATACAGTGAAAACATCTCCATGGAATAGGGAACACTATGCGTTGGGGTACCCCTGTGATTAGCATGACCTCCTCTGTAAGGCCCTAGTACATAATAGGGCAAGGGGATTCAACCTACCTCTAAGTCAGAGGTGCAGAAATATGCTACTTTAACTAGTAGTCGTGTTTGCAGAGTGGTGGAGAAAGGGTGCTGGGCGTCCATCCAACGCTCAGGAATTCCACTGCGTAGGACTTACAGGAGGGACCAGGAGGGACTTGGATGGGGATTGAAGTCCCCTTCACTTCTGGGGGTCCTTTAGGAGCCAACTAGCCTACCTTTTATCTCCAGTAAGCCCCATGCAGTCGGATTGGTGAGAGGTAGACAAAGGCAATGCCCCCTTTCTCCACCACTCTGCAAACGCGCCCCCTGGTGTGTTGTAAGTTGGGGATTAAGTCCCCTTGAATTCTGAGGGTGACTGGGGTCCAACTAGCCCACCAGGTACCTCCAGTAAGCGCCACAGAGCTGTGTTGCAGAGAGGTGTAAAAAGGGGCTTGGCCTGGGCCACCTCTCTGCAACGCAGCTCCCTGGCGCATACTGGAGGTACCTGGTAGGCTGGATGAACCCCAGGGACCCTCAGTTTTCAAGGGAAATTAATTCCCCAACTTACAACGCGCCAGGGGGTGCGTTTGCTGAGTGCTGCAGGAAGGGGGTGGCGCCACCGGCAAGATGCAGTTATTTTTTTTGTTTTTTGTTTAAGAAGGGAGGTTGTGTGGCCCCCATCCTCTTTCCTTTTTGTGGGCCCTTGGGACCCCATACCCCAGGGCCTTGCCTTTTAAAAATATATATATATATGTAAACGGGAAGGGGGGCGCGTGACCTCCCTCCAGAGGCCAATTTTGGCCCCAGGGACCCCATTCCCCCGGGCATGGCCATAATTTTTTTTGTATTACTCTTATTATTTAAATCGCAGAGGGGGGCTGCGTGCCCCCTCCTGAGGTCTTTATTATTAGCCCCGGGGACCCCATCCCCCGGGGCTGTGCCTCTTTTTTTTGGATGGGGGCACGTGGCCCCCCTCATAGGCCACTTCTGGCCCCAGGGACCCCATCCCCCGGGGCCTGACCTCTTCGTTGGGGACTGTTGTGGGAGCCCCAATGCCCCCATGGTCCTAGTCGCCTCCCCGCGTCCTGCGGGAGCCGGCATTGCTTTTCCACATGGGGAGCTGCTGACATGCAGCTCCCGGTGTGGAAAAGCAATGTGGTTGGATTTTTGAAAGCGATAGCAGGTTTCCTGCTCTATCTTTCAAAACCCAAACCACAGTTTGCTATGACAGGGCGGGAGCCGGTCCTGGGGGTTGGTGGTCCCCAGGGCCATCAAGGACTCCAGGAGGGGGGCCGCACGCCCCCCCAATGTTTGCACAGCCCTAGGGAGGTGGTGGTCCACGGGGCTCAGGGGTTCGTAACGGACCCCACATTTGAATATTAGTGCCCCGGGGAGGTGGCGGTCCCCGGGGCTTGTGCGGGGGGTTCGAGCCACCCCACACAGGTGTATATATGATTTTAGGTCTCGGCCTGATCCAG
The DNA here is from genome assembly GCF_964261635.1 of Lissotriton helveticus. Taxonomy (NCBI): domain Eukaryota; kingdom Metazoa; phylum Chordata; class Amphibia; order Caudata; family Salamandridae; genus Lissotriton; species Lissotriton helveticus. The sequence goes on along the minus strand of NC_136068.1, from coordinate 701,048,174 downwards.
CGCATTCGCTGGTCTGGCCGAGACATTTAGTGGCTTTTAAAAGGGCTACTTTCCTGGCGACCAGCTTGCCAGGACACGCACAAGCACGCACGCTTGCGCCCGCATCCCTTGCGTGTTTTGTGCACGTCATCGCGATCACTTTCGCTTTCACTGCGATCGTCATCCCGATGACTTTCGTGGCCGATGCTTGTTAAATATTTACTTTTTAATAGCGCTTGACGTTTCTATCATAAACCTGGTACGGACTTGACATACATGCTTATGGGTGTCTTGCAAGTTTATGTCTAACAGAATATGTTCAGTAGAGGAATGCAATATTATTGTAGAGTTAGCTGAAATAGTATAGTGAATACTGCCATCTTGTGACAAAGTGGTGTAAATACATTAATTTAGAACTCCTTTAAATTAATGACATTGTTTATATTCATCCTCTATGATCACTGCTGTATCCAAGAACGCCCAACGTTGTTGCGAGTTAAACTGTTTGTATCTCTTTTGGCACAATCAGTCCATCATATTTCACTGCCTAAAGCTTACAATTTTTTTTTCACTTTAGCATGTGTTTTTGTCTGTCCTCCTACTCACAGTAGCGTCGTAGTACCAACCCGTGAAACTCCATCCACGCACTTCCCCAACCATAGTTTTTCAGACTCTCTTGGGCACCCTCTCCTTGCTCAAACATTTCTCTCATCATGTAACAGCTCATGCCCTGCTTACAGTCCGCAGTCGCTGAAGTGGCTGTACTGTCCCATCGTTCTGCTATTCCATTTTTTGCTACAACAAGGCCCTGGTTAACGAATACCTATTCATATCTATTCATGGTTCCCATTTTTCCCCACCCCAATATACCTATAAGTACTGTATCTGGGTCCAACTCCAGGGTCACTTGCAAACCAGCATGAATTTCCTTTTGATCTTGTGCTCAGAATTTCCCGATGACAGGCCAGGTCCACAGTGTATTTATAAAGGTGGCCGGACTCCCACATCCTCTCAAACACGAGTCTCCTTTCACCCATCCGAGCTCATGCATCTGTATCTTGGTATCATATTTTCTGTGAAAACTCCAAGCTATGTCAGGCAGAATCCAGAACTCCCAGTTTCCTCCTAGGGGAACATCAGTGCTTCTTCCCATGCTCACTCCTCCATTATTCCCGTCTCTACACGTTATCGTGCCTACATGATTTTCATTTATGTTTTGGGTGTCATTCACACATGTTCTGTAAGTGAAAGCTATTTCTTTTTCAGTCATTCTGGTATCTAGGAGTCTGCCCTCTAGCAGTAACTGTTCTGGTATACTTGTACCTTTGAGGTCCAGCCTACCAGACAGCACAGCCGATTGCAAAAGGCATGGTGCGAGTTTACCAATAATATAGAGGGACTTTCAGCCTGTCCATTGCTTAGTTTTAGTTAACATTACTGTCCCTCATTTGCCTGCTTATTAATCGATGGCTTGCCTTGTTCATCTTGTGTCTGCCCCTCCCCTGGACTAGTCCCTCCAATGCTCACTTTTAGGGAAATAGTTTTTTCTTTTTGTTTTAGCACTCCGCATCAATGCATGTGTTTTCCAGCTTCCTCCCTAGTTTATTTTTATTTTAAGACCATTCACAAATGGAGTGGAATATTTTCACCAGTATGGGCCTCGTCTGAAACTTAAAATATGTCAACAGTAGTTCACTTATGCGTACAGACAAGCAATTATTCTTGCAAAATTTGATCCAGATAACTTTTATTTTGAAGCCTAAAAGTAATGCCCATGTTATCCATACCTTGAGCACGGCACAAACACGTCCAAGCCTTGCACATCAAGAAGCTTGAGAGTCCCTGCTTCAGCCTGCAAGGATGGCAGAGACTCTTGGCTCACTGAGTCAAACTAAAACACGTTTCCAGCTAGAGCTATTCCTGTGTTTTACAGAAACAAGTAGATGAAATAATTCACACAATGTGCTAAGTAATGAATGGTGTATTATGCAGCCACGGCCATAGGTGGTTGAGGTGGTGGCTTGTATGGCACAGAGAGCCCGCAGTCAAAACACAGACTGAAAAAGCATTTACAATGCAATAGGTCTCACATTTGCGAGAGTTTATGCGATTGGCATTGTAAATGACAATGCCTTTTATTTATTTGTTTAAAAAACCAACACATTAATAAAAGGCATTGTAATCTACAATACCAATAGCTGTGAGACCTATTGCATTGCAAATGCTTGTTTTTAAAAAGCCCCAGGGGTTGCAGTCACCGGGGGTGGGGGTACCCGGGGCTTGGGGCGGCCTTGGAGGCCCCCTACCCATTAAAAATGAAGCCCCGGGGGTGGCAGTCCCCGTGACTGCGGGGCGCTCCGTGCACCCTGCAACTCTTTAATCAAGCCCCGGGGAGGTGGCGGTCCCCGGGGCAGTGTGGGGGGAATTGGTGCCCCCCCACACATTCTTTTCACTGCCCCCGGGACCTGGCTCACCCAGGGGCTTCAATTAAACCAAGCGCGGGAGCCCGCGCTTCATCTTTTTGTATTATCTCGGGCTGTTCGCGAACCCAGTGCAGATTCGGCTGATATTTTTTTCTTTTAAAAAAGCTTTTTTGGGCCCTGCGGGTCCTTGTGAGAACCCCTGAGCAGGCCTAGGGGTTCAGGGTGTTTCTACCCTGCCCCCTTTTCTTGTTTTTCACATTTGTTTTTTAGGTCTCGCCTGTCAATGCGCATGCGCATTGAGCAGAGCGAGACTATAGGGCTTTAAACAAAGTTTACCTAACTGCGGCGATTTGGTGCTGTGCCCGTGGCTTTTAGGTCAATGCGCTTGCGCATTGACCTAAAATGCGCGTGCACATCACCAAATCGCCGTCTGTTCCCTCAGCCGCACTCCTCCCACACCTTTGAAGTGAAGCTTAGCTTCACTTCAAAGGCCCCTGCTGCTTAACACCCTCTCCCCACTCCGCCCCCTCCCCTGCCCGCCATGTCGCATTTCTCCTCCCCCCTTCTCTGCCTTCAATCCGTCTTGTTTTATAAGTGATGTAGGCGTAGGCGAATACATCACCAACAAGCACCTGTGTAAATTCCATTGTTTATAACAGCCTGTCTCTTTTTTCTTTTTTTTTAATTAGGTTTTATGCGGTTTTGTAGGTTTTGTTGCAGTAACTACTATATGCGCACTATTCACGTTTTGTTATTGCGCCTGTTTTGAACCATCCATGCGTCAGCCTTTGCAATGTTATCTCAGCCGAAATATTACTTAACAGCCACGTACACCACGGGTCCCACGCTGCACTCCTTCACAGAGCGTCACCCTCCCTGCATCTGTTGATGCCAAAAATAAACAGCAAGTAGACAAACATTCCACCCGCGTGCAATGAGAGACTTGCACGATGGATTAAATGCATATGTAAATGCTTCTAAATATTTGTACTTTTTTTTTTTTTTTTTTTACTAAATGCTGCCCAGACGCGAAGGCCGCTGGACTTCCTTGAAATAAACATCCTCTGTCTCCAGGGCTGTCTCTCAGGAAAGGGTCGCTTTAGAAACCATAAATTGTGCTTGCTGCCCCCTCCCCGTACACTTAGCAGGTCCCCACACGGCGGCCTGCAACAATGGCAGGGGGGCGCCTCTCAACACATCATTAAGGCTGTTTTACCAAATGCAAATACAGCAGAGGCGCCTCAAAGGCCGTCTCATCTCTCACCCTCACCCTCACTCACCCTCAACCCCTCACCCTCAACCCCTCACCCACCCTTACCCTCACTCACCCTCAACCCCTCACCCTCACTCACCCTCAACCCCTCACCCTCACTCACCCTCACCCTCACTCACCCTCACCCTCACTCACCCTCAACCCCTCACCCTCACTCACCCTCACTCGCCCTCACCCTCACTCACCCTCACCCTCACTCACCCTCACTCACCCTCACCCTCACTCACCCTCACTCACCCTCACCCTCACTCACCCTCACTCACCCTCACCCTCACTCACCCTCAACCCCTCACCCACCCTCACCCACCCTCACCCACCCTCACCCTCACTCACCCTCACCCTCACTCACCCTCAACCCCTCACCCTCACTCACCCTCACCCTCACTCACCCTCAACCCCTCACCCTCAACCCCTCACCCTCACTCACCCTCACTCACCCTCAACCCCTCACCCTCACTCACCCTCACCCTCACTCACCCTCACTCACCCTCACCCTCACTCACCCTCAACCCCTCACCCTCACTCACCCTCACTCGCCCTCACTCACCCTCACCCTCACTCACCCTCACTCACCCTCACTCGCCCTCACCCTCACTCACCCTCACTCACCCTCACCCTCACTCACCCTCAACCCCTCACCCACCCTCACCCTCACTCACCCTCACCCTCACTCACCCTCAACCCCTCACCCTCACTCACCCTCAACCCCTCACCCTCACCCTCACTCACCCTCAACCACCCTCACCCTCACTCACCCTCACCCTCACTCACCCTCAACCCCTCACCCTCACTCACCCTCAACCCCTCACCCTCACCCACCCTCACCCTCACTCACCCTCACTCACCCTCACTCACCCTCGACCCCTCACCCTCATTCACCCTCACCCACCCTCACCCTCACTCACCCTCAACCCCTCACCCTCACTCACCCTCAACCCCTCACCCTCACTCACCCTCAACCCCTCACTCACCCTCACTCTCACTCACCCTCAACCCCTCACCCTCAACCCCTCACTCACCCTCACTCACCCTCACCCTCACTCACCCTCAACCCCTCACCCTCACTCACCCTCACCCTCACTCACCCTCAACCCCTCACCCTCACTCACCCTCAACCCCTCAACCTCACTCACCCTCAACCGCTCACCCTCCCTCACCCTCACCCTCCCTCACCCTCACCCTCCCTCACCCTCCCTCACCCTCACCCTCCCTCACCCTCCCTCACCCTCCCTCACCCTCACTTACCCTCACTCACCCTCACCCTCACTCACCCTCACTCACCCTCACTCACCCTCAACCCCTCACCCTCACTCACCCTCAACCCCTCACCCTCACTCACCCTCAACCCCTCACTCACCCTCAACCCCTCACCCTCACTCACCCTCAAACCCTCACCCTCACTCACCCTCAACCCCTCACCCTCAACCCCTCACTCACCCTCATTCTCACTCACCCTCACTCACCCTCAACCCCTCACCCTCACTCACCCTCACCCTCACTCACCCTCCCTCACCCTCAACCCCTCACCCTCACTCACCCTCACCCTCACTCACCCTCAACCCCTCACCCTCACTCACCCTCAACCCCTCACCCTCACTCACCCTCAACCCCTCACCCTCACTCACCCTCAACCCCTCACCCTCACTCACCCTCACTCACTCACCCTCACTCACCCTCACTCACCCTCACTCACCCTCACCCACCCTCACTCACCCTCACTCACCCTCACTCACCCTCACTCACCCTCACTCACCCTCACCCTCACTCACCCTCAACCCCTCACCCTCACCCTCACTCACCCTCAACCCCTCACTCACCCTCAACCCCTCACTCACCCTCACTCTCACTCACCCTCAACCCCTCACCCTCACTCACCCTCACTCACCCTCACCCTCACTCACCCTCACCCTCACTCACCCTCACCCTCACTCACCCTCACTCACCCTCAACCCCTCACCCTCACCCTCACTCACCCTCAACCCCTCACCCTCACTCACCCTCAACCCCTCACCCTCACTCACCCTCACCCTCACTCACCCTCACTCACCCTCAACCCCTCACCCTCACTCACCCTCACCCTCACTCACCCTCAACCCCTCACCCTCAACCCCTCACCCTCACCCTCACTCACCCTCAACCCCTCACCCTCACTCACCCTCACCCTCACTCACCCTCACTCACCCTCACCCTCACTCACCCTCAACCCCTCACCCTCACTCACCCTCACCCTCACTCATCACCCTCACTCACCCTCACTCACCCTCACCCACCCTCACCCTCACTCACCCTCACTCACCCTCACTCACCCTCACTCACCCTCACTCACCCTCACCCTCACTCACCCTCAACTCCTCACCCTCACTCACCCTCAACCCCTCACCCTCACTCACCCTCACTCACCCTCACTCACCCTCACTCACCCTCACCCTCACCCTCACTCACCCTCACTCACCCTCACCCTCACTCACCCTCACCCACCCTCACCCACCCTCACTCACCCTCACTCACCCTCACCCTCACTCACCCTCACTCACCCTCACCCTCACTCACCCTCAACTCCTCACCCTCACTCACCCTCAACCCCTCACCCTCACTCACCCTCACCCTCACTCACCCTCAACCCCTCACCCTCAACCCCTCACCCTCAACCCCTCATCCTCACTCACCCTCACCCTCACTCACCCTCAACCCCTCACCCTCACTCACCCTCACCCTCACTCACCCTCAACCCCTCACCCTCACTCACCCACACTCACCCTCACTCACCCTCACTCATCACCCTCACTCACCCTCACCCTCACTCACCCTCACTCACCCTCACCCTCACTCACCCTCACTCACCCTCACTCACCCTCAACCCCTCAACCTCACTCACCCTCAACCCCTCACCCTCTCACCCTCACTCAACCCCTCACCCTCACCCTCACCAACCCTCAACCCCTCACCCTCAACCCCTCACTCACCCTCACTCTCACTCACCCTCACTCACCCTCAACCCCTCACCCTCACTCACCCTCACCCTCACTCACCCTCACCCTCACTCACCCTCAACCCCTCACCCTCACTCACCCTCAACCCCTCACCCTCACTCACCCTCAAGCCCTCACCCTCACTCACCCTCAACCCCTCACCCTCACCCTCACTCACCCTCACTCACCCTCACCCTCACTCACCCTCACTCACCCTCACCCTCACTCACCCTCACTCACCCTCACTCACCCTCACCCTCACTCACCCTCACCCACCCTCACCCTCACTCACACTCACCCTCACTCACCCTCACCCTCACTCACCCTCACTCACCCTCACTCACCCTCAACCCCTCACCCTCACTCACCCTTACTCACCCTCACTCACCCTCAACCCCTCACCCTCACTCACCCTCACTCACCCTCAACCCCTCACCCTCACTCACCCTCAACCCCTCACCCCCACCCTCACTCACCCCCTCACCCCCACCCTCACTCACCCTCACTCACCCTCACCCTCACTCACCCTCACTCAACCTCACCCTCACTCACCCCCACTCACCCTCACTCACCCTCACTCACCCTCACTCACCCTCACCCACCCTCACTCACCCACCCTCACTCACCCTCACTCACCCTCACTCACCCTCAACCCCTCTCCCTCACTCACCCTCACTCACCCTCACTCACCCTCACTCACCCTCACTCACCCTCAACCCCTCACCCTCAACCCCTCACCCTCACTAACCCTCACTCACCCTCAACCCCTCAACCCCTCACCCTCACTCACCCTCAACCCCTCACCCTCACCCTCACTCACCCTCAACCCCTCACCCTCAACCCCTCACTCACCCTCACTCTCACTCACCCTCACTCACCCTCAACCCCCTCACCCTCACTCACCCTCACTCACCCTCAACCCCTCACCCTCACCCTCACTCACCCTCACTCACCCTCACCCTCACTCACCCTCAACCCCTCACCCTCACTCACCCTCAACCCCTCACCCTCACTCACCCTCACCCTCACTCACCCTCAACCCCTCACCCTCACTCACCCTCAACCCCTCACCCACCCTCAACCCCTCACCCTCACTCACCCTCACTCACCCTCACTCACCCTCACCCTCAACCCCTCACCCTCACTCACCCTCAACCCCTCACCCACCCTCAACCCCTCACCCTCACTCACCCTCACCCTCACTCACCCTCACTCACCCTCAACCCCTCACCCTCACCCTCACTCACCCTCAACCCCTCACCCTCAACCCCTCACTCACCCGCACTCTCACTCACCCTCACTCACCCTCAACCCCTCACCCTCACTCACCCTCACCCTCACTCACCCTCACCCTCACTCACCCTCACTCACCCTCACCCTCACTCACCCTCACCCTCACTCACCCTCACCATCACTCACCCTCACCCTCACTCACCCTCACCCTCACTCACCCTCACCCTCACTCACCCTCAACCCCTCACCCTCACCCTCACTCACCCTCAACCCCTCACCCTCACTCACCCTCACCCTCACTCACCCTCACCCTCACTCATCCTCACCCTCACCCTCACTCACCCTCAACCCCTCACCCTCACTCACCCTCAACCCCTCACCCTCCTTCACCCTCAACCCCTCACCCTCACTCACCCTCAACCCCTCACCCTCAACCTCACCCTCACTCACCCTCACAACACATATTGTGTTACAATAGGTGTCACATTTGCGAAAGATAAAACTATTGGCATTGTAAATAACAAAGCTATTAATTTCGCTATTTTCAAAACAAGCACATAAATAAAAAATGTGTGCTTTACAATACCAATAGCTCAAACTTTCCTAATGCGAGACCTATTGCATTGCTGTGCTTCTCTCCCCTGCTGCACTCTCCTGCTCTCTAGAGATGTGGCCTAACGACCAGAGCTGCCATCTAAGTCACGTAAATACAAAACATGTTGGATTCCGAATGCTATAGGTGTCACATTCGCGAAAGTTATAACTATTGGCATTGTAAATGACAAAGCCATCAATTTAGCAATTTTAAAAACCAACAAATAAATAAAATATGTTATTTACAAGACCAATAACAAGACCTATTGCATTTCCAATGCTTGTCTATTTTATTGACACTCGGTTCTAACGAGTCACAAGATGGCTGCCAACACTTCTTGACAGTTAATTAGAATAAAGCTCGTGGTTGGGAGGGTCTGCAGTTCCACCGCTCCTTTAAATATAGAAACTTAGATTTTTTGATTTTCTCAGCAACTACTGAACAGGTTTACATCATTTAAGAAGAAGAGTGCTTTCTGAACCAAGCACTACCCTTTTGCCAAATTTGGTGCAATTCCGTTCAGCAGTTCAAGCTGTAGCTGTGTCTTAAGTTTTCTATAGGAAATTCATTTTCCGACCTTTTTTTTTTGTTTATTTCTCAGGAACTACTGAACGAATTTACACCATTTAACAAAAAGAGTTCTTTCTGAAACAAGGGCTATCTTTTTGCCAAATTGAGTGTAATTCCGTTCAGCAGTTCGGGCTGTAGCTTTGTCTAAAGTTTCCTGTGGAAAATAACATGGAGAAAATACGTTTTGGGACCCCCATTTTTTCTCGCCCCAGCTTCTGAATCACCCCGAAATTTTCAGGATAGGAGCTGGGGGATGTCATTTGAGATGTCATCAGTGATGTCATCAGTGATATATATATATATATATATATATATGCCCACCCCAAAACCCTAAAACACCCTTACTGCCCTATACCCCTGCACACCCCTAAAACTCTAAAATCCCCCTAATACCCATACCACCCAATACCCCTAACCACCCCTAAAACCCCAAAAATGTATCTTTCCCTACAATACCCTTACATACCCCTGAACCCAAAAAACACCCTTTCAAACCCAATACATTACTCCTATAGAGGGAGGCAAAGAGAATGGAGAACAAATGATGCAGAATTCATCAAAGGCCATCTGGCCCAGGGTACTGAGTTATTATACTACTAGCTGTACCCGGCCACGCGTTGCTGTGGCTCAGTCTGGTTAAATGGAAGAGACAGAAAAGAGTAAGCGCACGGTTCCAATATTTTTTATTTCACAAAGATTGTGGGTATACAATATGTTTTTGTCCATCCTAATATACGTAGATTACTGTCTATATGCGTCCCTTGTATTTGTTGCGCAGAAACCAAATCGATAGGGTCTGTTCAGGTTGCACAGTGAACCAACTCCTCCCCCCTCCCTTCACCCACTTCCCGGCCTGCCATCCTGACACCAACTATCCATCCTAATATGTGTAGACTATTGTCTATATGCATCCCTTGTATTTGCTGTGCAGCAACCAAATCAATAGGGTCTGTTCGGCCTTTCGATTAAAAACACGCGCGTATTGGACACGCGCATATTCAAATCTAATGTTGTGTATATATAAACATGCGCTAATGTTGCAAAGTGAACCAAGTCCTCCCCTCTCCCTCCATCCACTTCCCGGTCTGCCATCCTGACACGAATTGTCCATCCTAATCTATTTAGACTATTGTCTCTATGCGTTCTTTCTTAATGTTGCAAAGTGAACAAACTCCTCCCCCCTGCCTCCACCCACTTCCCGGTCTGCCACCCTGACACCAACTGTCCATCCTAATATATGTAGACTATTGTCTATATGCGTCCCTTGTATTTGATGCACAGCAACCAAATCGATAGGGTCTGTTCGGTTTGCAAAGTGAACCAACTCCTCCCCCATCCCTCCACCCAGCTTCCGGTCTGCCATCCTGACACCAACTGTCCATCCTAATATATGTAGACTATTGTCTATATGCGTCCCTTGTATTTGTTGCGCAGCAACCAAATCGATAGGGTCTGTTCGGCCTTTCGATTAAAAACACGCGCGTATTGGACACGCACGTATTCGAAACCAAGGTTGTGTATATATAAACACGTGCTAATGTTGCAAAGTGAACAAACTCCTCCCCCCTCCCTCCACCCACTTCCCACTCTGCCATCCTGACACCAACTGTCTATCCTAATATACGTAGACTATTGTCTCTATGCGTCCTTTATTAATGTTGCAGTGAACCAACTCCTCCCCCCTCCCCCCACCCACTTCCCGGTCTGCCATCCTGACACCAACTGTCCATCCTAATATATGTAGACTATTGTCTCTATGCGTCTATTGTAGTTGTTGCACAGCAACTCAATCAATAGGGTCTGTTTGTCCTTTAGATTAAAAACACGCGCGTATTTGACACTCGCGTATTCGAATCCAATATTGTGTATATATAAACATGTGCTTATTCGAATTCAACGTTGTGTCAAAATTTCAAATCAATCGGTGAAGAACTTTCGTAGATTTAAGATTTTTATCAAACGCACATTGACATTTTTATGTGTCTGTTTGTGCTTTCGATTAAAAACACGTGCATATTCGACACGCGCGTGTTCGAATCCAACGTTGTGTATATAAAACACTTGAGTATTCGAATGCAATGTTGTGTCCAAATTTCAAAGCAATCGGTGAAGAACTTTCGGAGATTTGAGATTCTGAACAAACGAACAGTTACATTTTTATTTATATAGATTACAATGCCATCTGATAGAGCACCTGGGCCAAATGACCTTCTTCAACCTCTGTTCAAATGGAATCCAGGCATCTGGTCAAGCACATAATTCCAAAAGTCAACTACGTATTCATAGCCTGAAAACTAAAAAAATTCCAGACTCATGGAGGGGCACCATAATACACCTTATCTATAAATACAGGGTTAAGTATTCAACACTGCGAATTTAAGACAGATTGCTATACTAGATGCCAAAGTCAAATACCTTTGCTAGCCTGTTATTACATGACTTGGAAGCTTAAGGAACAGAACACAATATAGTTCCAACAAATCAAACTGTTTTTCACCCTGGCATTTATTCCTTAGTGTATGCTTATATTGTAGATTTCAAATAAGCCTTTGGCAAGGTCCCGAGAGTGGCACCATGGGCAAAATTGGCTAGCTGAGGAATCCCAGCAAATTTCTTGTGTGCCAAACAACGGTCAGAGCTGCTGACTTTGGAGCTGGGGAAGAAAGTTCTGATCTGGGGTTGGCTCAATATCATGTGATTCTGAACAAATCACTTATTCTAATCCTACATACAAAAAAAGGAATGTGTCTTTGTGTAATGTGACTGGTGCTCATAGAATGTGCTCCAAATACTTTCGGGCCGAGTTTTCACTATGTAAAAACTGCACAAAAATAAACAACTGGACACGAGTGAATATCGCAGATGAGAATTCATTTTCAGCAAAGATACTTACCACATATGATTAAACTGAAGTGTTCTGACTGCTATTTTTCAATCTTTACACTAAGGCTTGAACAACAGCATTGGACAGCCAAAACACACACTCTCCCAAGATGGAGGTGCAACAATTATCAATCTAATTATATGCAGACGATCTTGTCTTGCTTAGTAGAAAAGATTGATAATATTCTTATACAGCTATTCCATAAAGAATGAGATGGAAATCATTTTGAATAAAACAAAGGAGGTCATCTTTGGCAAGAAAAGAAATAAACTTGGTAGCTGAACAAGAAAAAGATCAACACAGAAATGGATTACAAATATATTGACATAATACCTGATACTTAAGGCAGTTTCTCTTCGCATCGTTCTCTCATAAGAATCATAGGACGTACTTTTCACATTTTCAACCCTCATTGTGATGTTCATCTCTTGAACCTATCCTCAAGGTCATGCAACGCACTGCAAGCCCAAATAAGATTAGAGTTTGGACTTGTGAAAGAAAGTATAATGGAGAAAGTAGTATACTTTAAACTGTGCCATACACTCAGGAGATTCAAACCTCCATGGATTGAACTACCCGAAAATAATAATTGCAGGTAGAAGACAAACAAGTTTACATATCCTGTGCACATGCCCCACCCTTGGAACGGAGAAGTCTACTTTGTACCGTATTCAAGCAGATGAGGAATGTACATTACAAGTGGGCAAGTGCTCATTCAGTGTTAGACAATTCTCAAACAAATATAATAATCACAAAGTTCATGGCACAAGTAGAAAAGAAACCTGAGCCAGATGGAAAGTGAATATTGACTTTACTGAGGAACTTTCACGCATGTAAAAATAGAGTTTAGTACCATCCTTCTGTTAACGGCCTGTTTTACCTTTATGACATGTTCATCTCCCGATGTGTTAAATTATATATTTAGAGGTATTGAATTTAAGCTATGACCTAACAATTCTTATTAGGGTAAACAGTATACGTCTTATGCAGACGGCAAACAGATTGTCATCTCTGTATCCAAACAGTCTGAGGCCACTGCTGGAAATTTCCATGCCTGTATGACTCATATCATGAGATGGATGAGCCGTAATTATCTCAAGATCAATACCGATAAGACCAAGGTGATGGAATTTGGCAATGGACCATCCATATGGAATTCAACATGGTGGTCGGCAGAGGCAGGTCAATGTCCTGTTCCATCTAACAAAGTTAAAAACCTTGGGGTTATTTTTGATGACCAGATCAACTTTTCGGACCAGATCAACAGTGTAACCTCTTTCTGCTTCTTCATACTGAAGCTTCTTAAGAAGATATTTCCTTTTATCCCCCAGGATTTGAAGATATCAGTGGTAGTTGCCCTCGACTTCTCACAGCTCGACTATTGCAATGTGCTGTATATAGGCATCGATAAAGTCCAGAGGTTAAAATTAGAATCAATACAAAACGCTGCTGCTCGGCTATTGTTAAACATTCCTAGAGATCATTTCACTTCTGATGCTATTGGGTCACTGCATTGGCTCCTGAACCAGCAAAGGACTGAGTTCAAAGCCCTATGCCTGATTCATACTATATTATTCGGCGGAGGGGCTGTCGATTTTCGTAATCTCTCCCCTGGTATACCCCCACCAGAAACCTTAGATCCACCGATGCAGGTTTCATTTGTATTTCTAAGATTTACAAAGTCAGATGGTGAGGCAGAAGTCTGTCAAAATTTGCAGCCAAAATGTGGAATCAGCTGTCTATCTCCATGAGATTAATGTCCAGCAGACTTCTTTTCAGGAAGGCACTTAAAACACGACTGTTTCCATCTTTTTAAAAATCAGCCATAGCTGCTACGACCCCCTATCTCACCTCTTAGCGCCAAAATGCCTCGGCATTCGAGCGCTGTACAAATATCCTGTCCTATATATTTCTCTTCTAGATTGAAAAAGTTGACTGATAGGTTATTATTAAGGTTTAAGATATGTACTGCAGAAAGCATTAAATTACACATAAAAAGTAGGAACATGTTTATTATATTCAGAAATGTTACACTCACTTCAGTTAAATCGCTAGAGCAGTGTTCATTCAAAGGGCTCTAAACGGCCACAATTATATTGAATCCACACCATTAAATTCATTATAGAACCCATAGAAAGGACTCATCCTTCCTTCGAAATTTCCTATAATTTTTTTTCACTGCCACGAGTAAAGCACTTTTGTCAGAAGTGTGCTCGTCCCTGACCTCTAGGTACAAATGCAAGAACTTATTCAGCCTGTCCGGTCATGTAATCAGATCTGTCTTCATACCAAAATTATAAGGTTAATCCATGTGAGTATCACGAGCTCTTGGACTTCTGTTTTAAATCAACTGAAAGTGACATCTGACATGAACCGAGATAGGTGGCTAATGGTGAGCTTTGTTTCACGAATCTTCATTAAAAAAAGTCAAGGAGTAGTCACAACCAAAAAGCGACTAAAACAAGCTATAGCTCATGCATATTTACTTTTAAAAGAATGGCAGATTGACTTGTTAAATTGCAGACATTGCAAAGTGACTCACATGGATTGCATGCTGAAGTTTAGGGTTAGACATCGCTGTCCGTAGATGTTCCTATGAGCAATCAATGTCGGACCTGTATTCTGCTGTGTTAGTAACTGCACAAGCGCAGGAGCTTAGTTTATGGTCATAAAGTAGGAACTCCCAAGAAAACCTCTGACATTTTTTTAACCAAGCATCGCCCCAATTCGGATGAAGCAGAATCACATTCCCACAAAGTTCGTATCACTCGCCCACTTTTTTAATGTTTTGAATGACTGCAGAAAACAGTACTGCGAAATGAATCTGAGCTTATGTTTCCTGCTTCAGACTTTTATTTTTCTCTTGACACTCAGAGCTGCAATTAGACTGATCATCCCTGCGGAAGGATCTGTCACCGCAGCACCGTAATGGTATGAGAAACAGATCTACATTGTTTTTAAAGTTCACAGTCAATCATTTGCACCATCTTCACAAAATCTGATGTCATTTCTTGACCTTTTGTTAACTAATTTTCCTTCCAGGAAAATAAAATCAGTCTCCATTTCTAGTTTGTTTTTATTACGCTTGGCTCACATATGCCCTACTCGTCTAAAGTTGGATATTTACTGCAATGAGTTTCCTTCCACTTTTGGCCTTGATATCCCACATTTTGAGGTTTACAAGTCGTACTGTAAATCTGCAACTGTCATAAATTGCCAGAAGTACCCCTAATTCACTAAATGCGCTTATGCAAATTTTGCAATAAATAGAAAATCAGCATGAGTACATCATGTGAACATTGCAAATATAACTTTAACTCTTTAAATCCAGCGGGAAGCTATTTGTACCTGTGGAGTTGTCCATCCACCAGCAGGTCTAGGATATTTGGGAGCGCTTCCTTCCCCCAAGAAATGCCTTTATTCCTGTCTGCCAGAGAAGTGAATGTTTATGTGTTTTTGTGAATATCCTCAATTTTAAGAGTATATGTATATTCACTACATTTTGCCACCATCACTGTATCACCCACTTTCTTGCCCCTACCTGCAAACATATGATGGTGGAAAATCTGACTCACAAATGTTCCACTGCCATAAGTGCAAATGTGTTTTTTGACGATTAAGGGCCAAATTACAATGATTTTGAAACAAGTATGTGCGATTTACTCTACCTACTCTTGTAGCACTCCTGGTATATTTCTGAATGTCAGAAGGAAGCCAGGAGTAGACCTGGTTAATCCTGAGTTGTTACTAGATTTTAGGAGTAAACGAGGCATACACCATAGTAAATTATGGTAAAATAGTTGTGTGTTGGGCCTCTAGTCAAAATCTGGATGAAAGAAAACCACTGTTCTGTCTTTTAGTCACTGTCTTTCAACATTACTTGTTTTACTTTTCCTTTTAGACTATCGGTTCCCAATTCTTTTAGGTTCAAGAACTTCTGAAATTTCTGGCTTGATATGCTTTCAATGTTTATGGTAAAATTGGGGTGGATTTGTCTAAGGACCTTCTTTTGCATCTCAATCACATATATCCAAGCTTGTTGTCTTGCCACTATAAAAATTCCCTTGACCCACAATTCACCATGGAACGTTTTTGCTAAAATATTCAATGTTAAAATTGTGAATTTGTGAATACCCAGAGCTTCAACTTTCGATTGGGGTCAAGGGTGAAAGTACGAGTGACCCGGAATTTCAAATGAAGCCAGTAACAGAGTTACTGGTCCCAGAGGAAAGTACCAGGTCTGTGGAATCACAATTGTAATTGTATTTCTATAGCGCTTACTACCTCTGGTGAGGCGTCAGTGCTTTCCAGTGACTAGCTTGCTACTCCGCAACCCAAAAGGATTAGTGATGAATTGTATAGAGAAACATGAAATTAATTTGAGTGGTGGACATGTGAGTCTGTTATAAGGATTGAAAAAGGATAGTGGAGGAATTAAAGAGGGAAAGGTTTGCATTTATGTAGCACTTGCTATCCCTTTTTCGCTTTTTGGGGAGTAGCACACTATTCCGGAATCAAGTGGTGAATTAGTATGGGGACTTATGAAATTCTATTGAGCGGTGGATGTAGGAAGCTGGCTCCGTAAATACTATACCAAAGTAAGGTATAGTGTGCACATAGTCCAGTGGATCCCCAGAGGCTTACAGAGGCTTAAGTAGATAATACTAAAAGCTCTAATTGTGGTATTGTGTTTGAGCAGTTAGGCTTATAACAGGGCTGTATTAAGCTTTTGTTGTATACACTCAGGCAAGAAATGATTGCACACACTCAAAGACTGAACCTAAGACCAATTGTTTTGTATAAAAAGTTATTACTCATTATTTTAATTTAAAAACCAGAGGAACACAGTTACAGGTAAGTAACAGTTTTTGAGAGTAGCAATAATTTAAAAAACACAATAGAAATTGTTTTGCAAGGCAGACAGAATGCTTTACAATAATAGAAATACTTTTGTATTGACAATCAAAAACAGTGGCATTCTTAGCAGTTGAAAAAGATAGACAGTAGAATGCAATATGAGAGAATACAATGTAATTCTGTGGCAGGAAAACAGTAATATCCATTAACAGGTAAGTACACAAATTACTCTTCCAGAGTCAGGGGGTTTGGACCAACACTGGGCATGTTCAGTTTAAGGTAGGTACAGCACCACCAGCGGCACTAGGGCGTCCAGGTGCATGGGTCACTAGGCCCAATGTTAGTCACTTGAGCCTGGGGCCACCCAAGAGAGGTGATGGTTGCAGGTAGGTAACTCGTGATTTCAGGTCAAAGGGCCCAGGGGTTAAGCTGAGAACATGGGGGGCCACAAGGGAGCACCAAAGCTATACCACCAGTGGCACTGGGGTGGACGGGTGCAGAGTGCAAATCAGCGTTGGGCAATGCAAATGAATGCAGGATCTTGGTTGCACAAATAGGCTGCAGGCTCGGGCCAGGAGGCTACATGAAGGAGATCACTGGCTGGGCAGGTAAGCTGGGTTACCGGGCAAGGCCTGGGCACCGTCAGCTAGGCTCTCCAAGGTCAGTAGCTGAGGATGTTTTTTGGTGTTGGATTTTCATTACTGCAGCTGATCGCGGTCAGGGGGACCCTTTGTGATGAGGCTGCAGGCAACTTTATTGGGTCCAGGACTGGTCAGCCACTGATGGAATCAAGATCTGGATCGCTGGGGAGATGTCACTGGGCAGGTAAGCCACTCAAACTTGGGCCATGGGTGTCGGGTGCAGTGTGGACTGGGGTCGCAGATCTGCTTGGATCCAGAGTCTTTTAAGTTGGAGGTTTTCTGGAAAGGGACGCTGCCCTTTGGAAATCTGGTCTTTGTTGAAGAGTGGCAGTCTTCCTGGGGTTCTTGGTAGCCACTGGCCACAGGACAGGCTTCATCTTCTTCACAGGCTCCTTAAGATGGAGACAGACCGGGAGGGCTTGTGCCAAGTCAGCTGTCGTCTTCTAGCTTTGCTGCACAGTGTCATCTTACTCCTTTTCTTCTTAGGGCGCAGGAATCTGAGGATCAAGTTTCAGGGGTGCCCCTAAATACTGAATTTAGGAGTGTTACTGGTACTGGCAGCCAGAAGCCAATGGGCTTTTTGCCTTTAGGGTGACTACACCCTTTGTATGTCCCCTCCCTTTGCGGAGGGAGAATCCGCTAACGTAATTGGGTAGACTCCTTCCATTCAAGATGGAGGATTTCCTACGTAGGGGGTCGCCCACCCTAAAACCTAAAATTACCCTTCTCACTCTAAACTCTAAAATTACCCCTTCCCACCCAAAAACCCAAACCCACCCTAAACTCTAAAATTGCTCTTACCACCCAAAATCCCATACCCACCCTAAACCCTACAATTACCATTCTCATCCAAAAACCCAAACCTACCATAAACCATATATACTTACCTTATACTTACATGTAAAATACATATGCCTTTACCATTCATGCCTTTAAAACAAAATGCATTGTTAAGGCATGCGTGGTAAAGGCATATGCATTGTAATGACACACTTTGTAATGGCATTGCATTGTAATGGCATGCATTTTAATAGCAAGGGTTAAAAAAGTTTTGCTTGTATGGCTGTTTCCATGTGGGTTTATTGTGCTGAGAAGTTCGATATCAAACTTCCCAGTATTCAGTAAAGACTTCATGGAGCTGTTGAGTTCGTATTGGAAAACTCCTAGCCCATGTATTCATTATGGCTTCATTACACTTACAATATTTAAGAACGGCCTGAGACACTGTAGGGGCATATTGCTCATGCAGCTATGCCTTCACCTTTGGTATAGTGCACCCTACCTTAGGACTGTGTTGCCTGCTAGAGGGGTGACTTACCTATGCCACTAGCAGCGGTAGTGGGCATGGCAAACAGGGATGTGTGCCATATCGATTCTTAGGTTTTGTCTGCACCAAAACACACAGTCTACAATGGCAGTCTGTATGTTTTTGGTGAAGAGTCTCTGAGGGTGGCACAATACATTCTGCAACCCTTAGAGAACCTCGCTGGTCACAAGGCCCTTGGTAACAGGCATACCTTTTACAAGGGACCTATATGGGGGCCAGGGGTGTGCCAATTGTGGAAACAAAGGTACAGTTTTTGGAAAGAACACAGAACCTAGGAACCTGATTGGCAGGAACGCAGGGCACACTCAGTCAAAGTGCATATGATATCAGGCAAAACGTGGGGGTAATCAAGCCTAAATGGGCACTTTACCACTTTACCCCACAAACAAAAGAGGATGAGACTAAGACTGACCCGCAGTGTTTCCCGTGGAGATTGATTTTTTTTAAAGCAGCAAAATGTCAGGCAGACACTGTGGGAGAATAGAGGAATACTGGGGAAATAGGACTTGACATTTCTGAATTCTCTGATAATTCCACATTGCTTTGAGAATTCTCAGAGTTCAGAAATAATCCTTATTAATTCCTCATCACCAGATTTAATGGGGCCGCTGTTATTGTTATCCCCACGAGTGAAGAATTACCACCCCCCCTTCCTCCATGGAGCACCTTCAACGAGTCACTACAGCTACGGCTGGATTCCTGACCCTGTTAGTGATCATACTGTATGTTTTTATTAAAGATCACAGAGGATATGATTACAGTGTATCTTTTTTTCACTACGCCATTTATTGTGTTTGGTAACAACAATCAGTGACAAATTGACTGCTTGGAAACGTTCCCAAAAAAATCTTGAAATATTTGTTGATTTAATCATCAACGCCGAAGCAGATATTTATGATGGCCCGCGCGAAGGCTGGTGTTTTGACTTCCAGACCGCTAAGACCTGCCAACCTGCACCCTTTTCTCTTGGGTGACAGTGATTCTTTGTTTCACACTAATAGAGGGGTCATTGTGCAGCATCTCACCCAGCGCTGTGTCATTGCTGCCACAGTGTCTGCCTGGCATGTGAAAGGGCGAGATTTTGATCGATACCTCATCACTATTGATCCAAACCTCGATCTGGTCGACTGAACCTTTGTTGCCTGTCTTGGAGGATGAAAGTGCCCCTGTACCAAACCAGTTCACCCAAGAAAGTACTCTGCTCCCAAAGATCACAAACAACTTCTAGCTTTCAAAAGTTTATTGTAAAGATATGATAAGCTGCAAATACAGGCATCTCAGAATGAGATTCACGAGATACACAGGTCCAATTACATACATGTGCTCTCGGAAAGCCCTCAGACGTGCAACGGAAATCACTAACACAAGTTCTAAGAATAATAAAGCTATCAGCATTGACGCATATCTCTCCTTCATTTAAGCTGGAGGAAAACGCACAGGTTAGGCTGTCCCTACCTTGCTCTAGATGGTATCCCTACTTAACCAAAACCCAACCTAACAAAGGTGTCAGCAGTGAATGACCCCCAAGGGAAGTCACTCACTCTAAGTCTCTTGGTGAAAACCTATAGTTCTCCAGTCATGACCCCTCTCTGCCTACCCATCCGCTCTCTAAAGGGTCCTCAGGTATCTGCTCTAACTCCACCCAGGGGTGCTGTCCCTAATACAAAACAGTCAACAACAATTGAGACGCCCCTTGCGAGACGCCCCTCACGTGGTGTAGCTTCTGGCTTTTTCCATGATGCTTTGTATTGGGCCTCATACGTTAGAGTTGACCTTGCTTCTCAGACTCTTCTCCGGCCCGCTGATACCCCTTAAACATTCCGAAACCCTCCTCCATGTCTGGGCCGCCTACTGAACAGACCTCTATTCATTCATTTATAATTGGATCCCCCCTTTCCTTGCAGACAGACATCTGCTGCCAAGAACCCAACTCTCATAGACTTCCAAAAAGGCCTGCAACATTTCTTGGCCCAGACATGTACATGTAAATCAATGTTAAAACCTTTCAGGCCTATAATATTTCTCATCATGATTATAGCATTCAACTTCTTCATTAATTAAAGCATGTTAATACTCTTATTCTATTATTCAGTAAACATCTCTATAAATCATGGCCCATTTAATGCAATGACCAAAACATTAATACAATCTATGTCGTGAAAAGAAACACCTTCCCTTTTAGCTCTGGCCCTGAGGCCTACCACATTCTGCGTTTAACCACATACCATCTTACATTTTAACAGCTACACGACATGGATTCAGAAATAATCACATCTACTAAAATCATATAGTGTCACACATTTCTGTATTAGTTCCACTTCTATTTAAATCTCTACATTAGCTATACATTCAGAATATAATTATAGATACTATTAGCACTCATGGCATTTCTCCTCATGATTTGTGCTTACTACAGGTAAGTGTGATGCACTCATACATTTAGGTCAGTTTGCGCTCTCTCAGTTCCCCCCTTTGATGACCTCTCGGGGTCATCACTAACATTTAAACTGCAGTTATTGGTAGCATAACTTGTCTCTGCGCTTCCAGAGCCCTCAGACTCCTGTACTGATTATCTTGTATGGCAGCCAATCTCTGCAGCTGTTCTCTTTGGGCCCTTTCTGACCTTCTTGCTCTGTACCATTTGTATACCCTCACCAATCCCCACAATATGATCCCACAGATCAATATTATGATGATAGGTTTTAGTATATACCACACAAAGCTTTTGCCTAAGGTGGAAATCCACCCTCCAACTGCACTCATTCCGTGGCCCACCTTTTCCCAGACATTTTCTCTACTCAAATCTTCGATCTCTTTGTGAATATTAGTTATGTTCCTAATAACTTTCTCAAGGGGCTTCGAATTGTCTGGAATGTAAGTGCAGCATTCCTGGACCTTCAAAGCCTTACAGACTCCGCCCTCTTTTGCTAGTAGGACATCTAACGCAAGACGGTTCTGAAGAACCATAGCCCTTATCGATTGCATCTCTCCTTCTACCAGCATTAAGGACTGAGCAGTGCTGGCAGACAACCTGTCGACAACTGTTGCCAGTCGTCTAATTTTAACATCATTAAGGATTACTCCCAAAAGAGGGAACATAGCTCCAAAGACATCTCCAACCATTTCTGCATCTCCTATATCTCTCCTTCCCCTCGATGATGTCTTGCCCTCAATGATCACTAAGTCTTGTGCATGATATATTTTGGGGAAGACAATTGCTAAGTAACATGATCCATACCAGTTGTCAGGTAGTCTCACGTAGGCATTTCTTCCACATACAAAATACACATTTGGAATCACTTGCATTCCTTTCAGGAAATCCTTAGTATAGTACTCTATATTGAAAGCATGTTCACAGTCAACTTCTCCCACGTATATATTTTCATAATACGTTTTGGCTCGGTGAAGACATAGCTTTCCTCTCTGCGTCTTATCTAAAGCTATTGGACCACTACTACCCTTTCTCTTGTGTGCCTTCTCTTCCTCGGTCCAATCTGTTTTCCATTGTCCTGATTTTTTCAAAATCTTTTGTCTCCTGTAACGATCATCCACCTGCCCTATGAACTTCTTCTCGACTTCTGACACCTTGCATGTCAGGTTATTCCTACGGGCATGTGAAGTATCTAAGGTAATCCAAGGAATGAAGAACTTGGCCAATCTGTCTTCACTCTTCCAGTAGTCCCATTTGTTCATCTGCTTATAATTTGGGACTTCTGGCAACACTGAATCATAATTGGAGAAATAGTATTCAAAACTATCTCTCTCATAAAATATACTAAGCAATAAGCTACATGTAATGCCATATGTCAGCGGGAGGTGATGATATCGGATGCCTTCATCTACAGACGCCGGCAACTGCATGCAGACGTAACAATCCTTAACCTCCATGGCATCCACGTATTCATATAAGAGTTTAGCATAAGCATTTGACCTAAAGTCTCCTTGGGACTCATCTACGTGTAACCTACGGGCCTCTGCAGCTAATAACGCCTTCTCTTGAGTGTTTTCCCTTTTCTCACCAGCAACAGTAGGTGTAAGCGTTTCTACAGAATTCACATCAGTTACCTTTGCCTCTTCCTCATGTCCCTTTACATAAGAAATTGTTACCACTAAAGCTATTAATATTATCACTCCTACTATTAGTGTACCTATTATACATTTAGCTCTGCGGTTCTGGGTGCCGGCCTCCATTTCGTCAGACAATGTGGCTCTCTCTTATCTTAGCAAAAAGTTCTTTTCCTCCTTTTCCTTTACAGTCTCTTTTTAATCCTTTTGTCTTTAGAGTCCACACAACTGGAAGCTGACAACCTTCTTCGCAAAAGTCCTTTAACAGTTCAATAAAGACAACCCTAGCCCTTCTCCATCAACTCAAGGGAAGTTCCCTAAAATTCTCTGCTTCCTGGGCGCTAGGTAATCTTCTTTTTCCTGTTCACTTTATTTACAAAGTCCTTTAACAGTCTACTATCAAGCCTGTGCCTGCAGCTTCAATAGCATAGTTCAGTATTTCCAAACGAAGATTGTGCTCTTCATGTGCTGTTATCGTTGTACCAAAGTCGGGGAATTGCAATTCTGAAAGGAACATGTGTTTTAACTTGCTGAGGCGGGGAGGTCTGGGGAGCATGAATGTTAGTGACCCTTCTTGTTCGACTCCGGGTACCAACAGTCGTATTTCCACGGTGATAATGGGCTCAGAACTGGACACCACCACCGCTCGGATCCTCCCCGTCTCCGGTTTCACAGACATTTGTCGCCAGATATGTCCACTCAGGTGTGGAGTATCTTCTGTTAGGCACACGCACTCTTCTTGACCTTCTTCGGTCGGGTGCTTCAGCGCCCTGAGCACCTTCTTCTGGGTCTGAGTCTTCTGATATCGGAGGAAGGGTTACCTCTGGAGTTGACCTCAGGCTAGAGCTCCTTCTTTGCGGCCAATTAGCTTCTCCACGTGCCCTTCTACTCCTTCTCCTTCTTGTCTGTTCTCGCTCTCTGTCAGACCTGTCAGTGTCTGACTCGTATTCCCAGCTACTTTCCCCTTCTGTAGCGTCTTCCGTTTCGCTGTTGTACTGACCGTCCTCAGCTTGGTCAGATTCGTTCCCTGCTTCCGCTGGCACCTCTACAGCTTGGCTAGCCCCCTCTATGGCTTCTCGGTCCTCTTCTGGACGTCTATCCGAGAGAGGAGCTGTTTCTTCCCGAGGTGCTGGAACCCTTCGCGTATGTGACGCGTGGATCCAATTGGGCAGGCCTCCCACCTTCACAGCTGTGTTCGTGATCAGGATGATCTGGAAGGGCCCACGCCAACGAATATCCAAACAGCTTCTTCTCACATGTTTTTTCACCAGGACCCAGTCCCCAGGGTACAGGTCATGGCACGGGCCCTGGCACGCTGGAACCTCGGCAGCCTGCACCTGAAGGGACACAGAACGAATGGCGTCAGACAGCCCCTTACAATAGTCCAGGATCATATCATCTGTGATATTTAACAGTGCAGTAGTTGGGACAGATGGCAGCCTCA
Organism: Lissotriton helveticus; assembly: GCF_964261635.1. Taxonomy (NCBI): domain Eukaryota; kingdom Metazoa; phylum Chordata; class Amphibia; order Caudata; family Salamandridae; genus Lissotriton; species Lissotriton helveticus. Next base: position 701,023,914 of record NC_136068.1, on the reverse strand, counting down.
TTGCTCTCCCCATTAACACCTCATGTGGTGATAACCCCGTTCTTCTGTCTGGGGTACTACGAAGGCTCATGAGAACCAATGGCAGGGCGTCAGGCCAACTCAGGGTCGTTGAGGAACAAACTTTGGCTATTCTGGCCTTGATCGTGCCATTGATCTGCTCCACAATTCCTGAGGCTTCTGGTCGGTAACTGCAATGCAACTTCTGATCAATATTCAGAGCTGCGCAAATCATTTTCACAAGCTCGCTGTTAAAATGGGTTCCCCTATCTGATTCCAAAAAGGCCGGCACCCCGAAGCGCGGAATGAGTTCCCTGAGCAGTAACTTGGCCACTGTGAGGGTGTCGCACCTACGTGTAGGGTATGCCTCAACCCATCTGGAGAACACACAAACAACCACCAGGACATAGCGGAGGCGGTTGCACCTTGGCATTTCAATGAAATCTATCTGCATTCGATTGAATGGACCTCCAGACCTTCCTATGTGGCTCAGCGCAACTGGTGTTCTTTTTCCTACGTTCAGCTGCTGGCAGGTTACACAACGCTGGCACACTGCTTCTGCTGCTATTCTAAACTTAGGATTGTACCAAGTCTGTCTAAACACTCTCAGCATAGCATCTCTCCCTAAGTGTACGGGACCATGTATGAGTCTAGCCATTGGACTCACCATCTCATTGGGCAACACTGCTCTGCCGTCTGCTGAGACCCAAAAATGGGACTCACCCATTACACATCCTGCCTTTTCCCATGTTTCTTTTTCAGAATCAGGAGCATTTTCTTGCATGTTTGACAGTTCATCCCAAGTATCAACAGTTTCCAGTATCATGGCTAATTCAGTCCTTACATTTATTCCACCCACTTCCACCTCTGTGAAAGAGTACCCTTGTTCCGCGCAATACCGCGCAACTTCATCGGCATATCTATTGCCTTTTGAAACGAAGTCCTCATTTCTGGTATGTGCGGTGCACTTTACAACTGCGATACCTGCTGGGCATTGCAACGCCTCTAACAACAGGCGCACAAACTCTCCATTGCGAATGGGAGAGCCTGAAGAGGTCATGAAGCCTCTTTGAGACCATAACTGCCCGTAATCATGAACTACCCCATAACCATATTGGCTGTCGGTGTATATGGTGACTCGAATTTGATTGCTTGCCAAACAAGCACGTGTCAAGGCAATAATTTCGGCTACCTGAGCGGAGTGTACTCCTTCCAGGCACCCAGCTTCCACAACTCCAGTAATTGTACAAACAGCATAAGCTGCTCTCAACTGCCCAACTTCGTCTCTTACACATGAGCCATCGACAAAGAAAATTTCGTCTGGGTCGGTCAGTGGCTCATCTACGATGTCGGGTCTGGGTTTGGTGCATAGTTCAGTCACATCAAGGCAGTCATGGTCTGTACATTCATCATCATCCTCGATATCATTTGGGAGTGGCATCAAGGTAGCAGGGTTCAAAACAGAGCATCTCTTGAGGGTCACATTCTCTGCAGCAAGAATAACTTGCTCATATCGCGTGAGCCTGCTGTTGGTCAGATGCTGTGTTTTGGTCCTGGTCATCAACAGTTCAACAGAATGGGGCACGCACACCTCTAACGGGTGCCCCATGACGATATTTTCACATCTCTCAATGCTGACACCCGTTGCAGCAACGGATTTGAGACATCCGGGCAACGCTGCGGCTACTGGGTCTAAAGTAGCCGAGAAATAAGCAACTGGTCTACGGGCATTCCCATGGATTTGGACTAACACAGACAACGCGCAACCTTCTCTCTCACAACAGTAAAGAAAAAATGGTTTATTGTAATCAGGCATTCCCAATGCCGGAGCACGACACAGGTCCTCTCGCAGCTGTAGGAATGCCATCAAACAGTCTTTGTCCCATGGTACCGGATCGCTCACCTCCTTGTGTGTCAGTTTTTGCAAGGGCTTTGCTTTCAGTGAAAAGTTCACGATCCACTGTCGGCAATAACCCACCATCCCTAGGAACATCCTGACCTCTCTCTGTGTCTTAGGCGCATTCATTTTCATGATCGCCTCTATCCTGTCTGGTGACACCTTTCGTTTGCCTTTTTCTATTCTGTGTCCCAAGTACTGCACTTCTGTCAGGCAGTACTGCAATTTCCCCGGGGACACCTTGTGCCCATTGGCAGCTAGGTGATTTAACAAAGCAATGGAGTCTTCCCTGCAAGCTTCTTCTGTTTCTGACGCCACGAGGAGGTCGTCTATGTACTGGACCAGAACTGACTTCTGGGGCAGCACTAGACTTTCAAGATTTTTCTTCAAAAGCTGGTTAAAGATCGATGGGCTCTCTGTATACCCCTGAGGGATACGACACCATGTTAGGACGCGATTTTCCAGCTTAAATGCGAAAAGAAAATGGCTTTCTTCGTCCAGAGGGATCGAAAAGAAAGCCTGACAAAGATCGATCACAGTGAACCACTCAGCTTGGAATGGAATCTGAAACAGTATCACTGATGGATTCGGTACCACTGGACAACACGAAACGACTATGTTATTAATCTTTCGAAGGTCCTGTACTATCCGAAATTTCCCATTTGGTTTCTGCAGACCCATAATCGGGGAGTTGCATGGACTACCCACGATTTCTTTCAGTATTCCCTGTTTAATCATGGACTCAATCACGGGTTTTATGCCTGCAATCGTTTCTGGAGTCAATTTATATTGGGGTGTTCTTGGGAACTCAGCATGCGGTTTCACTACAATTTTCACTGGGTCCACCCCTTTTACCAATCCTATCTCTTCCCCAGTGAAATCCCATACTTCTGGTGCCACTGTCTCTCTCAAGTCCCAGGGGAGCTCATCTACTGTTAAAGTAGGATACAGCTCCACGCATATTCTTGAGTTTGCAACTTTGAAGTCTGCATCATCATCATTGGTCAATACCTCCACTCCCTGAGGTGTGCAATATATAGTACAATTCAATTTACACAACAGGTCTCTTCCTAGCAGACACACAGGACTTGAATCGCAAACCACAAACTGGTGCTCATCGCTGTACTTCCCTATTTTCACCTGTACTGGTTCTGTCAATTGGCTGGTTATTCTCCTGTTTGCGACCCCCACCACCTGTATGGTCTCTCCAGACATGGGCAGGTCTGGAACTGCAGCTGATCTGATCGTGGATCTAGTGGCTCCTGTGTCCACCAGAAATGTCGTAGGGCACCCTGCTACTTCTGCTTCCACATAGGGTCCCCTCTGGTCCACCTCCAATGCTGCCCCGAGGGTGCAGTCTTCTCTTTCCACTCTCTGTCCGGTTAATGGGTCCACATAATAGCACTCTTCCCCTTCTACAAACAGGGGCATTTGTCTATAGGTCTTACCCATAGACCCTACTCGAGGAGGTTGCGGGAACTGGGCTCGGGGAGGAGCCCCCCCCCCTTTGAGCACCTTTCCTTGGTATGGCGTCACCCCTCTTGTAGGCGCGCTCTGGACCTCTTCCTCCTCTATCTCTTGCTCTCCTATCTCTACATTGTAGGGGCACTCGCGTTTCCAATGCCCCACCTTGTTACACTGGTGGCACCTAGTCGTTTTCTTCAAGGCAGCTATATCTAATCTGGGTCTAAAGGTGGAACTCTCCTCATTGCCCTTGTTCTGACTGTACTGCTTCTTTCCTCCTGTACCTGTTCCTTGCTGCTGTTGCTGTTGTCCCCCCTTCCCTGCTGCCTGCATCTGTACCACCATCAACTTTTCTTTTAATTTCTTAGCCTTGGAGTCTATCTCATCACAGCAGTACCTGGCATATCTCAGTATTTCGTCTAGGGGTTTACTTTGCCAACAAATCGAGTGTTGCTGAATCATTAAACTAATATCCGGTCTCAGTCCCAGGACGAACTTGGACACAAATTGCCCTATGTCTTTTGGATCCATTACATCCAAGCCGCTATACTGTTTAAACGCCTTCAGCAATCTCTCGTAATATTCGTGGACTGTCTCTTTGGGTTCCTGTCTTGTTCGGTCTATTCTGACCCAATCTATGTCTTGCATTGGCACTTTCTCTTTCAGCCAAGTCATCACTCTCTCGAATTTTGCCATCACAGTCTCGGACGGCCCATTAGTCTTAGCATCTCTCTCTGGCTCCGTTGTGGGCCACTCAGCGCTAACCTTGCATGCGGTCCACAGATCTCCTGGTACTACAATGTCAAACAGCGTGTTCAGATCTATCCATAGGACCTTTGAGATTTTTACAAATCTCTCCACTTGCTTGTACCACTCCACTGGGTTTTCCCGTAATTTGGGGAAGGAGGTGGTAAAAGCAGCTAAATCTCCCCTACTCCAAGGGACATGTACATAGTTCCCATTTGCGACTTCACGCAAAGGGTAAGCTTCTATTCCCTGCTGTCCTCCTGGTGTCATACCAAGCGTGCTTCTCCTGCCGGTCCCTTTCTTGGACCACCTCTCTTCCCACTTATCTAGTGCCCTCCATGTCCTTATTCCAGTGATCAGTTCCCTTATGTGCGTTTTCAGCCCGATCGTTCTCCTCTCATCTAGGTCCCGATCTGTATAATGTAGCCTGTGGTTACCCTGTAATGCTTTGGTTCTTGACAAGTCCACCATATATTTGCCTGCTAGTTCGACTAACTTCTCATGGACTGCTCTCGCTTTTCGAGTAATGTCCTTTGCCATATACAGTATTTCATCCTGTTCATACATTTCCATTCTTTCTAAAGGCAGGGTACCATCTACCATATCATCCAGGTCTGACCTTAAACTGGCGACATCGAGTCTCTTGGCTTTTATCTCAGCTCGCAATACGTCTTTCGAAGGGGGCTCACTGGTCTCCCTACCATCCCAACTTCGAGCTCTACGTTTGGGCTCGGGAGAGTTAAAGGGTGCCCTCCCTTGCTCCCATCTCTCCAGGTCCCATGCTCGGCCATCCGATCTTGGAAGGTGATGGAACACGGGCCTGTTACCCCTACTCTTGCTCTGCCCACTCTCTTCTTCTTCTCTCCTCTCACCGCACACCTCTCTGTTATTTTCCCTCTGGTCGCTACTCTCTCTTTGCCTAGTATCGCTCAGTATCCGATACGATCCTTCCTGGTTCCCCATATTCCCTGGGCTGCGCTCATTTCCGTCATCACAGGGACTATGGTGCGACCTCTCACAACTCCCATTCAGTTCTCTGGTGCCGGGCACACAGTGTGGACACTTAAAGCTGTTTCTGTACTCTTGCGCTCTCCTCTCCTCTTCACTGAGTATTGGGCGCGCCACCCCTCCACTCCCGGGGCCCCCGTTTTCCAGGTCTGTTCTATCTCCTCTCCGGGCCCAATGGGTGACTCCCCTACTCTCTCTCTCTCTACAGTCCCACTCCGGGCTGCTCTCCCCAGCCCCGCAGTGAGTCCGAGCTCGGCTGTCCTGACTTTCCCTTTCAGCTTCCGCAGCTATGATGCTCTTTTGAGCCTTCACTGCCTCATCCCACTGCTTCATGTACTCATTTAGCTCTTGAAAGGATTTTCGTCCAGATCCCCTCAGATCCATTGGCCATCTAGGGCCCCCAGGATCTCCTCCTGGGTCCCCTGCTGTGTGCATCGGGGTGCTCCACTCTCTCGGTATCGGCATCTGACTTGGGGAATTGATCGTATCGTTCCTTCTTGCCTTCTCTGCTCTTTCTCTGTCCTTCCGTACCCGTTCTTCCCCTCTTGCTCTCTCTTGGTCATATATCGATATTATAGGACCTATGGTAACAGGTACCTGTAGTGCATCTGGTAATACGTAGGATGTGGCGCTTTCCGTTTCCGGCGCTCTTTGTACCACAAACCTCCCGACTACCTGTTGCACCTGACTAGGCTGGGACAGCTCTTTCTTTGCCTCAGGATCCCACTCTGAACTGGGAAGCGGTCTATGCTCTCCTGTATTGCCCCCCTTTTCTCCTTCCGTATGCTCGACCTCTCCCCCTGCTCTATTATACGGGGGTGGCCTGTCTGTCAGTAATCTGTTTATCAGGCTGTCCTCTGTTTCGCTCTCATCATCTTCTTCTAGGGGGCTTTTATTTACGGGTACCTCTAACACTGGGTACAGTTTATTTACTTCCAGGTTATGCACTCTCCATCTTTTAGCATCCGCATCCCACCTGGCATCCTGCACTGCCCTTACCGATCGTTTCACCCTTTCTTGTCGTCTGTTCATATTCTTTTCATGCGCTGCCCTAACCCATGCTTCAAGAGCTTCAAACTGGGTCGGTCTAGGCAAGGGTCTCATTGAGGTCATGACTGATTTTAATCGATGTAACACCTCTAATCTGAACGTCCCGTACTTCGGGAACGTCAGTTCCTCATTTCCTTCAGTAATCTTACTCCACTCTGATATCCAAAGGATCGTATGCAGCCCAACATTCACTGCCATATAACGAGCTGGCGTACCCTCCGGCGGGGCTTCTTCCCCTTCATACGATCCCCGCTTCTCTTTTTTTAAACACCGCTCTCAGCCATTTAAAACACTTCATAATTAGGCGCACAATATCCAGCCTCGCTACTCTGTTTACTTCCTGATGACAATCCACCAATCCTGTCGCGGCTTTGCTAGCTTGGCCTATCGCAGCGCGGTCTTTCTTCGGTCGGCCAATCACGTCGCGACCCTGTCTGACGTCTTTGCTAGCTGGCCTATCACAGCGCGGTCTTTCTCCGGTCGGCCAATCACGTCGCGACACTTTCTGACGTCACTTTTCTCCGCTTCGCAGCAGCACCCCTCCTTTCTCAACTCGTCTCCCGGTTATGCATGCGTCCCATTCATACACCGAAAAATGACTACTTCCGACCAAGCGGTCACTTCTCTCGACTGTACGTCCACAGTCTATATGTAATTGTCAACACAACTGACGAAATGTCTATCGTCTCTCTGATAGGTTCCTTACGCACACAGTAACTTCCGACCAGCGTCCGTTACTCACGCACTCACTCTTACGTTCCCCCTATCTCGGTCTTTCGGGTGATCAATGGTACCTCATGACCCCCTTCACACTAGTTGACAATTACTCTGGGTGTCCGATACACCCGAACCACTTAAGCTCTCCTTGAACTTAAGATTTCCACCGGTTGCGCGCGCTCACAACCTGTTCCGCAGTCACTCTACAGACATTCAACTCCGCCAGACATTACAACATAGATACAATACAAAACACCGCAATCTAACACGCATAACCCTTTATACTCACTCTCGACCGATACTGCTGCTTTTTCTGTCTCACGTCATCCGGATCTTCTTCGGCGGGCGGTTCTTCCGATCATCGATCTCTAGGGGCCTTGGGGTAAGCTAACCTGGCCTAGGTCACCGTCCTCAAGAAGGCAACCATCCTCTATAGCTACCAACTGAAAGGGCGAGATTTTGATCGATACCTCATCACTATTGATCCAAACCTCGATCTGGTCGACTGAACCTTTGTTGCCTGTCTTGGAGGATGAAAGTGCCCCTGTACCAAACCAGTTCACCCAAGAAAGTACTCTGCTCCCAAAGATCACAAACAACTTCTAGCTTTCAAAAGTTTATTGTAAAGATATGATAAGCTGCAATTACAGGCATCTCAGAATGAGATTCACGAGATACACAGGTCCAATTACATACATGTGCTCTCGGAAAGCCCTCAGACGTGCAACGGAAATCACTAACACAAGTTCTAAGAATAATAAAGCTATCAGCATTGACGCATATCTCTCCTTCATTTAAGCTGGAGGAAAACGCACAGGTTAGGCTGTCCCTACCTTGCTCTAGATGGTATCCCTACTTAACCAAAACCCAACCTAACAAAGGTGTCAGCAGTGAATGACCCCCAAGGGAAGTCACTCACTCTAAGTCTCTTGGTGAAAACCTATAGTTCTCCAGTCATGACCCCTCTCTGCCTACCCATCCGCTCTCTAAAGGGTCCTCAGGTATCTGCTCTAACTCCACCCAGGGGTGCTGTCCCTAATACAAAACAGTCAACAACAATTGAGACGCCCCTTGCGAGACGCCCCTCACGTGGTGTAGCTTCTGGCTTTTTCCATGATGCTTTGTATTGGGCCTCATACGTTAGAGTTGACCTTGCTTCTCAGACTCTTCTCCGGCCCGCTGATACCCCTTAAACATTCCGAAACCCTCCTCCATGTCTGGGCCGCCTACTGAACAGACCTCTATTCATTCATTTATAATTGGATCCCCCCTTTCCTTGCAGACAGACATCTGCTGCCAAGAACCCAACTCTCATAGACTTCCAAAAAGGCCTGCAACATTTCTTGGCCCAGACATGTACATGTAAATCAATGTTAAAACCTTTCAGGCCTATAATATTTCTCATCATGATTATAGCATTCAACTTCTTCATTAATTAAAGCATGTTAATACTCTTATTCTATTATTCAGTAAACATCTCTATAAATCATGGCCCATTTAATGCAATGACCAAAACATTAATACAATCTATGTCGTGAAAAGAAACACCTTCCCTTTTAGCTCTGGCCCTGAGGCCTACCACATTCTGCGTTTAACCACATACCATCTTACATTTTAACAGCTACACGACATGGATTCAGAAATAATCACATCTACTAAAATCATATAGTGTCACACATTTCTGTATTAGTTCCACTTCTATTTAAATCTCTACATTAGCTATACATTCAGAATATAATTATAGATACTATTAGCACTCATGGCATTTCTCCTCATGATTTGTGCTTACTACAGGTAAGTGTGATGCACTCATACATTTAGGTCAGTTTGCGCTCTCTCACATGTGGCAAATCTATTCATTCGCTCCTGGGGTGATGTGTTGATCTTTGAATGCAAACTGATGTGTGGAGAAGGGATGTGATTGACCTGCGTGGATGATACCCACTGGGCTAGTTATTTCCAAAAAGGCGTCCTGTAGTCAGTGTTATGTCTTTCATATCTGTGACTGGTTTCAATAGAAAAAAAAGCTATGCTACAGCGGCGACCCCCACAACCTTTAGAGGGAAGAAGAGCTAAGAATGTCGGGCCATATTACCAAGAAAGGGCGATACATTATTGCCGCTTTTATCGGCAGGAAACTACCGCTAAAGCGGCGATAATGTGCTTGATAATATGCCCTTGTGAATTCCCATAGAAGTCCAGCTTAACACCAAAACCTAGGCTTATATGGGAATTCACAAGGGCATATTATCAAGCCCATTATCGCCGCTTTAGCGGCAGTTTCCTGCCGATAAAAGCGGCAATAATGTATCGTCCTTTCTTGATAAAATGGCCCGTATTTCCCTAAATTAACTCAAATACAATTGTGCGATCTTTGGTCCCACGGGGACAAAAAATCCGAGAAGAGTAGACATAATTGCCCACATGCATCAAAGTCAATTGCATTAGCAAACGGTGCGAATCGCAATTTTCGGCCGTTTGCGAATGCAATTGACTAATTTGGAATGCATCATGCATTTTGCAATTTTTGGAATCGCAACCATGTTGCGATTTCTAAAATTGCGATTGCATTTAGGAAATCGCAATTTCAGATTTCTTAAATGCAATGCATGATCATTTTAAATTTGCGAGTTGTCAATTTGGAAGTGGTAAATTAGCACGAGGTGGAACCTCATGCTAATTTATTGAAAACCTTCAAACATGCACAAAAATTCATTTTTGAAAGTTGCATTTTACACACACACATGTCCTTGGGACATGTGTGTGTGTAAATTGCACTTAAGTTTAATTTCAGGGGTGCAGGGAGGGGTTCTTTGGACCCCCCCTGCACCCTTGAAATTGCATTTTCAATTTGCGATTCGCAAATTGAAAATCGCAAATTGTAAATGCCTTCCCATTGATTCCTATGGGCCTCTTGGCCGATAGGAATCAATGGGAAGGGTTTTCCTTAATTGCGATTCGCAATTTGTGAATCAAAATTAAGGAAAATTAAGAAATCGCTAAAAAAAATTCAATTTTTTAATGCATACCAATTTGCGATTACTTAATTGCGATTCCTTAATTTTCGCAATTAAGAAATCGCAAATGGGCACTTTGATGCATGTGGCCGAATAAGCCGACGGTCTCAGGAGACATTCCATGGCTGGAATCAGACGAGATCTCCGATGGGTAAATGCAGCTCGAGCAAAGTTTTGGAAACCGCGTAATTGCAGTTGGCTTATGGCCACTTATGAAGCTTTAGTGCTTTCTGGTTGTCACCAGGCTAGAGTTTTGTGATATTCATCTTCTAGAGGGATTATATCATTGAGAAGAATTAAGGAAAGTAGTGACAGCTCAGTTTATGAATGCACCTTCTGCAATGATTTGTGCGTATCAAGTGACCTCAAATCAAGTATTCATCTTTCCAAGGTCACTGAGTTGCGAACGAAGCCCGTTGGACCGACCATGTTTGTTCTGAAATTCTCACTGTACACTATTGTGCCATACGTAGGCCATTATTTGAGAGTCTGAATCTTAACAGGGTGTGGTTTCTGAGTCAAAACCAAAAAAATGATCACAAGAGTGCATTAACCCTAAACAAACGGCCTTGATGCGATTTAGAAAGGAGCAAAAAGGGCAAAATATAATTTTGCCTGGTGCCTTCCAAATCCTCCCACGGGAGCCATAAAAAGTCATTTGGAAAAATCAGATCATCCGAAGCATTTAGGAAAATCTGCTCAATATTTATATTTTAGCTTTTCACAATATGATAGCAGGATACCATGCAGCAGAATGCAAGAAACAACTAGACAGAGGGAGTGGCACACACTGACAGGGGCGGGCATGACTGGTTCCTAAATCAGGCTGTGTGAAGACATGTGGGGGCAGATTTATGAAGGCCCTGCGCCGCCGGTGCGTCACTTTTTCCCATGTTAAAAGTGACGCACCGGCGGCGCAAGGCCTTCATAAATCTGCCCCGTGATATATTGTAGCTTCGTATTTCTATGTGGGATGATAAAACGCATTTTCAGACAAGTTGCTAACGTGCTAAGCCTTTGGGGACGGCATGGTTGGCAGAGTTTTGTATTTGTTGTGATTATAAATGGAAGTGGCTTGGCGCAGTGCGTGAGGGACCGAAGAGAAGCTCTTATCTTGTAGAGAAGCAGGATGAAGAAATATTGTTAAAAAAGAGACGGTGAAATTGCTCAGGAAGTTGTTTTGTACAAAGGTGAACAAATGTTTTGTGCAGAAGATTTAACAATATAAATCATAATAAGTAAGACAATGTAGATTGAAATAAAAGCTTAGTGAAGGGGAAAATGGTGACGTGGCAAAACAAGACAGGAATGATCATGAATTAAAGATAGAAAAAAGAGCAGGGGAGAAAAGAAACAAAAGAAGCAATCGGAGCGCCCTCAAAGTATTCCACTCCCTGGTGCTTGATCTCTCTTGGATGCCAGGACCTCTGCTTTCCACATTTACACGATTGTCATAAGGTTAAATTAGGTTACTTCCTGTTAATCTGCCACTTTCTTGGCCCTCTAGTGGCTTTACAGCACTGGGAGTAATCGGAAGTTGTCACCATTTATAAAATAAAACGGAAATGGACCCAGGGTTCTGAGGTGCACCTCTCTTCTGCGTTCTTGGGGGCAGATTTACAAGCCCCTTGCACCACTTTTGCATAATTTTTAACCCCTTCCTCGTGGGGCTAATTGCCCCGCTGTGCTGGGGGGAGGGAGGCGCGCAGAGCGCCGTGGTGCTCATGACGAGCTGAGCTTGTCATGACCACGCCCATTTTAATAGAATGCTCAGCACAGCGGAGGAATTATCCCCGCGTGTGAGCGCTGCGCGTGTCATGAGCACAGCGGCATCGTGACTTATGACGAGCTGAGCTCGTCATGAGCATGGAAGAGGTTATTATTATTATTATTATTAAAATTTTATATAGCGCACAGCTACCCTGAGGCATCCCGGCGCTTTGAACAGTGCATCAACAGTAAAACCAACAGTAAAACCATGAGATAGTTGGGTCACCTCACGCAGGAAACAGATGTGTTTTCAGGCCCTTACGAAAGCGCAAGATGCAGGTCTCAGCACGAAGTTTTAGGGGCAGAGAGTTCCAAAGCGTTGCTGTGTGCACAGAAAAACGTCTCCCGCCCGTGCGTGATCTTTTTACTCTCGGGACGTGGAGCAGGCATTTCTGATCGGACCTCAGCGCTCTGTTCGCTTTGTAAGGCACTGCCAAATTTTTCAGGATGGATGGTCCGTTACCCTGAAGAATTTTGTGGGCGATACAAAGTGCCTTAAATTTTACTCTCTCCCGCACCGGCAACCAGTGTAAGGCCTTGAGGGCCGGTCTAGCAGATTCTGTTCTAGGGATGCCCATGAGTAGTCTAGCCGCCGCATTTTGCACCTGCTGTAGTTTGTTAAGAGTAGATTCAGGGGCGCCCAGAAAAAGACCATTACTATAGTCAAGGCGAGATGTTATCAAACCCTGAATCAACAGCTTCCTCGATGGAAGAGGAAGAAGCGGGAAGATTTTACGAGCGGCCCGCAGCAGGGCAAAACACACTCCAGCAGTCTTTTTAGCGTGAGTTCTGAAGGAGAGATCTTGCTCCAGCCAGACTCCCAGGCTCTTAATCTCCTCTTTCATGGTGGGGAGATCACCCATACAGCTTGGCCAGCATGTTAAAGGCAATGGGGGAGCTTTATTTCCAAGCAGCATAATCTCTGTTTTAGAGCCGTTCAGCTTCAGAGCTGAGCTGCTCATCCAGGTATGGACGTCCACCAGGCATGAGTGCAACAAGTCAGGGTTCTCTACCAGTTGAGGAAGGGCGACCACCAGCTGAGTATCATCAGCATAGCTGATGATCTTGATGTTATAAGGGGCTACCACATCCTCCAGGGGGGCCATGTAGACATTAAATAATGTCGGGCTCAAGGAGGAGCCCTGCGGCACCCCCCACTGGAGAGAGATGGATGTAGTCTTATTGCTGCCTTCCCAGACCTGGTAAGACCGGCCTTCGAGAAATGAACAAAGCCATTTCAGAGCGGCCCCTGCCACACCCGCCTCTGACAGTCGTTGGGTCAACACCTGGTGGTTCACGGTGTCGAACGCAGCACTCAGATCCAGGAGGATCACTGCCACTGATCCTCCCGAATCCAAGATGCGTCTGGATTCTTCAACGACTGCCAGGAGGGCCGTGTCAGTACCTTGACCGGGACGAAAACCGGTCTGCGAGTCTCGGAGCAGACCATTCGACTCCAAAAAATTGGACAGTCGATGATTTGCAAGCTTCTCAGCAATTTTGCTGAGGCCTGGCAACAGAGAGATAGGCCTATAATTGGCCAGCTCCGCCGTGTCAAGGTTAGATTTTTTTAACAGTGCCTTTACCACAGCTGTTTTCCAGCTGGGTGGCACCAGACCCTGGGAAAAAGAGGCATTTATCAAGTCCGTGATGGGCCCTACCACAGCGGTTACTGCTTGCTTTAAAATTTTAAAAGGAACTGGGTCCATAGGGGAGCCACTTTTTATGGAGGCTATGGCTTTTAGAGTTTCAGCTTCTGAAACTGGGCCAAACGTGTCCAGGGAGATGAGTCGCTCCTTCACCTGGATTGGGGGGAACTCTTCTTGGGTCCCACGAGGTTTAGTAACCTGGGGTAGGGAGTTAAGTATCTTTACAATTTTGATATGGAAGAAATCGGCCAACTCCTTGCACTTCTGAAGATCGTGAGTGGCTGCTGGTTCGGGGACTTTAAGAAGTTCTTGCACCACCTTAAAAGTTTCCCTGGACGAATTTGAGGCAAGTTGTATTCGTTCCTCAAAAAATTGAGCTTTTGCCAAGCGGAGGGCTGCTTTGTAGCATCTCATCGCTGTCCAGTAGTCCTTACGCTTAGCAACATCAAATTTCTTCCTCCAAGCCCTTTCAAGTTTCTTGCATCCTTTTTTAAGCAGGCGGAGCTCAGCCGTAAACCAAGGAGCAGAACCAATTCTTTTCTCCCTCTTCTGTATAGTTTTCATAGGAATGAGGGCATCGAGCGAGGCATTCAGCCATCTGTTAAGGTCAGCATCTCCTTTGATCGGGTCTGACTCAGATGGAGGTTGTGAATTTGCCAGGTTGTGGGTCCAGTCACTGATCGATAGTCTGGACCATACACGGTCCACCACAACCGCTTGATGTGTCGGTGTTGAGGGCAATTTGACTTGCCATTCCACCGAAACTAAAGAATGGTCTGACCATGGGAGAGGGAGGGCTGGTCTGGCCTTAAGCCGGGGAATGTTAGAAAAGACTGGGTCCAATAAGTGACCCTTCTCATGGGTGGCTCCTGTATTGATTAACTGGAGCTCACATGCAGTCAAATCGCCTTTGAGATCTGTAGCGGTTGTGTCTGCGATGTCATTAAAGTGCAAATTCAAGTCCCCTAAGACAATAAAAGTGGAAGTGGATGTGGCCAGCAGTTAACATGGGAAAAGTGATGTTAAAGTGGGGCAAGTGGCTTTTAAATCTGCCCCTTGGGGCTTATGTCCTAGGGAGATAAACTTTAATCCCTGATCAAATCCTGGTCTAGGCTGTCCTCTTGTTCACCCTTATTCACATTTAGCCCTTTTTTAGGTCGAGCCTAGAGCAGCGCATGTGCTGCTTGCTCGACTTTTAGTAAGGGGCTTTTCAAAGTGCTACCCACAAGCTTTTCCTGGCCTAAAGCTTGCGTGCATCTGCGCGTGAACGCGCGATGCTGCCACCTGCCTTTATCTCATTAGGCCTTGTTCTAATGGCTCCTCTGCTCGCACTTCTCGTTACTTCTGCTTGCTCTACCCTCTCACTACCCCCTCCTTTCTCCCTCCTCCCTTCTCTTTTTTTTAGGTCTCACCTGAGCCAGCCCATGCACTGCTCTGTGAGACATTTAGTTAGGGGTTTTAAAAGTGCTGCCACACGGCTTAGCGCTTGCGTTCAAGCGAGCGTGCATGCGCGCAGCCGCCAGCTTGCGGGCCTAGAGTTTAACCCCACCCTCCAGTGCTCCAATTGGCTCCTCCTCCCTTATGACTCGGCTCATGACTTTCCACAGTGAAGCGATGTTCAGAAGACCGCTTTGAACGATGGAAAATGAAGTATTTTGTGTGGCTTCCCCGACGCGCACTAATAGGGCCGTGCAGCCACAGAAACTGGCCAGAACGGCAAACACACTCTACAGCGCGCTTCCAAGAACAAGCAGAACGTTGTGAAACCAGCATGCTACTCCGCTGGCTCAGTCCACAAATGCCAGGAATTCCACGCGGCAAACAGTCAAAATATCGAGTAACAAATATCGAATGGACATATTATTGAGTTTAAAATATAGAATGGACAAAATATCGAATGGACAGAATATAGACATAAAAAATATCGTTTTTAAGGTAAGTAATGTAATATCGAATGTTAAAAATATAGAAAGTTAAAATATCGAAGTAATATTATAGGTTATTAAAATTATCGAATTTTTAATAATATCACATTTTTTATAGTGTTTTTTATGTTATTATAGGTGTGAAAAGTGTGTATTTATGTTTTAATTTATTTTAATTAATGAATTTTGTTTTTGAAATTTTTGCGTAATTTAATTCTGTAGCGGGTTGTGGGTTTATAGGGGAATAGGGTGGAAAGTAATTTAATTATAATTAATTAAATATGTAAATGTATTTATTGGTATTCATTTTTAATTAACTGTTAATTAATATATATTTGGTAATTAATTAAATTTTAATTGGCAATTAATTTAAATTAATTGATTAATTGCTAATTATGTTAATTTTACTAATTTATTTTCTGTAGGGGGTTGTGGGTTTATATGGGAGTTGGGTGGGAAGTAATTTATTTATAATTAATTAAATATGTAAAAATATTTATTGGTATTTATTTAGAATTAATTGTTAAATAATTTTGTATGGGTAATTAATTACATTTTAATTGCCAATTAATTGTATTTAATTGATTAATTGCTAATTATGTTAATTTTACTAATTTATTTTCTGTAGCCGGTTGTGGGTTTATAGGGGAATAGGGTGGGAAGTAATTTATTTATAATTAATTAAATAATTCAATTTATTTAATTGTATTTAATTTAAATTAATTGTTAATTTATTTTTAATTGTTAATTAATTAATTGTTAATTTGCAATTCATTTGTATTAATAGTTTTTTTTAGGTAATTTGTATTACTAATTGTAATAATTAATTTTAATTTGTAATTTTAATTGATTAATTATTATATTATATTAAATTGTTAATTACTTTTAATTAATTTTTTATAGATATTATTTTATATTTTTTTAAATAATATATGAAGTATTTACTTTCCCTACTGTTGTACTCTCTGGAGTGGGAATAGAAATTTTTACCCCTACGTTATCCAACGCTTTCCCTACTGTTGCACTCTTTGGAGTGGGAATAGTAATTTTAACCCCTACGCTATCCAACGCTTTCCCTACTGTTGCACTCTTTGGAGTGGGAATAGTAATTTTTACCCCTACGCTATCCAACGCTTTCCCTACTGTTGCATTCACTGGAGTGGGAATAGTATTTTTTCCCCCTACGCTATCCAACGTTTTCCCTACTGTTGCACCCACTGGAGTGGGAATAGTAATTTTTACCTCTACGCTATCCAACGCTTTCCCTACTGTTGCACTCACTGGAGTGGGAATAGTAATTTTTACTCCTACACCATCCAACGCTTTCCCTACTGTTGCACCCACTGGAGTGGGAATAGTAATTTTTACCCCTATGCTATCCAACGCTTTCCATACTGTTGCACTCTTTGGAGTGGGAATAGTAATTTTAACCCCTACGCTATCCAACGCTTTCCCTACTATTGCACTCTTTGGAGTGGGAATAGTAATTTTAACCTCTATGCTATCCAACGCTTTCCCTACTGTTGCACTTTATGGAGTGGGAATAGTAATTTTAACCCCTACGCTATCCAATGCTTTCCCTACCGTTGCATTCTTTGGAGTGGGAATAGTAATTTTTACCCCTACGCTATCCAACGCTTTCCCTACTGTTGCACTCACTGGAGTGGGAATAGTAATTTTTCCCCCTTCGCTATCCAACGTTTTCCCTACTGTTGCACCCACTGGAGTGGGAATAGAAATTTTTACCTCTACGCTATCCAACGCTTTCCCTTCTGTTGCACTCACTGGAGTGGGAATAGTAAATTTTACTCCTACGCTATCCAATGCTTTCCCTACTGTTGCACCCACTGGAGTGGGAATAGTAATTTTTACCCCTACGCTATCCAACGCTTTCCCTACTGTTGTACTCTTTGAAGTGGGAATAGTAATTTTAACCTCTACGCTATCCAACGCTTTCCCTACTGTTGCACTCTTTGGAGTGGGAATAGTAATTTTAACCCCTACGCTATTCAACCCTTTCCCTACTGTTGCACTCTTTGGAGTGGGAATAGTAATTTTTACCCCTACGCTATCCAACGCTTTCCCTACTGTTGCACTCACTGGAGTGGGAATAGTAATTTCCCCCCCTACGCTATCCAACGTTTTCCCTACTGTTTCACCCACTGGAGTGGGAATAGGCATCTTTACCTCTACGCCATCCAACGCTTTCCCTACTGTTGCACTCACTGGAGTGGGAATAGTAATTTTTACTCCTGCGTTATCCAATGCTTTCCCTACTGTTGCACCCACTGGAGTGGGAATAGTAATTTTTACCCCTACGCTATCCAACGCTTTCCCTACTGTTGCACTCTTTGGAGTGGGAATAGTAATTTTAACCCCTACGCTATCCAACACTTTCCCTACTATTGCACTCTTTGGAGTGGGAATAGTAATTTTAACCTCTACGCTATCCAACGCTTTCCCTACTGTTGCACTCTTTGGAGTGGGAATAGTAATTTTAACCCCTACGCTATCCAACGCTTTCCCTACTGTTGCACTCTTTGGAGTGGGAATAGTAATTTTTACCCCTATGCTATCCAACACTTTCTCTACTGTTGCACTCACTGGAGTGGGAATTGTAATTTTCCCCCTTCTACCCAACGTTTTCCCTACTATTGCACCCACTGGAGCGGGAATAGTAATTTTTACCTCTACGCTATCCAACACTTTCCCTTCTGTTGCACTCACTGGAGTGGGAATAGTAATTTTTACTCCTACGCTATCCAACGCTTTCCCTACTGTTGCACCCACTAGAGTGGGAATAGTAATTTTTACCCCTACGCTATCCAACGCTTTCCCTACTGTTGCACTCTTTGGAGTGGTAATAGTAATTTAACCCCTACGCTATACCAAAGCTTTTCCTACTGTTGCACTCTTTGGAGTGTGAATAGTAATTTTTACCCCTACGCTATCCAACGCTTTCCCTACTGTTGCACCCACTGGAGTGGGAATAGTAATTTTTACCCCTACGCTATCCAACGCTTTCCCTACTCTTGCACTCACTGGAGTGTGAATAGTAATTTTTACCCCTACGCTATCCAATGCTTTCCCTACTGTTGCAGTCATTGGAGTGGGAATAGTAATTTTAACACTCTTGCTATGCTACGGTAATAATATTGTATATTTGTTAATAATATTATGTTAATATATATATGTTTTAACAAATAAAATAGTATTTTTTTATAACTTAAATTCATTATTTAATAACTTTACGGTTATTTAAATGTTTTAAGTATATTTTAGTGATTTATTTTTACTATTTTTTTATTTTTACATTAATTTTAATAAATTCGATATTTTTACAAAGTACATATTTTTAAACGATATTTTTGATTAGATATGTTTATACTTACCTGTTTGTAGATAGGACTTCGATATTTTTGTAGTCGATATTTTGGAGTCGATATTTTAAATGCCTCAATTTTTGTATTCAATATTATGTCAGTGATCCGTTCCACGCACATACCACGGCCATGACGCCGAGATTTCAGACACTCTGGAAAGGCAGCAGCGTGTATTGCATTCCCGACTTACTTCACGGAGGCTGCAAACAGCAAAGAGTTGTATTCTTTCTGCAGGATGCTTTTAAACCAGGATTTTGTGTTATAACTCGGACTCAAGGAGCTTGTTTTCTCCACCCCAACAACTTTATGCCTGCCTTGCATCTACAGCCAACCCCCCGCGAGACACCCTGGGCGCTCCTACTGCACACGTCAGGTATGCACAGCCCTGTAACTCCACTCGCTCATATACGCTGCATCTGCATGTGCAACCCGTGCTGGTACAGCCCGTGTGCCTCATGTGGTCTCAGTGCACTGCGCATGCAGCCACGTAAAACTGCTGTGCAACAGCTGCTGTGGCAACCCCTTGGCACCGCTGTTCTTCAGCTCCACCCCTCACCCCCACCCCAGCGAGCACCTGAGAATAGCATGGGTATGCCGTGCCCACGTGTGACCCTATGCTGCCCAGCCTCCCCCGCATACCCCTGGGCAGCACTAAGCACCCCATGCAGACGCACCCCCTCGTGCGGCCAGTGCTCCGGCTCTTGTCATCTCTGTGACCCTCATACCCTTCCCCCGCTGCTCCGTACAGCCACAATCACTCCTGTCCCTGAGGTGCCCCTACTCCTCACCCTACAGTGCTGTCTACCTGACCGAGCCCCCTTATGCACCCCCATCATCGAGTGTGGCCTCTGCCTCTTTCACTGTACACCCTACACATGGCCCTTGTGGAACCCGACTCCTAATGCAGCCAGTGCCGCAGCTCCTGTCTTCCCTGGAGCCCACAACACCCTCTGTCGCCTCATACACCCACAATCACTCCAGCCCCTACTCCTCACCCTACAGCCCTGTGTACCCAAATTGGCCCCTGATTACTCCCAGTGCTTTGCCACATACACTGTCTGTTCTGGAGCCCTGGTGCACCCTCAACCGCCTGGGACACCCACAGACAAACACTCCAGTGCCTGTTCACACCCGTCTGCCCTATAATTGGTTGATCCCGTTACTATCAACGCTGATGCACTGGTTGTAAACCCCCCCTCCTTTTTATGGGGAACCTACTTGATAGCGCTGTCTATTGCAAGGCATATTGAGGCTTACCAAAAACTTTGAGGCGCTTGGAAGCCAGCCTGTTGCTTACCATTGATTGGCTTTCCTGCCTCACTCATTTGCCTGCTTCTTATTTGTGTCCCAGTTTGCTACGCTTGTTTGTCCCTCCAACTCGTATTAGTAACTAAAAAGAAAACAAGCATTGAAAATGCAATAGGTCTCGCCTTTGATTTAGTTAACACCAACTGTTGCATGGCTGAACACTTATAAGGTCCCAAATGCGAGACCTATTGACTATGCAAATGCTTGTCCATTCTTCCACTTACAACTGCTGGGGACATTAACAGGTAATTCAGAGTGTCTGCCTTGGGAATTGTCATGCCAGATATTGTTTCACTGAGTCCAGGTTTAAATAAAGTTCTTAATGGTTTTATTATCAGGAAATGGTGAGTGTGAGGGAATGTGTAAGGAGATCGAGTGATGAAACGAGGGTTGGATGAAGAGGAGATAGAAGGGTTTGTGCAATAGAGGAAAGATAGGAAGTTGATATGTCCAAAACAGAAGAAAACACTTACTGGCGAGGTTGGGAGATTAAGTGGTGGGTTGACCCATGCAGTTTACCTTCTTACAAAATGTTACATATAATAAAATGAATATTTGCCATTAGCTGATTGAATACAATAGAGGTGGTGTAATGTTGTTTAACCCCTTAGCTGTCGGGCTCCCCCCAACCTCCCCCTTCTCCTGTACTGAGCTCTTTTTTGGCTATTTGTGGTAGTTTCCTCTTAGGGCTCCATAACCTTTTCCACATAAGATATCCATGTCAACTTTATATCCTTTTTTTCAGCATCCTGGGGAATCTAAAGGTCTCCAGGATTTGTAGATTCCCTTGGAGGGGACTATGAAAATAGGCAAAATATAGCAAAACTGTGAGTTTTGTTTAGAAAAATAGGGAAATAGTCCTCCGGATAAAAGTGTCTGTTTTTTCTCTCCTAAAAACGGCTTCATCGAATGGTTTGCTGTGCTAAAGTCACCACCCTCTCATCCAGCCAGATAGACAGAGCTGATCAAAAAACCCTAATTTTGTACCACAGCTTTGGCATTTTTTAAAGAGGTAGCCCAGTTTTCCTATTTAATACGCTCACAACCTACTTCCAGTTTGTGGTCGAAACCAGTGGAAAGCCCACGGGTGATCCAGGAAAGTTATAAAAGTAGACACAATTCTGAATTCAGCAAGAGGTCGTATGTGTAGATCCCTCAAGGTTTACAGGGAAAATACCTGTTGAAATAAAGAAATATTGAAAAAATTGCCATTTCTGACAAAGTTTTAATCTGTAACTTTTTGTCACAATGGCCGATATACAAATGCAAGATAAAATAGCCACTATCTCCTTCTGGTTGTGGGTAGGGTTTGTAGGTTCTCCAAGACCCAAGGTACCCAGAGCCAAAAACTGAGCAGCATCATGCAATGGTTTTTCATTGTATACCGAGTATAGACCAATTCATATGGTGCAATATGTGGAGTGAATAATGGGTATCAAGAAAACTTATGTATTCCTGAAATGGCCAAAAGATATGGAGTTTAGGAGCAGTGGTTATTTGTACCTCTCACCAGGCAGGGGAACACCAGGCACTCTTACCTGACCTGACTGCCACTGCCACGCTATCAGCAGAGCCGTGAGGGAAACGGCGGCGGAGCTCACACCGGTAGGCAGACTGGACTGGACCACACCACCCAGCAGGCTCTGGGGCGGCAGCGTGCCCGTGACGCGCCAGAAGCGCCCGGAGGCGGGAGTAAAAGGCTGATACCCCCCTCGCCCCGCGAGTCGCGCCCGCGGGAGAGCCCGTGGCGAAGCCCGGGCAAAGGGCGGGCCCTCTGAGGCCCTCAGAGGTCCACAGTGGTCGGGCGGGCCTCCCATCTAACGCCCCCCTTCAAAGGTGAGCATTTTAGTTGGCTAGTTGGCTGTTAAAATGGCCAAACGTAACGTTACTAGCAAAACTATAGATTCAGTCACCCTGGACGCTGAAACCTCTGCATCCCTCATTACGTCCTTTGAGACATTAATAGACACTGCATTTAATGAGATTGCCGAAACTGAGAGGAGGCTTTCCATGGGTTCACTTACCACTAACCAACCAACTGCAACAGGTAGTTTAAGTGGTAACATGCATATATTTCCTGAAGTAATCGTGGTAAAACAACAATCTGCTGTTAATCTGCCAATTGTCCTTGAGGACGAAAACACTATTACGCATACAGTCCCTCCCGTAGCTCCGGACCCTACGCCTCCATCATCAACCATTGAGGTCACGGAGAATACAGGAGCTAAGCGGAAAAGGGGCCTAGTAAAACTAACATATAACAAAAGGAAGCAGCCCCCTAGGAGTGTTAATCAACCAACACCACAAAGTATGTGCAGCAGGGGGAAGAAACAAAAACAACATATAGTATCTATGCAGGCCCAACCCCATCTGGATGATGTCGTTGTTATAAACAATGATGGTCTAAACTCAATGACTATTTCCACCCAGACTGATTTTTCCAATGTAAATAGTCCCCATTCTAAATCAGAGGGGAATCTCATCGAGACCATTGCGGATACAATTTTTAAGCAACTTGAAGGTCAAATGATCAGACAATTTAATAATATTTTTAAGAGACTTGACAGACTGGAAAACTTAATCAAAAATGATGATGCCAAAAGAAAAGGCACAGTGTGCTTGGATAAATTAAGAGGTGAACGTCTGCTAAAAGACCTGGAATCTACTACCCGTGCGCTCACTAGCGGCGATCACACAAAAAATGGCAATCCGCCCACAGCAAATAGGGTTAAGGAATTACAGGTTGCCACTGGTCCGCCAACGACTGTACCATCTGTGGCGATCACAAGCACAAGGGGAAGTAATCCCCCTGACTCTCTAAGTAAACCTTCCTTGCCCTCCACTGTTACTAGTGCCCCCAAGAATAATTATAAATGTAACTCCGTTATAGGCACGACAACGCAGAAGGTTTCTTCAAATTCCAGCCAGCGCCACAATAAGACCCCACATGAAGACACCAGGCCGTTTAAACATCAAGGCCCTGCCTTACATCTTCCACCTGAGGCGTGTCCTTATGTCTTAGTTCTGGCTGGCATTCCACCTCTCAGGGAAGGGCAAGGAGAGTCGTGGGTTCAATTGCACAATAAATGTATTGATTGGCTAACCAAGCACAAGGGGGTTGGCTATGACGTTTCCAAAGAAATTATATCCACACGCCGAGTAACTTGGGTTGGTCCTCTTTTTAAAAACATTAACGGGGACTGCATCATAGTCAATTTCAGGAACCCTGGTACTGCGAAATCTCTGTTAAACAAGAACTTTGTTTATCATGGCCCATCCACTGTGGTGACCCCCTTACCGCTAAATTATTTTTATCGCCCTCCACACAGAATGATGCAGCCTCCACCTGTATTTCCACTACACAACAGGTTCTCATTACTCCATGATTTGGGTACACCGGATTGACTGCCTCCCACTATTGAAGAACCTGTCTCTGTGTGTCCGGCTCTTGATCACACAGTGGAATCATCTTCTGAGGTACCCCCGCCAACACCCGAAACTTTTTTGCTTGAAACATCATGCGAACAACAGGGGCAAACTACAACAGTACTTTCCCTAGGATCTGACCAGGACCCTCGCTTGAGGCCCGATAAAAATCTGTCAATCCTCAGTTGGAACATTGACGGCCTGAAGGCTAAGATGGAAATTGCATCTTGGAAGGACTGGGTCATTTGTCATGACGTACTAATGTTCCAAGAAACCTGGTGTACCGATGACCTGCTACTTGAGGGGTACAGCTGCCATAACAGGACTGTCTTGGCCCCCTCTTTAGGCTGCCCTAGCTGGGGCCTCTCTATTTGGGTCAAAATATCTGCAGAAGTTAAAATCGATATACTCCAGACCAATTGCCCAAGTTTTATGGCATTGGCATACATCAAAAGGACAAGGCTATGTTTGATCAACTTCTACAATAATGACTTTTTGTCCCAACCTAATCGTAATTTTATTCTTTTATTTGAGTTTATTGATGAAATTATGGATGGACAGAAATATGGGAAATTCGACGGTATTTGTATAGGAGGGGATTTCAATGCACACTTACACTTTAGAAACCCCCCCTGCAGAAGAGGTATAGAAATTTTAAATCTCCTTGCAACTAGAGAACTTGTAACTTGCATGGAGCATGCTGGTACGAATATCAGCAATGCCCCGTTCCCCACTTTTATTAGTCATGGTAGTGGTACTACGATTGATTATGTATTTGTTTCACCTCCTGTCGCTAATGTTTTAACGAAGGCTGAGGTTATGTGTAAAGTATATAGTGACCATTACCCTATTGTAATTCACCTATTACTTCCGAGGGGTAAGTGCCCACAAAATGAAATAGGTGCAAGAAACTTGGAAGTTTCAACTGACAAATTGAGGGTAATCTGGAGGGGCGTGAACAACAGGGGAATCCTGGCAAAAGTTATCAAAAAACATCCAGCCTTGATTGACATTTGCCTTACCATCGATGACCACGGGGGTAATATAATCACATCATTTAGTGAACTCTGCTCTGTAATAAAAAGTGAGATTTCCAGACCTGCTTCGAGGAAATCGGAGGAAATACCTAGATGGTTTGATGCCTCTTGCTCTAAGGCAAATAGGAAGTTAAGGGCTGCCCTAAAATCTGACCCTAGGGATATTCCTCAAATAAGGTTACTCCGAGCAGAGTATAAATCTACCCTACGTAATAGAACTAATGAACTGGTTAAGACCCACTGGGACTCCTTGGCACGCTCGGCCGAATTGAAAGACACTACTGGATTTTGGAGGGAGGTAAGGAACCTAAGATCCATAGGCTCGAATTTAACGGCAATTAACTGTAACATCACCGGATCTACATGGGTTGAACATTTTGCCAAAATTTATGCCACACCGGACAACCCCGCTTTAACCTCCCTCCCCTTAAGCCCCCTTAACATCTCTGTGTCTGAGGTCGAGGAAGCTATAGCTGAAAGCGCAGGAAACAAAGCGCCTGGCCCCGATGGGCTCTCAATTGATCAGTTAAAGTGTGAACTTAACTTTTGGGCCCCATTGCTATGTAATGTTTTTAATAATTTAACGAATGAACAAATTCCAGAAACATGGACTTGTAGCACTATCGTGCCTATTTTTAAAAAAGGCGACAGGCTGGATCCCGGGTGCTACCGCCCCATATCGTTAATCGATAATACTTTGAAAGTTTTGGGGAGGGTTATTTTTAAAAGGATTAAAACCTGGGCGGATGAGAGTAAGATTCTACATCCCAGCCAGCTTGGTTTTCGTAGCAATGTTGGCACGGTGGAACAATGTTTGAACTTGAGTTTGATTATGGCAAAATACAATACTGCTAAAAAATCCCCTCTATATTTTGGTTTTATGGACTTAAGTTCTGCATTTGATTTTGTTAATCGTTCCCGTCTATGGTCCACCCTTCTTAATTATGGTTTGGATGATTATTTGGTCAATTTTTTAGCTTTTCTACATAGTGACCTAAGAGCTCGTGTGCGCATTAATCAATCTGGCGAAGTCTCCGACGACATTAGCATTGGTAGGGGGGTCAGACAGGGGTGCGTGCTGGCCCCCCTCCTCTTTATTCTCTACATTAACAATTTGAGCTCCTCGCTGAGTACTTTATCAAAAGATGTACCCTATGTGAATGGAGTTCCTATACCCACCCTCCTTTACGCTGATGATGCGGTCCTAATGGGCCGCACACCAAAGGCACTCCGCATTTTAATCTCAGGCTTTGTCCATTTTATGGCAGACCTAGGCCTGACCACTAATTTTAAAAAATCCCTAATTATGAGCTGTGGCCCCAAAAAATATAAAATTGCTGAGATTAAATCAGGGTCAAACGTTTCCCTATCTGGGGTTGCTATTTTCAAATACTGGTTCGTGGCAACCACATGTTTCTTATGCTAGGATTAAGTTGGGTAAAGCTATAAATTGCGTCACCTCCCTGAGACAACCCAACCACGCTGATGTGATTACACCACTAGTAAAGATTTATCAAACCCAATGCATCCCAACTGGTACTTATGGCGCCGAGGTTTGGGGTTATACAAACTGTACCCATATCCAAACCGAAGAAAATAGGTTCTGTCGGAAGGTGCTGGGTGGGGTCATCTGTTCCCCTCACTATATATGCCATAATGAATTGAACATCCCATATATAGAAGATTTTGTAAGATCAAGACCAGCACTCTTCTGGCTAAGGATATGGATTAACCCGGCTGCCACTTTGACCCGCGATATAATCTTGGACTGCTTAAAATGTGACAGGGCACACTGTATACCATGGTTAAAAGCTGTAAAAGAATGCCTTGACAGCGTAGGACATGGTCATTTGTTTACTTCACCCAGTTTAATAAATCGTTCCCACAAGACTATTATTTATAGGGCATTATATCATCTGTACAGAGAAGAGCGGGAAAGGAAAAACCTGTCAAAGTGTATTGTTATAAAATACATGGGCTACTCAGAACCTCAAATTAAACATCCCGGCCCCCCACACAGGTATTTACGTTTACACCTTGGCAGATGGAATAGGAGCTTACTGTTTCGCTTTCGTGATGGGAGCATAGTAAATTTACTAAACTTCCCTTTGGGTTACAACAAACATCTAGAAACTCTATATTGTCCTTGCAACCCAAATATGAAACAGAGCCTTATGCACTTTTTGTTTTTCTGCGGTTTTTATAAAATTCTCTCCGCTCATTATTTAATGCCCTACTGTAGAAAATATAAGTTGACTTGCTTTAGAAAAGCATTGAGGACCTTTTTATTACTGGGATCAGATGAAGTAATATTCAGAGTGAGCTGCTTTCTCAAAGCTGCCGCTCGATCACGAGCCACTTTATATATTGATGTATAACATCCGCACACTGTACTTTTTATGCACTTTATAAACTCTCTTTTTTGCACATTTGGTACTTTTTTGCTTTTACTGACGAGGACCCATTAACGTTGCTGCTATTATTCATCCATTTTTAATCCTGTTTGTTAGAAAATATTTTTAATTGTATATAATGTTGTTTTTAAAAAGGAGGGACGTTCTGTGTGTTACTGTGAAATTGATTGATTGGTTTATGTCTTTTTTCCAGCTGTCATATTATTATTGTACTGTATCGTTTTGAAACTGTACTTGTATGTACTTTTATGGATGTTTTTATTCTGAATAAAGATCTTTTGACTTGACTTGATTTGTACCTCTCCAAATTTGTGGGTACCCGTACTAGCGCATGAATTAGAGGGTATTTCTTAAATGTCTTCTTTCTTCTACATTGGCTTACATTTGAAAGGCACAAATGTAGCAAAATTCAATTGTTAATAATGAATGTTCTACTATTCTATGCTCCCACAAGTCTTCTTATAAAAATGGTACCTCCGTTATGTGGGTAGGCCTAGTGCCTGCAATAGGAAACAGGCCAAAACGCAACATGCATGCATCAAATTTTTTCCTAAAAACTGATCTTTTATTTCCAGTGTGGCAGCTGCTATTTCATCTGGCACCTAGGGAAACCTAGCAAACCTGTACATTTTTTAAAACAAGACATCTAGAGGTATCCAAAATGGGTAAACTTCCATTGCTCTCACAAGGTTTGTTTTTCCCCAGAGTCCCTTGCAAACCTCAAACTTTGAGTTAAAAAACACATTTTCCTCACATTTCTGTGATGCTAAGTTCTGGAATCTGCGGTGAGCCACAAACTTCCTTCAACCCGGAAATTGCCCATGTCTCCCGATACAAATGGTACCTCACTTGTGTCCGTGACAGGAAACGTCCCAAACGCAACATGGATACATCACTTTTTTCACTACAAAGGGTAGTTGTAGATTTTGGAACATAGCTAGCAACCTGTATATTTCCAGAAACTAGATATCAAGGGTAATCTAGGGTGGAATGACTTGCATGGCTCTCACTAGGTTATTTTACCCAGAACTCCTTGCAAACCTAAAACTTCGACTTAAAAAACACATTTTCCTCATATTTCAGTGATGTAACGTTTGGGAATCTGCGGTGAGCCATAAATTTCCTTCCACACGGCATTCCCCAAAGTCTCCTGAAAAAATGTTACCTCACCTGTGTGGGTAGGCCTACTGCCCATGACAGGAAACAGCCCAAAATGCAACATGGCTCCATCACATTATCATTTTATCACCGAGTCCTGGCTCAACCCTGCTTCCTACCCTGATATCGACACTGCAATGCCCTGCAGCTACAAGATGAGACAGCTGTACCGCATCAACAAACATGGTGGCAGCATCAACATCACCCTCAAAGAAACCATACCATGCACCACTAACGAAGATGACACCACACCAATTGTAGAACACCTCAACTTCCAGCTTCAAACAGGTAGAAGAATGACCCTCAGAGGCACCCTCACCTACAGACTCCAGGACCATGCCCGGCTTCTGCAATGCCATTCTCGAATTCATAACCCCACTCAGAATTGACTCCAAGCAATACATCTTCCTAGGTGGCCTTAACTTTTAGCTCAATGACCTCAAAGACACAAACACTGCCAACCTCCTGGAAAGCATGCGCAACATTAGCCTCACCCTACTGGTCACCAACTCCACGCACAGTGTAGGACACACACTTGACCCGATTTTCACAGCCAGTGAGAGTCAATCACAGTAATGTCACCAAACTCACCCGGACCGAACACTCCTTCATCCACTTCACGATCGAGGCATCTCTATGTACCACAACTAAGCCACCCACTCCACCCACTGCAGCTTGAACAAAGTGACAGAGATTCAATGGATGGATGCCCTCAACACCACCCATCCCCACTCTGTAACCAGCCTTAAATAAGACAGCATGAAGTTCTCTGCCTGGATCACAAACTGTGCCAACAGAGTCGCCCCTATTAAGCCAAAAAAAACAAGGAGATCCACCAAATAAGTCAGCTGGTATACACCAAAACTCAGGACCATGAAATGCAACTGCAACCATGTAGGAAGATGATGTGGCACCAGTAAAGATCCCCCAAACCAAGCCACCTTCAAGTCAGTCCTCAACAAATACCATCAATGCCTGAAAGTAATGAAAAGATGCACCCTGATGGTCAGCATCATAGCCAGCTCCAACCACAACCAATAACTCTTCAACATCTTCAGAGAAGTCTCCTGCCCATCAGCCACTGAGAACATGATCTTCCCTTCTAGGGAACTGTGCAACACCCTGGTGGACTACTTCCACAACAAGACAGCCACCATTTACAGAAACCTTTGAACCCCAATCCACCGACCTTGAGAGCAACCTCATTCCAATCGACACCAGCAACAACCATCTGCTCATTGCAGGGGAACATCTTTCTACACAAAGCACTACAGCCATCATGAACTCGATCCATTCTGGAGCACCCATGGACCCGGCCACCACCACCTGTTCAACCTCAGGAGCAAGGAAATCAGCGGAGAACTCATGCCCATTCTCAACGCATCCATCATCACAGCACCCTTCCATGAGATCCAGGGACACACCCTCAAATGAATCGCGTCCTTCCAATCACAACAGACCCAGAGCATCTGCCTATAACACCCTTTACTTCAAAATCTAAGAACATCATCTGTGGCATCCCTCCAGGATCATCCCTCAGCCCCACCCTGTACAACAGGTACATGATGCCCCTGGCCAATATTGTCAGAAAGCAAGGCCTCAACATCATATCATGCGCAGACGACACCCAGCACATCATCTCGCTTTCAGAAGACCCCTCCACCTCTAGGACCAGCTTCCACAACTGTATGATGAGCGTTGTTGACTGGATGAAGACCAACTGCCTGAACCTCAACACAAACAAGAAAGAGGTGCTGATTTTTGGGAACAACATATCCCTATGGAACCTGCAACGGGTGGCCGACCGAACTTGAACCCACATCGACAGACCACACCCGCAACCTGGACAGGAAAGTCCCCATGAAACTCCAGATCACCACAGTCATCTCTGCCTGCTTCGACACCCTTTGCATGTTCTGAAAGATTTTGAGATGGCTCCCCGTCAACACCAGGAAAGTTCTCACTCAAGTCCTAGTCACCAGACTACAGCAATGCACTCTACACAGAACTCCCCTCGCAACTCCTAAAAATACCCCAGACAATACATAACACAGCTAGCAGACTCATCCTCAACTACCCCAACTGTCCACACCACCCCCCAACTCAGCAACCTCCACCGGCTCCCCATCCAGAAAAGTGCCAATTCAAGATGCTATCACCCGCCTAAAAAGTCCTCCACAACCAGCCAACATCAACCACCACCTGAACTTCCACCAACCCGTCATCTCTCACAAGCTGAAGCAACCATGGAGGACATTCATTTTCCTACCTAGCCGCCAAGTCCTTTAACGACCTTCCCTTGCACCTCCGAACCTCATCCTCTCTCCCTGAATTCAGAAAGGGGCTCAGATACCCTTGTGGGTGATTAGGAGCACTCTATTAATCCAATTTGATGGATTGATTGATTGGCATTTTCCTCCTCAAAACTGACCCTTTTTTGCAAAGTGGGTAGCTGTGGATTTTGGATCCGAGCTCAGCCTGCACTTAGGAAAACCAAGCAAACTTGCATATTTTTGAAATACTGGAGGACATCCAGATTGGGGTGATTTGTATGGCTCTCACCAGTTTTTTGTTACTGGGAATCCCTTGCAAACCTGGAATTTGACTAAACAAACACATTTTCCTCACATTTTTGTGCTGGAAAGTTCTGGAATTTGCTGGGAGCCACAAACCTCATTACAGCCGGCAATCCACCAAGTCTCCTGATAAAAATAGTACATCACTTGTGTTGGTAGGTCCAGGGCCCATGTTGGAGTGGAAATCCCATGGTAATCTCACTTTGGAAAGTCTAGAAAATGTGACACCATTACCTCTGATTACCGTTACCCTTGTTTCCGCTTAAGGTCGATAAATCTTTGCCACAATTTACGACCAGAGAGCTCCTACATAAACATTAGCAATTAATAAAATGCAAATAAACATTTCAGCCAATAATGAGAGTTGTGAGTAGTTTTACAAGGATTTATTTTCCAATCAAAATTTAAGAATCTCTGACTCTTCATTCAGTAGCCAGGTATCAAACAGGTTACAGAATTGAAAACCGAACAATTGAGCTAGTGCAAGCATATAATCACTTGCAATCAGTGTGTTCCATTCCTATTCAAAGACAATGAGTGACAAATGATGTCAGTCAGAACTCGTGAAGAGTACTAGAAGCAAGAGTGAGTTAGCATGAAGCCAAATTAATAATTAATAATTGCAGAATCTCCCATGAAGGGAAACAAAGCATAGAGCAAATAAGCCTTGGCAAAGCCAGTTAGTCAAAGATTAGGGCTTAGGGATTTAAAAAAAAGCCAGAATGGAACTAAACGTATATCTAATCTGCCTACGTCTGCCTCTGTTCTGCTCTCCATCAAGGCCTGCTCCTCCTTCCCTGCATCTGCAAATCACTTCTGCTCTCCTCCCTTCATTTCTGCGTCGGTGTCTGAAACTCCGGTGCAGCCTCGTGTCTCTAAATCTGTCTGTATGTCTCTCTCAAGGGGCTCTGAAAGAGTTCCTGCAAGCGTTCTGAAAAGTGAAACTCCTAACTAGGAATGTGATTATCATAGAATAATGTTACAAAGCATGACATGACTGTGTCTTCCTCCAACTGGAATCCAAAAGGATGCCTCCACCCATCGGCAGAGTTCATACGGCATCTCTCAGACAGGCGTGATCCTTACCATTGCATATTCTGCATCTTATTTAATACAACTTCATCTCCTAACCTTCTAATAAAAACACATTTTATTTCTAACTAAACACATACCATGAGCTGAAAAAGAACCTTTTAATCAAGCAAGACATTTTAAACATGATAGTGCACTTTCAAAATATGTGTGTTTTCTATTCTCACTAAAGCAAATAATTAAATGAGGCTTTGTTCAAACATTTCCTTTGCTTATCTTGACAGCCAACAGAAACTCTGAGAGCATGAGCTGAATTATGAACTGGTTCTATTTTCTACATTATGAAATGTTTTGCCAATTCTAATACAAGTTTTATTTATTTATTTTATATTTTATTTTTAGAGTTTTCTATAGCGCAGACCAGATCCAAGGTAGGGTAAAAGAGCGCTTTACAAAGTGAGCAGGGAAATAAAAGTACATTTGTTACAACAGCAACGACAGAAAACAACACTAATAAGTAACAACAAGGACATGTTAAAGTTTGGGGGATACAGGCAGAGAGCGGAACAGCTTTGCGATACGAAGTCAAATCGGACTTAAAAAGTCATTATCTTCAAGATAAATGTTGCAGCTGGCTTGGTATTTGTGCGGATATTAAGGCAGGAGTTTGCTCACCATGAATGCTTTTGCTTCCTTTTTGAAGAGGAACTTTGAGGTGATATTTCTGATAAATGGAGGAAGCGAGTTCCAGATTCTTGGCGCCGCTCCAGAAAATGCTCTGTTGGAGATTTTTGTCTTATTGAACCTTGAGGGTTTCATGAGTAAGTTATCTGTGCTCCTGGAATGTCTGTTTCCTCCAGATAGGGTATGTTTTTGGGCTAGAAACTGCGGGGTGTTGTGGTGTAACACCTTATGGGTAATGCAAGCCACCTTTAAGTGAATACGGGCTTCATAAGGTAGCCAGTTGAGTGCCTTCAGGTGTGGCTATATGTGGTCGAATTTCCTTGATCCTGTAATGAGTCTAACTGCGGCGTTGAGACGTGCTTTTAGAGGTGCGGTAGAGGTTTTGGGAAGCCCGGAGAGGGTGGAGAAACCGTATTCCAACCTTGAGATGACTAAGGCCTGAACAGCAATTTTGAGGTCAGGGATCTCGATAAATGGCTTCATTTTTTCTTAGATAGTTGAGGTGAAAGCGGGCATTTTTAGCCATCAAGTTATTGTGAGCTTGCATGTTAAGATTCTTATCTAGTGTGACCCCAAGTGCAATTCAGGGCGGTGATCATTTTGGTCCATTCCTTTATTTCTTGAGAGTTATTGGTGGGGGAGATTAAGAGAAATTCAGTTTTTGGGGAATTTAACTTGAGGAAGTTGGTCGTTAGCCGTTATAAGATTTTTTCAAGAACTAGATTCATTAACTTTATCTCTTCAATGGAGGTGATTTTGATGTTAAGTTGGGTGTCGTCCGCGTACATATGGTAGGAGATGTATGCCTGTTGTAGAAGATCAGTGAGTGGTTCAACATATAGATTGAAAAGAGTGGGAGACAGGGCAGAGCCTTGAGGTACTCCTAGTAGGTTAGGTGAGGATAGAGAAAGGATCTTGTTGGTCATGAATGATTGTGTTCTGTTTTCCAGAAAGGATTTGAACCATAGGAGGACTGTGCCAGAGAAGCCCATCCTGTTTTCTAGTCTTCTTAGCAGTTTGTCGTGATTCACCGTATCGAAGGCTGATGAGAGGTCAAGCAAGACTAGCAGGCATGTCTCATTACGATCAAGAGCTGAGAGGGCATCATCTACTATATGTAGGATGGCTGTATCAGTGCAATGGCCAGGTCTGAAGCCCGATTGGTGTATGTTCAATAAATTTAAATTTGTGATGTGTAAGTTCAGTTGTTGTTGAACAAATTTTTCCAGGACCTTTGCTAGCATAGGGATGTTGGTTATTGGTCGGAAGTTGTTGGGGTCATCGCTGCTAGCTGTCGGTTTTTCTAGGATCGGAGTAACTTGACCAGATTTTAGGCAGTCTGGGATGTGACCTTGTGAGAGCGAGGCATTTATGATCTTGGTCCAGAGAGGGGCTATGATATGATAGATTTGGGGTAGGCACTTTGCTGGGACTGGGTTTTTGAAGTGGTTGTTGAGTTTAGTAGTTGTTAGAATTTTGGTGTTATCATCAATATCATAACGTTTGAAGTTGGACCAGCAAGCATTGTTTTTGGGCAAAGATCGCTTATTTAGAATCAAATTAGTAGCTAGACTGAGCTTAGGGGTGGCTAAGTTTGTCGCAGCCCTATTGAGTTCAAGTTGGAGGGAATTCGTTTTTGCTATGAAGAAAGAGGAAAATCCATCACTACTTAGTTGTGAGGTTGATGTTAAGAGTGAAGATTTGGCCAGTTTGTTCGATTGTTGATTCAGAATTTCGAAGAATTTTTTAGGTCTATTTTTAGCATTCTCTAGTTCTGATTCGAAGAAGTCTTTTTTTGATCTGAGAATACTTTTATTGTATGATTTTCTTGCTTTTCGGAGTAGTTTCAACTGGGTGGGGGAGGAGTGAAGCCTCCATTTCCATTCAGTTGATCTGAGTATACGTCTCTCCTCATTCAGGGCTTCGCTGAACCATGGGTTTTTATCCTTGTCAGGTATTCTTTTGAGTTTTGGCGGTGCGGCCTGGTCGAAAATGTTGGACATCGTGGAGTTATAGTGATCAGTAAGGTATGTTGTTGGGGGGATAAGAGCCTTCTCACTTTGGGAGGCTAGCTTGATCCAGTTGATGTTCTTGGTGTCTCTTATCAATTGTTTAGGTTTAATTTGTTGTGGGAGGATTTTCTTGTAACAAAAGAGGATTTGGAAGGTGATAATATGATGGTCTGACCAGTCACACAGGGTAATTGATATTGAATCAATAGTCTTTAGTTTGGAGATGGGCCAGTCTAGCGTGGCACCTTTAGAGTGAGTGGGCTCTGAAATGGCTTGGACCAGGGAGTGGTCATCAAGGAATGTTTTAAGGGTGCAGACCTGCTTATCCAGTTTGTTCTCCCAGTGGAGATTGAAATCACCCAGGAAGATGTCATTCGAGTGTGGGGGCGAGTTTGTTGTGATGATTTCCATAAGTTGTTCAGTGAACGTTATGTTTTGACCAGGAGGATGGTAGAATATATGTAATTTGAGGTGATGGTTGCTAGATAAATTCACAGAGATCCCCCGGTATTCACCGAAGTCCAGGGGTTCCGAGTGAAATTTTGAGATGGTGAGGTCAGAACGATGTATGCAGGCTAAGCCTCCTCCTATTTTGTGAGGTCTGTCTAGTCTAATGATTTTGAAGTCTGGGGGGGACCAGGAGGTCAAGGCATGGAGAGGATGATTCCTTGAGCCATGTTTCGGTGAGTATAATTATGTCCATATTCATGCTAAGAATGAGGTCAGCAATATCAGAAGCATGTTTAGGGGCTGAAAGGCAATTTTAGTAGAAGGCAGGAAATCTGGTTTTGGGGATTCTTTGGGCTAGGCTCCTGGTTATTTTGAATTGGGGTTATAGAGTGAAGATTATTCCTGTTTATTCCTCTATGGATACGATTTGAGGTTCTGCAAGGGTTGATGGAGACTAGGAGGATAGCGTATTCCTCTTTGTCTAAGATATGGTCGGAAGGAGATTCATACAGCCGTAACAGAGATTGCATTTCCTGGTCCGTAATGGAGTTGGATAGATTGCGCATGCACAAGTATCGATTGTCTAGATGCATGGGGATAGTGTTTGTCACATTGTCAGCTGTCTTTAGCGAGTTTTGTTGATACTTAAGTTTAGTAAGCGCTTTTTCAGCAAGTTGTAGGATGGTTTTGATTTCAAGGATAACGGTTTGAAGGTTTGTAAATGTGCGGTAGGAGGTCTTGAGACAGTCTTGTTCCATCTGTTGATTTTGTGTGGAGGATAGGAAATGGGGTGTCAAGGGAGAAGTTCTAAAGCTGTTGCTCACTGTAGCACTAGTAGAGGCAGGTAATTGGATGTGAACTAATGGTGGCAAGTTGTTTATCTTTCTTTCACTGAGTGTGGGTACATGCTGTGGTCGAGTTTTTTCAAGAGAGGGAGGGGAGGTGGGGGTAGAAGTGGTAGGGTCCCTAGAAGTATTGCGAGAGAAAGAAGAGGATAGCGGTGTATTGTGTGCTGAGGAGAGAGATTTGTTACCTCTTTCAACTAATCTAGTTGAGGGATGTGGTCGCTTCTCCTCCAGAGCAGAATGGACAGTAGGGGTAGTAATAGGGTCCCTAGACGTGCTGCATGGTGTTAAAGATGAAGAGGGTGTCTGTGCAGTACCTGAAGAGGGTATGTGGTTGTTGCTTCTATCCCCACTTAATAGTTATAGCGGTTGATGTTCTATCTGAATGGAAGGAGTGGCGAGGGTAGTAATAAGATCCCGAGCAGTGTTACTTGCGGTCGCTGGAGTTGTCCGTACAGTACGAGGAAAGGACGGAAAGTTGGCAGTGCCTCTTTCCCCGGAACTAGGTGAAGGAGAAGGAAGGGGTTGAGGAAGGGAGCTGTGTGGTGTAGCAGCGGCAGTCAATGCAATGAGTGCATAGGCCGGGGCGTTGGTAGTGTCTCTATCTTCATGACTGGGGAAGGAGGGTGGTTTCTGATCATCGGTAAGGGGGTGGCGGAGTTAGTGAGGACCTGATTGGAAGTGAAAGTACTGCAGGTGTGTGTTTTTAATTTGGTAAAGTATTTGCCAAAAAGTTCTAGGTCCTTATTAGCTGCTTGAATAGGGACAGTGCCATTTTTGTAGGATGTTACATTCAAAGAGGCTCTGAGGTTCTGCGTGGGATTCATTTTAATCCTAGTTCCGTATGGAATATTTTTATGGTCTTGGATAGATAGTAATTGGTGAAAGGCTGATCACCATTTGGCAATCTTTCTTGTGAAAAACAAGAGGTTATTGATTATGATGCCTTTTTTGGCGTTGTAGGAAAGATCCAGGAATAGTGTATCCGTGTTTTTTCTGAGGAGGTTGTGTTTGAAGGTTTTCGAGGCATTTTTTATAGTTTAGGAGGGTATTGAATAGAGTAGGCACTGTTGCCTTCCGGTATCATGTTGGGGCAGTCATGATGTGAGATTCCTTTGGCAGTGGGGGGCAACCGAAAAATAAAGTAAAGGAAAGAGAGCTGTTATCAGTTGGTTATAATAAGATCAAGTAGGTGTTGGCAATTGGTCTTCAGCGTAAGTGAAACTAATAACAACATTACAAACATATATATATATATATATATATATATATATATATATATATATTACCTACTGGCGGTCGCCAGTAGGTATATATAGTTAGGATTTTTTCTCTATGGGTTTTTTGAAAATTCTATGTCTAATAACTTTGGCGTTTGTGGACGGAATTGGCTGAAATTTTCAGGAAAATGGCACATTTTGTTTCTGAGCAGCCCTTGAAAATTTGGGGGGGGTTCGTCCAGTGGGGGCCGAGAAAAAAGGGGGGTCCCAAAACGTGTTTTTAACATTGAGTTTTCCATAGGGCGGTTGGCCTCACTTTTAGCCCGAACGGCTGAATGGATTTGCACGAAACTTGGCAAAATTGTAGGGACTGGTAGCCCGATGTGCCTTTTGTAGGTCTCAATATATGTGCTCCAGTGGATTTTGAGAAATTAACGTTTAAAAAAAGATATATATCTGTAACAGCGGACCGGTTAGCGCTCTGGTTCGCGGACTTTTCGCGCAACGGAGCTTTGTGAAGCGAAGCTAATTGGTTCTCCGGCGTCTGTCAACATTCCAAACAGTCCGTAGCGGCCGCCATCTTGTCTCTCGGTAGGATCGAGAGACAAGAGGAGGTCAAAACAAAGGGGGAAATAACTATAAGGGGGCATAGTAGATCCTCGCTGACCCCCTAGGTTTGATGTGGAGGTTTTAAAAGGGCCCCGCGGGGCAAAAAAAAATAATAAAAATAATAATCGAACGGCTGAATGGATTTGCACGAAACTTGGCAAAATATTAGGGACTGGTAGCCCGATGTGCCTTTGCTAGGTCTCAATATATGTGCTCCAGTGGATTTTGAGAAATTAACGTTCAAAAAAAGATATATATCTGTAACAGCGCTCCGCTTCGCGTAACGGAGGTTTGCGAAGCTGATTGGTCATTCTGTCACTGGGCTATAGTTGGGCTACATCTGGCTGATATTTGGGCTACATTTGTTTTTTTGTGTGTCTGGCGGCCATCTTTGGGCTACATTGGGCTACATTGGGCTTCATTGGGCTACATTCGGCTAATTAGCAAATAGCTCATCGCAAACTAGGAATGGTAAAGAATCGCTATTTATTCCTTAAAGTTCGCTATTTAGGAAATGCAAATAACTTTGAAGATACATATGGCGGTTCATCTCTAACAAGATAAGAAGCATAGGGATAGATTTATGATGACTGGCGCATCACCAGGGATGTGTTAGTCATTCTGTGCCGCTGTTCCGTCACCTATGGTGTGCTGCATTTACAATGCGGCGCATCATGGGGCAAAAACAGCACAGATGCGTGATGTATCTGTGCCGTAAAGGTGGCGCATTGCTGGAGTTGTATCGCAAGTGTGATGAAGCTCCAGCAAGGGTCGGGGGTGCCCCTGTCGCAGGGTTTCTGTTCTCACACAGAACTGTGGACAGAGGATTGGAACCTCGGCGAATTAGGGTGTCCCAAAACTCACGTTAGTAATCAAAAACTATTTAGCAAGCTAGGTACAGTGTCACATTGGATATAACAAACTCTCAATGTTTAGACAATCCAGAATATGAACTTATAGTACCTCAGGATACGTGGAACTCATGAACAGTCGGTCGTTATAGATTTCTTAGAAACCAGAACATGGAGTTAAGAAGAACAGATGTGTATTTGAAATGTTTATTTACTAATGCCGTCTTCTCAGGCGTAGTACCTTAGATAATAAAAGTACACATATTATCAGTAGCAAAATTACCAGCATAGTTACTAGTACATAAAAAGTGAATGGTGATAGTATGTTAACATGCTGTAAATGAATAAGAGTTAGCAACACTTATAAGCAGCCGCGGGCCGTGGAGGGAGTTACGGTGAGGCAGGGAGGCGGGGAGGGGGAGAAGCAGGGTGGAGAATACAAGTACACATATTATCAGTAGCAAAATTACCAGCATAGTTACTAGTACATAAAAAGCGAATGGTGACAGTATGTTAACATGCTGTAAATGAATAAGAGTTAGCAACACTTATAAGCAGCCGCGGGCCGTGGAGGGAGTTACGGTGGGGCAGGGAGGCGGGGAGGGGGAGGGGCAAGGTAGAGAGGGCTCCACCCTGCTTCTTCCCCTCCCCGCCTCCCTGCCCCATCGTAACTCCCTCCACGGCCCGCGGCTGCTTATATCTCACCCTCCCTAATACACATATTATATTATTTGCTAAGAAGGTCTCTTTGTGTTGGTTTAGGGCGTGTCCATACTTTAGTGTCTTAGATTTGAAGGAATCACATCAGCATACACCAGCTCTCTCTTCATGTGAACCGCATCAACTGTTGTGTATGTGTGTTCGGCAAAGCAATATAAAACCCGCCTCATGCCCAGAATTGGCAGAAGTTGCACTTATGTTATGAGTATGAAGTCGTGGAGATCAGACCTCATAACAATTCTGTATCGTGTTGTTCTTGAAACTTTAGCACTCGCTGTACAGATATAGTTTAACAAGTAAAGCAGATAGTAGACCAATAACATATTATTCTCATGTAAACCACGATGAACTACTAGGTGGAAAGCTAAAGCAACAACTAAGTGTCGTGTGCAGAAGTTGCAAAAAAGGAAAAATGGCGTTTAAACCGGTAATGAGCCCATGCTAACTTAACACGGTGTAAAGATATCCAGGACCTAGATGACACCTCCTCATGATCCGGAAACGAACTGAATAAGATAATAGAAGTGCCATCTCATGAGAGCAGATTGCAAGTTTATATGTGGACGGTCCGCAAGGTAAAGCATTAAAAACTAGGAAAATTCAATGCTAAAGAAAAATAAAACAGCCAAGTACTTTATCGAGTCTTAAGCCAATAGGCAAGGTAAATAATAAAAACTTGACAAATAAGTCAATGAATTGTCAATGAAATGCTAGTACTCAGCATATCAAACATGAAAAAGGTCTATGACATAACTGTGTATGCAAAATAAGCTGCAACAGCCTCCAATAGGAAGTCACCGTCTTCATCCGAAAACAGTTCAGCCATCCAATTTAAAAGCGGAAAAGAACATACGTGCTCTCCCAGCACCGGATCCTCTATCACCATCAGAGGACAGCTCGGTGGGTTTTCAAGAAAGCTGTGTTCCAAGAAAGACTGTGCTGCCGCCAGTAAATTCCAGGGACCAAGTAGTCCATGCATCAATGCCACAGCCATAATCCTTTCGCCAGGACAAATCAACTCGTGAGTAATGATAGGAGTCATCAGCTGATTAAAGTCGACGTCAGGAGAAACCGGTCCGCAGAGACACAAATCAATGGCCCAATCGAAATCACAGGTCAGGCAGTGAAATACAGGCTGGACACAGGTGAAGTAGGAGAACCGAAAAGATAATCCATATGCCGTGCTTAATATCGCCAACGGCATTGTGCCATAATATTCTAGCATGCGATTGCGGAACAGTGTCAGCAGCTGCAGGGTCGGAGGTTGCATAGGAGGGACATCCATATTTAAAAATGTAAAAAAGCACAAGAGCGTCCGCTGGTAATGCAAGTAAAAATGCCAATCCACGAACCAGAGTGCAGAAAATACAATGAAAGGGAGCAGGGATGACTCCAAAGATTTTCTCAAATGAAGTCACGAGACCACTGGTAACAACTTTAAAAAAGTGTGCCAGGGATTTTGTGGAGGATGCGTTAAAGATAGTCGGAAACATGTTGCTGAAATTGAAAGGCAAACCTGTGTACGGGTGTTCGCTATGTGAAGTACGAAAGTTTCACGGGCCGAACTCAAGGCCACCTCTCTCTGAGACAAAAGAGCTCTTATTCTTGTCATGCCGTTGAAACGTGTCCCAAGGTTGGTATTTGTGGCCAGATTGAAAACTCCCTATGTTCATGTGTGGGAGGAAATAGAACATTTCTGCAGCAAATAACCCGTTCACTTACTGTTACGATAAAAGGAATACTTTTAATTAACTCAGAACAATCTTCATTATTGAGCATCAAATAACTACCATTTTCCAACAACTTGAACGTGGGGATGATAGCAGGAACTGGCGTGCCTTGCAACACGCAAGCCATATTTGGTCGGTGTTTGTTGCATGAATCGTGTAACTGTATGTGCCTACACATTAGTGAATGATCTGGCGTCTCAGTGCATTCCTCTCCATTCAGATAAACTTCTTGATCATCTTTGAAACATCTGTATGTGTATGGAAGCGACCAGACCTCATGAACAAAAGCACTACCTAAAGGTTCATAAAGACCTATTGGTATATATTTCATACAATTTGAAAACTTATATAAAGCAAAAGGCAGCGTTATTAAACCGTGGATAAGGCATGTTGCCAAAAAACCCGCAATCCTCTGCTGATGATGTCACTGAGCATGTCATGAATGATGTAATATGTGACATCATCAGTAGTGGATTATGGGTAATAGTATCTCTAGTTTACTCCCCTATAGCTGTCTTTCTTTTAACATAAGTGTGTGTTTCCTTCCCTTATACTTACTGTTTTTGGTTCGCTTCCAGTTCGCGTACCAGCGAGCGAACTAGGAAGCGAACTAAGAGAAATAGAGGTTGGCACAGTTCCAAATATTGTACCAATTTTTTAATAACGGGGAGGTAGTTCTGAAAAGAACTTTTTTTTTTTTTTTTCTGAACATTTTTTTACTGTTTTTGAATTTTTCGGAACAGTTTTATATTTTTTTGGGTTTTTCTTGGAGGGGGCAATGAAAACGATTCATTGTAAAGGGCTCAACAGGAGCAACAAAACAAAAAAAAGAAGTATTTATTATTTTGGGCGTTTCGGACAAACTTGCATATGATAGTCAATAGCTCTGTTGATCAGAGTGATGCTTCTTTCTCCGTAGGAAATGAATCCATCGCAAAATACGCAGGTGTGTTTTACTTCACCAAATCTCATTTGTATATTTGGCACCATCTCCCTGCCCTCTGGTCCCGTTACTTCCGGTACAACAGATCTTCTGGCCATAATAGGGAGATTATCTAGGTCGTTCCGAAACTGTGCAGCACTGTAGTTGTTAGGATGCCACCTAGTCATATGGCGATGCATTGTGTAGTTTCCGAAACTGTATTTTTTGTCGGTCCCTCTGGACAGTCTATCTTGACATATAAGGCAAGTTACGTATCTTGCATTTACTTTTTTCTGACCTTTGGGAATTTTAAAAAATTGCCAAATGAAGTTTTCTTTCCGGTGAGACGTCTTGGGCTGCTCAGGCAAAAACTGCCTCTCTTCGTGCTCGTCCTCCTGTTCCTCTTCTTCTTCTTCTTGTTGAATTATAACTTGAGCAGGTGGTCCACTCTTCCTTGGATGTGGTGGAGGTGGTGGGGAAGCACCAGCTGAAGCTACTAAAGAAGCCATTGCTCAGTGATCACAAAGGGTCTTTCTCTCACAATGATGAAAGTCAGAGTGAGGAAAGAAGGAGGGATTTTCATCATTTGGGAAAAACAAGAGTTCTCAACCAATCAAAAGTGTTCATTTTAGATTATATGACCTAGTCTTACATCATTAGGAAACCAAAAGTGAAATGAACCAATGAAAAGTGTTATTACCAAGTCACATGACTTGCTGTGTTTACGTTAAGCGCTTTGCAGGGCCTCCCGGTTTGCTTCCAGAAACCTGCGCTTTGGCACTCGCTTCGCGTACCAGTTCGCTAACGTAGCACGTCATATGACGTATCACGCGACAACGTGGAACGTCATGCGGACGGGAGGCGTCACGATGTTGTTTTCTAACGCGGCACTTGCGGTAAAGAAACGTTTACCGGCTCGCGGTCTATTTCGCGGCATCAAGGTCAGCTAACGGGAAGCTTCCCGATTCGCGAAGCGGGAACGAAGAAAAAAAAATATTTTAAAAAAAAATTATTCATAAACATATAAAATATATTTTTGGATTTAAAGAAGAATACATTTTACAGCTACAGATATTAGCTGTTAAAAAACCAATGAAATTCACAGAAAAAACCATAGGTTATAGACCATATATAGTTAGGAATTAGCATTTACAAAACCTTGAAAATTCACTGAAAAAACCATAGGTTATAGACCATATATAGTTAGGAATTAGCATTTAGAAAACCTTATTTTACTCACACAAAACCATTGAAATTCCATATATAGTTAGTTGCACTAACTATATATCGCGCACCCGCAATCCACTGCTGATGATGTCACATATTACATCATTCATGACATGGTCAGTGACATCACTGATGACATCACTGATGACATCTCAAATGACATCACTGATGACATCACTGATGACAACATCCAGTGACTGTATGCTTCTGTAAAGTTAAAATATGTCTTACATATTGAAGAATGAGTGGATGTATAAGTGTCTGGATGAAGGATTTAGTAGGTGCATGACTGACTGTATAAGTGAGTGATTAAATGTGTCTCACTGAGTGCATGGGTTAGTGACTAAACTGTTTTAAATTGTGCATCATTGTGTCTGTTGTTTTGTAATCTGATGCATGTGTTGATCATTAGCTATATGACTAACTATATGGGTTATTGATTAGTTGCCCAAGTATTTGTATGGGAGACTGAGTGTGTGTGTGGGTGTCTGGGAGGTGTATGACTCTGTGCATAGATGTGTGAGCAGTTGATTCACTAGATGTATGGGTTCAAAAGTGCATGTGGAAACATCTGTATGGGCGGTTGACTGTGTGCATGAGTGTATTGGTGAGTGAATGGATATCTCAGTGCTACATGTCAAAGTAAGTACATATGTAAAACACAGTACATGTGATAGTTGACATATATAAATAACTGTGCATAAGAGCCAGTGAATGTGTGAGTGGCTGTATGGATTATTGTGAACTTGTATCAGGGATTGTATAACAGAGTAAATATGTGTTATTATATGTTCCAAT
This sequence comes from Lissotriton helveticus, assembly GCF_964261635.1. Lineage (NCBI taxonomy): Eukaryota > Metazoa > Chordata > Amphibia > Caudata > Salamandridae > Lissotriton > Lissotriton helveticus. The sequence continues at coordinate 700,980,271 of NC_136068.1, read as the reverse complement.
AAGTAAGGTGTGTATAACTATATAGTTGAGGAAATCGAGGTGTGATTGATTCTTTGCAAGACTGACTAGGTGTGTGAGTAACTCCATGGATGAGTGACAGTCTGTGAGTGTCTGTTTACACTGAGTGTATCTAAGGTTATATTAGAGTCTGAAGAGGTTCATTGTATCATCACATGAATGATGTCATCAGTGATGTGATCAGTAATGTCAAATGAGATGTCATCAGTGATGTCATCAGTGATGTCATTTGAGATGTCATCAGTGATGTCATCAGTGATGTCACTGACCATGTCATGAATGATGTAATATGTGACATCATCAGCAGTGGATTGCGGGTGCGCGATATATAGTTAGTGCAACTAACTATATATGGAATTTCAATGGTTTTGTGTGAGTAAAATAAGGTTTTCTAAATGCTAATTCCTAACTATATATGGTCTATAACCTATGGTTTTTTCAGTGAATTTTCAAGGTTTTGTAAATGCTAATTCCTAACTATATATGGTCTATAACCTATGGTTTTTTCTGTGAATATATATATATATACATATATATATATATATTAGCCATTACAAGATGGCTGCCAGGATAGTGGGGGCCGTTAAAAGATGGCCATTACTTGGCACTTCTTAGTGGGTGTTGTCTAAAGATACCCCATTTGGGTAGATCTAAAGTCAGATGTAGAGAGAGTAAAGGTAAGCAGTTACAAGATGGCTGCCAAAATTGATTAGGTACCATTACAAGATGGCCCCTGTTGAAAATCTGAGCTGATTACAAAAGGTGGCGGTAAGAGTGGTAGTAGCCATTGCAAGATGGCTGCCAGTGTTGGGGGAGTCTTCACAAAAGAGCATTGTGGGTGGTTGGGATCAGGAGATCTGCCATTTTAAAAGAATTAAAGTAACAAGGGGTTGAAGCCTGGGGTAAAATGGCTCTGCTCTGCAATTGGGCCACTTTCGTTAATTAAACGATTCCCCAGAACTGAGCCAAGAAATAGCAAACAGCGACTTGTGCTCCCAAATGTAGCGTAGGGCTACTCACATTTATCAAGGTCCGTAGATGTCTGCCTGAGAACTGGCAGTCCTCCAGTATTTAGAGCCTGGCCTGGAGACGAATAGTTGATACCGCCCTCCAAGGATCCAGGTTCATTGTTGAGTGGTGCTGCGGAAGTTAACGAGGACGTGAGAGCGCAGATCCGTCCGTGTTGAGCAGGCAGCCGGCACGAGTCAGCAGCCTCCCCGTGCTCACCTGTACTTACAAGGCCATGCAAGCACTTCCCCGTGGACCCACTGTATGCGGACATGAGCGCAGATCCGTCCGTGTAGCGAGTCAACCTTCCGGGATCCAGACGCCGAGTTGAGAGGCGCCGCTGGCTTTTCCTTGATTGCTGGTGGCCCAGCCGCACAAAACCAGTGGGGGTCGATGAGCCGTTCTTGCAAAAGGCGTGTGGATGGCGATTCCTTATGACCGGGATGCTGGCGTAAGTGGCTGCAACTCGGGACTCGGGCAGCCCCACTCCTGAGTGCAGCTCTGCTTCGGGTCACCTCTGAGAAGTCTGATGCGGGCTACCTCTAACTTGCGGCGACGGAGACCACACAATGGGCATTAGACGTCTCATTCACCATCCGGTAACCAACGTCGGGTCGACTCCCGTCTTTGTCCCTCGCAGTCAGGTGATCCACACAAGAAGCAGTCTCAGCCTGAAAATTCCACCACATTGGACTGAGCTGCACTTGCCCTGCAGACCAGGATCGTCCGGGTGAGGCCAGTGATGAGGGATGCTGTCCGGGGTTCTTTGCGTTATAAGTTATGATAACGCTCAATGCACCCTTAATCCTTACGATTCATAGCATGCTGTCTTCAAGAAGATTCTTGTCGTGTTGGTCGATAAAGACGATGGGGTCGGTTTAACAGGAATTAGAAGCCGATAGCTATCCCTTACCTTAGGATCTCGCAGGGTGAGCTCCTTCCCCATCGGCCATTTTGTGAAAGGTGAATTGTCTTCTACTAATGCAAATTTTAACATTTTCATAAGTTAGAATCAGATTTTCATAGTGAGAACAAATTCTAAACTAAACACATTTAAATCAAGCTATGAATTACTTGCACATGGATTACATGAATTGTTAAATGGAAAGCGTCTGACAAGTCTGTGAATTTCAAAGCTCATGTTTTCACTTTGTAGCACAAAATATCTGTGTGTCATTTTTTAAATGTAGTTTCATTTCTGAAGCTCAGGCAGGTTTTCCTTTAGTGATGCTACATTCTAAAGCACATGTTTAGTCTCTTTCAGTCCTCCCTCTGATGATTTAAAATCATCACAACTCTGAGGATTTGTAATCATTCCACTAAGTTCATTCCACATATGAGATCATTAAAGAGCACCCTCATCACTAGTTGGATCAATATTTTTTGTCTACCTAAAGTATTGCTACTCGTCTGTGGTGTGTGTAGATGTAGTCATTTGATTAGCAGACTTACAGCCTGATTCATGTACGGGCCGTTTTGCGTGGCCCTAATAGCGAATCATAGCGACTCGCTATTGAGGACACGCAAAACGGTATTCATGTAGGAATTGCTAAATAAATAGCGATTCCTACATGTTCTCTATTTGCGAGTAGAAATTTGCTACTCGCAAAAAAAGGAATAACTCCCCATTCATTCCTATGGGCCAAAAGGCCCATAGGAATGAAAGGGGAGTATCCCTTATTTGCGAGTAGCAATTTACTACTCGCAAATAAGATAGCGATTTTAAGGGTGCCAGGGGTGTCCAAAGGACACCCTGTAGCACCCTAAAATGCACATTTGAACAGGTGTTGCGCACACACATGTCCAAAGGACATGTGTGTGTGCAACATGCAACTTAGAAAAATGCTTTTAAAAGCATTTTTCTAAGTTTTTGCTATTTACCGAGAGGTCTGACCTCTCGGTAAATAGCGGCCCAAATTTGAAAGTGTCATGAATAGCATTTAAGGAATCTCTAATAGAGATTCCTTAAATGCTAATCCTCGCATATTAGCTAATTCTTCATTAGCGATTTTTGCATTTGGGATTGTGAATCCCAAATGCCAAAATTGCACTCGCAAAAGGCAAGATTCTGAGAATCTTGCCCTTTGCGAGTGCAATTTTGCTTCATGAATCAGGCTGTTAATGTCTATCTGGTATGTAAAAGAACCCACTAAAACTAGTATGATCAGTATCACTTGTTATTACAAAAATTGAGCACATCAAATGTTACATCAATTTCTAAGCGAACACTAGTTTTGTGTGTAATCAGATCATATATAGCCAAACTCAAAAGGTCAGTGCAGAGTCTGTAAGTAGCTTCTTAGAACGGTTAGTTTTGAGCTGTTCAAATTTCTTTAGAGACAATTCATAAACCTAATTTGTGTTCCCCTAAAAAATTTATCCTCACTCTTCTTATTTAATTGATCAATAATTGCTTTATTTTCAGCCTTTGATGTTCTCAGTCAGTGTTTCAGCTTTTCTCAATTCCTTTTGTCTCAAGCTTGAAATCATGGTGGCTTATACAGTTAAAATTCTGCATCACACAGTTCATCCATTGTGACGTTCAGTGCTCTGTTCATGCAATATGACCATTTAGGTGCTGAATAACTCCGACAGAGCACCATCGATCTTTTGGACTTTCTCAATCCAAGCCTTCCACCTTCCCCGTCACTTTGTTCTGACTCAGACGTTTCAGCTATGAGAGTAAATTTCCTTCAGGGGACAACTGCAGTCTTTTCGTATGCCCTTTAGCCAGTTTTCTTCCACCCCCACTCGTGGGCCCACCGCACTAGTTCTTTCATCAGAGGCTGGACCTGGCTCGTTCACCACTTTGATACCAGTTAAACCTGAGCCATTTTCCACTTCTTGCTTTTCTAGTCCCACCTTGGTTTGCTTTAGTGCTGCGTCAGACTCAGTGTGTTCCCCTACAGCTTGACTGACCATCTCTGTGGCCTTTCGAACACTACTGGCATCTCTTCTAGAAAAGGAGCTGTTTCATCATGGGGACACAGGACCCTACAAGCATAAAAGACATGCACCCAGTTCGGAAGGCCACCACACTTCATAGCAATCGTTGTGACCAGGATCACTTGGAACGGTCCTTTCCATCTTGGTTTCAACCAAGTTTTACAAACGTTGTTCTCGATCACATCATCATCTCTTAGATCGAGGTTGCCATACCGTTCACTATGCAGATCTCGTGTAGCAGCTGCAATTTGGTGAGAAACTGTATGCACCACATCAGCCAATCCTTCGCAGCAATGGCTTTTCTTCTCACCTGCGAATGTCACAAGTGCTTTTACAGGTACCTCATCAAGCTACTTCAGAGATGTTCAGATACAGACTTTCGCAAAGCAAAACACTATGATGTCTTTGTGTTGCTCCATAATGGTTGAAACTTCAGGTTGATAACTACAGTGCAATCCTTGTTCAGTCTGTAGTTCTGCACACATCATTTTCGGGACCTCATTGATAGAGTGGGTCTTTTGATCTGATTTCAGAGAAACTGGCAATCTATACCTGGAGATCGATTTTTGGAATAACGGATATGCTACCATGTGATTGTCATCTCTTCTGGTTGTATGGGAATCAGGTATTCTGATTATGTTGTTTTGCATTCTATTGAAGGGACCTTCTGATATCTTTATGTGACTCAATGTAGCGTGTGTTGTTTTCCCTGCATTCATTTGTTGACATGTCACATCTGGATTAGGGGTGGGCGGAAGTCGTGTACGGGACTTTCGCGGAGAGGCACAGAGATTGAACCAATCTCCGTGCCTCTCCGTATACTTCCGTTACGCGCCGCCCGCCCGCCATATTAAATGATATTTAAAAGCCTAGAATTAAATTTAAATAAAACTGACCTTATTGCGGGCGCATCCTTGTCCATCGCGCCTTCTTCTTGGAACTGCGCATGTGCGGGAGCCTGCGCATTCCTGGTGAGGAATGCCCATGCGCAGGCTCCCGCGCATGCGCAGTTCCCAGATAAAGCCGCGATGGGCAAGGATGCACCCACAATGAGGTCAGTTTTATTTAAATTTAATTTTAGGTTTTTAAATATCATTTAATACGGCGGGCTGGAGGCGGGCGGCCAACTTTCGTTCCGCACCTGGATGTGCGGAGATTTGCCTCATTTCTCCGCCTTCTTTGCGCAAGGCAGAAGGGGCAAATCTCCGCACATTCCGTCGGCGGAACGGAGATGTCCGCTCATAGAGGACACTCTTCTTCTGCGAGCTTCCTAAGCTTTTGGTGGTATCTATTCTTTCTAAGGAGATGTTTCATTGAATCCCTCTCTGAGTGTGTATGTCCATGCATGTATTGTGTCACTGGAAATGACAAACTGTCTAGCAACACAGGTCTCCCATCAGCTGACATTTGGATGCAATTTGCTTTTTAATCAAAATCTATTCTGATCCAACCTTGTTGTTCTGCCTCTGAAACATTTTCTTGTACATCCTTCAACTCTTCAGAGGTGTACGCTATTCACATCAACATTGGATAGACAGTGTACTTCTTAGATTCACATGTGAATTTTTCCTTAAATGTGTAAGCTAACAGGACACTATAATGGGCAACCGAATTACCATCTATCTATCCCATGACAATAGTGACTCCCATTTGAGCAGTTAAACTGCCTGCTGTGGTAAGGGCATCCAATTTTGTATCTTGTGCTGAGGTAACTTCTTGAAGCCATGATGCTTTGGCAACATACATCATGGTCCACACTGCATATGCTTCTCCTAAAGTGCCTTTTGTCACCTCTTAAACGTTGGCCAGCTACAAAATGGGCATGATCGGGCTCAACCAGGGGTACATCATTAGTGCCTAACCTTGGCTTCATGTATTGACCCATGACACCCAGACATGCAGGTTCAGCTTCATCACAAACATTTTCCTTTACTAGCAGTAAACTCTATACATTTGAATTTAGAAATCAAGCTTTGAATTACTTGCACATGGATTACATGAATTGATAAATGGAAAGCGTCTGACTAAAGTCTGTGAATTTCAAAGCTCATGTTTTCACTTTGTCTCACAAAATATCTGCATGTCACTTTTTAAATGCAGTTTAATTTCTGAAGCCCAGCTAGGTTTTCCTTTAGTAATGCTACATTCTAAAGCACACGTTTAGGCTCTTTCACCCACAACAGGAAGTGTTCTATAACACACATTGGAGGCGTCACAATTTTTCCATTACATTCTTTTTTCCATTGTGGCAGCTGTAGATTTTTTGACCATAGCTCAGCTGGCACTAAGGCAAATCTAGAAAATTTGAATATTTTTAAAAACTAGACAGTAAGGGGAATTTAGGGGTGTCCAACTTGCGTGCATCTCAGCAGCTCATTTTTTCCAGAAGCCCGTGCAATTCTCAAACCTAGGTAAGAAAAACACATTTTACTCACATTTCTAAGGCAGAACATTGTGGAAGCTTTTCTTACCTACAATGCTCTACAAACGTCAAACTTTGCTTACAGCAACACACTTTTTTTCCATTTCTGTGATGGAAACATCTGGAGTCCACAGGAATTTACATAATTCTTACCACCCGCATTACCCCTAGGGAACCACACATTTCCCCCCAAAAACTTTGTGAGGTCCACAGGGGGTGGGCCCTTAAACAAGCAGGGCTGACCCCCTGTCAATTGATTTTTTTTATTATGTTGAATTACATCAATTACGATTGTGCCTCTGGCAAGAACACCTTTTATTTTTTTATTATCCTGGGGGGCGGCCTGTTACCACGATAGCCACCCCCCCCCCCAACAAACATCCCTGGTGGTCTAGTGGTTGCCTGACTGTGCATCACAGAGCAACCATGACCCACAATCAGGAAACTATTTAGGGAAGCCCTCATTTCAAAGTAGCAACTTTGCTTTCAAATGACGCCTCTCTAAAACCTTGAGAGGCTGTTTTCAGCTTTTTCCTGCCACTCCCCTCTGGAATCTGTGATGTCAGCTAGCCTTGCGGTGTACTGATGTCACAGATGGGGGCAGGGGCTGATGTGGAAGCGATTCCGCATTGTTCCAGCCCTTATAAAAAAACGGAGTACTCCGGTACTCACACTAGAGGTTCCCTTAGAGTCCTCCCCAATAGTGGCCAATGGCCCACACCCACACTGCAGAGGTAGTGCGGTTATCAGCCATTGGCCGAAGACTGCATTGAAAGGGTTAATACTATTTATCTCATTTTGTTGAAATAAGGATGTGATCCAGTGTGAACGTTGATCAGTCTTTACATGACATAAAATCTAACATGAGAATGATATTTGGCAAACAAAATACATGTGCACTTCGCACATGAAGTAACGGTTTAATGAGTAGAACAAGCAACCGTAAAAGCGTGTTTAGAATTTAGAAATAGAACAAACATAAATTGAGTGTCTTACATGCTAACAGTTCGAATTTGTACTAGTTCAAGAACATGCTAAAAAGGCAAATAACTCATAAAATGTGTTTCCTACTTATTTATTTTTAAAGTTTTATAGAGCGCGAACAAGACCATTGCGGATATCAGAGCGCTTTACATTGAGTAAGGTTCGTTATACATCAATTAAATGCAAGATAAGCACAAATACATAAAATCCTATAAAAGAAAAGCAGTAAGGTACAACACACAAAGAATCCAATTGAGACATGTAAAGGGTAAATATAATGTCTAGGTTGTCTGAATGGACCCTCGTCATAGTAAGGATTAGTCGTGCAGGTACGTTTGGTCTCGAAATTTCTTTAGATTATGCTCAGGTGAATTTTGCCATGAGAATCGATTTTACTTCCTTTTTGAAAGATGCAGTAGAAGAGTTAAGTCTGATTTCTGGGGGTAAGGCATTCCAAATCCTGGGCGCCATCCATGAGAAGGTTTGTTTATAGGTTTTCATCTTGCTGTATCTTTGCGGTTTCAGTAGTAGATTTTCCGCACTTCTTGAAGATCTTATCCCACGATAAATCGTCACTTTCTGTGCCAGATAGCTGGGTGCATTGTGATGCAAGTCTTTATGAGTCATATACACTATTTTCAAATGAATTCTGGCTTCCAGTGGTAGCCAATTCAAGGATTTTAGGTCTGGGGAGATGTGGGCCCTTCTTTTAGAGCCTGTGATGAACCTCGCTCCAGCATTTAATGAAGCTCTAAGAGGTGCCCGTTGTAGCTTTCGAAAGGCCACACAGAGCGACACTTCCGTACACTACTCTCGGGATAATTAGAGCTTGAACTGTCTGCTTGAAGTCATTGACTGGCAGGAAGGGTTGCAGCTCCCTCAGTGTGTTTATCTGGAAGTTTGCTCCCTATGTTGTGTTGCTAATACGTTTTTGCATATTGAGGTTACTGTCAAGAGTTATTCCCAGAGATTTCGCAGACTCCACAATGGTTGGTTGAACGTTGAGTGCCGTAAGATGTTTGATCCATTCTTGCATAATGGGGACTTTAGAGGATGGAGCTATTAGAAGGAATTCGGTTTTTAGGGCATTCAATTTGAGATGGTTTTCTGCCAGCCATGTCTGGGTAATTCCATGTGTTGAGTTAAACAGTTTGATCTCTTCTAGGGTGTGGATCTTAAGGTATAGTTGTGTGTCATCAGCGTACAGGTGATGTTGCACGTTAGACGTGTGTAGCATTTCGGTGAGAGGTTCCATGAAGAGGTTAGACAATGTCGGGGAAAGTGAGAACCCTTGAGGGACTCCCAATGTTACTGGGATGAGTTTGGACAAGGTGTTGTTGACCTTGAATTTTTGTGTCCGGTTTTGGAGAAATGAGGTAAACCAGTTTAGCACAGATCCAGCTAGACCCATTATGTGTTTTTATAAGATCTAACAAGTTCTCATGTTTGACCGTATCAAAAGCTGATGAGAGATCTAGTAGGATGAGTAGGCATATTTCGTTCTGATCAAGGATTTGTAGTGTGTCGTCAATTATGTGTGTCATGGCTGATTCAGTACTATGACCTGCTCGGAAGCCAGATTGGTGTTTGTTAAGAAGGTCAAAGTGAACAATATGCCATGCGTGTTGGTGGGGGGTGATCAGGGAGGAAGTAGCGTATGATACCGAAGCAAGTAATGGACAGTGAAGTGGTGGGGCGAGGCTGTCATATGGATTTGGCGATGTGATATCTTGTGCACTGGTGGTGGGAGTAGCTTGGGTAGAAGTTTGGTGCTTAGCCACTTGTTCTTTAATAATGGGGAAGATGTTATCTAGGAGATTTAAACTACGGTCAGTGGATTGCATGAGGATGGTTCCGTTATTGTAGATGATGTTGGTTGCTGTCACTTGGAAGAACTGGGAGAGGGAAATATAAATAACTAGACCATGCGCGGTTTTCCTAGAGGAGGGGATCGTAAATAAGGCTACGAATGCTCTCCTCCATTGCGCTCTTCGTTTCGTGTGGAAAATGATATCAGAGGTCGTGTTCCCGTTGTGTATTGAGAAATAGGGGTCAGCGAGGAGTGTTTCAGGGTGAAGTTTTATCAAATTTGCTTGAATCGTTTGGCTGATTTTCTTGAGAGGTTGGGGGTAGATGATGGTGTAGGTATGAGTGCCTGTGCGCTCCATGCTAAGACTAGCACAGTTGGTGAGACGTTATGGGGCGCAAAGCGTGTATGGGGCACATGGGTGGTCAGTGCTATGCAGCGTGATGGGCTTGGGGCGGTGGATGGGTATGGGAGGGAGAAATAGCCACTGAGGAGGTGGCTAGATTTTGGGCTGAAGGGGGAAACCGGGGATGGATCTAGTATCCTAATGAAAGTACCATGGGTGCCAGGTGCAGAGTATGATGTGGGGTGGGCTAGGTAAGAGAAACGACAAAGGGGCATAGAGATATATTAAATTAAAATGAGGGATGAATGCAATGAAAAGAAATGGAATGAGGGAGGAATGCAATGAAATTCTGACCTGAAATGAGTATGGAGAGAGGTCGGTAGCTGAAGATCTATGGGCTGTACCCCTGTGGTAGTGTCAATCTAATATGGCCAACTCCTTAGAAAAGATCCTCATAGACATCTATGCAGTCCTCTGTCTTTTTCCATAGATTGTGTGAGACCCGGTCTAGTCCTGTTTCAATGTCCATCAAACTGTAGAGGATTGTAGTCCTATTTCAGTTGATTTGGGTCATAAAAAGGTTGCTGTTTATCTCTCTAAGGAATGACCAGTGGCTGGAGGTGGCCCCCATGTCCTTGTGATTTAAGCGATCAGCCATTTTGTGGATATACTATCCAGAGCCACTGCCCTCCTAATATGCACAAAATAAAACAAGAAAATAAAGGGCAAGCTAAATATAACCATAAAAATACAAATAGACTTAATCAAAAGGTACCAATAAAGCAGCCACAATGTCGTTGTTGCCGTCATTTCTATCACAGACTGAACGGGCTGCGGGCTACCTCCAGGCCACCCTTTGGTGACTGATGGTTATGTTGCAAAGGTGCCGTGGACCCTGTAAGCATATTCTTATGAACTCAAACTTCCGAAATAGTAACCAAAACAGAAGCGCTATCGGCGTTGTTGAGGGGGCGGGGCTAAGATGCGACTTCCATCGCCGCGCCGCGGAGAGTTAATCAGCCCGATCTGGTCCCTGATTCTTCACTCGGTAGGCGACCCATAGTGTGATGGCCCGCTATTGAGGGGAGATCCTGCCGCCTCAACGGTCGACGGGGCTTGCTACTACAGCGGCAAAGCAATCAAGCAGTCTTGTCCTGGGGTCGCCAGGGGCCGCTAGGGGTGTCTCATGCAATGAGTCTAGGAGGACCCAATCATCTTTACAACATGTCGACCCGCAGATGGTGGCCAGGTACTCATCCACTCAGAGGTCCAAGCCCAGGTAAGCAATCTTATTTTGCCCAGGTCCTTGTGTGATAGCTCCACATGAGGCGCAAAATAATCCTGTCACTGTGGAGGGTTCAAATCTGTTCGGTGACTGCCACTGACCGGGATAATCCAAAGCAAGGGATCCCAAGCGCTTGGAGCTCCTCCGGAGAGCTCCTACCAGTCGGCCATTTTGCACAGACAAATTAATTGGGCAAATTAATCAGAACTCAATACAAGTTGACAGCTTAAATAAAGCTTTAGTTATAACCATGTGGACATAATAATGACTCCGAATGTATTTTGTCTAGGCAAATCATTTAATTGCTCTCCCTGTAATACATCATTGACTTTGAAAAAGTAGTGCAACTCTTTAGTGCAACCATGTAGAAGGCTGTAATGTTGTGTGAATAATGTTTAGAACATATACAACTTAGATTTCCTAAAACGAGAAAATGATTTATAATTATTAGCTAAGGTTGCATGTTAGTACTGTCAAAATGTGGTAATAGGCCATACTTGCAAATGAACAATTGCATGAATGATTTGATATTAAAGTGATTATTAAAGTTTCTATTGAACTTTATGTGCAAATATCTAGATTCCATCTATACATTTGTCATTTTATTTACCGATTTTAATGCATTACACTAACTTATCCTCTGAAACTTGTACGTTGACATTACACAGTGGGAAACCATTTTTCTTCCATTCTCACAAATGTGGCTTTCTGTACTTTCTCATGGAAGTTGGAACCAATTGCTACATGTTGCTCTACAAGGAAATTATGTTATGAATAAGATTGATCTGTTAGTTATATGTGAAAAGCTATATTCATGAACATTCCACTATGGACTAAACCTGTGTATTCAGGATGGAGAACTGGTTCCCACGAGCAATGCATGAAAGAATCCTGAAGTAACTACTTTGTGCATCTTGTAGCGGATGATGAGCTAACACCTAGCTGACGTGGATGGCGTGACAGTCATCTCTCGACTCAAAAAACTATGTAGCCATGATTCCTTAGAGAGCAACGAGAGCCACCCTAGCATAATTTTTAGACTGACATCCAGTCCCTACTTTTTCCTACCCACGTTTCTGCTCTCAACTCGCCAGAATTTTCCCTTTGAGAGTGGCTGATTGTTGATCTAGCTGTGAGAGACCAAATGCCGGTGCAGTATATTCCTCCTTTGCCCCTATTTCTCCTTTCAGCTATGGGCTCAAGCTGGCTAGCTCAATAGCTAAACCCATACTTTCTTACTGAACTCTGTACGGATGCCAAGACACCTTTTGAGAATTTTCCTCTGCCCATGTTGGTTGCAGGAACTTTTTGATTCAATAAACACTTTGAACTCTTTAGCTAAACTAAATTATCCTTGATATCATGTTATGGGAGCTTCTTAAACTGATCCGTTGACTTGTAAGTCTATTCTGATCTGTGTATTGATGTGCAGCCTTGGATTATTTCAAAGACTTATTCTGAATTTATTAAATTAATCACCTTAATGATCTAATTTTCATAATACAAAATTGATTAGAACTCTGTATTGTCTTAGTATTGTCTTAGTCTTCTTAAATGTTCTAATGTTCTTTCTATAAAGACTGTGCATTCAAGATTTAAATGCTGATGTTTAGTAGAGACTCCATTTGGAACATGGTAGCAGAATTACTCATGTATATGACTTGACCCGAAAATGTCTTTAGGAGGTTTGGACTTCCCGATGCCATCATGTATACATAATAGTTTTGCAATGTATTTAAACCTGATTTTAAATGTGTGAGTTGGTTACTGATGTGTTGTCCTCAATGAGTAACCAACAGTGACCCCTTAGTTCTTTCACCCCTCAATGAGAAAGATTTATCAGAGGACCAACCTGAGTGGTGGCATAATATCTCAGTCCTGTAAATAAATTAAATCAGTTGGTATCAAAAGGTCCCAGAGAGAATTTGTTTTCCACTGGATCAGAACTTGGTAGCACGTCGGATGGTTTTGTCCATTGACATGAGGGATTTTGGGTGTTCTGTTTAGAGATACAGCCCATTAAAGTCCAAGCCCAAAATTTCCAATGTATCGGCAGGCTGAAGAATTGAAGGAGTATCAGTGCCACATTTCTGAAGACGACTTGTAGCAGCACGGAGGAGTGTTAGTATTAATATGGATGCGCATTGCATTTGCTTAGATTGTCGTATATTGAAATGGCTATGTGATTTCATGTGAAGTTGTAGAAATTGTGTGAAAGAGGTGCTTGATACAAAAAAGTTGAAGTGGTTACAGGTCCGACCTAAGATTCGGGGCTATATAGATATATAGGCACCTATATGGTGGTCTTAATGTACACTGAGTGTACTTGTCTGCTGTGTTGTGGTGTTTGTCGTGAGAGGTTGTCGACAATATCTTATGGAGACGGATGTTTCTTTTGTATGTTAATGATAAGTGCGCAGTATAGTTGATCTCAGTGCCCAAGAAATAATTGTATCAATTAGAGTGAGACTCCACTGGTTGAGGTTTCACCTGAAATGAATAATATTTTTTTGTCAAGACCAGCAGCTAATCTTATTGCAATCTTCTTTATTTAGCTCACCACAGCCATTTTAAACTTTAGAACATTGAAAACAAAAATTCCAACCTAATAACAGGCCAGAACACTCATAACTCTTCCTTCCTTTTTTGGCTGCAGCAGTGAAGATACGTATTCCCTTGTTACTGCTCTTATGGTTGTCAATTCAGTGCTTTCAAATTAATGTTTTGCATACTAGCAACTTAATAAGTCTGTTGCTTGTTATTATTTGTCAAATAATTGTCGCATAGCCTTTTTTATTAGTCTTTTACGAATATTCGCGTTTAATTCTTAATAGATAAAAATATATATTACTAAAGGGGGTTTGTGTCTGCATATGGCAAGGTTAGGGTGGTATTCAATTTCAAGTTACTCTTTTCTATGATCTATTAAATTTGTGACGCTTACCAATAGATCGGTTGGAAGCACAAGCTGCGCGGCCTGGGCTGGAAGCTCGTAGTGCTCCATCGCTGCTCTGAAGACATCGCTCAGTGAACCCGGGCCTCAAATCGGAGGTCTGGACTCAGCGCGCTTTGGATTCTTCAATCCTGGCCGCATTCCAACTCGACCTCGGCTTGATCCCGGGAAATAGACAAAGGTCATCCTCGATCTGAGGAAATAGAAGTAGAACACACACGAGCTACGTCAACACGTTGTCTTGTCAGCCATCTTAACATTTTGGGGTGCTTTGCATCAAAATTAGGAAATTACACTGTATCTCAACGACAATCTAAACAGTCTTTCTGTCAGTTACATGGCTTATCTCTCCTCAGCTGTTCTGACAGTTGCCGCGCTGCGGTCAACCCATTAATTGCTCCAACATTTGATTATATTTACAGTAAAAAAAGAGGGAAACCATGTGGTTATTTGGTTGACTTAACCTTAAAATTGGTTTGCCATGACTTCTTTGGACATGACTAAAGAAATCATTCCAAGCACATCAGAGGAATCTCTAGAGGATAAATTAAACGGGATGTTAGAGAAATGTTCTTAAGACCTTGAGAAAAAAATGGATAAAAAACTTGAAGCGATTATTTATGACAAAAATACACTATCAGATGAGGAAAGATTCTGGTCGGCTGACGAGGGACCCCTCAATAAGAGAGGGGGTAAGGTTAATAGAAAATGCAAAAATGTAGAACCCTCTGTGCACAATATTGAAAGAGGAACCTTTTCTGATTCTAATAAGATTCCAGTCCATGTGAAAATTGGTGGCGTCAAAGACACACAGGGGGACTATGGCAAGGGTCCAATTAAAGAATCAGAAGTTATAAAAGCACGCAAACCTAAGGTTGCGCATAGCGACGACTCCTCTGGGAGTGCTGAAGTAGAATTAAGCTGTTCATCCAACTTTGACTCAGAAGACTCTGAGATAATATCATCAAAAAAGACTGATACAATAGTATTAGAGGATGAAAAATATGGGTCACTAACTGCCCCCCCGGTGGGCTTATGTTTGATCCCACTCTGTTAAAACATCCTTTGTCACCCAAATAAGTTTGTTAGTAGAGTTTTGTGGTAGACAGGCAGAAGATGTGTTAATTCCAAGCCTGGTAACTCAATTCCTAGGGTTCTTGATAGGCACAAATCGAAGGCCAATTGAAACTTCAGAGGGAAAATTGAAACACATAAAAACGGAATTACAAAACATCCTGCTATTAGGGAAGATATCTCTTTGAATGGGTGATAGGTTTGCTATCTTCAACAATTCAAGCAATTTTTCCTGGTCCTTTGAATTATCTGGCTCTCCAACGTTTGAAGAGCAAACACCTAAGAAATGGCTTTAAATACTCTGAGGAGGTGATTATTTCTCAAGAGGCCAGAGAAGAAATATGTACGTGATTAAAAAATATGAAAGCATGGAATGAGAGAGCAATTTTTTGTTCTCTTCCAGGCTTGGTCATAGAATCGGATGCGAGTTTGTCAGGTTGGGGAGCGAATTTTGGTTCAACTTCTACAGGAGGTCTATGGACAGAGAGAGAAAACGGTCTCGATATAAATTGCTTAGAACTACTAGCCGGCTCCTTTGCAATAAAAAGTTTTACCAATGATACTGCAAAGTGCTCGATTCTTTTGAGAATGGTCAATGTGTCAGCATTGAGATATGTGAACCGGCTAGAGCATCCAAAATCGAACGATTTGGCAGATTTACATGAAGTATTTTGGGGTTATTGTCTGAAACAGAATATTGTAGTTCAGGTGGAACATATTCCTGGTATGAACAATGTGGAGGCAGATTGGTTTTCAAGGAATACCAGACATTCAAGCAATTGTTCTCTAAACAGAGGAATTTTCCTGAGATTGATGTATCTTTGGGGTCCATTTCAGATGGATCTGTTTGTGGCAAGACTGAATACCCAATTGGAAATTTTTTAGAGTTGGTGTCAGGATCCTGAATCTGCAGGTATAGACGTTTCAGGCAGGATTAGAGGGGTCTGAAAGGATATGCCTTTCCACCTTTTTTGATGATTACACAAGTAGCTACAATGGTTCACAAATGCAAGGTTTCTCTGGTTCTAGTGACTCCACTTTGGAAGTCTCAAGTGTGATACCCTATGCTGTTAGAAATGTTGGTAGATTACCCGGTTTTGTTACCTGCATTCCGGGAGATTTTATTAGTTCCAACAGGAGAGTTACGCAACCTGGTGTTGGAAGGGGAGTTGAGAATGATGGAATGGAAAATTTCAGGAAATTCTGAGTGTTGCCAGTACTTTCAGAATCATCAAATCTTATCAAGAAATGTTGGGCACCAGGAATACGTAAAATGTATAGATTGGCTTGGCAACAATGGGTTTGCTGGTGCGTAGGAAGGAGTTTTAATCCCATTTCAGTGGATATAGTAGAAATAGCAAACTATCTGCCAGAATTGTTTGCAAAAGGTCTATCTTATAGGACTATCAGTGTACATCATTCAGCAATTGCTGCTGGTCATATCCTTGTTAATGAATATTCAATATGTCAAAATGTGCTGATTAAGAGATTATTAAGAAGCATAAGGATTTTTTGAGGTACTTAGATAATTTGGGTACAAATGATTTATCAACTCTCAAATTACTTTCTTACAAGTTAACAACCCTTCTGTGTTTAGTTTCTTTTAGAAGTGTATCCGATGTAAGGGCATTGGAAACGTCAAATACAGTTTTTTCTCCTGAGGGTATATGTTTCTATCTAATAAGATTCCAGTCCATGTGAAAATTGGTGGCGTCAAAGACACACAGGGGGACTATGGCAAGGGTCCAATTAAAGAATCAGAAGTTATAAAAGCACGCAAACCTAAGGTTGCGCATAGCGACGACTCCTCTGGGAGTGCTGAAGTAGAATTAAGCTGTTCATCCAACTTTGACTCAGAAGACTCTGAGATAATATCATCAAAAAAGACTGATACAATAGTATTAGAGGATGAAAAATATGGGTCACTAACTGCCCCCCCGGTGGGCTTATGTTTGATCCCACTCTGTTAAAACATCCTTTGTCACCCAAATAAGTTTGTTAGTAGAGTTTTGTGGTAGACAGGCAGAAGATGTGTTAATTCCAAGCCTGGTAACTCAATTCCTAGGGTTCTTGATAGGCACAAATCGAAGGCCAATTGAAACTTCAGAGGGAAAATTGAAACACATAAAAACGGAATTACAAAACATCCTGCTATTAGGGAAGATATCTCTTTGAATGGGTGATAGGTTTGCTATCTTCAACAATTCAAGCAATTTTTCCTGGTCCTTTGAATTATCTGGCTCTCCAACGTTTGAAGAGCAAACACCTAAGAAATGGCTTTAAATACTCTGAGGAGGTGATTATTTCTCAAGAGGCCAGAGAAGAAATATGTACGTGATTAAAAAATATGAAAGCATGGAATGAGAGAGCAATTTTTTGTTCTCTTCCAGGCTTGGTCATAGAATCGGATGCGAGTTTGTCAGGTTGGGGAGCGAATTTTGGTTCAACTTCTACAGGAGGTCTATGGACAGAGAGAGAAAACGGTCTCGATATAAATTGCTTAGAACTACTAGCCGGCTCCTTTGCAATAAAAAGTTTTACCAATGATACTGCAAAGTGCTCGATTCTTTTGAGAATGGTCAATGTGTCAGCATTGAGATATGTGAACCGGCTAGAGCATCCAAAATCGAACGATTTGGCAGATTTACATGAAGTATTTTGGGGTTATTGTCTGAAACAGAATATTGTAGTTCAGGTGGAACATATTCCTGGTATGAACAATGTGGAGGCAGATTGGTTTTCAAGGAATACCAGACATTCAAGCAATTGTTCTCTAAACAGAGGAATTTTCCTGAGATTGATGTATCTTTGGGGTCCATTTCAGATGGATCTGTTTGTGGCAAGACTGAATACCCAATTGGAAATTTTTTAGAGTTGGTGTCAGGATCCTGAATCTGCAGGTATAGACGTTTCAGGCAGGATTAGAGGGGTCTGAAAGGATATGCCTTTCCACCTTTTTTGATGATTACACAAGTAGCTACAATGGTTCACAAATGCAAGGTTTCTCTGGTTCTAGTGACTCCACTTTGGAAGTCTCAAGTGTGATACCCTATGCTGTTAGAAATGTTGGTAGATTACCCGGTTTTGTTACCTGCATTCCGGGAGATTTTATTAGTTCCAACAGGAGAGTTACGCAACCTGGTGTTGGAAGGGGAGTTGAGAATGATGGAATGGAAAATTTCAGGAAATTCTGAGTGTTGCCAGTACTTTCAGAATCATCAAATCTTATCAAGAAATGTTGGGCACCAGGAATACGTAAAATGTATAGATTGGCTTGGCAACAATGGGTTTGCTGGTGCGTAGGAAGGAGTTTTAATCCCATTTCAGTGGATATAGTAGAAATAGCAAACTATCTGCCAGAATTGTTTGCAAAAGGTCTATCTTATAGGACTATCAGTGTACATCATTCAGCAATTGCTGCTGGTCATATCCTTGTTAATGAATATTCAATATGTCAAAATGTGCTGATTAAGAGATTATTAAGAAGCATAAGGATTTTTTGAGGTACTTAGATAATTTGGGTACAAATGATTTATCAACTCTCAAATTACTTTCTTACAAGTTAACAACCCTTCTGTGTTTAGTTTCTTTTAGAAGTGTATCCGATGTAAGGGCATTGGAAACTTCAAATACAGTTTTTTCTCCTGAGGGTATATGTTTCTATCTAAATAATAGAACAAAAACTAATTCCCAAACAATTTTCTATGCTTACTTAAATGATTATGTTAATTTATGTGTGAAAGAATACAAAACGAAAACGCTTGAGATAAGGTCTAATGTAAAACAGCTGCTAAATTCTTTCAGGAAACCTCACAGGGGTGTATCATCTGCAACTCTGGCAAGATGGGTGAAAGAGGTGATGAGAATGTCCGGTGTAGATGTTAGTTTGTTCGGGGCGCATTCTGTTTGTGGAACTTCTGCTTCTCAAGCCTTTATTCAAGACAGATCTATGAATGATACCTTGAGATGTGCTGACTGGTCAAATTATGAGGTTTTTTGCAAGTTTTATTTTAGGCCTGTTGAAAATGCTGCTTCATGTCTGTTAAACATGCTTTAAATTTGCAATACGATTAGCCTCCAGTCTCTACATAAATTGGAGATTGTCCCCAACCTTGATGATCAGAAAATCTGGATTTTATTAAAGACACAGAGGCTAATATTATTCCCACCTTAAAACCCAACCCATGATTTTTCACCTCTCTTCTCTTTATTTTGTAGGTCATGCTCAACAATAAAAGAAGAGGATAAATAATTTGGACATCCTTCTAAATTGGGATACTTCGATGTTGACAATGATTCCTTCCTCTGAAGGGGATTTCAATTTTATTTGGACACTCTTACGTTCTTATGTTAAATATTGTTTAATGGTTATGACTTCCTAACATTTTAAGGAAAGTTTCCAAAAAGAAGGAAGAGTTAGGGGTGTTCTGCCTTTTATTACGTTGGAATTTTTGTTTTCAATATTCTAAAGTTCTTTAAAGTGGCTGTGGTGAGCTAAATAAAGAAGATTGCAATAACATTAGCCTCAATGTCTTTAATAAAATCCAGATTTTCTGACCATCAAGGTTGGAGAATATCTGCATTTAAAATGTAGAAGAATAGTTTTAGTTTCCTTGGGAGATTGATACTCTGTATTTCTTTAGTGGAGCAGACCGACTTACTTGTTGAATTCTTTTGCATTGTATTGTGAATTTGCTTAGAAGACTGCACTGAGAAACTGTATCGGAGAGTGAACTGCTGCAAGGAGGGAGATCTACCCCACGGTGTGCCATGCTGGAGTTGGTCAGTTGGTGTAAATCCGCGCTGAGATTTGTTGAATAGGTCATAGAGAGTCACTCTGTTATTGGTGGTTATTGACGAACAAAGGATTGTGGGAAGACATTTATTTCCTGTTTAATGGAAAAACATTTGTAAATACTAAATTAGAAACGAAAAAAGAATTTTTTTAAAGCAATACAAAGATTAGTACAGAGAGATGTGACAATATCTGTTAGAGTAGGAGAAGATGTACCACCAGAGGGTATGTCAGGCCACATCATAATGACTGTATACAGGATTACATCCATGTATTTGACTTGCACAATGGCATACAATTATAGAACAAGATGAGGTTTTACAATTTCCTTATTATGGAACTTTTAATTTGAGGATCATTGAGAATTTGAGGAGGAAATTAGACAAAACTCAAATAAACAGTCCATGATTATTATAAAAGATTGTTACAGGCATTTAGACAGTACAGTGCAATGAAAAATATGGCTGAGAAAAAGATGGGGCATTTTGTTTATAGATTTGTGTACGGTTTAACACCTGAGATCTTCATAATATTCTATGTTAGGCAAAGTACTGTGGAAATGAGATTGAAGTGAAACGCAAAAGAATGAAAGAGAAATGATTGATTGGGCCACTGAAGGCTGTGCAGAAAGGACAGAATCACTCAGGTTTTTTATAATGTGGTTCCACCACAACAAGGATATAATCAAGTTAAAATGATGTGAGGTGCTAATGGTTTCCAGTAACAGAATGTTTAGTCACAACGTAGAGGTTGTGGTGTTCCAATTGACCCGAGAGTGGGTGTTGATGTGTATGCTTTGAAGAAAACAAATCTTTGTCACGTCAGCAAGTTAAAGCATTGGAAGCGCAAGTGTTGGTTTAATGTGAATAATAATAATGGAAATCAAATTCAGAATGGAAAGTATGCACAGTGTCAGGGAAATAACATGGTTCAGACTCAAAAGATACAAAGACAGAGAGTTCAAAATACTAAGGCGCCCCAAGCCTGATACCACAACAAAATGCCGTGGTTCAAAGATAAAACAGGAATAAGTCTCACAATGCAAATCTGAATTCCTTTGGAAATCAAGGAATGGCCCAACAATACTCAATGACCCAAACTGATTATTTCAGCTGAGACACCTCAGCATGGCAGGTCTGAGAGAAGAGTAGTACTGTGTGTTTGGCGTAGCTTTAAAGGTAGACCAGAGTGGTCCCTATGTGGATAGAGAGGTGAATTGAAATCCTGTCTCATTCCTCATTGACACTGGTGCTACCCGCTCTACTGTAAGAACAGCAGAGGTTCCTAACCTACCCCTCTCAGGAGAAAGAATTGAAGTTGTAGGAGATACAAATAATTAAGTGCCCATCCCAGTTTCTGAAGCAGTACCTGTCAAAATAGGTTCTTTTGAGGCTCAACATCGATTTGTGGTGTGTGATTCAAGTCCAGTGAATCAAATTGGAAGAGACTTGTTGAGCAAATTTAATTCCTCCATATACTGTGCCCCAGAAGGTATTGAATTTCATGCAAATGATGAAGATGTTTGTCTTTAAGCTTGCCAGATAAAGATCTGATATTGGCATGTTTCCCCTTGTAACCAAAAATATTAGCCTACCCCTAGAAATACAAGATGCAGCATTATCTAGCATATGGGAATTTACAGGTAAGGACATCAAACTTGTTGAATGTGTAAAACCAGTCCGTATCACTGTCAAACTAAATGCAGAATATCCAAGAATACCACTATATGATTCAACTCCTGATACTATTGCCGGTATTACTCCTAAGATTAACTCAATGACTGAGCAAGGAATCCTGAAGGAGATAATGAGGAGTTCATGTAACTCACCCATTAAGGACTTACAGAAGCCGAATGGAAAGTACTATATCATGCAAGACCTAAGGAAGGTGAATGCTATTGTTGTCCCAAGTTGTCCTGTGTCACCAAATCCAGCTGTGACGCTATTTTAAATTCCATGTTTGGCCGAATGGTTTTGTGTCATTGACATGTGCCAGGCCTTCTTTTCTATTCCTTTGCACAAGGATAGCTAGTACCTTTTGCTTTCCGTTTCGGCAGTCATGTTTTGGCATGGTGCTAAGTTCCACAAGGGTATATGGAAAGCCCATCATTCTTTAATCCGATTCTTAAAAAGATTCTTGAGTCTCTAATAAAGCCTCATCATTCAGTCTTGGTGTAGTATATTGACACTTTATTGATAGCGTCAAATACACAAGAAGCCTGCAAGGCTCTCTCAAATGAGTTGGCTAAGAATGGACATAAAGTTTCCCAGACTAAATTACAGTTGTTTCAGCAAGAAGTCCTTTTTCTGGAACATCACATTGAGAAGGCAGCAAGAAAAGTATGGCAATGAAAAATCCCTGCAATTATGAATATAAGTTCACGCACTATGCAGAAAGAAGTGGGCAAGCTTCTGGGACTGGTGGGATGTTGCCTAAACCTTCTCAGAGGTTGACACATAAAGAAGTGCCTTATTCGGTACTTTGGAATGACAATTGTATGAGTGCCTTCACTGCTGCGAAAAAGTCCTTGTCATGCACAGGATCTGGGAAAAACAAGTATTTTGGGTTGTTTTGCAGTGAATGAGAAAGCTGTGCTACTTCAGTGTTGACACAAATGCATGGAACTGCACACAGACCTGTAGCCTACTTCTGGGCTACACTTGATCCTGTTGCTGCCACATTGCCTGGATGTTTGAAAGCTTTTGTGTCTGCATGTGAGTCTTGCGCAGTGTGAAAGCATAGTCATTGGACATCCACTAACTGTGTTTGTGACCATTCAGTGGAAATACTGTTGACCCTTACTCGCACACAATATCTGACTAATAGTCGACTGGCGAAGTATGAGCAGATTCTTTTTTGTGTGGAAAATGTGACTCTTAGAAGTTGCATGATTTTGAATCATTCAACCCTACTACCCCTTCCTGGAAATGAAGCAGTGATGGATGAAGCTGACCATGATTGTTTTGATGTGACTGAATAGATGTACCAAACCAAGACCTGATATATAAGATGTACCTTTGCCTGAATCTGACCATGTGTTGTTTGTTAATGGTACTTTTTTGTGTGACCATAAAGAAAAATTTGAAGGCTGCCTATGCTCAATGTACGGTTGCAGGCATTGTCAAAGCTTCCTGGTTGCAAGGAGTATATTCAGGACAAGTTGCCAAGTTAGTTGCTTTGACGAGGGCTTGCTGTGTCTCAGTCCAGTTGCAAGTAACAATCTTCACCGATTGTCAGTACGGATTTGGCATCGAAAATGAGTTTGGGTAATTGTGGTCACAGCGTGGGTTCATGACTTCCTCCAATTCACCTATACGCAATGAAGAAAGTGTGAGGAGCCTACTGCAGTCTCTAAAAATGCCTGCCCAAATTGCAGTGGTGAAATGTGTTGCCCATAGCCAAGGCACTGATTATGGTACAGTGGCAATAAAAAGGTGATGAAATAACAAACTATTGTGCTTTGAAGGGGGCGTGGCCAGGACGCCGACCAAGATGCCCGCGCAGCACTGAAGCTATGTCAGCCTCTCCCAGCTTAAAGGCTATATCCCCTAAAATGTTGCAGTGACTGACTCCTGCTCGACATCTGCTGCAAACTGAACATGTCTGGAGCCTGCTGATCCTACTCTCCTGAAGAATGGAGCCTCTGTCCCTTTAGAACCTCCGCTCGGCAGGCCGGGGCAGAGTTACACCGGGCCTCTGGCTCTGCGCATTGCCTCGCAGCCGGTTTGCTGATGCGTCATAGCCCGGAACGGCTGGATACTGTGAGCAGACACCCTCATCGGCGGTGAGTGCCCCAGGCGTAGGTTCCCCTGTTGCCCTCTGCCAACTCACTCCTGCTGCCGGGGTGCAGTCACGTCGACTGGGGCCAGGCATCCTCATTTGCACCTGCATTCTCCCCGAGGCCTTACGGGGACAGGGCCCATGAGTGAGCAGGGAAGCGTCCCCTCGGCCACTTGCAGGCACAGCTGCGGGGGAGAGGGGGAGTGCCTCCGTGGATCCAGTGGATCCTTTGCTGATGGTCCCCCTGACCCTGGCTGCAGGCTGTTCCTTAACTCTGGAGGCCCGCGTCCCACAGCAATTCCCTCACTTGCATCGGAGGTACTTGAGGCAGGCCACCCTGGCCCCACAGCATATCCCGTTGCCTGAGCTCCTGCACGCTCCGGTTCGCTGCACTCCCACACAAAGCCATGGTGAAGGGGCATTTTGGGGGGCACAGCCTAGGTGCTCACACACTGTGACGGCCCTCTTCCTAAGCACCGGACGACCTGGGAGAGCCCTTCTGGCCCTTCGCCACCATTGGGCTTCATTTGTTATTTCTCGGCCATCCTGGACATCATCCCCATTCTAGACACGACTCTGTTGTGCCACAGCACCCACCCCTTGTGGACTGCTCTCAGCGATTGTCATGCGGGCGCGGCCCGGGGCCTGCACGCTACTGGACCAGCGCACTGCATTGTCTACACACCGACTGCACCATCCTGGGCTTTGCCTCGCCTGCCCTCTCCCGAAGCCACTGGCTCTACTGGTGCTCCCCTCTACCTCCACTGGACCCTATTGATTTCCTCTTATTACTGCAGAGGCCTGCGGTGGTGCCGGTTCCTGGTGGTATCCCTTGGTCTGGTTTGTGGAGTGCTTTTTCAATATGCACGCCCCGCTCCCTGATTACACATCGGCTAGTCCTGTGGTCCCATGGGTGTTCGGTCTCCCGAGAGCTGAGGCCTCCGTGCCAGTGTCAGTGCCCCTTGCAGTGCCTGCCAATTGCATCCCACAGGATCCTCCTGAGGCCCCATCACCCCTGCCCGCCTCACCAGATATTCACTCCCTGCCTCCCGCTTGGACATCCTCTCTGAAGCACTGACCCCCTGGATGCTCAGATTGCACCTCCTGTCACGGCTGGCGTTGGTTCTTTGCTGCTGTCCACTGGGGTTGCATCCCCCACTCATGCAGGGCCTTGAACTGCAACATTGTGGTGCATCTGGTCGTCAGTACCAATTCGCTGGATCACAGGGATGTGGGGGGGGCCTGGCGCTGAGCTGACTGGGGGCATCTCCCGCTGTTCCATTGGCACACAGGGACCTGTGCGAAGATTTTCCCTCACCTTCTATAGCTGGCTCCAGATCTTGGTCCATCCTCTTTCCGTCATCACCTGCTGTACACATCCCGCTGCCACTGCCCCCTCTACATGATATTACGGCATGGGCCACAAACATCCTAAGCAGAAGATAGGGCCGATATAGCGGATTGTGGGCAGGGTGTGGAGCGTTTCAACGACCCCGCCCCCTCCACTTCCCTGTTACAGGAGATGAGAGGGTGCTTTAGGGCACTGGATGGGCGGTTTGATGCCCTAGACAAAAATCTTGAGAGCCTGGGGGCCAAAGTCCAAGTTCACTACAGATGCTCGGATGTGGCGGAGGCACACATTTCAGACATTGAGCATGGCACTGTGCAGTCCCTTAAGAGGTTGGAGCGTGTGGAGTGTATTCTCAAAGAAGTGGCGATCAAGAACGAAGACCCTGAAGCGCGCAGTCGACGCAACAACATCCGTATCCTGGGGGTACCGGAATCCACTGCCATGGGCCGACTAGACTTTTTGTGGAGACCCTGCTGGCTGACGCATTTGGAAAGGACTCCTTTACCCCCTGCTTTGTTGTGGAACAGGCATACCGTACTTTGGAACCCCGGCCCAACCCAGGCAGCCCGCCGACCTGTCATTGTACGTATCATGAACTTTCGGGATTGAGATACTGCGCTGCGCCTGGCCAGAGAACGTGGGTATACCACATGGCAGGGCTCCAAATTAACAATCATGGTTCAAGATGCCCATTGCAAATACAATGGGATCAAACCCACCCTCCGGAACTTAGGGCTGAAATATGGCATGTTATATCCCGCCAGGCTGAGAATCGTTGTGAATGGCAGACCTTGCATCTTTGATAACCCCTCTGAGGTACAGGAAGTCTGTCGTACATACAGGCAGAACAGTACTCAGGCGCGTGAGGAGGGTAGTAGGACTTCTCCTCCACACAGCGGCACTGATGCTAGCATGGAACTTTTATCTGGTTCCAGGACTGGTTGACACTATCACACTGTTCCTCCTTCATTCTAGCTATATTGGAATAATGTTATCCATCAAATAGTAATGTTTCAAATAGCTGGTTGGCTGATATGGTGTTGCCAACCCCCATGGTGTACACATTGGTGTACACCTTGGGTTTGTTTCTGATTACAAGGATGTACCATTTCAGGGTTTCTTCGTTCCACTGTACAGTAGATTGGTACTCAACATATTGTGGTTTATCATGGGTTTGCCTTGCTCTATTGGTAGTAAGGGGGGGTGTGGGTGGGGGGGGGGCGTAGCTGCTGTATTTCCATTTGTGGTTTT
Organism: Lissotriton helveticus; assembly: GCF_964261635.1. NCBI lineage: Eukaryota > Metazoa > Chordata > Amphibia > Caudata > Salamandridae > Lissotriton > Lissotriton helveticus. The sequence continues at coordinate 700,954,251 of NC_136068.1, read as the reverse complement.
CTTCTGTTTGGTACACAGGCTTGGCTGGAATTCAATTGTTGGAGCTTTTATTTGTCACTCACGTTACGTTTAACAGATGGCTCAGCTGGGTAATATTGAGGGTCCTGATGGCCTGTCCTTGATGTCCTGGAATGTCAGGGGTCTCAACGATAGCCGCAAGAGTCGGCATGTTGTCCATTATCTGATTTGATGTAACGTGGACATTGCCTTCCTGCAGAAAAAGCACGTATCTAAATCTGACACTGATCACTTCGCTTCTAGCTGGGGCTGATACAGGTACTTCGTCAATTTCAGCAACTACGCTAGGGGCACGGCCATTCTCACTCACAAGAGGGTCCCCTTCCAACCCTGTTCAGTCATTTCAGAAACTGAGGGTAGATACCTAATTGTCACATGGTCACTAATGGGTCACAGTTCTGCTCTGGTGTGTATATACGCTCTGAACACTGACTCCCCCGAATATTTTCATTCTCTGCACTCCCAGTTTGCAAAGATAGAACCCACCCTCTTCTTAGTGAGGGGAGATTTCAACTTGCTACTCAACCCTGCATTAGATAGCACTGCTGACTCCCCCGGCATTAAGCCACGTGCACAACACGCTCTACTCAATCTCTGCAAGCAAATCTCTCTCTTAGCCATAGGGCTCTAGCGCAACCCTTCCCACACTGACTATACACATTACGCTGGCCAATACAACACATGAACTCGACTTGAATATTGGCTCGCCTCCCCTGCCACTTCCAGTTGGGTCCATTCCCTTGTGACTCTCCTAAGACCGTACTCGGACCACTCCCGGTACAGCTTCTCCTTAGGAATCCCAGACCTAAAGGGTTTTGAACGGGAATGGCGCTTCCCAAGCCGGGCCCTCAATGATGACCTTTTCCATTCTGAAGTGTGAGAGGCTATTGAAGACTACTTCACCATCAATGCGGGTTCAGTTGACACCAGGGTGGTTCTTTGGGAGGGCTTCAAGGCATACATCAGGGGTGTATGTATCACCAAACATGCCGGGGTACTCAAGGATCTTTGCAACACTGTTACATGCTTAGAGCATGACCTGACCAAACTGGACAACATTATAACTCACACACCTAACCCAGACGCGGCTGGGAAACATTTAGCCCTCCTTACCGAATACATGGCCACTGTGGATCGCGAGATTCTTTATTTAGGCAAATATCACACCACTAGGCGATACGGCGAAGGTGAGTGTCCGAGCTGTGTACGGGCTCAGATGCTTCAGCCCCCTTACAAAAGGGCCTACATTACGGAGATGCGATCCTCCACAAACCAGATGCTCTCCGGCACTTTGGAAATTCGTGACAAATTTCTTAATTATTTTACATCTATTTATAACTCCAAGGTTGGGCAGGACCCCACGGCTCAGGAAGCTTATTTATCGGAGATCGCATTGGTATATCTGGAGAAACACATGCAGTACTTTTTAGCAGAGCCAATCTCCGAGGCAGATGTCCTTGGTGCCATCAATACCCTGCGTTTCTACTCTGCCCCTGGGCTGGATGGCTTTACAGAAGAGTTTTATATGGCATACAAAGCTCTTTTGGCTCCGCACATAATTGAAGTATGTGCAGTGGCCCTCTAGAATCAAATCCTTTCCCCCTCCCTCCGCGAAGCGGTCGTGATACTCCTTCCTAAGCCAGGCAAAGAACCGTCATTGTGTGGGTCATATCGACTTCTGTCCCTACTGAACTTAGATGACAAGATCTCTGCTAAGGTAATCGCCAATCGCCTGTCTCAGCTGATGGAATATATATATCATTTCGCTGGCTCAATCTGGCTTTTTCCCCTGTCGATCACCTTTGTTGAATCTCAGGACTCTCTTTTCGGTCCTCCACAAAATCAATCCGGAGGTTCCTGCCGCCGCAATCCTATTGGACACTAAGAAGGCCTTTGATTCGTTAGAGTGGCCCTTTTTTAGTTCGGTCATGCATCGTATGAGAATGCCTATGGGATTCATTGCCACCACTGCTCTATAATATTGCCGCCCCACAGAGCGACTCCACCTGATCGGCATGCTCTCCCATCCCTTCTGTCTCTCATGTGGCACCCGGCAGGGCTGTCCTCATTCCCAATTATTGTTTGTCTTAACTATGGACCCCCTAATTCGTCACTTTCAGGAAAAGCATCTTCATAGAGGCATTCAATTCAATACCGGTCCTCTTTTGGTCTGGCTCTACGCTGATGATACCGTCCTTTATGTCAGAGATCCCCAGGTGAACCTGGTGCCGCTCATTGGGGAGATCATCCGATTCAGTCAACACTCTGGCCTAGGCATCAACTGGCGTGAATCGGTTATTTTTCCCTTAACCCCCAGTACGACATCATGGGACTGTGAGCTCCCCCTCAAATGGTGCTCTGACTCTGTTAAGTATCTTGGCATACACATTCATCTTGATTCCGCCCAGATCCTTCGCCTCAATTACAGGAAGGCAATAAGCGCCTGGAGGCTCAAGTGGAAAGATGGTTGCGGTTACCATTGTCCATCACCGGCAAAGTTGCAAACATTAAGATGGTGGTGTTCCCTAAATTATTATATCTCTTTAATAATATTCCCATACCCCTCACGAATAGCTTTTTCCTGACGTTACGGTCCCTCCTTATTAGATTGGTCTTGGGGGCAAACAGGCCCGCGTATGCTGGCAGGTTCTCACTCTTCCGTATGAGCGGGGAGGGTTTGGTGTAGCGAAATTTAATTTATATCACCTGATAGCCCAATGCAGCTATGCCTTTGCATGGTATCACCCTGATGCCAGGATTCCCTTTCTCCGCCCGGAGGCCAACTTCGCCCTTCCAGAGCGGTTATCCACTGTGTTACCTAAAAGCATGCCCAGAGACCCTAATGATATTCAGATTGTCTCCACTACCAGCTGGGCCTTGAAGAAGCTGCATCGAATCACCGGTGCCCCCTTACTTTACTCCTCAGCCCTTCCCATCCCCAACGCCCGCTGACTGCCAATCACTGGCGAAAAACTGGTGCAGCGCACACTGGCCAAATTTGAAATCTCGAAAAATGTGTGATTTGTACCTAGATGGCCACATCTTCTCAGCGACGGAGGATGTCCGCTTCCACAACGCCACCTTTATGGACAGCTTTGAATTGGGCCAGGTCCGCTCAGCGCATCGTGCCACTCTGCCCAGTTTCCCCATCGAGCCGGATTTGGTCACTCCTCTCTCACTCATCATGGACAATGAGAGGGGAGTTCACCTCATCTCAAAACTATATAAGGCGTGCTCTGAGATGAAACTGGTCAATGACGACCGGATACATAAGCTCTGGTAGGAGGATTTAGGCCTACCCATCACAGACGACCAATGGGCTAAGTACTGCGCAGTAACCAAAGAAGTATCGCTCAACAGCAGACATAAGCTACTACACTTTAAGTTCTTACGCAAAACCTATATTACCCCTGCCAGGGCCCATAGACTATACCCATCCCGACCCCATACCTGCTGTAAATGTGATGCTCCTTATGCTTATTTTGGACATCTCACATGGACCTGCCCTAAACTACAGTCCTACTGGGTGGGGGTACACAAAACACTTAGTGCTATGACTGACCTGTCACTGGTCCCCATACCTGAAGTGGCACTGCTGGGATATGTGGTCAACTTCCCTAAAACTACTAGGAGATTCGCAGTAATGCCTGTTGCTAGCCAAAAGAGAATTTTCTATTTACTGGGGATGTAGGACAATCCCCACATTGCAAGGCTGGCTGAACAGCCTGGCCTACTGTAACGTCAACAGTGAGATATATTCCAGCACCTGCCTGGCTTCTCTCGCCCCAAGGACATATGGGGTCCATACAGATCCTATTAGAGAGTGCTTACAGTGGCACAAGAGGAGCATTAAGGAGAAGCTTGGGAGTCTGAGGCAGCCCCTGTTCCTAGTAGAGACCGCATCTATGCCACCTAAGAAGGTGACCTCTAAGGTGTCTAGCTACTTTACGCATGCAGAGAAGACGCAAACCCAGGAGAAAGAAACCCCCAATCCAGTCATGGCCCTGACCAAGAAAGACCTGTTCATCTCTTTGAAGGACTTTAAAGCAGAACTCAGCACTGAAATTAAAGGAGATCTGCAGACCTTCATGGCTCAATTGAAAACCGATCTCTGACAACTGCCTGTTGTTTTCAAAATCAGGCCACAACTCGAATTGGTGTGGGGAAACCTCGTCAGACCCCCTTCCACCTCATGGAAGGCAATGGTGAGATCTTGTGTCCTTTTTAAGAACTTCCCTGTTAACCTCTGTCATTCTCGGCACACTCACGGTGTGGAAAAGGGTCCCAGGATGCCCAACCCCACATGGTCAACAGTGGTGACTTTTTCCCCCCCCTGCTGATCTTTTACTTACAAAATGTTATGTTATGTTATTGATTTTTATTATGCGCACAGCTGCTCCAGCGAAGGAGCGTCCTGGCGCAGTGACAAGGTAGGACACAACATAACAGAGGCTAAAGATTAAGACCACTGGAGAGCAAATTAAAACAGAAAAGTCTTGATAGCTTGATAGGGTTTCCCCAAACCCTGCCAGGACTGTGCCTGACCTCAAGAGGACGTCTGGAATTCTGTTGGACCATGGCTCCCCCCAACCCCGCACTATACTGACATTCCCCTGAGTACACTTGACCCCTACCCGGACAGCGGAGTCCGAGCATTTTGTCCGACGCCCGGTGGAGCTGCTCTGTCCAGCTAATTGAGGTGATTGGCCTTGGTTCCTCCCCTGATCGTCACCTGCCTAGCTGGACACTGGACACAGTTTCTCCCCTTCTCCCTGTCTCACCCCCCCTGCGTATTTCTGCTGTTCTGCCTTTTCCTTGTCTCCTTTCTTTCCATCTTTCTGACCGATGCACGTTGGAGCTTCCTAGATAGCTATAGGGAAAACTGGCTTTGGATTTCCTCCCTGGCCGTCACCTCCCCTTCCGGTGTTTGGGCACACTTTCCCTTTATCTCTTATTCCATCTTTCCCCTCGTCCACTCACTTCCCACTCACCCTCTCCTCCTTCCCTCTCTACTTGTCTCGCCCGGAGTACACATGATCTCTACCCTGACAGCAGAGTCCGAGCATTTTGTCCGACGCCCGGTGGAGCTGCTCTGTTCAGCTGTTGAGGAGATCGGCCTTGGTTCATCCCCTGACCGTCACCTGCCCAGCTGGACCTTGGGCACAGTTTCTCCCCTTCTCCCTGTCTCGCCCTCCCCCCCATCATATTTCTTGTGCTCTGCTTTCTCCTCGTTGCCTTTCTTTCCAGCTTTCAGACTGATGCCCGTTGGAGCTTCCTAGAGAGCTATAGAGGAGACTGGTTTTGGATTATCTCCCTGGCTGTCTCCTACCCACTCGGTCTTTGGGCTAACTTTTCCTTTATCTCTTTTCCGTCTTCCCCCTCGTCCTCTTCCTTCTTACTCCACCTCTCCCCTTTCCTTCTCTATTTGTCTCTCCGGGCATTGAAACAGTTCTTCCTTGTCTCCCTGCTAAGGCTCCTTCCTCCTCTCCTTTCCTATAAATTCTCTCAACCTGTTGATTGTTTACTGTACCTTACTACGCTATTGTAACTGATGTAATTTGTAATGCAATGTTCCTCTGTTATAACGCTCTGATATCTAAGGGTCTAGCCAGCGCATTATAATCCTTTTGATGTACCTTCTAATGCAACGTTCCCTTGGTTATGTGCTCTGATACCTCCGGGTCTAGATAGCGCTATATAACCTTCGCAAATCAAATAAACTAAAAACTGTTTTTTCCTGAATGCTGAGACCTGAGCAACATGGCTGATGACCGGTGGAGCTGCTTTTCAGATAATGAGGAGATTGGCCCTGGTTTCCCCCTTGACTGTCACCTACCCAGCTTGACATTGGGCATTGTTCCTCCTCATCTCCCCGCTATTACTCCTTCCTCCTAGGAATTATTGAAACATTGTTTATGTGTACTGTACCTGACTATGCTCTTGTATATGATGTATCTTCTAATGCAACAATCCTAAATGTACAGAGCTCTGATACCCTCTTGGGTCAAGTTTGCTCTATATAAAACTTTATAAATAAAGAAATAAATAAATATGTACAAAAGCAGAACAGGCCACTGACTCCAAACTGGAACACAGCACTGTCCCTAAGGGGGTTGGGTGACTTACCTCGCCCCTTCCATATAATTGACTCTCTCTATTCTGTGGTCCTCTGCAATGCTTCTGTCCTTCAATTGTGTTATTTTATCTGGGATGGTTGGGCACAGGTGGGCATGTGGACTAGCTGATGGGGAGGAGGTGTTTGCTCTTGGTGTGGGATTTTGGCCTTCGGGCTCATCTTTGTATATCTTCCTTGTATGTTTTCCCTTACAGCCTTTTTTCTCCGTCCGATAATTGTATTGACGCCTAATGCTCCATCTATTCTTTATCTATTGTGATGACATTGACGGTTACTACCTATGACTTTTTCTATATTATGCAACAAATGGTAAATAACGTTTTTTTTTTAAATGTGCTTTGAATGCACATGCATTTAATGAGGAACCCATGAATGAAACGTCAGATGTCACAAATTGAAACCTGTTATTAATTGCTGTAAATACTTGGGAGGAAGTTAAAAGATTACAAGAAGAAGTGTCAGAAGCTAAACAACAGGGTTGGAACAGAGCTGGTTCTATCAAAAGAGAGAACAATGTGTGGATTTACACAGATGGTAGACCTCTGTTACCTGATAGTTTCTTACTACCTATGGCTAGGCATTACCATGGTCCTACACATGTAGGAAGAGATGCAATGATGCACCTCTTTCAACAGACAGGTTTAATCTAAGATTCCAAGTAATGGCTAAGAGTTTATGTTAGACATGTGTAGTGTGTCAATAACAAAATGCTGCTAGGAAAACACAGGTCACAATGAGTCATATGAGAAAATCAGGAAGTCACTTCAACTGAATGCAAAGGGACTTGATAGAGATGTCTGTTTGCAGCGGGTTCAAATATGTGCTGGTAATTATTTACATATTTTCCCAATGGGTGGAAGCTTACTGAAATAAGAAGAAATTATAGTATTACAGTAACCAACCAAACTATTGCTAAGGGAAATGATACTACAGTTTGCTTTCCCGACTTCCCTTGAGTCAGACCGAGGAAATCATTTTAACAATGAGGTTCTGAAGATGTTAGGTGCGGCATTACACGTTGAACAGCAGCTTCATTGAAATTATTGTTCAGAGGCTTCTGTACTTGTGGAGCAGATTAATGGCACTTTGAAATTCAGATTGGTGAAAGCGTGTGCTTCTACATCTTTGAAGTGGCCTGATGCATTACCTCTTGTGTTGATGAGTCAGCGGAGAAATCCAGACAGAAGAGCAGGATTGTCGCCTCATGAAAGCATCATGGGAGAGTCATGACTGTCACCTGTGCCTGCAAATGCTCTTGTGAACATCACAGATGACTTATTTCTAAACTACTGTAAAGGTTTCCCTGATGTGGCATGTTCTGTGTCTCGCCAGGTTGAAGAAGCTACAGCCGCAACACAACAGGAGCAGTACCATGACCTTTGACCTGGCTACCGGGTAATGGTGAAGAAATATGTACGAAGGTTGAGCTTGCAATCCATCTGGTGGGGGTCTGACTTGGTGATCCCAGTCACCACTAGTGCTGTGAAGTGCAGAGGTCAATGTCCCCTTGAAGATATAAGAGGACCTGTTCCTGATGTGCCAATGGTTACAGTGAGCAGAGGAAGCAAGTTAGTCAACCTGTTTGGGACCAGCAAGCAGCTGGGACAGTACTCATTTGGTCTGAGGGGGGTCTAGGAGAGTCAACAATTGTAGGTATCAAAGGGTCCCAGCAAGTAGAGTTGACTACAAGAGATACAGAACCTAGCAAAGGGCCTAGTGCAGTAAGAAAGTGAGCTGTACCCAGAGATGGATGGCCCAGAAGAAGTGAAATACTGAGACATTGCCTAACTGAAGGGCGAGTACCACACATCATTCCTGAAAATTCTATTCAATCTGGCCGGGATGATAGTGAAGGTGAAGATCTTTCTGTGAGGAGATCGAATAGAACGAGAATCCAGTTAATTTTTGGTCACAAAATATAGTGGTAACAAAGTCTTCTACGAGTTACAGATGGTGTACTCGGGTTTACATCGCAAGTCTTGATGCCTTGAGCACCTGCCTGTCTACAGGCCTCTCAATCAATATTATCACTTGACATTCAATTAGAAGAGGCATGGGGCTCGGGTTGGGGTGGAGGAGGCCAAAAGATCTGATTCTGATCAGATACCGTGGGTTTACAATTCCGAACATATTTAATCTCTGGCATGTTGGTGGAGACCTCCGAGCAGAAAAGATAAGAGAGACAGAAATGGATGTCTCTTACCGTATTTTTCAAAGATCTGAGGGGCAACTAACACAACATGCAATAGGTTTCCAACCAAATTGCTAAGTGCAAACAGATGAATCGAGAGATGTAATATCTTGAATTAATAGATCCTTTATTCAATGTTAATTAAAAAGAGGGAAACTTCAGTACAGCCAACGTGTTTCGCCCGTATCTGGGCTTTTTCCGGGCTGCAATATATACACATATGACTTACATTAATCTTTTTGTTCTCTCAAGTCCTAAAAATATTCAAATAATTCTTGTATATAAATACAATTAATTAATTAAAAATAGAATAGAGTAGGCACAGATAAACCCAAAATAGAAGCATTTGATCTCTTACCGTATACTTGTGAAATGCATTTAGTTGTATGTGAGTAGTACTACTGTAGAACTATTTTACATACTACACAGTGCAGTTTGTGAATCCGGCACAAACTGTACAGCATGATATCTTGTACATTCTAATCACATGTTCCTATTCTCCATATGTTTCTTGCTTTCATTTCTGTAATGTTGCTTCAGTTGCTCCCTACCACCCACACACACACACACTGCTACTCTTTGTTCATCTCCTCAAGCCTGAGTGACTGGTACTGACATTAAATTATGACACTAGAACATGGGACCTGCAGTTTACATGGATATCACTGCACCAGACACCCATTCTCCTGGGTTTGGAATTTGTGTCATACAGATTGTTCCCACATTACTCACTTTCTGTAACATGTGATCCCTTCCCTACAGATTTTTTTTCAAAATGCCCTAAAGTTTTTTTTCATTCAAGTCACGGAAACCTCCAGGAACTCCTGAAGTAGGATATCGGAAAAGATGGAATCACATAAATTGAGCCAATGTATTATAACAGTAGATTCCAGCACATCTGTTATGACAGAAGAGAGAGCCTCATTTAAGATGGTGTTTGGACGTGCGTCCGACTGTCATCGCAGTGGGATTGAGACTGCCTGACAAGGAGTTGGTGTCCTACCCACAATATTTTGACCACCTTGTGACAGTCGGAAACTGCATTTTTCTACTGCAGTTTGTGCTGCGGCCCTGAAAAGGGTCACAGCACAAGCTTTCGGGGCCGCAGCACAAGTTGCAGGAGAACAAGACAGTTTTCAAACATGCATGCACCGTGTGCCAGGCACCATGTGGTGCCTGGCACACACTGCATGGAAGTTAGGGAGGCACCACATGTGTCCCCCAGGCCACTTAGCAGTGGCCCATGGGGGACAGGGGCCCTGCTTGGAGCCCCCAAAAACCCTTTCCGCCAGCCTTTTCGTGGCAGTGGGACCTCCATGAAAAGGCTGTGGGAAATATGCATCTTATTTCCTATGGTGGTACCTGAACAGGCACCGCCTCCATTATAGGGATTAGGGTCTGACCGCTGGCACGACAGACTCCTTGGGCCTGTGGGAGGTAATGGTCTTTCCCTAAGAACACTACAGTCCGACCGTCCACATCGTAATGTGGCGGTCGGACTGATGGCCTGGATGTCAGTGGGACCGCCACCGAATGCTTGTCGGTGGTGACCCCATTAACATCAAAATGAGGCCCAGAGTTTCTTCTTGAAGCTTGTGTGGATGTGGCTTTTCTTGAATATAATGCATTGAACAAATCAGGCGCGAGGTGCATCATGAGATTTCTGTGGATATCTCAGGAGAGGGACAATAGTGTATTTTGCAAATCAGACCAGGGTGAATTAAACAATGTTCTTATATTGGAATACCAGTCTTTGAAGGAGGTCAGTGTAAAGGAACATTGCTAGAGCTCTATGAATGGCTCAGTACAGGGATATCAGTGCTGAATGAATAGTAAGTAAAAGGGCATCCAAAGTAATATGTGGCTGTCCCAGTCTCAGCACAGGATAATCTCTGTGTGCTACAAATCTGAATAGCTATTTGTTGCAGATCTTATTCTGATGAGTCTGTTATTCCTATTTTCAGACGAAACCCCTTATTTTCGAATGAAAGAGGATGCAAGTAGCTAGGTAATAATGGGTGCATGTTTAGTGGCAAAACCGGTGAAAAAATGCCTGGAAAAGGCTGGCATTTTTGATAATCCTGTGGAAATTGGCAAGGGAGCGTCCTTTTCTCTATTTAGTCCTAAATCCAGAAGTTATAACTCCTAATGGCCTGGTGTAGTACCATCCTGTATTAGTAATTAGTCACTTGCCTTGAGCTCTATGAGCGCTCTATGGATATCTGTTGCAGGTCCGAATATATGGACATTGTGAGATCTCTGTGAATGCTTTAATAGTTTTGATATCAGTTTTTGGCGAAAGGCAAAATAAATAGAGCGTCAAGGATTTAATAAGTAAAATATCTGTATGTTTAGTTCAGCTATTTTTGCCTTATGATATATGCAATACTGTATAAGAAAAAAAATGTTGTTATACAGCACAGAACAAAAGCACAGTAAATCGTGTCAAGTCTTAGCACACTGAAATATTGAGACCTTTGAACCCATGCACTTTTAATCAATTCCACTATTATTTTGCACTTGCCTGTGGTGCAGGACCACACGTGGAAAGTGGCTAGTGGTACACAGCAGCTCTACACTCAGTGAATATACAATCTAATTGAGTCCTGTATTTATTTATGATGTGGTGTATGGGTCTTATAGAATACCATTACCTAGACTTGTGTTTCTTTCCTCGCAGTGGCACTGTACTAGTATCTTGCCCCCACAACCTCTCTCCTCCTGGCTCCAACCCCCTTACTGTTTTTTCTGCCTTTCGATTTGTTGGGTACCCTGCATAGAATAGAAGGAAATCATTAAGAACAAAAATACCACAGCAGGGCCAACTCAGCCTTACATCCTTCCATAAAGAAAACAATTACCACAATTATCTAAAGCACCAAGACAAACTTCGTGTTTAAACGATGAAATCAAACTAACAGCAAACTTAATAGCTCAGAATCCTTCCCGGGCTGTCTGCATATGATCGTGAAATACAGAGCTCCGGAGGCATTGATAAACTTGGGTTCCCATCGCTGACTTCACAAGCCAGACTTCCATGCTTCGTAGGTAGGCCGAATGGGTGCCAGCCATAATTGGTTAATAACAAAGTGCAGCCTGTCTTTAAACCCCTTTGAAGTCTTCTTCCAAAAGGCGCCAGGTAAGTGCACGCTGTAATCAGATTTATTTTTGTACACTGTTTTCAGTCAACCGGACGCCCGACACATCAATTTTCACCCTGCAGACATTAAAGGTGGGCATTTGTGTAGGATTTAAGATTCCTGGTTATTTCTGAGGAATGCCTTCCGGCCAGTGGGTGGTAATGTAAAGAACGGCCCTAAAATCCAAACTTCACAGTTAAGGCTGAAGATTTCCATTACAGCTTGACAGAATCGAAGTTTCCATTCCAATGACAAGTCTTTCTCACCTAAATCAAGAAATATATTTGACAACCTTTGCTTGGACTCGATGACATTCAGGAGCCAAATAAATAAAAATTAAAAAAAATAGGGGCGGAGATTTACATTATCTCCACCTGAACATATTTTTACGTATATTTTTTTGTTATTTGCCCGTCTGAGAGCATTGTCAGAAACATGCCTTGAAAGCAGCGTAAGGCCCTGAACTCTATGCCTATTTCTGGGAATGTCAAATGACTTCTCCCAAAGTGCAGAACTTTGCATAAGTTGAATGTAGACTCTTCTGCAAATGCACATTTTTTTCTCATAAAGGAAAACACCTTCCCCAACACTCGCAGAAAGGTTGAGTGCGGTCCACTCCCCTTCTTATCCTGAAAAGAGAGTGTAAAACTGGCCAGTCCCAGGATGGAAAGGGGTTAGCGTAGACTTTGAACGTACATATTTGTGGGCGCTTCCAAAATGCCAAGGAAAATTAGCCTCTGAAATGTCCACTTGCCACACCTGGAGTGGGATTTGGCTGTGCTGAGCTCTCCACACTCATAGCAGACAAATCCACACTCGAAAATGAATTAACACCCACCACAAAATACCGGCACACATAAAAAAATGAATTTCAGTCACATAAATTTACAACAAAATTTACGTTTGTTGAATACGGTTCTCAAAGATTTGTTTTACTAATAAAGGTGCTCAGCTACATCAGCAGAGGGACTTTTCACCAGATTCAGAGAAGTTTGAAATCTTTAGGCCCTAAATTTCGATGTTGATTTGTGTTCTATACCTCCAGTTTGATTCCACTGAACAGATCTCGTCACAATTGACAAGTAGCAGCCTGCATGGATGTCAATTTCATAAATGCCAGGAGTAGCGAAAATGACATCACATACCCTTTGACCTTAATGACATCACAGGATGTTACATGATATTACCATTGGCACTGATTTTATGGTTGCACATCTGGAAAAGGGACACGGTTTGGTTAAATCAACCCATATTAAAAGATGTAATTAACCTAGAACAAGCTAACAGTATCCCCTGGCTAGTATAAGTTACAAAGTCTCTCACAGACCTGGGCTTAGCCGATTTGTATATAGCTCCAAATAAATGTTTTCCCTTTTCCAAGACTATGCTGAAAGAGGCATTCTTCAAAAAATGTGAGCTAGAAAGATGGCAACGCAACCAAAGTAAAGCTACAGGTACTCATTACCATACTCTGCCCAGAATACTCAAGGTTCATGACTCTTAACTCTCCTTTGTTACTAACAATATGCCTCAATATCTTTTAACAAGGATGAAGCTAAATTTTTTCCCCTTGATGGTAGGATACCCTGCACATGTACACTCACCAAATAACCGGTCACAATGTCCTGGTGGTGGCTTGTCTTTCCAAACCATGTCCCATATTTTATTTTTCTGTCATTTTTAGGTCTCGCTCTCGAGACCTATTGTCGCCCACTCGCCTCTCAAGGGAGACAGACAGGGGCACATGCGTTGATTTTACATCGTGGGCGCGCACGCCCAGCCGCCCGGAGCCGTGGACATCTCCAAGTCAGCCATGCCTCTCTCAGTCGCGCGCGCGCACACACACACACACACACACACGCAGGCACACGCAGGCACACACACACTGCATACACACACGCCCACACACACACACGTGCACACACACACACAGGCACACACACACACACACACGCAGGCAGACACACACACGCGCACACACTCCCCACTCCCCACCACTAACTGTGCTCTTTTGTCACTGGCTCCTTCATTCCATCGCATCACCGGATTTCTCTCCTCCTGCTGTCTCCCGGGAACGCCAGCACTCCCGGGATCCCTGCTTTCTTCTGGGCTACCCACACCCCTCTGCCTCCAAGGTGCCGTGCTCCGGACGAGCTACGTCACCGCGAGCCTGGCACAGAGGCGGGGCATCTCCCGGAACCTCGCAGGTTCAAAAGAGCTTTCCTGCCTATCAAAGCAGAGCCCGCCTCTCTCCCCTGCGTTCGTAATATACGCGCACGTGCTTGTTGCTGTGCGTTGAATTGGAAGGAGGTTTCCAGAAGAGTTTTCTCAAGGGGGTGGAGACATTTGGCAGCGGAGCTGTATCCTTAAACTGGTTTAATTTTAGATGCTGACCAAGGTGAGCTCATTTACAATATGGAGTCCCGCCTTCTGTTGAAGTGATAATTCGTTACTGCGACTCCTCGCCCTGTTGTCGGTCTGTAAGGAACGTGGGCGTCATTATTGAATTTTTACATTTGCTGGTTTAAATTAGTTTTATATCTGAAGTCCCCTATTCACCCCATAAAGGGACGTTGTTTTGCTCGTAGAAATCTTGATCACCGGCGTGGTTGAAATGGGACGGGGGCCCTAGGTGGAAGAGGGAGGGAAGTGACTGAGACGAAGCTGGAATTTTAAGCCTAAATGGGGGATATTTCTACACTCACCGCACCTCTCTGTCCACAGATGCTGGGACGGCTGGGCGTGGCTCCTGGGTGGCACTTCGTGGACGTACTGGAGTTCTCAGACGAGACCCTTGAATCTGTACCGAGCCCAGTGTGCACGCCAGGCTCGACCTAAAAATGACTCCCCATTGAGATGTTATTTGGGTAGCTAAATGGGTCTCCCAAGTCGTCATAAATGCCTCATCGTATATCCTGAATGCCAGGGTCTAAGGGACTTTGCCAAAATGCTTAGTCTCTATGTAATCTGAGGCCTTTGAGAGGCGCAACATGACTTTTCTTGCCTAGTACGTCATTAAGTTTTACTGCAATATAGATTTAGGTGGGAACTGAACTTTTCACCTCAAATCTGTTACAGTGAACACAATAAAACCTGCAGTAATACTGCGCCTGGTATTTTTTGAAGACAGATTGAAGGTGTAATATGAGTTTTATTGCGGGGGGCATTTGAAAACTACCTGCAGTAATTAGTACCATAAGATTTTCCAAATAATTCCATCCCTTATGGCAATTGTCACATCCCTTTAATTTTGTAGCCTGGAGTTAAACTCCACATGGTATTTTGATGTTTTGCAAACCTTGAAATGTCGGCCCTAAATCTCAAGTGGCCTTAAATGCATTTTATTATGTACTAAGTGGGATGCACCTTCCATCTTTTTTGTAAATTTGCAGTAGAACATTGCCTTGGCTGTTGGATTAAAATAGTCCACATCACTACTCCAGCTTTGATGCCCTGAACCTTAATGCACAACCTTTGTTCTTGCCTGTGTCAGTCCAGAGGTTCTGTCAAAATCGACGGGCATTCTGCCAAGCTATATCTCGGCTGTGTAGAAAACCAAATCGGCGCAATATGAATCCATTTTGTCACAACACATACCCAATTTCCTCTAACCTCTCATTTTCCGAAAGGTTCATTTTGTGCAAATGGCTTTTTATGAGTACCGCCCCCATTATCCTGTGCTGAATACTTCATTGGAAATATATTGTGCTGTTTCATTTAAATACAGTTAGAATGGTGGATGGTACACTAAAGGCTCTACTTTATATCAACTCCCTCACTCCTATAACCTCAACTAATGTAACTTGAATACATGTGTCTTAGCCATGTTGTACACCAGCCTGGCTGCTGTTAAGCATTGCTAAAAGTTATGGCGTAGAGGAGTTGTCAAGTGGACTGGTAAAAGTGCATCAGCATTGACTGCAGTGTAATGGTGCAGAGTGGATTTGCGTAGTGGTACAGGGTAGAGTGAATTGGTGTAGCATAGAGTGCAGTGGTTTAGAGTGGAGTTTGCATGGTATAGTAGCACACTGCCATCACAAAACACATTTTCAATTGAAATGACCATTACATTTGCACAGACTTAGTTTACTAATAAAATAATAGTGCACAAACGAAAATGTGTGGCAATTGCATCACCCAGTGTATTTTGTTTTGCTCATATTAAAGAATTTGTTTTCAACATAGTTCAGGAACAACAAATTATTCCTAATTCTTATATACTCTGAAATAATTGTACGTTCATTTAAATGTGTGCAGGAAGAAGCCTTTCCTACCCCCTGTACACCGCAAGATTCACACAGTGTGATATAGTAACGTTAATTCCACAGAAATCTTGACCAGCTGTCAGATTAGTTGGGCTCTCTCAAGGGAGAAGGAAGACTACATTTCAAATCCGGCTGAAGCTTCCCTCACACTGCCTTAACTAAACTCTTCAGTATTGAATAATCGGTGGGGGGATGGAAAAGGATTGGGCTGTGAAAAAACAGTGGTATTGAGAACAGGGGGAGGCAGCTAAGGCAGCATGAAGGGAAGACACTCCAGAGAAGTCTGCTATCTTACACAAGGAGCCTCACCAGTGTGTGCTTCATGTAGGGACTGCCTCTTCAAATCTTGTACTCGGCTTGCAACAAACACCATAAGGGACATCTGCTTGGGCATCACAAATGTCATGTGCCTATAGGCTTACTTCATATGCCTAATTGGGAAATTCGGGTTCAACAAGTAGACCTGTGTTGATGACTAGCCAAGAGATGAGCTCATGGCAGTGCTTGATGCTGGCAATGCCCTAAAACACCAAACAGCTTTTTGGCCCTCACTGCGATATTAACCCCCGCCTCCCCCGAGTCTACTCTTGTTTTTCTATTACTGGTAGCAGAAAAATGCACCAACTCTGCAACTATTCTGCAGCTCAGTTTTGAAGGTCTCGTTACTTTTATTCATGCTGACAGCATGCATATGCATCAACCACAGCTAACCAGAAAACGAGGCAACCCAAATCCACTGTACTTAACAGTGGTCTCTGGCTGCTCTGGTCTCAAACTACAATAAAGAGATGCCAACAGACTTGATCCAGGAGGCCCTTGTTAAGATAGACATCAGTGCTATGATCAGGCACACTGGTCATTTTTCTCTAACGCTGCACCCTTTGGAGCCTAAATGGGTGTGGGGGGAGGGTGATGAAAGTTAATTTAATCTAGGTTGACGGAAGCATTCTGAAAGGGCTGTCGCCAGAGCTGCGAATGTTATATTGAAACCAAAGTCCTGAAACACTTGGAGAGCAGGGCATTTCCACCCTCCACACCCTCACAACCAAAGACAGCTTAAGTACTTCATATGTTTGCCTATCAAAATCTCTTCTCTTGGATGAATTTAAGGCACATCCACCTTATCGATGTACCAATGTCCTACATGCACGTGGTGAATGTTGACGTTGTTACTAACATTACCTCGATCTGCAGAAGCCGAGGCATCACCATACATCTAAAACAAACTTTGAATTACTTTGGGCATAAGTTCAGGTACTTGTTAGAAAAGGGTACACAAACTCCATCCATGTAAACTGTCTGTCCTAAAAACTGAGTGCACACCATCATGCATTTATTAAAACGAATCCATCCCCTTTCTAACTCCCAGTGCCCAATTTCTGTTAAACAGGATGTCATGCTAGACATTATCTCATGCTACCAAGAGATTGCGCAGAAATGGAGCACTGTCCTTGCACCAGTAATGTGGAACCGTAAGTTAACTGGTCTTCTGCAGAATTCACTGTACAAGAATACCCAGCAAATACTTGGTGAAAAGCAATGAGCGCTTCAAATCTCCAGTGTCTGGGAGGGCTGTGAGGGTGTTGGCAAAACTTGACCAGCTCATGGTAGCAAATTATGCTGTGCTCCCAGTTTGCAGTGCAATGATCCCTAGATGTTTCTGCTGAAGTTCCAGCTTTTAAGATTGTTGCATCCTTGGGTAGGTGAAAATGACACTGGTGCAATTGCTGGCTAATTCTCTCATAAATTACAAACTAACTTTCCAGTGCCACTACAGTTGATAAAATTAGTAAAGGACTTGTGCTTGGCTTCCTGAAAATTAGTCTTCAAGGAGTCGCCATTAATTTATCCATCTAAGCTCCAGCTGATACAGTGCAGGTGAAACTAGGAATATATATGTATATTTCTACTGTAGTGTGAATATCTTAGTTGTGCATTGGAGGATGTGTGTACTGTTGTAAAGGCACTTGGGGCTTGTTACTATGTAATGTAAGTAATTGTATCCCCTAAACTGTCAACCATTTAAACTTAAACTACTATTTACTATTATTATGAGTCGGTCTGTGTAGGTAGCTAAGCTTGCCCATATGGTCATTTAGTCACACCTCAATGAAAAACCACACAGCCCGGGGGAAGAGGGTTAGGGTTTGAAGACTGGATGGGAATGGGGGTTTAAATCGTGCCAAAACGCTGTCTGCAACTAGGCCCAAATCCCGCTTTTCCAACATGGATTTTCTTCAAACCACTTGCAATAAAAATTAGACCTTCCCAGCAGCGGTCCCAGACCCCTCAACCCACCCCCAAAAATCTAGAACCCCCCCAAACAGCCCCCCAAAAACATGCAATACTGCTAGGCCTAACTTAAAATTGTGCCAAAACGCTGTCTGCAACTAGGCCCAAACCCCCCTTTTCCACCATGGACTTCTTCAAACCAGTTAGGCTCCTTGATGTACATTTTCGCATTGGTGTCCCTCCCAGACTCTTAGTGTGCCTGATACATGTTGCAGGGGTAGAGGGTGTGGGCGCTACCACTGTAGTGCTGCTGCCAGGGGTACTGGGTGTACCAGAAAAAATGTCTGTCGCTTCTTCACTTCACCCCTGCATGATCAGCCCCTCATCACC
The DNA here is from genome assembly GCF_964261635.1 of Lissotriton helveticus. Lineage (NCBI taxonomy): Eukaryota > Metazoa > Chordata > Amphibia > Caudata > Salamandridae > Lissotriton > Lissotriton helveticus. The sequence continues at coordinate 700,935,879 of NC_136068.1, read as the reverse complement.
ATCAGATGCAATATGAATGGATACATTTGGATTTGTTGTACGTGTGGTTTCCCAGGTCTTGCTCATGTGCGCCTCCCAAATGATAGTGTGGTGTTTTTGGAGATGACCTCCCTGGCCTCGGGTACCATAGTTGGTACCAAGCTTACCCCGACTAACTACTTGTTTACAAATTGAACAAACGACCATGTTTTCCGCCTTTTGGCTAACACTAAAGAAGTCCCAAACTGGGGACTGGAAATGTCTGCTGGTGGTAGAGGTGCTACCTTCAGTTTCAATGCCAGATGAAGTGGAGGATGGCCGTGGCTGAATTCGACTCTGTTGTGCACTTACAGCTCCACGTGCTTTTTTAAATGACACAACTTTTTAAATATGTTTTATTAGTGCTTTATAAAGTGTGCACATGACCCATGGGTATCGGAGCGCTGTACATAAGGTTGAAAGCTTAAAAGCTTTGGTCATGTCCAGGCTAGCAATGGCCTTCTGTCCCATGCTTGGTTTCTGGTTTAGTAAACTGGTATAAAGCTACAGCCCAGATTATTGGATCTTCCTCTGGCTGGTCAGTTGGGCACAATGACAATGGTTCGAAGTCTACTCGCTCTAGAATTGTTAGCATGAATACCCCATGAGGGAATAGATATTTTTGAAGTAAATCAAGTTATGATCTTCACATGCTAGTCACCACGTTGATATGCACTGTAGTGAACCAGTCAGTCAGTTACTTCAAGATTTTTGTAAAGTCTAGTTGCCTAGCGTTTGACAAACAAAGAATTGCAGTACAACTGGTACCAAGAACTCTCCTTAGTGAGGTGTACTAATCTAAGTGTCAGAAGTGGGTTATGTTGGAAGTGGATGAGCAGGGTTTGGAATATCAAATTTGCTGTGCGGGTTGTCTTCCGTTACCTTTATAGTCTGTGTTCGCAGTAGTTACATTTTAGACTGCTTTTATGCACCAGGCCTTGAGTGTAGTTTCTCTCTTAAAAATGCTTCCACTTTTTTCCTTTTAAGGGAATACCTTCACTATACAATGTTGGTGTAGCAACGAATACATTGATTAAAGTGTACTACAATTAAGGGGTTAATATAATTAACAGCACTATTTTAAAAACTAGAAACTATTAAACTACAAATAAGCGTTAGCAAATGAAGCGGGTATGCTTATTTTTCAAGAAGCAGTGTCATTCCCTTTGCATGGCCACTGCAAGCTGCTGTTGGCCTTTTTCTTAGCCTGAAATTCGTACTTGTCTGCAACTTCCACATTTGCAGGAAAGAAATGTGCAGCTTTGAAATTGCAAGAAAAGCTACTAATGTTGTGTCACTTTTGTCCACATCTTCATAAAGGCATGTCTGAATGCAGATACATTTGTAGAGTCTCGAGGCTCTAAGCAGATCTAAAAAAAAGATGCATCGGAGATGATTTTAGATTTTTGTTGTGCGGCTAGTCACTCTAGGTGGTAAAACATTCTTTGTACTGTTGGAATTTTCTGCTATTGGTTTTACTGCCTTTAAACTGACAGCAACTCTAGGACTGGTGATGACCTTAAGTCACTCATGCTACACTGCCTGGAGTGCATTATAGTCGTCATGTAATATCCCCAACTTGCTCATGGGCAGATGCCTGGCTCCCCATGTCAATAGGTTTGGGCGCTGTGTTATACATTGAAGAGCTGCTTCACTGATGGGAGTCTGACCGATTCAGGGGGTGAATGGAGTGAGACAGGATGGAATAAGGGATGATTAATTGCATAAAATAACTACCAATGCTTGTTGGTCAGGGTCTCCACCTCCATCCCCCCCACCCCTGCAACCATCAATACATGCACTGCCTGCTCATGCGTCCATGCACTTAATTACTCACTAAACCATTAATTCATTTTTATTCAGCCACTCGTGGATTAAGGGTTGATTACCAATGCATTGGTGACTCACTCATGCAGCCACTCCCCTAGCCTTTTCTTTCAGCTATCAGTCTTTGCACACGCCTTGGCCGTCTTGATGCTTATAGTTCAAGTTGCCCTTCATTCATGCACGCAATACTTCGCTCCCTCTTGGACCTTGTAGCTGTTCGCTGGAAGCTATTATTGTGCTACTAACGTGTATGTGAGATCCTGGGTGTGGGATATTGGCTCTATAAAGTGCAATAAAAGGCACTGCGTAGAGTCCAGTCGGTCCCCAATTGGCTTAGAGGTGTAAAAAGATACCACAGACACTTATGTTAAAGGGACGTCTTAAGCGCACATACACGAGGCGGTTTCATGGCGCTGAGGGCGGAAAGGACGCAGTGTTAACAGGCAATCACCTCGCTGATATGCTTGGGAGAATAGACAGGTTTTAAGCCTTTTTCTGAACTGGGCATAGGGGGATGCTGTTCTCACTTCCAGAGGGAGCGAGTTCCAGAATTGCGGGGCCGAACGGCAAATCTGTGCCCTCCATGCTTTTTAGGTCTCGCTCTCGAGACCTATTGTTGTGGAGATGCCTCTCAAGGGAGACAGACCGGGGCACGCGCGGCGATTCTGGTTTTTGGACACGCACGTAAGATGCGCCTGCCACAAAGCGTGCACAGCTGGCTCGAGTCAACAGTGTGAACGCGCGAAATTGCAGTGCAGCATGAAAGCAAACAGGCCTTCGCATTTAGAGCTTCGTGGCCCACCTGGTGCTGTTTTGTGTAAAACGCCCCAGCCACACATCATGTGTCAGGCTGTGTGGACAGTCTAGTCACATTATATAATCACACCGCCCAGACCACCACCAAACCCATCCTTCACTCTCCCTTACAGCTACGCACGTTTATATTGACGACAATAAACTATAACCCCCATCTGACTGGCCCATCCTCACCCTTTAACTGGCTGGTAATGAAAAAATGACTGTACATACAAATTAGACATTTTTAGATGATTGTATTTTTCTCTCCTTTTTAAGTTACTATGCATTATATATACTCGTCGCCTAACCCGTGAGATATACAAATGCTTTCCTGTGTAAAGCACTTAAACATGCCTTGGGATGATGTCCACTCTATGCAAAACAATTGACTAAATACTGCTCTGTTATGTGCATGACACCTGTCATACGTGTCGTGTGTCCCTATACACTTTTAACACAATTACCGAATATTTACTCCAACCCCAGCAGCTTGATGATAGGCAGCCCTCCACCCCGGGTGCTTCTCACCTTCCACCCCAGCCCCAGTCCCCCGCCCATCCATGGCCCTCCCCGGGCAGTGCTGCCCCTGCCCCAGGCGTGCACTCAACTGCGTAGGTCTGTGCCACGCTGTTGGCCCAGGGCGCAGCCGCACCTGCTCCTGCACGCGGGGCGTTCTTCAGCTGCTCGCAGTCCCGCTGGTCCAGCTGGTGGTTGGAGGGCAGCGCCAGGGAAGAGGTGTTCATGTTGGGCTGCAGAGCCGACATGAGGAAGGTGCCGCCGAGCTGCGCAGCACCCACCGACCGGAGCACGGTGAAGCCTGCAGGCGCCGCCACGGGGCAAGAGCCGCAGACCACGGCAATGTGCACGCCCACGATGCATGCGCGTCCCTCCCACCCCTCCCCATTCAAGCAGCAAGCTGCCCATTGTATTTTTTTATTTATGCGTTTTCATATAGCGTGGACTGTACCCAAAGGTGTCAGAGCGTTTTACAAAAGGAACAGAACTGATATAAGAGAACAATACAAGTTAACAAATTGCAAAAGTTACATTACATGAGGCAAAAGTGACAATCGTGAGTGAACAAAGTACAAGTGGTAGCCAACGGTGCATTACAAGAGGAAAAAGTGACATGTGTGCAGGTTACCAAAGCGTACAAAGTAGAAGTAGAGGTATAATACTGCATTAAATGGAGGACACTCAAACGCAAGAACAAACGTTACATAGGCAATGGTGACACTAGTGCAAGTATCGAGAGCAAACAAAAAGTAAGAGGTAGCAAACTGTGTGAGCCGGTACGAACAAAAAGGCACACCACTTCACCTGCATGGAAGTGTACACACAAATATGGCTTGTTGCGATACCTTCCAAGTAATGCAGACCAGTGCGCGAGCAGACTTTGGTCTGTGAAGGCGCTTCCCACGAGCAGGTCTGTGAACGTGCTTCACATGAACAGCTTTTGCACGTTCATTCAATTTGAGTGCTCCTCTCCGGTAGACCTGCTGCGTTAATTATAGGTCCTTTCCGGGAGAGGTGCTATTATTTAGCAGCATGGGGCGCCTGTCGGAATGCTGTTTTAATGACTTTCTTTTTATTGGAATGCAGCCTGTTTCTCTTTCTCTTTTTTAAGATAAATGGAATGCTCCGAAATAGTTCTTAAATCGTTCCTTTTCCTTTAAATGCAATCAAAGAAGAGCAGTTTCATCAACGCCAGGGTGTTTTTGAAAAGGACAATGCTTTCTTTTTCACAGAAATGTCTTTGTTCTCACTGCATTAGGTGTCTACGTAAAGTCACATGGTGTAACCATATGCTTCCTAAAATGTAGCTCAAATTGCCTCCAACCAACTTCCTGTTCTGATGTGCGTTTTTTTCACCCCTTGCTGCGCTCGTACTCTCGGGAATCTTCCTCCCTGCAACAACAAATAAACAGGACTGGCAAGCAACTACCTCAAAGGGTGTACCCACATCGGAACTTTTTATTTAAACAAAAACTTTATTAAAAATATCTTCAATGGTCAAAACCATGGAAGGACTCATGCGTACACTAGTTTATCACAATAATAGACCAACATGAAGGTCCCTTGCAGTCTGCCAACTAGTGCTAAGCACTCACCGTGGATGTGTGTCAGAACTTCACCTGCCGCCGACTGATTCGTCGTCATTTGTTTTTTGTTAGTTTTTCCTCTGGCTTGTTCCAGCACGTCAGCCATATAAGCCCCGCCTTCTTGCTTGCCGGCGTCTCTTTTGATTTACTCAGTCGTAATCTGGATGCTTCTGGTAAGGCTATTTCCAACCTTGATTGCCCTTTTGATTTGTGCACAGGCCTCAGTTAATTTTTCCTGCTAGGCCTCCATAGTGCTTATGGTTTTGGCAATCTGCTACGTGCCCTGACCTCCAGGTATTTTGCCCAGCTGTTCTTGAGCTCCGCACTCCCACCTTAATTTGCCAGGGGTCACACCGCGAGATTACAAACACAACACGGCATTAGTACTTACATTCACACGGCCCATTGACTAAGTTTTGATTTTTTTAAGCTGCTCTCTTCCCTGCTCTTTCTGCTATGCTGAATTGTGTCCTGCGTACCAATTGGTATTGGTCTTGGCCTTGAAGGCTCATTATTCCTGTAACCCCACATGCATTCAGTGCTTTTCTCTTTTCACAACACACAGACCCAACGTTGCATGGTCGTGGTACACGCCGTACTTGCGTGGGCTTATGATGTTTTGTACATCATCACATTAATGTCTCTTATTCACGGAAATCCACCTCTACACGGTTGTGCTTCACACAGTGTTTATACAGGATTCCTTTAAATGACCCTATGCTCTAGCGTTTTCCTGGTATTTTATCACCTTCAGGAGGTCTGACATTCAGGGCGCAGGGTTTTGATAACATTAATAATGCATTTTCCAACCCATTTACCGAAGCCTCCCCTTTGTTTTAAGGTTTCCGCCCATTCTGGATATTTCTCCTCTCACTCACAAGGGCCTGTGCGTTTGCTCAATCCTCCAAATAATACTCTGCACCCATCTGCTGTTTTCGTGTGCCTCTGTTGCTTGCTTGTGATCGGGTTTTCGTGCGCCTCTGTTGCCTGCTTGTGATTGGGTTTTCGTGTGCCACTGTTGCCTGCTTGTGATCGGGTTTTCGTGTGCCTCTGTTGCCTGCTTGTGAACGGTTTTCGTGTGCCTCTGTTGCCTGCTTGTGATCGGGTTTTCGTGCGCCTCTGTTGCCTGCTTGTGATCGGCTTTTCGTGTGCCTCTGTTGCCTGCTTGTGACCCGCTTTTCGTGTGCCTCTGTTGCCTGCTTGTGACCCGCTTTTCGTGTGCCTCCATTGCCTGCTTGTGATCCGCTTTTGTGTGGCTCCAAATTCAATAGGTGTCGCATTTGCGATAGATTAGGCTATTGGCATTGTAAATGACAATGTCATTTACAATGCCAATAGCTCTAACTTTGGCCAAGGCGAGACCGTTGCATTGCAAATGCTTGTTATAAAATAGAAAGAAAAAAGTATATCCTCCCCTTGATAACAAAATTGAGCTTATATTCACATTCTTCAGCTTTTGCCAGTCATTAATTCCCTGGAAACACCATATATTTCAGTTCTTTTTTCAGGAGAAGTACAACAGACAGGGGTGTTGTTTTATTTGATCATTTATACTAAACTCCCACGTTTGGAAAATGACTTACTGTATGGCTTTAAAATATGCTATTTGGATTTGCTGGGGGGGGGTGTATTCTTAATTGTATGCTGCAACAAATTCTTTTCACAAGGAATAGATGTCGGTTTTAGCAACAAGGTGTTTTGTAAATATCGTTATTTTTGTGGACATAGCTTAAAATTAATTATTGGGGGCGTGGCCAACTGCATGGCCGGGTAGCCGAGTCTTTCGTAAGATCCGCTGGCCGCAACATTTATCCTGTTGTAATCCTGCTCCTCCCAGCCGTTACCCCCACATACCTGTGCCTGAGGTGACAGTGCCGGCGTTGGTGATCCTGGTGAAGCACTTGGAAGCTCCTTGGGTGCCTGGCGGCGGGGCTTTGATCGGCGCGATGATCAGCGCGCAGCCCACAAAATGGCGGCCAGACAGACTCAAACAGGGAACTGAGAATAGTGGTGGAGGTCTCCGCCCATGCATGCCTGTTGGTGCCAGATGACTACGCTGCGGTCCCAGCGACAGACTTTGTTGCAGATTTCGTTACTGGTAAGGGACATTGACCCATGCGCGGGAGCGTCTGCAGCAGCTGGCAGCTGCCTGCAGGATACACAGAGCCAGACGGTGCCTGCAGTGGTCGAGGTGACAAGGCCCGCTCGGCTTGGCGCTGCAGGCGGAGCGGGGAGTTCTCCTGCAGAAGCTGCGGTGAGTGGTGTACTGTGCTGGCACGCGCTGCCTGGACACGCTGGGGGCCAGCTGCGCAGTGTGCCTCACCGCTCCCCCGGCAAGGCAGCACGCCTGCAGGACGGGGGACTTTTTCATCTTTATTGCCATCTGGGTTGAGGCAGAGTGGCGGAGCCCTTCTGTGACTGGGGTGAAGGCTGCACTGCTGGGAGGCCCGTGAGCTCACAGAGGACTTTACTGGGGGAGTGTGGTCTCTGGTGTCCCCCGTTTTTGCTGCAGCTTGCTGCTCTCTGGTGCCCCTCCCCCATCATCATTTTGGAGATACATTGGCACGTAGAGGAACTCACCCTGATCCCTGAGGCAAACAGCATTAATCAGGGGCCCAAAGAGGGAGAGAGTCCTGACCAGTGAGGCTGCAGTCACCGGTGTTCCACACATGTGACATTGCTGTGCAGTGACGGCCTGGGGTTCTCCCTGAAAATCACATTGGAATCTGGCTGGGATGTTTGGACGGCAGTGAGGGGACATTAGTGGACATTCCTCCCAGGGTGCAATCGCCAGTGTAGTGTATTGTTGTCTCTCTCCTGTCCTGGATTGCTTGTTGAGCTGAACTTGGACGGTGAGCTGGCTGGTGCTGACTACATCAGCGGACTCTGTACTGCAAGGCAGGGTCCCAGCTACTGCACTTCCACCTCTGGGAGCCTTGTGCTCTTCCCGACTGCACTGGTTCTCATCCTGGTCCACCATGATGACGAAAGATAGGGACTCTAAGGCGGCCAAACATGGAAAGATGGATCGTTACACGAAGGTACTCCCTGCGCCTACCGGGGCGGAGGGAACCCCGGCACCCCGCCCGGATACAGAGGAGATCCTGCATGCGATCCATGCCTCTTGTGAAAGCCTGGAGGGCAAACTGGCCAAAGTACAGATGGAGGTCTCCTTTCTGCGACAGGATCTGCGCAAAGTCTCTAAACGTGTAACAGAGGTTGAGCAACGGGTCTCAGAGCTTGAGGACACTTCCCGGACCGCGAATAAGGAAGTAAAGGATCTTCAGGTTGCAGTGAAGGATGTACTCTGGAAAGTTGATGATGCTGAAAATAGGGCCCGCCGCAATAACCTGCTCTTCGTAGGCTTTCCAGACAATGCGGAGCGTGCGGATCCGGGTTATTTTCTTCTGACTTTCCTTAAGGATGCCCCACCGATGGTGCCGTTCTCCTCATGTTTTGTCATAGAAAGAGCGCACAGAATACCTGGGGCAAGGCCACCACCCGGGGCTCCAACCCGACCGATGATAGCTCGATTCCTGAACTTTCAGGACAGGGACTTGATCCTCAGGGAACTGCGAAAAAAGGGTGAAATCAAGTATGAAAACACGAAAGTAATGGTATTCCTGGATTACTCTTGCAATGTTCAGAAGCAGGGCGCACCTTTGGGCCTATCAGGGTGAAGCTCCGTGACCTTGGGATCCAATACATGCTGTTATTTCCCACCAAACTTAAAGTCAGTTTTCGGGATACCACACACTTTTTTCAGACACCGGAGGATACCTGGACTTGGATTGAGGAACGGCCTCAGCTGCGGCGGAGGACGCCCCCTCCTGCCGCTCTGCCTGCCAACATACAGCCGACTCGTGGCTGGGAGAGGCTCAGGCTGCAAAGAAGAAGGCGAAAGATCAAGCGCCTGGCACCAATTGGGAATACACCAGGGAGAACATTAAGGCCCAGACACCCGAAAGCCAACAGTCGAACTCGGACGATGATACAGCCCTGGAATGTGCGTCGAGTACATCCGTGAGATATAGTGGCCATGGAGGCTCAGATCAGTCGGAGAACTTTGAATCGCGAGCAACGGACGCGGCACAACCTCTCCTGGAGACTATTAAGCACCTGGAGACCTCAGGCTCGGGCCCCACGTATGGGGACCTTTGTTTATTGCAGCATTCACGTAACGGCGGGGAGGAATGAAATAGGGGGCCAGACGCCCTCGCAGAGATGCTGTATAGCTCTTGAATCAGTCGCTGCAAAGAAGGGAAGTATACAGCGGATTGTTTGTTTTTTCTCTCTTTTTTACATTATTTTGTAGTTGAGTGCGTGAGGGAGGGGGGCTACAGACCTCTGGGTGGTTTTCCCGCACCAGTGTTGTCCTGTTGACGATTCAAGGGGTGGTGGAGGTACCTGTAGAGTGTGGGGTGGGGGTATGATGGGTGTTGTTTGCCATTGGGGATTCCATGTTTGTGGCAAGGGGGGGGGGTTGTTTAGATTTGAGCATTTCTGCACACAGTAACGTAGTAGTGAGGTGGCAAAATAAAGATGTAAAGTATCATGTTATTGCAAACTCAACGGCAGTGGGGAGGGGGGAAGGGTTCCGTGGGTAAGTTTGACACAATGCACCAACACAATGGCTACATCTAACACAGGAATGTACTTGATCCTCTCTTTGAATGTGAATGGGATGGGAAGCAAGGTTAAGAGGGGACTGGTGGCAGCATACTTTAAAAGGTTAAAACCCGATGTTATTCCTCTACAAGAGACACACCTGAAAGGCACTCTATATAAAACTTTATAAATAAAATAAAATAAATAAATGTGGGTTCCTGGGTAGAGGTGCCTATAAGACCATGGCACATGCTGTATACTCCACAGGGGCGAGGGGCGTTACAACACTCGTCAGGAAAAACAAGCCTTTTAGAGTAGAACGCACTTGGACAGATCCTTGCGGCACATTTGTAGCGATTAAAGGGGTATGGAATAGAAGACACATTACTTTTATTAGTGTATATGCGCCACCCAAGCTACAGAGGCAAATGATGGACAAACTCGCAGCAATTCTTTTGGAGACGGGGTCGGATACAGATATCATAGGGGGAGACTTTAATGATGTAATGGACCCTAGGAGTGACTGCACGACTGTTCCAACGGGTAACCTCTGAGAGACACCGCTTAAACGGTTTGTGGATCCATTAGCACTAGAAGACACGTGGCGTAGACAACACCCTCAGACCAGAGCCTATTCCTTTTACTCTGGGGCGCACAAAGCCTTTTCCAGGATAGATTAAATATTCGCTCCAGCAGGGGAAATTGGGGAGGTATATAGGGTCGAATATCTGGCAAGGGGCCTCTCAGATCATTCACCCTTGTGGCTCACAGTGGGCACCCGCACACGTCGACAGAATGGGGAATGGAAATTTAATCTGTGGGTACTCAAGGACCCACAAGTTGCTAAGGAACTGCGGGTGGATACGGAGCTGTACTTTAGCGAGAATGTGGGGTTGGTGAATTCTGCTATTTCTCTATGAAAGGCTTACAAACTGGTGTTAAGAGATAGGGCACAAAACATTATAGCACACAAAGAAAGGGAGGAGTCGCAGCTGGAGTCGCAGGCGAGCGGGGGTGGGGACCCCTCCATGTTACGCAGTCTGCATCTCCTCAGGCAGGAATACCTTTCGCTGGCCAAAAAGACGCACAAAATGCGATACAAGCCATGAATCGGCGCATATATGACATAGGTGACAAGACTGGCAGGTTATTGGCATGGTCAGTATGAAGAAGCTAGACAATAGATGAGTTTCGCAGATACAAGCAGAAGATGGTCAGACTCATCTGACCCCTATCACAATAGCCAACTAATTTGCGGACTACTATGGGGCCTTTTACAAGCAACGTAGTTTAGCTGAGATGCCCTGCATACAGGAGTATCTTCAGGGCATGCGGCTTCCTACCTTGACAAATGAGAAATCCAAGACATTGGATAATAAAATCACAATGGAAGAAATTGCGTTAGCGATTGGCCAGATGAAAATGGGGAGGTACCAGGTCCTAATAGGCTGTCCTCCGAATTTTTTAAGCAACATGCAACGCTTTTTGGTCCGCACCGCCTCCAGCTATATTTGGAGGCGCCCACAACCGGAAGCCTACCTAGAGACCTAGAGACTTGCGTACGGCCACAATTGTAGTACTTCCAAAAGAGGACAGACCACCGCAGGACTGCAGCTCATATCACCTATTTCCCTCATAAATATGGAGACCAAGATATTAGCTAGAATATTAGCAAATAGGCTTGCCATGGTAATTAATGGTCTCATTCATAGGGAGTAGTCGATTTCATGCCCAAGAGGTCGATGAGGCTTAACCTGCGGTGGCTACATAATTGGTTGGAGGTGGTTCCCGACCGGGAAGATCCACACCTGGTCCTCTCCCTTGATGCTGAAAAAGCATTTGACACTGTCCATTGGCCGTTTCTTATGTCTGTTATGGAAAAGTTTGGGTTCGGACCGGTATTTAAGCGATGGATAGCTGTACTATATGAGAAACCTGTGGCCAGGGTTAGAGTAAACGGAGTACTGTCACGGGAATTCCCAATAGGCAGAGGAACTAGACAGGGTTTCCCGCTATCGCCCTAGCTTTTTGCTTTGGTGTTAGAAGCCCTCACCCACGTGATCCGACGGCACCCGGACATTACAGGATTTAGGAGTGGAGAAGAACATAGACTGACGAACGCATATCTTTACATGTGGACGATATATTATTGTATGTCACGAACCCAGTGAAGACACTCCCCGCAATAATGGTCTGCTGTGAGACATATGGTATGCATGAGGGATATAAAATTAACTAGGGGAAGTCCTTCCTGTATCCAGTAGGTGAGGGCGGCAGCCATGTCTTCTGCCCCAGCCAACTTGAGATAGTGCGGAAAGGCATAACATATCTGGGGATATATGTTACAACTAACATGACAATGGTGCTTAGAGAATTTCGAGAGGATGTTGACAGGTGGAAGACGTTGCCACTAGCGTTGCTTGACAGGGCAGCACTATTTAAGATGATAATGCTCCCCAAACTTCTATATGTACTGCAAAATACTTACCAACTCATACCGGTTGAGGTATGTAATACAATTAACGATCTGCTTCGTACGTTTATCTGGGGAAGGAACCCACTGAGGATAGCACTGGCAACTTTGCAACAAAATCAGTACAATGGTGGCATATCTCTGCCCGACCTCAGGACATATTACTAGACGGCACATTAAGTTGTGGTGAACGAATGGCAACATGTAGAGAGAATGTACTCAGTTTACCAAGCGCCCATACACACACTATATATATGGGGGTAGAGGAGCTGCCCAACTCCTGACTGGGACACAGATTGTAATAACAGCCTGGAAGTAGGCTGAAAGACAAATGAAATGGGATGGTCGAGTCACTAAGGAAACCTCACTCTGGGTAGGTAACTGGCTCAAGGAAATTGCAAAATGATGAGTGTTAGAGATGGCACCATTGGCGTGGCTCTCCCTTCCATTTTTGCTGTTGCCTCATGTGTTTTTGCTGGTGTTAGATGCTTTGGGCACTGTGCCACTGCTATCCAGTGCCACAGTGCAAGTGCTCGCTATTGTAAATTGGTGTATTAATCAGTGGTTCCATGTTTGGCTATTTGGTTTACTTGTCAGACCCTAGTCTAGTGCACTGAGTGTGCCCAGGGTGTGTAAATCCAAATGCTGCTGGTGGGCCTGCAGCACTGGTTGTACCACCCACAGAAGCAGCCTTGTAAAATGTGTCTAAGGTCTGCCATTGCAGAGCCTGCGTGCAGTCTGGTACTGTCATGCTGACTGGACAAGTGCACCCACTTCCCAGTCCCTAAACCTTCCCTTTTCTTCATATCAGTCACCCCTATGGTAGGCCCAAGGGTAGGGTGCATTGTACGTATAAGGTAGGACAAGCCCTGATGTGTGCATGTCCTAATAGTGAATTACAGCCATTTTCGTTTTTCACTATTGCAAGGCTAACTGTTCTCCATAGGCCAGAATGGGCTGTTAGAGTTATTACATTTTATAATCCTACCTGTCTCAGAGAACATGGTAGAAATTTGAGTTTAGTAGGCCTGAACTCAGAATAATATACATCTTTTAGTGAAGTTGATTTTAGTATTCTGTGTTTGCAAATACCACTTTTAGAAAGTAGGTATTTGCTTGTCTAACCATTCAAACCTGCCTCTGCTACTCTGCTAGGTTGTGTATTCCTATGTCTGGTTTTGTGAGTGACAGGGATGGGGAATTCCAAAAGACAGGCTGAGTCACCCTGTGGTGAATAGAGAGATCTGCAACTAGATGGGAGGGAGGAGTTGCACCTGAACCTTGAATAGGGCTGTGCCTGCCTTCCACAATGCTGGCTCCACCCCCTGGGGAGCGGCTGATGTCTCTGCCCTGCACACTGAAAGAAGAGAAGGAGTCCTGTAAACAAAGTGCTCCAGGACTGTACTTGCCTTCCACAATGCTGGCTCCACCTCCTGTGGGGAGTCTGATCTTGCCTGCCCTGCACTGTGAAAGGAAAGGAGAAGTCTGATAAACAGAGTGCTTCAGAACTGGTTTGGACTGGGTAAAAGGCCCCTCTCCCCTCAGAGAAGAAAGGATTTTGGGGTATAAATATTGGGACCCTGATCCCATGAAATTAGATAACCATGGACTACAAGAATAAACCTTTACTGAGGAGAGGAACCTGAAGAAACCGAGGAGAGACTATTCCCTAGCTGAAGTGCTGCTTGGGGGATTGGCCTGCAGTGCCAAAGTAAGGAGAAAGGAACTTTGTGTACTTTGCTTTCAACCTGTGAAGGATCTCCAAGGGCTTGGAAAAGAGCTTGCCTGCTGCTGAAGTCTCAGGGACAACAGACTTCAACCCCCTGCTCCCCAGAGTTCTCTTGGAAGTGCCTGCTGCTGTTATGGGCCTTCTGAGGAACTGCATGTCGCAAGGCGCTAGAAGCGCGACTCAACGAGAAGAAGCGTGTCGCTGTGCCTTCTGTCGCAACTCCAAAGGAGGGTGTCGCCGCTGGAACTGTCGCACTGCATCGCATCGGAGAGAAGCGTGCCGCAACGAAGAGGAAGCGTGTCGCCGTTGCTGCTGCTGCCGCCGCAACTCTGTAGGAGGGTGTCACCGCTGTAGTTGTTGCACTGCACCGCATCAGGAGAAGAATCTCCCAACGAGGTCGGAGCATGACACCGTCGCTGTGCCTGCCGTCGCAACTCCGAAGGAGGGTGTCGACGCTGGAACTGTTGCATTGCACTACATCGACCAAGAGTACCTCGCATCCTCGAGAAGCGTGCTGCCGACGGTGCTGCTGCCGTCGCATCTTGGATGTCGCCGCTGTAGTTGTCGCATTGAGCGGAAGATTCACGCATCGTGGGAGAAGAGCGTCACCACTGGAGCTCTTGTCGTTGCATCGTAAGGGTGTCGCCGCTGCAGTCCACGTATTGAATCGAGAACTTCTCGCATCCCTGAGAAGCATGCCGCATCTAGAAGATCTTCACGTCTATATTTCTATGTATCTGAACTTTGCCGCATTTCCCATCGCTGTGACATTGCTTGTCGTGGAAGCACTACTAAGGTACATTGACGCAGAGTGTCGCATCTAAGAACTGAACTGAACTAAGCTTAAATCTACCATCTTAAAGTAATCATAGTGTGTATTTTTGTCGTTTATGGTCTTGTGGTAACTTTATGTAAAGTCTACTTATTTTTGATATAAAACCTGTGTGGTGTCCATTTGTAGTGTTGTCACTGAGTTACTGTATGTGGTCACAACTGCTTAACTTACAACGCCTCTGAAGTAAAGCCCTTCTGCTCATGCCAAGCTACCAAGGGGGTGAGCAGGGGTATTTTGGGAGCTTAATCCCCTTATCCTGACTGGAGGAGAGGGTCCCTATTTGTCACAAGTACCTACCTGTGCCAACTAGAGACCCCCAAATCTAACATTGGTGGTCAGCGGTGACGATTCTGGATTTGCATTTGTGACTCATGTACAGTGACTGGTGAACACTACTTAGTGAGTGCAGACCATAATGATACTCATAAACAAAATGGAATCCACTCAGTGGGGTACGGTTGTTACCACAATGGTGGGGAGCAACCAGTGTTGTTAAAATACCCCTCACACACCAACAGGCCCCTTGGTGTCATGCTTCATCATCGGGGTCTTCGCAAACCTCTACGGGATGCGGCGTGCTACGACTCACGGCTACGTAGGAGCACTTATCCATGAACTATGTGTTCGGTGTGTGTGAGTAAATAATGTGAGTGGTGAGGTGAAAGTGAAAAATTAAAAGATACCTGGCACGTGAGTACTGAAAAAAATTTTTTATTTAGTCTCCGGCTGGTATCGTTAAAAGAGTGCTAGAGTGGTTGTTGTCTACTAATTAGGGTAAACCAACCATGTTAGTGCGTCGACATGTTTCGGAGTTAAAAAACTCCTTCTTCAGGACGAGGATGTGCACTACTTATCCCCACCTTACTCACATGTATGTAGATATAAAAGTGTGCTCTACAAAAATAAGATTAGGTGATAATGTACCTATCTGTGTTTAATATAATAAGGTCCGTTGCGCCCAATTGGCGATTAAAGACACCTGAAAATAGAAAGGGTCAGGTAAAACATAGTGTAATACATGTTTTAAACTAATACTGTGTAAATACACAGAAGGGTAACAAGGAACAAAAAGTGAAGGTCCAGGAACCCTAAAAAGAAAAGAAAAAACGAACAACACATAGACTGGGACACACATTGATTCATAGTTTCTGATAAAGCCCTTAAAGGGGAAGTTTCTGACACTGATGTAATGCTTACTTATAGAAAGAGGTCAAATGGCCTCATGAGCCAAAACGTGATGAGGGGGTCCGTTCTACCCGTTCTGGCAACCTGTGAGGTATTCAAGGAAATGAATCAAAGCATTGTAATTCCTCGATCTTAATAAAGGTTTTTCACGTCATTCATCATTTCCATACATTCACACACACTCACGGTTACTTCTAGGGCTGACTGGCTTCCTACCCCTCCACGCGGCTCCGACGAGTAATTCGTCTGGTCAGAAGTGAGCCTTTTTATCGTCTAGCTTGTTCCAATTAGCCACTAATTGAAAGCGGAAAGCGCCCATATCAGGGCCTAACCCTTCGTCTCTATTCCGCATCTGCGCGCATCGGGTAGGGTGTTGCCAAACAAATGCGCATGTGCGGGAGAGCGGTGAGAGCCACCCGCGCATGTGCATCGCGGTGGTTTGGTTCTGAATGCGCTGGCATAGTATCTGCCGTTATGCGCATGCGCGAACGAGGTTATGGCGCCGTGCATGTGTCGGCCAGGATGTTTTGGATCTTCCTAACCTCGGATATGGAAAGTACATTAGGGTGAGCTGCCAGACATAATAAAGGCTCGAAAAAAGGCTTTAGAAAATACAATCATTATTTAGGGAGTTAACCATAAATCCCTTTAAGCAGCAGGTGTAGTTATCACTGCAAGTATAATTATCACTACATGGATGATAACGAGGATGTTTACCTTGGCAAGGTATTTTAGGCAAAAGTCTCTTACAGTAGGGTATCAGAAATTTTCAGTTGTTAACGTAGTTGGCTTTCAGTTATTAACGTGGTTGGCAAAGCAGTTGGGTACTAAGGATTTTCAGTTTCTAACGTAGTTGGCTCCATGGAATGGAGTCGTTCAACCCAATTACATCTGAGCCCAGACGGAACACCCATCTCTGTTCTTTCTCAAATAAGCCTCTTTCTGATGGCAACTGTTCAATAATAGTCCAATGTATGTCATTTACACAGTGCTGTGCTTCAAGGAAATGGGATGCCATTTTTGTTGTCTGTTTTTTGCATCTCACATTGCTCTTGTGTTCATTAATTCTAGTTTTTACAGCACGTGTGGTCATTCCCACGTACTCTTTTCCACAAGGGCATGTAATGAGATACACCACATTGCGGCTGTTGCAATTCGTGACAGCACGTTGTTCCCACTTTTCGCTGTTACTGAATTGAAGGCTCAGGCTTTTCTCAGTGAGGTGGCAGTTGTTGCAATTCCCACATGGTTAGTGCCCATGTAGTCCTTTCAGCCTTGTTTGCTGTATCACATTGGTTTGGGGTCTCGTGTGGACCAAAATATCCTTCAGGTTTCTCCCTCTTCTGTGGGCAAAAATGGGTTTCTCCAGATCTAGACTCCCACTTGTCAGGATGCGCCAATGTTTATTCACCAGCTTAGATACCTGGTTCGACACAGGGCTGTATGTCGTGACACAGACTATTCTACCACTTTCCTCTTTTGGTGCGTTGTCATCCAAAAGAGCTTCTCGGTTGTTGTTCCGGGCTCTTTTCATAGCCTGGTTGATGATCTTATCTGGGTATTTCCTTTGTTGCAGTTTTTTACTCAGATCCAGTGCTTGGATTTTGTACTTCCCCACATCGCTGCAGTTACGACGTAGGCGTAGGAACTGCCCATATGGTAAGTTTTCTCTTAGGTGACGTGGATGAAAACTGTCGAACCTAAGGAGGCAGTTCCTAGCTGTCGGTTTAAAGTGTGTCTCGGTTTTTAAATGGCCTGCTTCATGATAGATGTTAAGGTCTAAAAAGATCATGGACTCATTGGTTATTTCCTTCCCATATGACCAAGAAAAATCTGTCACGGACTTCATGCAATGGATTAACAGCCAGAATGATTTTCTGAGGTTTACCCATCAAATGTCCAATGAGTCCATGATCTTTTTAGACCTTAACATCTATCATGAAGCAGGCCATTTAAAAACCGAGACACACTTTAAACCGACAGCTAGGAACTGCCTCCTTAGGTTCGACAGTTTTCATCCACGTCACCTAAGAGAAAACTTACCATATGGGCAGTTCCTACGCCTACGTCGTAACTGCAGCGATGTGGGGAAGTACAAAATCCAAGCACTGGATCTGAGTAAAAAACTGCAACAAAGGAAATACC
The DNA here is from genome assembly GCF_964261635.1 of Lissotriton helveticus. Taxonomy (NCBI): domain Eukaryota; kingdom Metazoa; phylum Chordata; class Amphibia; order Caudata; family Salamandridae; genus Lissotriton; species Lissotriton helveticus. Next base: position 700,918,159 of record NC_136068.1, on the reverse strand, counting down.
CAGATAAGATCATCAACCAGGCTATGAAAAGAGCCCGGAACAACAACCTAGAAGCTCTTTTGGATGGCAACGCACCAAAAGAGGAAAGTGGTAGAATAGTCTGTGTCACGACATACAGCCCTGTGTCGAACCAGGTATCTAAGCTGGTGAATAAACATTGGCGCATCCTGACAAGTGGGAGTCTAGATCTGGAGAAACCCATTTTTGCCCACAGAAGAGGGAGAAACCTGAAGGATATTTTGGTCCACACGAGACCCCAAACCAATGTGATACAGCAAACAAGGCTGAAAGGACTACATGGGCACTACCCATGTGGGAATTGCAACAACTGCCACCTCACTGAGAAAAGCCTGAGCCTTCAATTCAGTAACGGCGAAAAGTGGGAACAACGTGCTGTCACGAATTGCAACAGCCGCAATGTGGTGTATCTCATTACATGCCCTTGTGGAAAAGAGTACGTGGGAATGACCACACGTGTTGTAAAAACTAGAATTAATGAACACAAGAGCAATGTGAGATGCAAAAAACAGACAACAAAAATGGCATCCCATTTCCTTGAAGCACAGCACTGTGTAAATGACATACATTGGACTATTATTGAACAGTTGCCATCAGAAAGAGGCTTATTTGAGAAAGAACAGAGATGGGTGTTCCGTCTGGGCTCAGATGTAATTGGGTTGAACGACTTCATTCCATGGAGCCAACTACGTTAGAAACTGAAAACTCTTGGTACCCAACTGCTTTGCCAACCACGTTAATAACTGAAAGCCAACTACGTTAACAACTGAAAATTTCTGATACCCTACTGTAAGAGACTTTTGCCTAAAATACCTTGCCAAGGTAAACATCCTCGTTATCATCCATGTAGTGATAATTATACTTGCAGTGATAACTACACCTGCTGCTTAAAGGGATTTATGGTTAACTACCTAAATAAGGATTGTATTTTCTAAAGCCTTTTTTCGAGCCTTTATTATGTCTGGCAGCTCACCCTAATGTACTTTCCATATCCGAGGTTAGGAAGATCCAAAACATCCTGGCCGACACATGCACGGCGCCATAACCTCGTTCGCGCATGCGCATAACGGCAGATACTATGCCAGCGCATTCAGAACCAAACCACCGTGATGCACATGCGCGGGTGGCTCTCACCGCTCTCCCGCACATGCGCATTTGTTTGGCAACACCCTACCCGATGCGCGCAGATGCGGAATAGAGACGAAGGGTTAGGCCCTGATATGGGCGCTTTCCGCTTTCAATTAGTGGCTAATTGGAACAAGCTAGACGATAAAAAGGCTCACTTCTGACCAGACGAATTACTCGTCGGAGCCGCGTGGAGGGGTAGGAAGCCAGTCAGCCCTAGAAGTAACCGTGAGTGTGTGTGAATGTATGGAAATTATGAATGACGTGAAAAACCTTTATTAAGATCGAGGAATTACAATGCTTTGATTCATTTCCTTGAATACCTCACAGGTTGCCAGAACGGGTAGAACGGACCCCCTCATCACGTTTTGGCTCATGAGGCCATTTGACCTCTTTCTATAAGTAAGCATTACATCAGTGTCAGAAACTTCCCCTTTAAGGGCTTTATCAGAAACTATGAATCAATGTGTGTCCCAGTCTATGTGTTGTTCGTTTTTTCTTTTCTTTTTAGGGTTCCTGGACCTTCACTTTTTGTTCCTTGTTACCCTTCTGTGTATTTACACAGTATTGGTTTAAAACATGTATTACACTATGTTTTACCTGACCCTTTCTATTTTCAGGTGTCTTTAATCGCCAATTGGGCGCAACGGACCTTATTATATTAAACACAGATAGGTACATTATCACCTAATCTTATTTTTGTAGAGCACACTTTTATATCTACATACATGTGAGTAAGGTGGGGATAAGTAGTGCACATCCTCGTCCTGAAGAAGGAGTTTTTTAACTCCGAAACATGTCGACGCACTAACATGGTTGGTTTACCCTAATTAGTAGACAACAACCACTCTAGCACTCTTTTAACGATACCAGCCGGAGACTAAATAAAAAAATTTTTTCAGTACTCACGTGCCAGGTAGCTTTTAATTTTTCACTTTCGCCTCACCACTCACATTATTTACTCACACACACCGAACACATAGTTCACGGATAAGTGCTCCTACGTAGCCGTGAGTTGTAGCACGCCGCATCCCGTAGAGGTTTGCGAAGACCCCGATGATGAAGCATGACACCAAGGGGCCTGTTGGTGTGTGAGGGGTATTTTAACAACACTGGTTGCTCCCCACCATTGTGGTAACAACCGTACCCCACTGAGTGGATTCCATTTTGTTTATGAATATTGCCAGGGGAGACAGAATCCACTATTCCCTCTCCCTCCCCCCTTCTGTTAATTACTATGACCATAATGATACCACATACTTTTTGGTAGATTCCTTTTTGGATTTGTTTTCTATTTTTGAAAGATGCCTGATTCAGTTGTAGTGGAGAGAGCAGAATCCGTAGCCTCTGTTGATCTTGAAAGGGAAGAAGAAAAATTGGAAAGCTACACAGTTGCACACCTGAAGTACTTTTGCAAAAAAGTCAATGTTTCCACCTCTGGGTTCAGAGTGAATGAAGAGTTCTACAAGGAGCTGAGGGCCTGGGTAGAAGCAAGGAAAACTCCTGTGATTGATAAGGATGACCCAGCAATTGTGCAACTGGAAGGGCCAGTGGGCCTAGGGGAAGGAGAGTACCTTCCCCTCCAGTTAGCAATGCTTCTAACAAGAGTCTGTCTCCAGAGGAGTTGGAGGACAGGGAGAGATCAACAAGGCATGAAATGGAGATGACCAAGTTCAAGGTGAATAGGCAACTGGAATTAGAAAATAGAAGGTTAGATCTTGAGGAAAAGAAAATGCAGTTTGAGCATTAAAAAGTTTTGAGGGAGTTGGAGTTTAAAACCAAATGTTTAGAAGTTACTCCCTCTGGTGGCAGCATACCGTCAGTACATACAGAAAGTAGAGTGTATATTCCCAAGGACGTGGTGAAGGAGTTTTACAAAAAAGATGATAATGGTCAATGGTTCAGAGCCTATGAGGTAGCCATGTCTTCCCACCGGGTCCCTGAGAGAGACTGGGGAGCAGGGTTGTGGGGAAGGTTCCTTAGTGAGGGGCGGGATACATTGTTAGACTTGCCTTCTGAAGTCCACAATTCATATAGCTACATGAAGGATGCATTGATGTCTATATATGGTTTGACACCTGAGCTCTATAGGCAGAGGTTCAGGAAATGGAAAAAGTTAGAAAACAGTACTAGGGTTGAATATGTCACTTTCTTTTGCCGAGCATTGAATGGTTGGGTAAAGGGCAGCAAGGTTAATGATTTTCAAGGTTTCTTTGATTTGATTGCATGTGAGCACTTGTCTGATAATTTTTTTCCAGAGCTGCACCAGCATATGATAGATAGCAAGCTGACTAACCCTAGGAAGCTTGCTTAGGAGGCAGACTGCTGGGTGAGCACCCAGGCCCACAAGGGTCACACGGGAGACTCAGCCAAAGGTGGGCAGGGTCCCGAGCAGAAGAGTGGGGGGACAAGGGTAAACAGAAGGAGTTCTGCAAAGGGCCCCAATGTAGTCCCCAAGGGAACCCCGTGAAAGGTTTCCAGCCTCCCCCTGAGAGAAAGCAAGGGGCCCGACAGGTAGTCCTGTTCCCCAGGGGCCACTGAAGTGTTACAAGTGTGGCGACCTGGGTCATAAGGCGAATGATACCAGGTGCTGCCTGTTTGGTAAACCAGTACCCACTGGTGCTCTGCCCCGGCAGATGGCTAGTGTAGCCTTGGGGGAGGAGATTGATGTCCTAGGTAGGTGGGGTCCCGCACAGATTACCGTAGTCTCTTTAGGAGGCAGTGAGATGGTCTCAGAGGCTCAGCTGCCCAGGAACACTAAGAAATATGGGCAGCGAGTGGCCGTCAATGGCCAAAAGGTGGAGGCTCTTAGAGATACAGGGGCCAGTGTGACAGCTATCAGGTGTCACCTGGTGTCTCAAGAGCAGATTGTCCCTCATGCATTTTGCCGAGTTGTTAACGCCGACAATACAGAGAGTCATTGTCCAATGGCTCAGGTTCCCTTTGAGGGGGAGGAGGTCTCTGGAACTCTTCAGGTAGCTGTGAGGCCTGCCATGCCTGTTGACTGTTTGTTGGGAAATTATTTTGAGAGCTCTACTTGGGAAAAGGTGGAGAAAAAAACTCACTTGAAGATGGTTGGACTACCTGACTGGGCATGCGTGACCACCTGGTCAGTGTCAGCCAGTAGGGGTTCTCAAGAGGACCTGGAGCCTGAGAGGGAGGCCCAGGAACCTGCCGAAGAGAGAAGTGGCGAGGGGCGTGGGAAACCGGCCCCGGAAGTTCCCACGGCCCAGGAGGAGATAGACCCTGAGGGGGATGCCCTGGAGTCTACCGGGGAGCAAGTAGGTGAACTGGGGGACCTGCCTGAGCTGACCCATTGGCAGCAAGAAGGAGGCCCCTCCAGGGAGGCATTTTGCAAGGAACAGAGAGAGTTTCCTTCTCTTGTGGGCTTGCGCCAACAGGCTGCAAGCCAGGCAGCAGGTGATCAGTTAGGGTCACACTTGATTTACTGGGAGAATGGTCTCCTGTATAGTGAGCCTAAGGTTGCTGAATCTGGGTCAGCCCGTGTGCTGGTGGTACCCCAGAAGTTCAGAGCCTTCCTACTGGGGCTGGCTCATGATGTGCCATTAGCAGGATGTTTGGGGCAGGACAAGACCTTTGAAAGGCTTGTCACCCACTTTCCTTGGCCCCAAATGAGCAAGAGCTCAGATACTCATTGCAGAACTTGTCAGACTTGCCAGGCAAGTGGAAAGAGTGGGAGGAAGCACAAGGCTCCTCTCCAGCCATTCCCTGTGGTCAGTACCGCCTTTGAGGGGGTGGGGATTGACATTGTGGGGCCACTGGACCCCAAGACAGCCATGGGCAACAGGTTCATCCTAGTCTTGGTGGACCATGCCACCCGGGACTCGGCAGCCATACCTCTGAGGACAGTGACAACCCCCATGATGGGACGAGCACTGATGGGAATTTTCTCAGTAATAGGATTCCCTCGTGAGGTAGTGTCTGACTGGGGAACCACCTTCATTTCTAAGTATATGGAGTCCCTGTGGCAGGAGTGTGGTGTAACCTACAAGTTCACCACTCCTTACCACCCCAAAGGAAATGGGTTGGTTGAAAGGTTCAACTGAACCCTAAAGGGCATGATCATGGGTCTTGAGGAACCCATGAGGCATAAGTGGGACGTCCTCTTGCCATGCCTGTTGTTTGCATACCGGGAGGTGCCACAGAAATCTCTAGGGTTCAGCCCCTTTGAGCTTCTTTATGGACACCCAGTCAGAGGACCTCTGAGTCTGGTTAAAGAAGGCTGGGAGCAATCTCCCAGGAAACCTCCCCAGAATGTATATAGCTACATGCTGGCCTTCAGGAACCAGACTAGGCGTTTCAGGCAACTCGCTGAGGTGAATCTGGAAACCAGCCAGGAGGAGATGAAGCGCTGGTATGACCGAAATGCCACTCTGGTAGAGCTTCAACCTGGCCAGAAAGTGTGGGTCATGGCTTCAGTGGAGCCCTGCGCGCTCCAAGATAACTGGACCAGATCATTCGAGGTTGTAGAGTGCAAGAGTCCAATTACCTACTTGGTGGACTTGCGGTCTCCTAAGAACCCCTTTAGGGTCCTACATGTCAACCGCCGTAAGCCCCACTTGGAGAGGTCTGAAGTAGGCATGCTCTTGGCAACAGATGCTGGGATGGAGGAGGAGACCGAGCCTCTTCCTGACCTCCTATCAGCCTCAGAGCAAGATGGGTCAGTGGATGGTGTTAACCTCTCTTCCACCCTGACCCATGAGCAATAGAATAACTGCCGCCAGATGCTGGGACAGTTTCCTGATCTGTTCTCCCTGGTTCCTGGTGTCACAGATTGGTGCATCCATGATGTGGACACAGGAGACAGCTTACCTGTGAAGCACAAGTCTTACAGGGTAACTGACAGGGTGAGGGCTTGCATCAAAGAGGAGGTCTCAAAGATGCTTGCACTAGGGGTGATTGAGTCCTCCACCAGTCCTTGGGCCATCCCAGTGGTCTTGGTCACGAAGGCAGCAGCGCCAGGTGCCACACCCGAACTATGGTTCTGTGTGGACTACAAAGGGCTCAAGTCAGTCACGAAGACTGACGCGCACCCCATCCCCAGAGCTAATGAGTTTATTGATCGGCTAGGGGCTGCACGGTACCTCAGCACGTTTGACTTAACATCTGGGTACTGGCAGATCGCCTTGACTGATGGGGCAAAGGAGAGGTCAGCATTCTCCACACCCGATGGGCATTTTCAGTTCCGTGTTATGCCCTTTGGGATGAAGAATGTCCCTGCCACCTTCCAGAGGTTGGTCAACCAGGTGCTGATTGAACTGCAGGAATTCAGTGCCGCCTACCTGGATGACATCGCAGTGTTCAGTGCCAGTTGGGAGGAACATCTGCGCCACCTCTGGGAAGTGTTGATTGCGCTGCGGAAAGCAGGCCTCACGATCAAGGCGAGTAAGTGCCAGAACGGGCAGGGTTCCACGGTGTACTTGGGACACCAAGTTGGGAGCGGCCAGGTGGCGCCCCTACAGCCCATGATTGAAACCATCCTTGCTTGGGAGCCACCCAAAACCCAGACAGAGGTGAGAGCCTTCTTAGGTCTCACGGGGTATTACAGGAGGTTTGTCAAGGGGTATGGCAACATTGTTGCACCCTTGACAGAGCTGACTTCCAGGAAGCAGCCCAAGAAGGTGAATTGGACTGACACCTGTCAGAATGCTTTTGAGGCCCTGAAAGTTGCCATGTGCATGGCGCCCGTGTTCAGGGCACCCAACTTTTCAAGTGAGTTTATCGTTCAGACAGATGCTTCAGAGCATGGTGTGGGGGCTGTTCTGTCACAGATGAATGAGGAGGGCCTAGATCAACCTGTAGCATTTATCAGTAGAAGGTTACTTCCACGGGAACAGAGGTGGAGTGCTATTGAGCATGAGGCATTTGCTGTGGTCTGGGCACTGAAGAAGCTGAGACCATACCTGTTTGGGACTCACTTCCGGGTTCAGACAGACCACAGGCCCCTCAGATGGCTGATGCAAATGAGGCGTGAGAATCCAAAGCTGTTGAGGTGGTCTATTTCCCTACAGGGTATGGACTTTACTGTGGAACACCACCCTGGTAGAGAACACGCCAACGCTGATGGTCTGTCCAGGTTTTTCCATCTTAGTTAAGACAACTTCCAGGAGTTAGGGTAGTTCTCCCCAATTTTCAGCTAGAGGGGACACGTGTTAGACCTGGCACCATTGGCGTGGGTCTCCCTTCCATTTTTGCTGTTGCCTCATGAGTTTTTGCTGGTGATAGATGCTTTGGGCACTGTGCCACTGCTATCCAGTGCCAAAGGTGCAAGTGCTCCCTATTGTAAATTGGTGTATTAATCAGGGTTGCATGTTTCTCTATTTGGTTTACTTGTCAGACCCTAGTCTAGTGCACTGAGTGTGCCCAGGGCGTGTAAATCCAAATGCTGCTGGTGGGCCTGCAGCACTGGTTGTGCCACCCACAGAAGCAGCCTTGTAAAATGTGTCTAAGGTCTGCCATTGCAGAGCCTGCGTGATGTCTGGTACTGTCATGCTGACTAGGCAAGTGCACCCACTTCCCACTTCCCACTCCCTAAACCTTCCCTTTTCTTCATATCAGTCACCCCTATGGTAGGCCCAAAGGCAGGGTGCATTGTAAGTATAAGGTAGGACAAGCCCTGATGTGTGTGGCATGTCCAAAGAGTGATTTACAGCCATTTTTGTTTTTCACTATTGCAAGGCTAACTGTTCTCCATAGGCCAGAATGGGCTGTTAGAGTTATTACATTTTATAATCCTACCTGTCTCAGAGGACATGGTAGAAATTTTAGTTTAGTATGCCTGAGCTTCGCTGGTTTGGGACTCTGCGGGGGAGAAAGACAACGCAGTGTAGGGACTCCAAGTTCCAGGAGCCCTGCTAACCGCCGCCACCTGTGCAGCTGAGGACCGCCCACAGCCCTTCATAGCTCCTCGCGGCACCCCGGTTCGTTGGTTTGGGACTCTGCAGGGGAGAAAGACAACGCCGTGTAGGGACTCCAAGTCCCAGGAGCCCTGCTAACCGGCGCCACCTGTGTAGCTGAGGACTGCCCACAGCCCTTCATAGCTCCTCGCGGCACTGCGCGGGTGCCGCTTTGCTGGTTTGGGACTCTGCGGGGGAGAAAGACAACGCCGTGTAGGGACTTCAAGTCCCAGGAGCCCTGCTAACCGCCGCCACCTGTGCAGCTGAGGACCGCCCACAGCCCTTCATAGCTCCTCGGGGCACCCGCTGCGCGGATCGCATGCGGGCGTGCGCAGGGCGAAGCCCGGGCCAAGGGCGGGCCCATTTGTGCCCGTTAGAGACCGGTGGAGGCCGGGCCGGGCCCCCCTCTAACATCTGCGGCCCAAAGGTTAGTTATCAGCCACTTTATTCCTATATTGAACAATGGACTCTAAACATTATACTTGAATAAGTTATAATGCCTGGTCGGGAAAGGGAAGGAAAGTAGCTACTGGCGGGCATGTGGTTGGGACCCTGGACCAGTTTATTACAAGGGTAACCTCGGTGCTAACCCATGAAATCGCCATAACAGAGCGCCGTGTGTCCCAGGAACTAGAATTTGGAAAACGTTCATCTTTGGGGGTTTGATTTTGGCAGGGACTCCGGAGAGAGCTAACTGCAGGGCCATTGCTCCAGCAGTCTTACCTCCAAGTAATAATCTTTTGCCACAGGAGGAGTTGCATGGTTTGTCTGTTTGAGGAACCTGACCAGGAAAGTAGGACTGTTCGAAAGAACCCACCGGCTTGCACAACTGGAAAAAAAGTAATTGCCGGTGCGCCAATATGGGTGTCTGAGAAAGGCCTGCCCAACCAACCGGTCCAGAATCCAGGGGCAATCCCGAAGAGGAAACGGGAAGGAGGCCAAATGAGGGAGGAAAAGCCTAAATTCCCTAAATTGAACAACCAGGGAGGCTTATCGGATCTAGTTCCCAAAGCTGAGGTTTAGTACATCCGGACATATCCCCTGTCGTTCTTTCCTCACTGGCTAACACTAATGGTATGCCACCACAATCGGACAATGGTCTCCTGCTAAAGATTGGTGGCTTGATTACCTTGTCCTTACAACCTCTTCTTGTTAGACTTACATCGATAGAAGAAAGGCTGGCGAAATTTGAAAATTCAATAATGTCCAACCTTGATGGTATCCAGAAGTTCAATCACGCCGATGGCCAGGCTAAGAAGACATTAACTGTTGGATGTACGGTCTCTGGTGGCAGAAATTCGACTATTGATGCTAACGCCCTAGACCCAAAAGCACCAACGGAAGGAATATCCTGCGGGAACATTGTAATATGCCCCACTGTTGCTAAAGCCAGGACACCTATGGTAAACAGTGACTCCACCAGGGGCGAAAGAGAACTCTGCCAATCGGTGGAAGAGGGTCCAGTGACATTGACACATCGGAGCATAAAGGGACCTGATAAGCATGCGAACACATTAGCGCATATTGACTTGCCCCCGGAGTCAGTCCCTTTTGTGATAGTTTTGGCAGGGGTCCCTGGTCTAACCAAGGGTAGTTCAGAATCATTTACTGAGTTAAAGAATAAAACAGTTCACTGGCTGAACATTAATAGACCATTACCCCCAAATGTACATAGTCAAACTTTGTTTGTCCGCAGAGTAAGTTGGGTAGGGTGGAGAAAGAAAGACATCCCAGGAAATTGTGTAATTGTCAATTTTGGGGATAGGCGGGCAGTCTCACACATCTGCGTGGGACCACGTCAAATTTTGAGTACATCCATCCGGGCACTTGACCTTGGCTATTTTTACCCCATCGCGTCAAATGGAGAGTTGCCTGGGTACCACCAAAGGACATGGGAGGGAAGCCCTGTAAACAGAAACCCCACAAATAGTATTGGGCTGGGCGGTATGGGTCCTGTATATAACATGCCAGTAAGAAACAGGTATAGTGTCTTGGATATGGTTGACTGACTAGCACCAAATTCTTTAATTCACCCTACCACTACTAATCATTCCTGTGACTCTCCATTGAGCCCGGGGGTTGATCTTACAGGACATTTGTTGGAGTGTAGGGGGAACACAGGCTATGACGACACTGTAAGGGAAAGCCCGTATGGTCGTGGGGAGGATGTGGGCAGCATGGCCGTTGGTGCCACATCCAACAGTGTAATAGCTGAGTATGAGGAGCCACATCCCCAAACCCCCATGATCATTATTGATAGTCCAGGCTCGGTAGTAAACTTGAGCCGGCAAGAAGCTGAATTGAATGTTGAGGGTAAGATGGATAAAAGTATAAATGGCCTCAGGGTTATCTCATAGAATACAGCAGGGTTGCAGGGTAAACTAGAGCAGGCTGATTGGGGCGATTTTGTGGATGCCCATGAGATTTGTTTATTTCAGGAAACATGGGCTCTAAATTATCTGCACAAAGTTGGCTTTATATTGTTCAGTGAGCCAGCAGTGAAAGGTGTGAGAGGTAGACCATCAGGGGGCCTGTGTTTATGGGTGGGCATACATCTAGGGTTTACCTTGAAGAGTTTAGACACCCACACACCGGACATCCTTTGTATTCTCCTCTCCAAGGCAGACTTTCCCAATCTGGCAGTTATTAATGTCTATTCTAGGCCAGTTAAATATGGGCGTACATCGCCAACTTTGGATCATTTGGCGGCCTTACTGGCCACTCTTTCGGGAAACGTATCCTTTATAATAGGTGGCGATTTTAATTGCCACTTCGAACCCCTAAATGGGTTGACATTATTGATTACATCAGAGGAGGATGCAACTCTATCAATCCCTGCAGCTAACGCTTATCCAATAAGGGGATGGGCCCCATTGGTCCCCCAAATGACATCCCTAACCCTTACATATTCGTTGAGGGCCTGTAACGGCCAGTTTCCGGATGATAACCCGGGCCATTTTACTTACAATAAGCCAGCCCAGGAATCGATAATAGACTATATTTTTATTAATATCGAATTGTGGAACAAAGTACAAAAGTTCTGCATTTTTCCTCGGGCTGAAAGTGACCACACCCCGTTAGTCCTAACACTTGAAGCACAAGCATTAGAATTAGGGCTACCTTCGGAACACAATCAATCGGATAACTTAATAGTGGCAGAGGGAGGTCGACGTATTCGCTGGGGTGTAATATCCTAGTCAGAAGACAGTATAGCAGAAATGTATCTAAGTGTCATCCCAATGCTGGAAAAGGCAAGTTCTCTCATAAGTAAAGGTCCCTGTAAGGAGGATAAGCAGGAAATGGGAAGAGTCCACCAGGACCTGGTTGCAACTTTGGCACCTTTTTTTTATAGTAATAAGCTCTGTGAGAATAAACAATCAAGAGGAAAAAGTTCTTGGTATAATTTGGCATGCAGAGACGCAAAAAGAGTGCTTCTGTCATGCCTTAAAGAGGGCGATAGGACAAGTATTAGGGAAAGTAGGTTCTTTTTTAAAGAAACGATTACCTCTGCGAAAGCAGATTGGGAACTGGCAAGATGGCAGGCAATAAAAAATGCCTTAGACCATAAAGATACCAGAAGTTTCTGGAATCTAGTCCATACTGGTCGAGCTGAAGGCAAGACTGCTATTGGGCCTAATATTAGTGAGGAAGCGTGGCGCCTCCATTTTAAAGAATTATATTCTAGCTACAAAGAAGCCGAAAGTGTAACTGGGAATATACTCAATGCTCGAATCTTAGCCCCACACATGGATGTACCAATCTGTACTTTAGCTGAGGTATCATCAGCAATTAAGAAGGTACTACCAAACAAGGCCCCCGGGTTAGATAGAATCCCAGGGGACCTGTACAGAAGTGAACAGGCAGTGTGGGCCGCATACCTTCAACTACTTTTTAATTATATCCTTAATGGACTGTCTCCCCCCCACATGGGCTGGGGCGGAGATTATCCCAATTTATAAAAAAGGATCCCCAACTGATCCCTTAAATTATAGACCCATCAGTCTCATTGATGTGTCACAAAAAATATATGCTAGAGTCTTACTGGCTAGACTCCATGAATGGATGGAGGACCATGACATCTTAACTCCCCTTCAAGCTGGGTTTAGAAGTAAAACTTCGACCATAGATCAGTTGTTTAGACTACAACTGATCTATTGGAAGCACATAGTCCTTGAGGGTGGAAGTCTGTATCTTACATCTGTGGATCTAAAATCTGCCTTCGATATGGTGGATCGCGACCAGTTGTGGGCCATCTTGTTAGACATGGGTGTCCCACCGTATTTATGCCATCAGTTTAGGTCCCTCCACGAGGGAACCTTTGCCAGGGTCAGGTTCGGCAAGAATGGCAAATTGACATCACCCTTCCCCGTAGAAAAGGGGGTGAGACAGGGTTGTGTGCTTGCACCAACTCTTTTTTCCCTCTTCTTCAACGGGCTGATTGAAGACCTTCTTACTGTTAATGATATTGACCCACCAAAATTGGCGAACCGCAAATTTCCTGCATTAATGTTTGCGGATGACACCCAGCTCCTCTCAAAATCACCTGTGGGGATGCAGCGTGTCTTAGAGGAATTTAGCCAATTCTGCAAGAGGAGGAACCTGGTGGTTAATATTACAAAGACAAAATACATGGTTTTTAACGGAAACTCCACCAACTGCCCACATCCTATAATGGATGGCTGCCCTTTAGATAGGGTTTCCATCTTTGACTATCTAGGACTTTCTTTAAATGACAAAATGAGGTGGGAACCACAAATTAATAAGGCAAATCTAAAATTAACCCAGGCCATTGGGGGGATCCTCAAATTGCATAAAACTTCAACCCAAAAAGACATAAGTCCACCACTAGAAATTTTTAAAATACAAGCTAGGGGAGCTACTTTATATGGGACTGAACTGTGGGGGCATTGCCTAGTAAATGCTCTCACAGTAACCGAAAATGGTTTTATGAGACAGATCTTAAGCCTCCCAAAAAATACTCCCCTTGTACCACTTAGAATGGATCTGGGTATCTGCCCCATAGCAGATCTAATATCAGCACGCCCACTGATGTACTGGCGACGTCTCTGGTGCACCCCAGAACTGGCCCATTATAGGGATGAGCTAAAAGTGGTACTGTCTACGTTGGGGGCTGGTAGGATCCCCTGGTTGGCTTTCATCAGGGACATATTCAGAGCGATGGGTATGGAAGATCTATAGATTAAACCAGAAATTTCAGGTGCGGAAATTTCAAAAAAGTTCTTAGCATGCACTGTGAAGGAATATAAGTTGTCTTGCATTGTACAGACGGTTGATTCCTCTAGTCTAACTTACGGGTTTCTTGATTTTAAGTGTCATTACAAGTTTGAGCATGTGTTAGACACTATGCAACCTGTCTTAGTAAAAAAATTTAGATATGGGACTCTCCCGCGTAATGCCCGAACAAATAAGTGGGGAGGCACCCTGGGCCGTCCTTGCCCAGGGTGTTTAGTGGAGGAAGAAACCGTGATACACGTGGTTTTCTTCTGTCCGGCATACAAGAGTCCCCGATCTAAGGCGGTGATCCAACTGTGCAGGAACCTGGGAATTAAAAACTATACAGAAATCTATAGGATTTTTAAAACAGACACTGACCCAGTCTTTGCTGTTGTGATTTCAAATTTTTTATTTGCAATGTGGTTAAAATGTAGGTATCTTCTTGACAGCTCCAATGTGAGTCTAGGATGCTTGTAGTCTGTTTATCCTTGTGCAAGTATTACGTAAGACTTACTATAGATATCTATACACTTGCCGTACCAACAGGGTTGAAATACATTTTATGATTGCTAGTTGAGGACAATTGTTAGTCACTTTTTAAATTGAAACTTTTATCTGTTTTAAAGGTTTGATAATAATTTATTTTTTTAAGATATCTTTCCAATATTGAGGTATAGCTACTGTCTTAATTCTTAAAAAGTGAGCTCATATTTCTTACGTGTTATGTACTTTTGCATTTGCGAATGGACTATCCCTCTGATTTTCTTACCAGCTTGTTAAAAAATTTACTTTCTCTGTTTTTATGGACTTTTATGGCTGTAATAGCCGAAATAAAGTTTAATAAATGAATAAAAATACATCTTTTAGTGAAGTTAATTTTAATATTCTGTGTTTGCAAATACCATTTTTAGAAAGTAGGTATTTGCTTGTCTAACCATTCAAACCTGCCTCTGCTAGGTTGTGTATTCCTATGTCTGGTTTTGTGAGTGACAGGGCTGGGGAATTCCAGGAGACAGGCTGAGTCACCCAGTGGTGAATAGAGAGATATGCATCTAGATGGGAGGGAGGAGTTGCACCTGAACCTTGAATAGGGCTGTGCCTGCCTTCCACAATGTTGGTTCCACCTCCTGGGGAGCGGCTGTTGTCTCTGCCCTGCACACTGAAAGAAGAGAAGGAGTCCTGTAAACAAAGTGCTCCAGCACTGTACTTGCCTTCCACAATGCTGGCTCCACCTCCTGTGGGGCGTCTGATGTGCCTGCCCTGCACTGTGAAAGGAAAGGAGAAGTCTGGTAAACAAACAGCCTGATTCATGAAGCGAAATAGCGCCCGCAATGGCTGCGAAAACGCAATTGCGGGTGCAAAACACGGAATCGGCATTCAAGTACGAAATAGCGAAATCGCTAAAAAATAATAGCGAGCGGAATAGCGATTACGCTGTAAAAGTCGCAGACTCCGGGAAGTCGAGCATTAGCGAAAATGAAATAGCGACCAACCACGGAATCTGCGAATTGGATAGCGAAACGCAATATTGTCTCAATCGGCATTCATGAAAGAAATACATTAGCGAAAAATCGCTAAATCGCACATTAGCGCGGCGCAATTTAAGGACAACTCAAAGCAGGTGGTAACCATAAAAGCCATGATTAACCAAATTTTGAAAAACTGTTAGCCAATCACCAACAGGTCCAGGCCTGACCAATCACACATAAGGACATTCAGCAGCAGCAATAGGCGTTCCACAATGCCTGGGATGTACCGTGCGTGAGGCGGCGAAGGCTACAGCGAGCAGCACGGAGGAGACGCATGAGGCAGGCACGGATTTACCGGCAGCGGGTCACCTTGCTGGGGCAAACCAGAGAACAGATTTATGCTAAATACAGGCTGAATGGGGAAATGATCACCTGGCTGATACAAGAACTCGACCCCATCATGCAGCACCCAACAAGGCGAAACAATTCTGTGCCCACACATGTGCAGGTATTGTGCAGCCTGCACCTCCTGGCATCCGGCAGTTTCCAGGGCATAGTAGCCGCTGCTGGGGGGATTTCCCAGCCCACCATGTCACGCTGCCTCCACACTTTTGTTGACGCCATGCTCACCCAGCTCCACCGGCACATCACATTTCCCACGAGCCAACAGGATTTGGACCTCACAAAACTTCAATTTTATAATGTTGCCCATTTTCCC
Source organism: Lissotriton helveticus (assembly GCF_964261635.1). Lineage (NCBI taxonomy): Eukaryota > Metazoa > Chordata > Amphibia > Caudata > Salamandridae > Lissotriton > Lissotriton helveticus. The sequence goes on along the minus strand of NC_136068.1, from coordinate 700,902,677 downwards.
CATGTCCTTGGCTGCATAGACTGTACCCACGTCGCCATCTGCCCACCAGCTGCCACGGAGTATATGTACCGCAACAGGAAGTCGTACCACTCCCTCAACATACAGATGGTCTGCAATGCCAAGACGATCATCACTGACATTGTGGCCCAGTACCCAGGGAGTACCCATGACTCCTTTATCTTCAGGCACAGCGGACTCCACAAACGACTGATCAGGGGAGAGTTTGGGGAAGGACACCTACTTGGTAAGTACACTTTGTCGACAATGTCACATTGCTATGAAGTAACTGCGCTGCACAGGCAATCAACATCTGCATCCTCTCATTCAGGTGACAGTTGCTACGCCCTACGGGAATACCTCCTGACCCCTTACCTCAACCCTGCCACACCTCAGCAACGCCGCTACAATGTTGCGCACATCCGGACAAGGAACTGTATTGAAAGGACATTTGGCCTGCTCAAGAGCAGGTTCCGTATACTGCACAAGACAGGTGGGGCCATGTATTACAGTCCTGCAGCGTGCTGCCGCATTGTGGCTGTCTGTGCAATGCTTCATAACATTGCAACCAAGCGCCGGATACCAGTTGACATCTCAGGCAGTGAATCTGAGGGGGACGACCGGCCACCAGCACATGCGCACCATGCACGCGGGGAGAACCCAGCTGAAGGCCACAGACGTCGCAACCACATCACAGCTAACAATTTCTAGCCCACCCCCTTCCCCCACCCCACATATCACAATTGCATGCAAACTGTAATGATTACACAAGGCGTATGTGTGCACCAAAATAAATGTATTTGTTTGAATCACAAAAAAATAAATGGGTCTTCGTAACAACTATATACAAAAAGCAGTATTCATGCATACTGCATGAGACGCTCCATTGCAGGCTTAAGTTCAGCCTGCGCCTGTGTCCCTGTCACAATGTCATTGGCGTCTCCGGCGCACAATTCCCAGGCGCCTGGGAGCCTCTTCCTCTTCCTGGGCAGCTGGAGGTGGGGCAGCCCTTGCGCTGCGCCTAGGTGGGGGGGCCTGCGTGGCAGAGTGGCTGCTGACACTAGAGGCACCCTCACTAGCATCATCACCCCCCACAATTGCCGGAATCACAGGTGCGTGCAGTGCGGTGACCGCGGTTGTCAAATGCTCCAGCACCCGGGTAATATCCTCGCAGCACTGGACGAGTTGGTGCTGCTGGGTTAAGGAGCGGCGCGCAAGCAGGGTGGTGGCATTTGCCGAGGCATAATTGGAGCGGCTGTAGGTGGACAGCCGGCTCAGCAACTGGTGGTGGCGCCTGCTAGCAACACTTCGGTGCTTCACCAGCGCAGCAGTGTTGTGTTCCATAGCCGTCGTCATGCGGTCAATGGCCGCCGTCATGCGGTCCACCCTGTCGCCCACTCCCGCAACATTGCGGCCGATCTTCTGCAGCTGGAGCTGGATGGCTCCCTGCTGCTGCGACTGGCGCTGGTGTAAACGCAGCATGCGCCGCTCCACACTCATGCATGCGTGGAAGTGGCCATTGCCCCTCCTGGTGGTCGGCCGCTGTGTAGCCGATGTGGCTGGCCCAGATGGTGGTGGACGAGCTGCAGGTCTTGCAGCAGCTGGTGTTGCAGGTGCGGCAGGTGTGGTGGGTGGCCTGGCCTTGGCAGCCGGTGGGCCTGAGGCGGATGCTGCAGGCAAGGTGGGTGGCCTGGCTGCTGGTGTTGGCGCTGGCGCAGGGGCTGGTGGCTGGGTGGCAGGTAGGGATTCCTCCTCCTGGGCCTCCTCGTCGATCAGCAGCCTCTCACTGTCGCTGCTATCTCCTGCACCTGTGAGGGTAAGTGGATACTCATTAGGTGCATGTGACTGTCAGACGTGCAGATGTTACATGCATGCTGGGTGTCATTCCCTGGGTGGCTGTGTATTTGCGCACTTTGGAACCTTTCGGGCCGCATTGTGGTAGTACTACATTGTGGACATACTACGTCTCCCACAATGCTTCAGGGCATTTCCTGATGCACGGCATGACTAAGGGCCAATGAGTGAGCCTATTTGGTCATGGGCGGTCATAGGGACAGGGTCGCAGTCGCATGCCACTTACCTTGGGTGTCTTGGGTGGGGCGGGAGGAGTCCAGAGGGGTGACGCCAACACACGCCTCCCTCTCCAACGTGTCCTCTACCCGGTCCTCCAGGGGGGTGTTGGGTGGGACAGTCGGGCCACCTCCTCCGGTGCCTGATGCCTCACCAAGGAGCTCCGCAACCCTCTCCTTGGCACGCCCTCGGAGGTCGTACCACCGCTTTTTTAATTCCTCCAGGGACCTGTCCGCAACTCCCACAGAGTTCACACTTGCGGCAATCCCCACCCAGATCCTCCTCTTCTCCTGCTCGGGGACCCTCTGGGAGTTTGCACCGAACAGCTGGTCGTGGTTGGCCACCACACCCTCTATGAGGTTCTCCAGCTCCTGTTCAGAAAATTTCAATTTGCGCTTTCGGCCAGCGCTGTTGCTGGGTCCGGGCTGCGGGTCGTCTGACATAGCGGTCGCTATTTCGGCGGGGTCGGGATGCGCAAACGGCGGGTTGGTGGCAGCTTTCCGTCGTGGACAGTCGACTGTTAGCGTCACTGTGGTGTTTGGGGGTGGGATTTGGCTGCTTCCTGGTTGTGATGTGATCACGGTGCTCGGAATGCGTCTTCCCGTTTTCCTGATCCCGCGAGAATGCGACTCGCAATCCCGTGCAATCGGGATTGCGAGCGCAATCTCGTGCGATCGGGATTGCGAGTCGCAATCCCGATCGCAGGTAGCCGGAAATAGCGATTATTCTGCGTTTTTTGTGGGTCGCTAACGGCTTTAGCGCCCTCATGCGAGTCGCTATTTTTTCTCAGAAAAGTACATGAATGCCGTTTTGCGTTTCCTCAATAGCGAGTCGCTATTGATCGCTATTAGGGACACGCAAAACGGCCCGTACATGAATCAGGCTGAAAGTGCTTCAGAGCTGGTTTGGATTGGGCAAAGGCCATTCTCCCCTCAGAGAAGAAAGGATTTTGGGGTATAAATATTGGGACCCTGATCTCATGAAATTAGATCACTTTGGACTACAAGATGAAACCTTTACTGGGAAGAGGAACCTGAAGAAACAGAGGAGAGACTATTCACAAGCTGAAGTGCTGCTTGGGGGATTGGCCTGCAGTGGTTGCCTTACTGCCAAAGGAAGGAGAAAGGAACTTTGTGTACTTTGCTTTCAACTTGTGAAGGATCTCCAAGAGCTTGGAAAAGAGCGTGCCTCCTGCTGAAGTCTCAGGGACAACAGACTTCACCCCCCAGCTCCCCAGGGTTCTTTTGGAAGTGCCTGCTGCTGTTTTGGGTCTTCTGAGGAACTGGGTGTCGCAAGGAGCTGTAAGCGCGACTCAACGAGAAGAAGCGTGTCGCTGTGCCTTCTGTCGCAACTCCGAAGGAGGGTGTCGCCGCTGGAACTGTCGCACTGCACCGCATCGGAGAGAAGAGTGCCGCAACGAAGAGGAAGCGTTTTGCCGTCTCTGCTGCTGCCGTCGCAACTCCGAAGGAGTGTGTCACCGCTGTAGTTGTCGCACTGCACCGCAACAGGAGAAGAATCTCGTAACAAGGTCAGAGCCTGTCACCGTCGCTGTGCCTGCCGTCGCAACTCCGAAGGAGGGTGTCGTCGCTGGAACTGTTCCCTTGCACCGCATCGACCAAGAGCACCTCGCATCCCCAAGAAGCACGCCACCATCAGAGCTGCTGCCGTCGCATCTTGGATGTCGCCGCTGTAGTTGTCACATTGAGCAGAAGTTTCACGCATCGTGGGAGAAGAGCGTCACCGCTGGAGCTGTTGTCGTCGCATTGTAAGGGTGTCGCCGCTGCAGTCCACGCATCGAACCGAGAACTTCTTGCATCCCCGAGAAGTGTGCCGCATCTGGAAGATCTTCACGTCTTTATTTCTTTGTATCTGACCTTTGCCGCATGTCCCATCGCTGCGACATTGCTTGTCGTGGAAGCGCAACGCAACCTAAGGTACATTGACGCAGAGTGTCGCATCTAAGAACTGAACTGAACTAAGCTTAAATCTACCATCTTAAAGTAATCATAGTGTGTATTTTTGTCGTTTATGGTCTTGTGGTAACTCTATATAAAGTCTACTTATTTTTTATATAAAACCTGTGCGGTGTCCATTTGTAGTGTTGTCACTGGGTTACTGTATGTGGTCACAACTGCTTAACTTACAGCTCCTCTGAAGTAAAGCCCTTCTGCTTGTGCCAAGCTACCAAGGGGGTGAGCAAGGGTTGTTTTGGGAGTGTAATCCCATTATCCTGACAAGAGGAGAGGGTCCCTATTTGTCACAAGTACCTACCTGTGCTAACTAGAGACCCCCAAATCTAACAATGAGGTTTCCAGGAGTGGGACTTATTAGGTATATCGCAACTTAAAGATATATTACACCATAAAGAGCTGGTTATGTTTTCACATATACAATATGAACAAATCTCAATACTACAAGTACATACAGCTGGCCAATGTGTGGCAAGCACAGCATGTAGATACCACTGACATTCCCAAATATGCGCCACCAGAGGGGCGACTCTTGACGTGGGAACTTGTAGAGAAGCCTGTTTCCTGGACCTGCAGGACGCTCATTAATAACAAACCAGACGCTTTGAAAAAACTGCGGGCAAAATGGGAGTCAGAGTTGGGTGAGATGGAGGACCTGGAGTGGGAATGGCATTGATGCACCCTCATGAGGTGGCCATCAGATCCAGGCTCCGGCTGATTCAATTTAAATTTCTGCGCAGAGCGTACTACGACAGGGCGCGTCTGCACCGCATAGGAAGGGCGGAAACACCAGAATGGCTGCGCTGCAGGCGTCTGCAGGTACATTCTTTCACACAGTGTGGGGTTGCTCACAGATTCAAGGGTATTGGAATACCCTGTTGGAAGAGCTGGGACTTGTTCTAGGTGAGACAAGTCCTCTTAATCCTCAGTTTGTTCTTTTGGGGATATCTACAGAAATTGATCTCCCCAAACTAAAGCTAACTCTACTTCAATTGGGACTAGTGGTGGCATAACGCGACTTGGCCAGGGCATGGGGGCACTGGTGCTTCCATCGCTGACAAAATGGAAAAAAAGCATGGATATTTATATGTTAGGGGAAAAGAAGACATATGAAGTACGGGGTTGTCCCAAAAAGTTTTGGAAAATATGGAAGCCATGGCTTGCACATTATGGGCTTTCACTCTCTGACTCACAATGATCCCCGCTGGGGGGTGTACGGGTTGTACTACCGAAAGGGGCCCACAATTGTTACCACTTATCGCTGGCCAACGATGTTTTCGTATTGTAATTTAAAAAATGCTAATAAAATTCTTTTAAAAAAAAAAAAATAATGATTCATTATTAACTAATTTTAGATTCCTTTTTGATCAAGTGGCATGAGGAAAATTGTATTCGGTAGTTTTATGCATATATCAAAAGCGAATAAAGTTATTTGAATTGACACTGATTGTTTTCCAGGAAGGCAAGTCACATGACCCTAACACCACACTCACACACACTGTTACTCCACTTACTCTCATTCCTATTCATTCTTCCTCACTCACTTGCATTCACTCCTAATCTCACTCATACTCACTTACACTTACTAACAATTAGACCCAGGTTTGCTAAGGCTTTGCACCATGTTTATGTCAATTTTGTGACGCAAATCCTGATCCAACAAGTCAAAAGATAATTTTCTAAAAGTTAACTTAAATGGAATTTCTTTTCTATGACAAAACTGCAAACCCCACCTCATGGTCCCAAACATAATAGTAGAGTGTCAGGTACCAATTACTTACCAATCTTAGGTTTATCTTGAGGGCCAACAGTCAATATTTTGCTCTTACCAACAGCCTCTTTGGAATACTCCTAGCACCACTGAATTCTGAGTGGGATTTCAGCTCAGTGGGCCACAGGACGAGAAACACCCTCTACATATCCGTTTCTCGCATGATTCACTCTATGGGCATTGTTTGCTCCAATTGCTCCTCTAGCTACCTCTTTTGTTTCTCCTGATAACTTCAGAGCGATCTCCTTACTCCTGCTATCTTTCCTAACTATCTGCTTTCTTCATTCCTTCAACCATTCATAGAATCTCCACAGTTTCCAGTTTGCAAATATCCAGTTGTTAATTTGCGCCAGTGGTTGCCAAAGGTGGTCACCACTCACCAGCACTCATTTTTGGAGACACAGCCTAATTTTTCATCATCAGACTTTGACCCTGAACAAGAAGAAGAAGAAAGAGAAAAAAAATGAAAACAGTGACAAAGGGTGGGAACCAGATATAAAAATAAACAAATAGTTAGATGTAATGACTGAAAGTGCTGAATGGTAGAAGTACAAGATTTTAGATGGAATCAAAAATAGACTCCAGAAAAAGAAGAAATACATGCCTTTGTGCCATAACACCATCACATGTATTAATAAACTGTTTACCTGAACTGATACATTGTATTACTGAGTTGTTTTGTAATTTTTAGGTTTTGCCTGCACAGCGCTTGCGCTGTGCTTGCGAAATCTATTGTATTCAATATATCTTAAAAGGGGCTCATATCCCGCCTTCACTTCTTATTTGTTCCTGTCCTTATCACTTTACTTTTCCTTCATTTTTATTGGTTGTAGCTAGGGCTCCCGGTTTTATGGTATTTATTTTTGTCTGTATTTATTCATATTTATTTTGTGCTATTTTTTTCTGTATTTATCCATATTTATTTTGTGTTTTCTGCATAAATTAGGCTGCAATGGATATTTGTCCACATTTATTTAACTGGTAAATGCATACTAGCATTTGAATGTTCAAAAGGTTTTAGCAGTATACAATGCAATAACGTTATGTGAAAACACATGCATTGTAGAATAGCACAAAAAACTGTAGATCTGCACTTAATTAAACTTAATTAGGAAATCTATTGTCTGTTTTCATCACTCCTACCTCCCAATATGTACACCTACTAACCTGGCGCTCATGATTGACAGTAGAAACAATTCCCCAAAGACGCCCTATTGCCCATATTGTTCTGTATTTAAAAATAAATATAGACAGGAAAATAAATAGTTTTCTGTCTGTATTTATCTGTAAAAATCGGTAAAAACTGAAAACTCTGAGTCATAGTTGTAGCATTGCATTTCCAGTGTGCTTCTCTTATCAGTATCCTGTGGCCCAAATACTCATTCGCATCCCTGGCCGCACGCATTTGTTTGTGTGCTGGGATTGGACTCATTTTACTTATGTTTGCGTACTTTTGCCATTACATTTGATGAATCCTTTTCATTCCACCATGCACTGCTACATTTCTTTCTTTCTCCAACACTTTCATTATTTCATTTCGCCTTTATTTAACTTTCCCTGGCTGCACGCTTTTGTTCTCGTGCTGGGATCAGACTTCTTTTAACTTATGTTTGAGTACTTTTGCCAATACATTTGAAGAACACTTTTCGTGCCAGCACCTTCTGATATTTTCTTTCTTTCTCCAATACTTCCTTTATTTAATTTGGCCTTTATTTTACTTTCCCTGGCTGCACACATTTGTTTGCGTGCTGGTTTACCTGGGTTGCTTCTTTTCCCTCCCACCCACAACCTCTCTGTGTTGCTGACAAAACCCCCAATGTCCCTCTACCCCTCCCACCATCCTTGCCTGTTTGTGATTTGTTTTTATGCTACTCTCCAGCACAAATCCAAGCATATCTTGAGATAAACAGGAAAGTGCCTCCTTACTCAGGCATATTTTGGGATGAAAAGAAAGCACTGCATTGCCTGCCTCTAATATAAGAGAAGGCTACTGCAGACTGCAGGATGGTGTTTTCAGCCTTGACCGTTCATCACAAATGATGGACTTTCATTGTCACTGTGATAAAACTGTCACTGCATTCTTCGCCGAGGGTGCATTTGGGTGACAGCTGGAGTCCTTGTGCATTCCATGTGTTTTTACAGTACTCTTTGTAAGTTGGAAATGTTAAAAATGTTAACATATTTCGCAGTTCATGCACTTGCCCGTCTTTGTTTTAATGCATTTAATGAGCATGGGTTATGCTTGACAGCCCCACTGACTGCCTCTGTGCACCCTTACATGGTACATATTATATATACCTTCTTTAATATAAGCATCCCTATCTCTGGTGCCAGCCTCACCAAAACAGGGGCAGTGCTTTTATAATGGAGGTCACCTTCAAAGGAATCTTATAGCGGGCCCATCTGTTGTTTATCGAGTTGGTTGACACTAAACATCAGCGCAAAGATGCCCCTCAAGGTACGCAGTCGCTACATCTGTCGGCAGACTCCTTATCGCTGATGGAGCACACTTTTTTTCACACTCTGCATGTCACATTAGATATTTCTTCACATCCCTGTTCACATCCTCTGCTTTGCAAGTCTTCTCCTGGGGACCACACCTACAGTGCAATAAGTTTGGAGGGTGCATGTTACACTCAACTAACAAAAGAAAACACAAAGAGCTCTCATCTCTGTCAGTCTCTTTACATCCTTCTGTCCCCACTCTCAAAGACCCAACAGACCTATCAAATGGCTTTTCCCTCCTCTGGTCTTATGGTCTCCTCCTGAGAAGCTTGCCTAGAAAAGATTCAGTTCTTCATGTATGTGTGTGTGTGTGTTATGTAACACAAAACAACAGAAGCCGTCTGTCGGATGTGCAGCTGTCACTAGTGCAGCAGGTGCAAAAGCACCAGGATGCAGGCATGAGGGGTGCCCTGCACCCCAAATATGGTTGTGCACTACTAAACTGTGGGAGGCACTGAGGCCTACATTTAATGCATTCAGTCTGGAATGCAACACCACTAGTCTGTGTGCATCGCACTTTAAGCTTAACCCGATACAAAATATAGGGTTCCCTTGTTTTCCTAGTTTTAACCTCCATTCAGAGCTTTTTATTTGTATTTAATACATTTTTTTGACACTTTCATTTTTTGTTGATGTTTTTATTTGGGGATTACGTTATCTGCCTAGAATCACAGGATGTTGGGCAGATGGCGAGCCTCAGGCTGTGCTGCTGAACATCATGCTAAGTGGCATATTATACACCTTACTTAAAGCAGTATGGGCCCGGCCTCCTTCCTCCTCCCAGCTCCAGTGGCACTGTGATTTCATACAGGCTGACCTGGGCCAAGAGAGCACAGCTCGGTACACCTATGCAAACACCAAGCTGGCATGCTCCAATGTGTACTGGGGCTTTGCACAGCTGCTGCACCTTCATACATATAGACATCTCCTGCACTGGCCTGCATAAGCGCATTTCTTGTACAGGTCTGTATTTTTGCATCTCCTGTGCTTGTCTGCACAAAGTGTGTTTAAAGTGTATAGATCCAATTGGGTGGTTGTGAATCAATTACTGAGATTTGTGGTGCCAAGCAAAGTGAGTGATCGGTTGGTGGAAAAGTCGAAGTGGCCAAGACTCAACCACAGAATGGCACAGCTTTGAATGCTACAAAGGATGCTCTGGTGAATGCAGTTGCAGCTGTGTGCCTGGTTAAAACAGATTGAACTAATATCTCAAATCGTAATCAGAATAAAAGACAAGTGCCTGCAGATTACCTAGACTGGCTGATGGGTGTATTTGAGAGCTATTCAGATGCTCGTGAAAGGAGCGCAGGTGAACAGCACAAAGGAACCGGTGCGGTGAAGTAGAGAAGGCAGCAATGAGGGGCTGCAGCACTGCCCCGTCGGGTTTGCTGCTGGAAATTTCTGCCTCCTGAAAACCGGCTCACGCAATCAGGCTGCTTTTTAGGTTTTGCCTGGCGAAAAGATGCGCTCTGCGCATCTTTTTCGCGCAGGCGAAAACCTAATGAGTATTGTACTGGAGTTAGGAACGGCCCCGTCTTCTATTGGCTAGCTCCATAAATGGAGGCTAGCCATTGGAAGATGGGCCTGTCCGTCAATGCCGGACCAGATTCGGGGGCGTTCCCGAGATTTTTTGGCTTTTGGCGACGTCACGCTACGTCAGCCAAAAGCCGGGAACGCCCCCGAATCTGGTCCGGCATTGAAGGCACCCGGAAGAAGTCCAGGTGAGTGCTTGCTTTTTTTTTTGCCGGTTCCCACCCCCTCTCCCTGTCTCCGGACCCCGTTCCCGCCCCCCTACCGCTGCCTCGCTCTCCGTGTCTCCCCGGCCCCGTTCCCGCCCCCCTACCACTGCCTCGGCTCCCGTTCCCGCCCCCCTACCGCTGCCTCGCTTTCTGTGTCTCTGACCCCGTTCCCGCCCCCCTACCGAGCGTGTGTTCACGTACGAGTGCCTCCCTCAGAAGCGACCACTTGGCAGGAAAAGGTGAACTCTCGCAGGGCTCACATAAATATCCTTGCAAATAGGGGGCTCCTACTGTTTATAGCGTTGTTGTTCTCAGACGACCGTGTCCCCTGCAAGTGCTCATACTTTTTCCAGTCTGTTTAATTTTACCTCGAGGAGCCGTCCCTCGGTGGGCGCAGCCTTCCTTCCACAGGCGACGGCATTGTTTGCATTCTTTAGAGTCACCATCTGCACCAAGAGGTTTAAAATCAAAGTGCACGAAAGGAAACGTGTTCTCTAATGGAACATTCAGCGAGCGCTGTACCTTGTTAAATAATTGATAAAAGGAAAGGCGTGGAGGGAAGCTTGACACTGTACGGTATCGCTCTCATGCGATGTTTTTGTGGGCGGCTCGCAGCAAGGAAGGGGTTGAACACGCTTTTCGCTCGGTCTAAGCACGGGCATGACGAGGGTGAAGTGCTCAGGGGAGCGGAGGTTCTTTGTCACATCGACCAGAGCATCTTTTTCAGACCGAACGGAGCTAAATCTGCCAGAGTGCGGTGTCAGCATTCGGGCATGATCACTCAGGCGCTGGGTTTGAAGGGGATGTATAAATCTCCCCTGGAAGGTTTGTGCAGTCAAACCCCAGAACAACACATTTTTGTCTGGCTGATTTACTTCCTTTAGGTCGAGAGCATAAACATCGTGATGTGGGGAGCGTGGCTCCCTCCCCAGCGTCATCACTGGAGCGTTGACAGGCTTCGAGGCTCTGCTCATCTGTGTTTCAAAATGTCACCCTTCCTGTCCTGTCTGGCAGCTTTTATTTATCGCGTGTCCCACTTTTCCTATTGCACGGTCGATAAGCAGCAGGAAAAAGTGGCTTCTGGACAGAGCCCGAACAGTAGTTTAAGGGCAGTCTGTTATTTATTAATGTCTCCAGAAAGATGGGGACAACACGCCAATGGTTGCAGTGTCTTTTTCGGGAGGTAGAGAGCTTTTTTTCCATATCTCTCAGTGGGCGGGATCGGCACAACATAGCTTCAGGTAGAGCAGAACTGCTGCTCGGGAGTGAGGTGATGGGTGCAGCGGGGGATGGGCAAGGCCAGGGGGACACGAGAAAATGGGTGAAAAAAAGCTAAAAAGACAGGAAAAATGTCACCGCATTTACATCTTTACAGTAAATGAGCTCGATTAGTTATTACCCCCTGCAGAGATCTGTGCAGAACCTGCGGGCCACTGTTTGGATCACTGCAGGATGACTTAGACTTTCATTCTCCGAATGTCAATAACACGTATAACGTAAAGGTTGGAAAGAACAGGGAAAGGACGGTTACCTCACCTCAGAAAGACTTTCTCCTTGAACCTTAGAAGAATCTCCACTATTAGAAATACCATTGTTATATTTTTAAAACTCTCATTTTTTCCAAACCACCCCTGCTGATATTCTTCCATTAGAAACTGTCAGGGGGTGGTTTTGGCTGCAGTGTGAATACATACATTATTCATTCACTCACTCCTTGGCCATGAAGTGTCGGCAGTGAGCAAAAGGTCAAACTACACGGACAATTAGCAGCAACCTTTAATTCTACAGTGTTCGATGGAAATTGCCGCAGCCTGTCCTCTCGCAGCCTGTCCTCTCGCAGCCTGTCCTCTCGCAGCCTGTCCTCTCGCAGCCTGTCCTCTCGCAGCCTGCCCTCTCGCAGCCTGCCCTCTCGCAGCCTGCCCTCTCGCAGCCTGTCCTCTCGCAGCCTGTCCTCTCCCTGCCTGTTGTCGTGTCCTGGTGGCAGCAGGCAGCAGGCAAGAGCGTGCACTGCGTCCCCGAAGTAACAGCCCTAAAGCAAGCAAGAAGTACGACCCCCTCCCACCAATCCCTGTTAGGTAGTGGAAACTGTCCAAACTGGGGTGCAGACAGCCCCTCTCACCTTTCGGCCTGGTACCACTGCACCAGCCGCACTACTTCCCTACTGACCGTTCTCCACTTCAGCCCCGTCTAAATTACAATTCCTCCCTGTGACCCTTTTGCCTGCTTGTGCTTGTTTTCGTGACCCTGTTGCCTGCTTGTGCCTCCGTGTGCCCCTGTTGCCTGCTTGTGCCTCCGTGTGCCCCTGTTGCCTGCTTGTGCCTCCGTGTGCCCCTGTTGCCTGCTTGTGCCTCAGTTTTCGTGCCCCTGTCGCCTGCTTGTGCCTCAATTTTCGTGCCCTTGTCGCCTGCTTGTGCCTCAGTTTTCGTGCCCCTGTTGCCTGCTTGTGCCCCCGTGTGCCCCTGTTGCCTGCTTGTGCCTCCGTGTGCCCCTGTTGCCTGCTTGTGCCTCCGTGTGCCCCTGTTGCCTGCTTGTGCCTCCGTTTTCGTGCCCCTGTTGCCTGCTTGTGCTTCCGTGTGCCCCTGTTGCCTGCTTGTGCCTCCGTGTGCCCCTGTTGCCTGCTTGTGCCTCCGTGTGCCCCTGTTGCCTGCTTGTGCCTCAGTTTTCGTGCCCCTGTTGCCTGCTTGTGCCTCAATTTTCGTGCCCCTGTCGCCTGCTTGTGCCTCAGTTTTCGTGCCCCTGTTGCCTGCTTGTGCCTCCGTGTGCCCCTGTTGCCTGCTTGTGCCTCCGTGTGCCCCTGTTGCCTGCTTGTGCTGTGTGGGTGTCTGTGGAAGGCTCTGTGTGGGTGTGTGGAGGGCTCTGTGTGGCTGTGTGTGTGGGGAGCTTTGTGTGGCTGTGTGTGGGGGGGCTTTGTGTGGCTGTGTGTGTGGGGGGCTCTGTGTGGCTGTGTGTGTGGGGGGCTCTGTGTGGCTGTGTGTGTGGGGGGCTCTGTGTGGGTGTGTGTGTGGGGGGGCTCTGTGTGTGTTTGTGTGTGTCATTTGCGAGAGATAAAGCTAGTGGCATTGTAAATGACAATGCCATTTATTTATGTTAAAAAAAACATAAATAAAAATAATGTCAAGAGCAATGCCAATAGCTCTAACTTTAACAAAGGCAAAACCATTGCATTGTAAATGCTTGTTCTCCAAGGTGAGCTCGTTTTTGGCAGCGGTGTCTTTGCTGGAGTATAGCAGCTGGGGCGGCTGTGAGACTTTGTGGTGTTGGCTGGCCTAAAAGTGGGAGACAGTAATATTTAAAATGTTACCGGGAGGCTGACTGTAGCACTAATACTGACAGCGGCGAATTTAACCAGGAGACAGGTGATTTACACAGTCTTCGCTGCCGGTAATAAGGAGCTTTAACGGCAGGGAATCAGGCGCAGCAGGAAGTAACTATTCTTGAGCAGGGTCTCAGCACTTGGACATTGCAAAGCCCGAGATAGACTGCCTTTCCTAACACTACGTTTGCAGTTTAAAAACGATAGAAGCTTTGTATTTCTACTGGCAAAAAAAATTAAAAAAATTTAAAAAAATAAAGAAGGGGAGCTCTTCTAAAAGACAAAATGGGCAAACAACTGAAGGATGGTGATGATGCGGTTAAACTTAGCAAAGTGGAAGCGGCTACCCGACAGAAGGCTAAGACCAGTCTTGCCTTAGCTAGAAAAGCTGCGCGTAAGGCTGCTAAAGACAAAAATAAAGCTGGTAACAGGGAGGAGAACTCTGTAGTTGAAGATACTACACCGGAATCTTCAGATGGAGATGAGCCACTCCCCCCCTCTACTTCCCTGCAGCACGAAGAACAGCAAAAGGTAGTAATAGAGGGGGACAACAATGACGATTCTTTACCCCAATCTGAGGTGGAAGTTCAACTTCATATCCTAATTCCTCTCTGGGATTGGTCTTGACAGCACATCAGGAAGAGGAGGAGAAGAGAAAGAGTGGCGCCGGAGGGAAGGAAGTGAAAGACTTTCCACTTTTCGCAAAAAGAACAACCCCAAAATCTCTCCCCCCTCATCCTTCACAGCCTCCTTCAGTCCCTATCACTTTAGCTACATCGGCCGATAGTGCTTCCTCTAAAGACCCTGGCATGACAATAACTATACCCCAAACTCCGCTTCTTGCAGCAAATGAGGCAGCAAGTGATGGGGAAATCTTGCAAGATGTAATTCTCGGGAATGAAGGAGTAGCAGGAGCTGACTCTGGTCTAATGGGATCTGAAGCAAGGTCTGAAGCGAGATATCAATTAGACATTCATGAAATGCTTAATCTAAATCTCGATGAGATCCGCGAAATTAAAAATAATCGGCAGGCGGAGCTAGCGGCCCTCCACGCCAGAATGGATAAACTGGAGGAGTTAACACTGGCACTCCCTAATAGGGTATTGGAGGCTGAGTCAAGGATCTCAGTCTTGGAAGATCAAATGAATCTGGTATCAGGGGCAACTAAGGAGGCTACAAAGAAGAGGATCTCCATGGAAAATAAACTCGAGGAGTTGGAAAATCACTCTTGTAGATCGAACCTGAGGATTGTTGGGGTCCCGGAAGGAACAGAAGGCTCCGACACAGTACAATGGATCAACTCCTTCATCCAGAAAGTAGTCCTACCAGACTTTGAGGGGGATTTGACGATAACAAGGGCCCATAGAGTACCAGCGCAGCGTTTTGCGAATTCTCCATTCCCAAGAACCATCCTATTGAATTTTGCCGACTTCAGGATTAAGGAACGGATTCTCTCTAGAGCATATCAACAACGTCAGTTCGCTGTTTCTGAAACTGCAAAATGTAGGATCTTTACAGATATGACAGCGGCAGCGGCCAAGAGAAGAAAAGAATTTGTAAAACTGCTGCAGTTATTTAAAGCTAATGGCGCCCAGGCTTCGATTGCGCAGCAATCAAAACTGAAGGTTCTTGTCAAAGGAAAGTTTTTTTTGTTCACTGATATTGAAGAGGCTCAAACTCTTCTCAATGAGATATCCGCAAGGGCTTAGGTCTAAAGGAGGAAAAGGAATCTGGATTTATAGTTTGAAAGTGATGTGTTAGGTATGGTTTTTCTTCTCCTTTCACTAGCAAAAAGGAATAACTTAAGAGGCGGGTGCTCCTGGGTTAATGGGTCAAATTAGGGTGTAACAAGAAGACACCCGAAGAAGAAAGCAGAGGGAGGGATGTGGGCAGTGTGGACGGGGAGGGAGGTCCCGCATTCCTGGGGGTGTTCAGGGTGGGGGGGGGGGGTAAATGCAGTAAAAAAATACAAGTACAGTAGGTTCGCTATTTTGAATTTCAATATTGGTTGGTACTTAATATGTATAAGATTTTACAGATTTGTAGATGAGATTTGATTCATGTAACATCCTGTCCATTAATGCAAATGGATGGCTGAACAAACAGAAGTACGGAGCCCTTTTGAAATGGGTAATTGCCCTTAATCCCCAGGTGGTCTTCCTTCAGGAGACACACCTGAAGACAAATTCTCCAAAGTTGTTTTTGCCAAGATATTTCTCTCATGGGTTTTTTTTCTCTGCTGGGGTTGCCCAGAGGGGAGTCGCTATTTATTTCTCAAGGAATCTTCCCTGGGAAATGGTGCAGGTGTGAAGAGATTCTAGAGGTAGATGGCTTTGAGTTGTAGTAAAATTGTTGGGAAAGGTATTTCATTTCGTGAATTACTATTGCCCAATTTATGATGACACCTCGGCCCTGACGGAAATTAGTGAAATATTGAGGGCTACTCCAGGGCAAATCATTGTAGGAGGTGATTTTAATTATATCCAGGATTTAAGGAGGGATACTTCTAACAAGAATAAGAAGCAACTAAAACCAAAGACGAAAGGTGTGCTGGAAGCTTTTATGACAGAATACCAACTGCGGGACTCATGGCGCTCCCTGAATCCCAACACAGAGTCCTACACATGTTATTCTAACAGGTTTCATACAGCCTCTAGAATAGATTTTTTTTTATCTTCTAGATCACTTCAAATTTCCAGCGCACTGATAGGTTGTAACCCCTTTTCAGATCATGGGAGGGTTGTAGTGGAACTGATGCTAGAAGGTATAGAAGGGGAGTGCTCCAGGTGGCAGATGGATCGCACCCTTTTACAGAATATGGTTTGGGTAGAGGGCTTCAAAGAATGGATGAAAGAATTTGTTTTAGTAAATAAGGATTCAGCAGAGCCTTTTGCTGTATGGGGCGCATTTAAAGCAGCAGCCCGCGGGCAGATCATCGCATTTTCCAGTAATAAGGCTAATGTTCGCAAGGTAGAAATATCTGCCCTCCAGTGTGCTGCTGAGAAGGAGTATGCTTTAAAACTCAATCAACTGCCTAATAAATGGGAACAAGCTAAAGGGTTGCTCAGGGATTTCTTCACTCTGGAAGAGATAATCAGTTCGAAGGCCTTTCAGCAAAGGCTTTAAGAAGATAGTCAATTGATGGGGAAACTTTTGGCTAATTCAATTAGAAAAAAACAAGAGTCTTCCATCATTTTGAAAATTCAAGATCCTCTAGGTGGAATAGATACTCGGAGCGAGGGAATTGTGAAAATATTCCTGGATCATTATCAGAGTCTCTACTCCACAGATATTCAAGTGGAGGGAATAATGATTAAGGAATATTTTGATAATCTGGAGTTTCCCAAAATCTCAGTTTCTAGGAGCAATCAAATAGGTTGCGAAATAAGTTCCCTGGAAATTAAAAATAGCATAAAAACAACAGCGGGAGCAAAAGCTTCAGGTATGGACGGGTTCCCGATCGAATTTTATAAGGTGTTTTTGAAGGAACTAGAAGATCCCTTGAAAAATGTATTTAATTATATTAGAGTAGGCGGAAAGGTTCCTTCTGAGTTTAAAGAATCCACAATTATTAGCTTTGTCAAGAAAGATAAGAACCCGGAGGATGTGAATTCCAACAGACCAATCAGTCTACTGAACTCGGATTACAAAGTTCTTATGAAAATTTGGGCTCAAAGATTTGTGTTTGCAGCTCAGGAAGTAATCCATCAAGACCAGACGGGTTTTATAGCCGGTCGTTATATGGCAGCTAATACTGAATATTTGATACAGGCGTTAGATTATTTTAATATTAATTCAATTTCTGCATGCATCTTAATGATTGATGCAGAAAAAGCATTTGATTTAGTTAACTGGTCAGCGTTATTTTCTTCCTTGGGTTATTTTGGATTCCCTGCCCCAATTATTCGTATGCTACAGAATATTTATGAAGGGGCATCGGCCCAGGTAATAGTCAATGCTAGGCAAGCAGGGAAGATTAAAATAAATCGCGGTACTAGGCAAGGCTGCCCTTTATCTCCCTTTATCTCCCTTGCTTTTTACCTTTTTTATCGAGCCTTTGGTTATAAAAATAAGGAACAATGATGCAATACTACCCCCCATTGCGGGAATGTCAAAGTTAAAATTGTTTGCCGACGACATTGTTCTGTATCTGGCTCCCGAAAAAGAAAATATTTTACATCTCATGAAGGAGCTTAAGGAATATGCGAAGATCGGGGGGTATAAGATCAATGAAAAAAAACGAAAATTCTTATTTTAAATTCTAATCTAGATTTTCTTCTGTTAGATCTTCAGTCTCAAGCAGAAAAACGGGATCCAATAAGATACTTAGGGATTTACATGACCAGAGAGTATCAAGAACTTTTTCGGTTGAATTATATAAAAATGAAGAACAAAATAAAGAGCCTGCTTGAACAATGGGACTTATTGCCCTTGTCATTGATTGGTAGAGTGGCATTGATAAAGATGAATGTACTGCCTTTGCTTTTATTCTTGTTTAGTAATATCCCAATTAAAGTTATTATGGCTTTTTTTAATGAACTCGAATCAATGATGAGAAGATTTATTTGGAATAAAAAGGCCTCAAGAGTCAAGCTGTCGGTGGTACAACTTTCCGTAAATCAAGGTGGGCTGGCTCTTCCCCATTTTAAGACATACTATGAAGCAGCTTTTTTCGATATAGTGGCAGGATTACTAAGGATTAGACAGACAAGAGACAATTTTTTTTAGATAGAATGCTAGAGGAATCAGGCTCTCAAATTTTATTTTTTTTTTAAACTGCAAAGCTTCCTAAGAAAACAAGATATAAGACATTGATAGGGTACTCATCAAGATTACGGCTTCTATATAAAAAAACATGGCTCAGATGGCTCTATTTATTTGAAATTGCTAGAATGTGTTAAAATGGGTCTCAAGATATCCCAGAATCACCTGATAGAATGGGAATCTGCCAGATTTTGCGAAATAAGACACCTACTTGTTCAAAACAAGGTAATTAGCTGGCAAAGTGTTATAGATAGAGCGTATCCTAGACGGCTTATGTTTTTCGAATATCTACAACTGGTTTATTTTATAAGAAAAGAGATAGGGGGTTTAGATACTCCACCCAATGTTTTGTTAACAGCTTTATATGGGGAGAAACATAAGGGTATAGGATTTTGGTACAAAAAGTTATTCCTTTCTGGATCATCTCCTGTAATTGCTAGTCATCTAGAAAAAATAAGCCTCACGTCACAGTGCGTTTTTTCAGATAAA
The DNA here is from genome assembly GCF_964261635.1 of Lissotriton helveticus. Taxonomy (NCBI): domain Eukaryota; kingdom Metazoa; phylum Chordata; class Amphibia; order Caudata; family Salamandridae; genus Lissotriton; species Lissotriton helveticus. Next base: position 700,884,059 of record NC_136068.1, on the reverse strand, counting down.
GACTGGGAGGTAGTATGTTATTTAGGAAACAAAGCACTCCAGGCAGCTAATTATAAGCGAATGTCCTTTCTTTCTCGCTGGCTGGCGTATTATACCCCGGAGGCTTTGCAGAGAATGTTCCCTGAATGTGAGAATAAATGTTTTAGATGTAAAACTAGGGGTCAGGGTGGTTGGTATCACATTTTTTTCTCCTGCCCAAAGTTAGAATCTTTTTGGAAGGGGATTTTCGCAGATTTGGAGCTGGCAACTGGGAAAATACTATTACCAGAAGCAGAGGTGGCCCTTTTTGGTATTTGTAAAGAAAGGAATAGGTTCAATAAATCAGAAGAAGTATTTATTTTTATTTCTACTGTTGTAGCACGGTCCTTGATTTTACAAAATTGGAAATCCGTGGTGATTCCATGTCAATTAATATGGGTTAATAAAATAAGAATTTTGAGAGAGCTTATGCAGGTAGGGTGGGAGCGATTGCAAGATTTGAAAGGAATTGGAAATATTTTGAGAAGCTGGAATTGATAAAAGGAAGCGGATGTTTTACTATTGCTTGATTTTAGTCAATTTTGCTCGTTACTGCATTGGCACTTTAGGAATTGCAAGTATATATTTGCTGCTTTATATCGGCTGTTTTGCACTATATCGTATTTGCACTTTATGAACTGTAATAGGTTTCTTGCTGTTTTATATCAGCGTTTTTTTATATTAACCAACTATGCACGTTATTGCACTAGCACTTTAAGAATTGTAACAATATTCTTACTGTTTTATATCAGTTCTTTTTGCACTTTATTGTACTAGTGCTATAGGATTCATAATAGTAATCTTGATGCTTTATATCAGTTTTCTTTTTAAATTAACCAATTTTGTATGATACTGCATTAGCATTTTAAGAATTGCAATAATATTCTCGCTGCTTTAAATCAGCGGTTTTTGCACTTTATTGTATTAGCACTTTATGAATCGTATAGTAATTTTGATGTTTTATATTAGCGGTTTTTGTATTAGCCAACTTTGCACGTCACTGCTCTAGCACTTTAAGAATGGCAATTATATCCTTGCCGCGTTATACCGGCTGTTTTTGTATGAATCGCAATAGGAATGTCGATGTTTTATATCAGCTGTTTTCCTTGCACTATCTTGCACTAGCACTTTAATATCGTTACGCTCAGTTGTATGCTATTGCAGTTTTTGCACTTTCGCTGTGGTATTGTATATACTTGGTTTGTCTCTTGTATATTGTCTAAAAAATTTTTTTTTCTAATAACGAAGAATTTAATGTTTTTTATTCTGTACCAATGTCTTTTTACTGCCAAAAAAAAAATGTATGTATTGGATAGAAAATGATGAATTTAGCAGAATTAGTAACCATTAAGAACCATTGCGTGCATGAAAGAAAGAAACAGAACATTGAATCAACATTGATATGAAATTACAGAACAAGCAGCAGACCGTAAAAGGAAGAGTGAGACGAGACCCTCAAAAGAGGAATAAAGAGGGGAGGTGAAGGGTGGCCATGGTGGAGTGAAATGAATGGGACTAAGCAGAAGCCACTGGAGTGGTAGAGTCTTGTTTTGCTTGTGGTTAATTGGAATATTGGGAGTGGGATTGTCCTAATACTGTGTCAAATGTGACAGCCCTTGCTGACCGACCCAAATGTAATCAAGTTATTCTTATCTTGAATATTAGGACAGCCTGAGAGATTCAGACTGTGCTAGGAATAACCTAATCCCAGTAGGCCAAAAAGACCCTTATGTAGATTGCCTTATTAATGAAAAACAATTGCCTCATTGACATTGGCACTCTCTGTTCTGCCATAAAACTGGAGAATTTCCCCTCAGTGACTCTCTTAGGTTTGTCTATAGACACATTCAGTATTTCTAGTTAATGAGTATTTTATTACATTCCTAACACCATCTCCATCTCCCTGGGACCCATTACTGATAGGCACTCTTTTCTACTCAGTCCTATCTCAATAGCTAATCTGTTAGGGTGGAATATAGAGTGGAAAGTAAACATACCCCAATCACATGCGAATGAAGACTTCATCCTTCTCCTTGTCAATCTAACGTGAATAACACTGAAATGACTCCAGAATTAACTGATTAGGTTTTACAGGTACCGCAGGCATGGTGGTCCACAGGGGCCAGTAATGGGAGATTCATGTCATTGATGGCATCAGTGAAAACCAAGATTGTCCTGCATAAAAAACGACCTAGGATATCTCCGTACCCACACAAACCAGAGACTGAGGCAGCGATTCTTCCTGTAATAGCTGATTTGCTGAAGCAAGGAGTACTAGTGCCTATTTTCAGAGGATGTAATACCCCATCTTGCTAATATGCAAAACGGGTAGGGACAAGTAAACATTTGTAGAAGACTTATGTGCGAACAATAATTTGGTTAAACCTATCTTCCCTGTGATACCAATCCTGTCACCAGCCTCTCCTGCATCCCTTTAAAAGTCCAATGGTTTACCCTGCCTTCTTCTCCATCCTTGAACATGAAGAGAGCCATTTCTTTGCTGCATTCTAATTCCAAGGGTCTTAACTTTCTTGGCAGAGACTCCCTGAATGTTTTATAGAGTCTCTGTTAATGTTTTCACAAGCATTAACAAAGGTCCTAGACACATTGGTTTTTCCCCAAGGTTCTACTTTGGTTATTATGTTAATGATTTACTGCTGGCATTAGTTACTTGCAAAGAAGATGCAGTCTACCTCGTCGCTGAATTGCTTACAAATAGACAGAAGGCTTCAAAGGAGAAACAACAATTTTGCCTTCGCCGAGCACGGTACCTTGGTCTTTAAATTTCTGTCAGTGAATACTATCGGTCACCTGACCATTTTTAAGCCATTTGTAAGCTGCCCAGTGACCGTTTCCCAGGTTAGAACTTTTTTGGGTATGGCTTGATACTTCAGACAATGGATTCTATGCTACGTCACCTTGCCAAAGCTCATGCAAGATCATAGCAGAAAAAGTACCATCAAACTCTTCTAGTGGTCTAATGAGGCCAAAATGCATTTGCACAAAAAAATAGAAGAGTTAACTTCTACACCCGCTCTAGGTTTTCTGATTATGCTAAACTCTTTACTTTGTACAGTCTCAAAAGTAATGGTTTTGCCGTTGGGTAATGCTTCAGGCCAATAATATTCCTAGTTGCAGGTGCGCTCCCACCATCAGTGGCGTAACGAAACTTGAGGGGGCCCCCCTGCAAACTACATGGAGGGGGCCCCCTCCCATCCTCCGTGCCAGTCTAGAGCTCTCAGGCCAGCGACCCGCCGTACTGCAGTCGATGCGGGGCTATTATTACGCCACGGTCACCAATACAGCCGTTATAAGTAACACTGGATGGTGGAGTTAAAGGTTGGGCTTAGTCTGCCGGCAGTGTATCATAGGTGGTGGTCCATTCATTACAAGGTCACTGCCATCCGTACGCCAGGGAAGTTTGCCCAATTTTAGGTGGGTTTCCTGATGCAGACTCCTGTCATGATATACAACTTCGGGCCCACTCATCGTTCAGTTTTGACAAAAGTGCATCCACTGCTCCTTCTCGTTTCCATTTTAAAACATTAGACAAAGCGACAATGCAGTATTTCAAAAGCAGATGTAACTACAAAGAGCACATTTTGATAATACATTTTTATTAGTAGACAATAGCAATCTTAAGAGGCATTGCATAGCTTCATACACACTGTGACCCCAATTCCATCACAGTCTCTCTCTCTCTCTCTCTCTCTCTCTCTCTCTCTCTCTCTCTCTCTCTCTCTCTCTCTCTCTCTCTCAATGAGTCAGTCTCTCTCTCTCAGTCAGTCAGTCTCTCTCTCTCTGTCATTCAGTCTCTCTCAGTCAGTCAGTCTGTCAGTCAGTCAGTCTGTCAGTCTCTCTCTCTCTCTCTGTCAGTCTGTCAGTCATTCGGTCTCTCTCTCTCTGTCAGTCTCTCTAGCTCTCTTTCTGTCAGTCAGTCAGTCTCTCTCAGTCAGTCAGTCTCTCTCTCTCTGTCAGTTTCTCAACCAGTCAGTCTCTCCGTCAGTCAGCATTCAGACTCTGAGTCAGTCAGTCTCTACTCTCTCTCCACTCTATCTCTCTCTCTCTCCACTCTCTCTCTCAACTCTGTCCACTCTATCACCATTGCCTCTCTCTCAACTGTCTCCCCCTCCACTGTCTCTCTCTCCAATCTCTCACTCTCTCACTCTCTCTACTCTCTCTCCAGTCTCGCTCCAGTCTCTCTCCACTGTCTCTCTCTCTCTACTGTCTCTCTCCACTCTCTCTCTCTCTCCACTGCCTCTCACTCTCTCTACTCTCTCTCCCTTCTCTCTCTCTACTCTCCCTTCTCTCTCTCTCTACTCTCTCTCCACTCTCTCTACTCTATCTCTACTCTCTCTACTCTCTCACTCTCCACTCTCTATACTCTCTCTCTCTCCACTCTCTCTCTCTCCTCTCTCCACTCTCTCTCCTCTCTCTTGCTCTACTGTCTCTCTACTCTCTCTCCACTCTCTCTCTCTCCACTCTCTCCACTCCATCTCTCCACTCTCTTTCTCCACTCTCTCTCTCCACTGTCTCTCTCCACTCTCTCTCTATTCACTCTCTCTCTCCACCCTCTCCACTCTCTCTCCTCCCTCTCCTCTCTCTCTCTCTCCACTCCCTCCACTCTCACTCTCTCCACTCTCTCCGCTATCTCCACTCTCTCCTCTCTGTCTACTCTCTCCACTCTTTCTCTCTCCACCCCCTCTCTCAACTCTCTCTCTACTTTCTCTCTCTCCACTGTCTCTCTCCACTGTCTCTCCACTCTCTCTCCTCTCTCTCTCTTGCTCCTCTCTCTCTCTTGCTCCACTCTCTCTCTTGCTCCACTCACTCTCTTGCTCCACTCTCTCTCTCGCTCCACTCTCTCTCTCTCTCTCTCACTCCACTCTCTCTCTCCACTCTCTCTCTCTACACTCTCTCTCTTGCTCCACTCTCTCTCTTGCTCCACTCTCTCTTGCTCCACTCTCTCCTGCTCCACACTCTCTCTTGCTCCACTCACTCTCTTGCTCCACTCTCTCTCTTGCTCCACTCTCTCTCTTACTCCTCTCTCTCTCTCCACTCTCTCTCTTGCTCCACTCTCTCTCTTGCCCCACTCTCTCTCTTGCTCCACTCTCTCTCTTACTCCACTCTCTCTCTCTCCACTCTCTCTCTTGCTCCACTCTCTCTCTTTCTCCACTCTCTCTTGCTCCACTCTCTCCTGCTCCACTCTCTCTCTTGATCCACTCACTCTCTTGCTCCACTCTCTCTCACTCCACTCTCTCTCTCTCCACTCTCTCTCTCAAAGTAGTGTGTGTTGCCATGGGCATCCGCAGAAATGTTTCCAGGTGGGGCGGGGGCACATTTTTTACTTCATCACCATCCCCCTTGCACTTTTCTCCCCTCTGCCTTGCACCCTTCTCACCCTCTCCCTTGCACCCTTCTCCCCCCCCTTGCACCCTTCTCCCCTCTGCCTTGCACCCTTCTCCCCTCTGCCTTGCACCCTTCTCCCCTCTACCTTGCACCCTTTTTCCCCTCCGCCTTGCACCCTTCTGCCTCTCCGCCTTGCACCCTTCTCCCCCTCTGCCTTGCACCCTTATCCTTTCCACCTTGCACCCTTCTCCCCTCTGCCTTGCACCCTTCTCCTCTCTGCCTTGCACCCTTCTCCTCTCTTCCTTGCACCCTTCTCCCCTTTGCCTTGCACCCTTCTCTGCCCCCCCTTGTCCCCCCTGCGGACGCCCACATGGTGCTTCTAACAAGAGTGCTTACCTGAGGGCACCATTTTGCTGCCTCATCCCTTCTCATATAAGCTTTGCCCTTGAGAATGCTCTCTCTGGGGGCCCCCACTCACACTCAGGGTCCTGAGCAGTGCTCTGTGCTGCCTCCTCCTCGCTCTCTGGGGCCCCCACCCCTGTCCTTGTCAGGGTACCGAGCAGCGCTCTGTGCTGCCTCTTCTCTCTCTGGGGCCCCCATCCCCCCTCCCCGTCCTTGTCAGGGTCTTGAGCAGTGCTCTGTGCTGCCTCCTCTCTCTCTAAGGACCCCAGCCCCCGTCATTGTCAGGGTCCTGAGCAGTGCTATGTGCTGCCTCCTCTCTTTCTGGGGCCCCAGCCCCCGTCCTTGTCAGGGACCTGAGCAGTGCTCTGTGCTGCCTCCTGCTCTCTCTCTGCCCCCTCCCTCCTTGTCAGGGTCCTGAGCAGTGCTCTGTGCTGCCTCCTCTCTCTCTGGGGCCCCCAGCCCCTGTCCTTGTTAGGGTCCTGAGCAGTGCTCTGTGCTGCCTCCTCTCTCTCTGGGGCCCCCGTCCTCCGTCCTTGTCAGGGTCCCGAGCAGTGCTCTGTGCTGCCTCCTCTCTCTCAGGGTCCCCCAGCCCCCGTCCTTGTCAGGGTCCCGAGCAGTGCTCTGTGCTGCAGCCGGCTCTTTCTCAGGGGCCCCCCTCCTTGTCAGGGTCCCGAGCAGTGTTCTGTGCTGCCTCCTCTCTCTTTGGGGCCCCCAGACCCCGTCCTTGTCAGGGTCTTGAGCAGTGCTCTGTGCTGCCTCCTCTCTCTCTGGGGCCCCCAGCCCGCGCCCTTTTGAGGGTCCCGAGCAGTGCTCTGTGCTGCCTCCTCTCTCTCTGGGGCCCCCAGCCTCCGTCCTTGTCAGGGTCCTGAGCAGTGCTCTTTGCTGCCTCCTGCTCTCTCTCTGGGGCCCCCACCCCTGTCCTTGTGAGGGTCCTGAGCAGTGCTCTGTGCTTCCTCCTGCTCTTTCTGGGGCCCCCACCCTCGTCCTTGTCAGGGTCCCGAGCAGTGCTCTGTGCTGCCTCCTCTCTCTCTGGGGCCCCCAGCTCCCCTCCGTCCTTGTCAGGGTCCTGAGCAGTGCTCTGTGCTGCCTCCTCTCTCTCTGGGGCCCCCAGCCTCCGTCCTTGTCAGGGTCCCGAGCAGTGCTCTGTGCTGCATCCTGCTTTCTCTCTGGGGCCTCCAGCCCCTCCTTGTCAGGGTCCCCTGAGCAGTGCTCTGTGCTGCCTCCTGCTCTCTCTCTGGGGCCCAACCCCCGTCTTTGTCAGGGTCCTGAGCAGTGCTCTGTGCTGCATCCTGCTCTCTCTCTGGGGCCCCCACCCCTGTCCTTGCAGGTCCTGAGCAGTGCTCTTTGCTGCCACCTGCTCTCTCTCTGGGGCCCCCACCCAGTCCTTGTGAGGGTCCTGAGCAGTGCTCTTTGCTGCCTCCTGCTCTCTCTCTGGCCCCCCCTCCTTGTCAGTTTCCTGAGCAGTGCTCTGTGCTGCCTCCTACTCTCTGGGGCCCCACCCCTGTCCTTGTGAGGGTCCTGAGCAGTGTTCTGTGCTTCCTCCCGCTCTTTCTGGGGCCCCCACCCTCGTCCTTGTCAGGGTCCCGAGCAGTGCTCTGTGCTGCCTCCTCTCTCTCTGGGGCCCGCAGCTCCCCTCCATCCTTGTCAGGGTCCTGAGCAGTGCTCTGTGCTGCCTCCTCTCTCTCTGGGGCCCCCAGCCTCCGTCCTTGTCAGGGTCCCGAGCAGTGCTCTGTGCTGCATCCTGCTCTCTCTCTGGGGCCTCCAGCCCCTCCTTGTCAGGGTCCTGAGCAGTGCTCTGTGCTGCCTCCTGATCTCTCTCTGGGGCCCCCGTCCTTGTCAGGGTCCCGAGCAGTGCTCTGTGCTGCCGCCTGCTCTCTCTCTGGGGCCCCCACCCCTGTCCTTGCAGGTCCTGAGCAGTGCTCTTTGCTGCCACCTGCTCTCTCTCTGGGGCCCCCACCCTCGTCCTTGTGAGGGTCCTGAGCAGTGCTCTTTGCTGCCTCCTGCTCTCTCTCTGGCCCCCCCTCCTTGTCAGTTTCCTGAGCAGTGCTCTGTGCTGCCTCCTACTCTCTGGGGCCCCTACCCCCCTCCTTGTCCTTGGCTCTTCTCAGAGGAGCAGAGCCCTGTGGGGAATGCTGTCTCTGGGCCCCCACCCCCATCCTCTTTCCGGGCCTGGCACCTCTGACTGAAGAGAAACAATGTAAGTTGATACTTTGTTTCTCTTCAGTCAGAGGGAGGGGGCGAGGGGCTCAGAACAGACTGCAGACAGCCTGCACCGGCTTTGGAGGGAGAGAGGCTTGCTTCAGCTCAAGCCTCTCTCACAGAAGGCCGAGGCCGGGGCCCCCTTCAATTACTGAAGAGAGTGAGCCCCCCCGCACCACGGGGCCTGCGGGGGCGTTTGTTACGCCCCTGCCCACCATGTCTCCATTCTGTTGCTACTGATGCACATCTTGTTGATGCCTCTGAAAACATTTTTATACATTCTTCTTTGATTATTACTGTCTGCCATGCTGTTTTTATCCTTTTTGTCTCCACTAAAACCCAGCATCTTTCTACTGCCAGATTATCCTAATATTAGATTTCATTGTTGTCTGCCTCAGACATTACTCTTGTATTTTGTTCCACGTGGGGGAGCAGAGTTTTCTGTATCTCAATCTTCAGGTGTAATCCGCTGGTCGTATGGACCTTTGGTCGTGAACAATGAGAAGTAAGGAGCAATCATCTACATCAGACAATAACATGTTAAATCGTAAATGACTTATAGTGCAGTTCAGTTTTGAGACAGGAAAGCTGTACAACCCTTTAGAAAGCCAAAAGAGGTTGCTTACTCCGACACCTCCATCGCCATTGAATACATATGTTTTATTTATTTATTTGTCTGTTTATGATTTCGTTTTGACCCAGATCAGGGGTGTCATAGCGCTTTACAATTTTCAAACAGGTTTTTGCACAATCATGAAAAAGCAGAGCCAGTGAGCAGCAGAGAGCCGTGGCAGTACAGCAGTGCGAGCAGTGTGTGTAGTGAAGCTATTGTCCCTGTGATAATGATGACAGGACACTGGGGATATGGGGCAAAAGTATTTATATTTATTTAATACTTCAGGGCAGGAGAGCACCGGGCGTGCTCTGTCTTCGGTAGCTCCGGCCGAAATCGCGCTTGCACAGCGCGATCCAAAATGGCCGCCGTTCGTGCTGCGTGGTGACGTAGTGGTCAACCACTGGAGCGCAACTCTACATATCTCCCCCTTTTTATACCAACCAAGAAACTAACAGTCTCTACATAAATTGAACTACATTTCTTCTCCCAGTTTATAGTCTCGATATCTTGTGGGTCTCACTATCGCTCTGCCCCTGTGTCCGTCTTACTGGGGTGGCAGTCACTCCTCCTCTTGTGTACTTGGTCTTTCTCTCCTGGGAGTCTCTCTTTCTTCTCTTGGACATACCTCTGCTCTTGGGACTTCACTGCCCCCTTGCTCTTCTTCCTGTCCTTCCGCTACCGTGCTCCCTTCTCCTCCCGGGCTCACAATGTCATTCTCCTGTGACTTCAGGTCCATCGTTGTTTGCTCTCTGTCTTCAGGGTACCATTGTAGGATCTTGTTACACCAGGACATGCGATCTTGGGACCACATATTCCCATCACTAAGCAATGCAGCCCGGTCATACACCTCCTTTACTTGTAAGGGTCGACTGTATTTACTGTCACCTTTTTTCAGTAGTACCGCCAATTTGACCCTGACCCATTCTCCTTTCTCCAGGGATGTTTCCTTCATGTTCTTTCTTCTGTTGTAATGTTCAGTATATATCGTTTGGGCTTTTTCTAGATTGTGCTGCACCACTGCAGGGGACCATTTGCTGGTTACGGTCTTCTCCTTCCACGCCAGGTTATCTTTAGTGAAGGTATCTCTACCCCTTAAAATTTGGAAGGGGCTGTACCCCGTGCTCGTCGGGGTGAGGCGGTAGGCCCATATCATGTTTTGGACTTCTTTTTCTCAGTCCTTGCCCATCGTTATGACCGCCTGGATGGACCCCATGAGTACTCTGTTGAAGCGTTCCACTTGTCCGTTTCCAGCAGGATGGTATATGGAAGTGTGTTTGGGTTTGATGCCGTTCCTCTCCATATATTTGTGCCATTTCTCCGAGGTAAACTGAGGACCATTGCCACTTAAAACTGATTTCGGTATGACTTCCCTGAGAAAGGTTGAAGTGAGGAATCTAAGTATCGTTTCTGTGTCCATTTCTTCTTGTATGTGCACTTGAGGCCATTTTGAGTACCTATCCACTATGACGCATAGGTATTTTGGGGTACCTTGGTCGTCTAGTATTGGTCCCCGTATGTCTATGGATAATTCCTCCCAGGGATTCTTCGGGTTGATGAATTTGAGGTGTCATTGTCTTGTCAGCTCGATGGCATTGGTCACACTCTCTCATGTGTCTTTCTGTTTGAATGTCCATCCCTGGCCACCAGTATCCCTGCTTGGACCTCATCTTGGTTTTCACGATCCCCAGGTGTCCTTCATGTAGACTCGCCAACAATCGTGGTATCAACAACGTCGGGGGGACGACTTTATCTCCTTTGTACAGGAAGGTGCCTTTGTCGTCCAAGGACAATTCCTCTCGTACTTCGTAAAATTTCTTGAGGGGTGTCCGCAGGTGTCTTTTTTCTGGCCATCCTCCGACGATGTATTGCTTCACTTCTTGGATGTCCTGGTCTTCTCCATATGCTTCCGTCCACTCTTGGTTGCTAATCACCTTCTCCGGGTCTTCCATCAAGGCCACAATTTCATCACTTTCTTCTCCTCCATCTAGTGCTCTTTGCCGTTGCTGCAGCTCTTCTAAGGTAATCTGCTACCTTGTTCTTATTTCCCTGGATGTACTCCACGTCATATCGGTACTTTCAGAGTCATCTTGGCTATCCTAGGAGTAGCACTTGCATGTCCGCTGGATGTAAGCACTTTTACAAGGGGTTTGTGGTCAGTCTTCAGTTGGAACCTCGTGCCCCATAGGAACTGGCAGAAATTTCCCATGGCCCATACCACGGCCAGCATCTCTTTCTCAATGATGCTGAATTTCTTTTCTGTGTCTGATAGGGCTCTGGAGGCGAAGCTGAGAGTTTCTGCCATTCCATTTCTCCTTTCTTGCATGAGGACTGCTCCCAGTCCTTTGTCACTGGCATCTGTCGTAAGCACAGATTGTCCTTGAGGGTCATATCCCTGCAGGGGTATGGCTTGGCTGATGTCGCTCTTGATGCCTTTGAATTCCCTCTGTGTCTCTTCAGTCCATGTGAACACTACTTTGTCCCTTATGAGTTGCCTTAGATGATGTGTCTTGGTGGCAAAGTGTTGTACGAATTTGCTGTAATATTCAGCCATCCCTAAGAAGGATCTTACTTCTTCCTTGCTGGATGGAGGCGGGGCATCACAAATGGCTTTTACATTTTCCCTTTTCGGTGTAATGCCTTGCTCTCCTGTTTCGTGTCCTAGGTAGGTGACTGAAGCCATTCCAAGACGGCACTTCTCCCACTCCGCTGTGAGGCCTTTTTCTTCTAGGACACTTAGCACCTTGTCTAATTTCGTGTCATGATCTTTCCAGTCTTTCCCCATCACCAATATGTCGTCCTGGAAGTATTGCACCCCCTCCATGCCCTTAAAGAGACGGTGCATTCGTTTTTGGAAGACGGCCGCTGCCAAGGCAAGTCCAAATGGCATCCTGCGGAATTGGTAACACCCAAACGGTGTTATGAACGACGTTAGCTTCCTGCTTTCAGGGTGTAAGGCTATTTGGTGATATGCTGACGTGAGATCGATGGTGGAGAACCATTTTACTCCTTTGGTCCTAGCCAACATTTCCTCGATGCGGGGTAAGGGAAACTTCTCCACAACTATGCACTTGTTCACTTCTCTCAGGTCTACACATAGCCGGACTTTTCAGTTGGGTTTCATCGCTACCACTAGGGGCGCCAACCACTCCGCACAGTTTATGGGCTCGATTATTTCATTCTCCTCCAATCTCCGTAGTTCCTGTTGCACCGCTTCTCTCACCGCAATGGGGACATTCCGTACCTTGTGAGATACTGGTTTGGAGTTTTCCTTTAGTTCTATCCGGTGTGTGAACTTCTCTAGTTTGCCGACCTTCCCTCCAAACACCTTGGGGAAGTTCCTCTTCATTTTTTCTAAGTCCGACCATTGGTCCGGTGCCGTTATCAGCACTTGTACGTCTCCTCCTGGATCTAGTTGTATGCCTAGGTCTCCTTGATCCATCCAGCCTAGGACCGATGGACCCTTCTCCGCCACGTACAATTTGCACTCCGCACTCCGTCCATTGAATTTGAAGTTTAGCGCTCTGTAACCTACCATGGGGATTCATTCTCCCGTGTATGTGACAGGTCTTATATCCGGAGGTTCCAACCGGGGTCCTAGGTGGGGCTTTAACCTCTCATTCCACACTGCTCTTTGGACGATGGTATATGGTGAGCCAGAGTCTACTACGATTATGATCTGTACTCCTCCGATCAGCATGTCACATTGTGGGTTGCGCGATCTTTGGACTTCTACACCTAGCACTTGATCTTCCACGCACACTACCGTGTCCTCTTCTTCATGCTCTCTATCCTCTGCTTCTTCTGGGTCTTGTTCTACATATTTCACCATGTTGCGGCCTGCCTTCCGGCGACACACTTTTTCGTAGTGTCCTGTTATGCCACAGAACATGCACTTCGCCCTGAACGCTGGGCATCTCTTGTCATAGGCCTCGTGGGCCTGACTGCCACATCGATAGCACGTGTTTCTGCCTCCTCTATTCTGCTTTCCTTGCTGCACCAGTTTTCCAGGCCATCTGTTGGGTCCTCTACTGTTTGTTCCGGCACCCTTGGTTCTTCCTGTGGGTTCTTCATCGTCTACCTTGTTCACCATGGGCCTCGGGACTGTTTCTCTCTTCGCTGCATCCGCGCACCTTTTTGTCAATTCGGTCTTCTTCACCATGGCGATCTCTTCCTTTAGCGTGGCATCGCCACTCGCCCACAATTTGTCTTGCACGGTTTTGTTGGTGGTGTGCATGACTATCTGGTCCTTTATAAACTCATCGTGCAACGTGCCGAACTTGCACGTCGTCGCCAATTTCTTCAGTGCAGCTACATATTCGTCGATTAACTCTCCTCTCTCTTGCTTCCTCTGATGGAAATTGTACCGGTGTATAGACGTGCACACTGCTGACCGGTAGTGCTCATTTAGTTATTTTATCGCGTGCGTGAACACGTCATCATCTGCTGCTTGCCTGGGCTTGGGTACCAGCTTCTGAAACACTCTAATCCCTTCCGGGCCTAAGTTGTGTAAGAGTATTCTTTTCTTTCTCTTGCTCGTGAAAGCTTCTTCATTCTCGTCCTCTAGGGCTTCTATGTAGTTTAGGATGTACTCTCTCTAGTCTTCCCACTTCATCAGGGGCTCTCCCGGTGTTGGTAGAAACGGGATCAGTGTCGTCATGGATGACGCCTGCTCACACATGTCTTTGCGCTTTTACGGTGCTATCTCCTGGTTCCTCGTGCTGCCTGGTGCACTTGTTTCCTCGCCCTGCTCAGGTTGGAATTGGGGACTCTCTGCGCCCCTTGCTCCGCTTCTCACTGACTCCGCCAGGGCCTCTGTCTGATTTGTGTCTTCCTTCCCTGGTTACTTCCTCCGTATTTCCCCCCAGTATTCTTCCTTCTCTTTTCTGCTGAGCTAGTTGCGGGCCTGTTCTTGTCAACTTGTCCTGCGTCCCTGTTTCTCTTGATGGGGGTCACTTAGGGGATTCTACTGTCTACCATTTCCTTGGGTCTCTGTGCCCTTTGTACCTGGTTGTGTAGGCGTGTTCTCTGCTTAGGTGCGTCTACCTGCGCCTCTGCCACGCTCTCCAGCTGTGCCTCTGCTTTGCTCCTCCGTGTTTCTGCCTGCTTCTTGAGACTGTCTCTGGCCACGTGGTGCTGGTCCTTTCTCTTCCTTCGTTTTTTTTTTTTCTTCCTGGCCTCATCGTCACTGTAGTGAAGCTATTGTCCCTGTGATAATGATGACAGGACACTGGGGTAATGGGGCCAAAGTATTTATATTTATTTAATACTTCAGGGCAGGAGAGCGTCGGGCGTGCTGTGTCTTCGGTAGCTCCGGCCGAAATCGCGCTTGCACAACGTGATCCAAAATGGCCGCCGTTCGCGCTGCGTGGTGAAGTAGTGGTCAACTACTAGAGCGCAACTCTACAGTGTGAGCAGCGGCAGCTGCGGTCTGAGCTTTTTAAAAAACGCCGACCGCGCGTTCCAGTCTCCAAGGGCCGTGAAGTCGGCCAAGTTCCAAGCGGAGTCCCCTGAGCGGCCTGCAGCAAACGAGCGTACTGCGAGCAAGGAACACACACCGGGATCCACCGCCGAGACAGCGGACTGCACCGGGTTGCACCGAAAGGAGCCCAGGCGTCCTGACAAAGGATTTGCGGTCTAAGGACTAGGGCTGCATCCGCAGAGGGTAAGCGGCAGTTCTCCAGCAACCCAGCATCTGCCTTCCAACCTGTCCTCTCCCTCTCTGCTACACTGCTCTCCTGCACCCCCGCCCTGGTGTGAGTCAGCGCGGCTAGTCAACGGCTGCATTGCAGCAGCAGGAGGTAGGTGGCAAGAGGCAGAGGGTAAGCAGAGTGTAAGCGGGACTGTGGCTGCCAACAGCACAGTCAGTCCGAGGTCCCCAGCCCGCCAGCTTTTTGCTCTTCACCCTGATCTCTCCCCATCTCCTCCCTTGCAAGTCAGCGCAGCTGATGTGGCTACTAGGAGCCCTGAGACCTGTAGGCTACTGGCTGCATTTGGCTGCATTCTGGATAGGGAGGTCTGTGAGGTTCTGTGAGGCTCTCCTGAACTGAGCTTCACTGCGGGGGGTAGCCTCAACGCAGCCAACTGTACACCTTCCCTAGGTATACCCCGCACCTCTGCTTTGTCTGCTATCACAGAACTCACAGAATGATCGAGGCTGAGACTGCAGTAACAGGCAGCCACCATGTAGAGACGCTCTAAAAGAAAAAACTGTCAGCCACAGCTCAGAATTTGAAACGTCAAACATCAATTATAGTGAATTACGGTGAAAGCAGAACACGAGACTGACATTTACTGAGGATGAGATCAGGCAATGTCAGACGGTTCCCAAAGCAGCCCCAAAAAGTTCAAAAGACCCAGAAAGCATGTGGACTCAAAACAAAACACAAACCAGAAAAAAAAGGGAACAGTTACAACCCTACAGAGCCCATTAGTCTTCCCATTTGCAACTCTATTAAAAAACTGGAAGCTAGAGGCACATTAGAAACAACAAAGCCTTCTTCGTCCTCAAAAACCCAGGGGCTGCAATCTTTTCAACACCCCGTGTCCTGCCTGACTTGCCTGCCCCATTAACCCCCAAAGGGTGACACAAAGCAAAGTACTAGATAACACCCTTATTGCTCAGACATGCTTGCGACTAACAGTCCCTACAGTGGACCAAATGGATCCAAGTTGTCAAGATCTAAACCATGACTCACGCAAAAGCAAACACCAGCTACAAAAGGAAAAGGAAGAGAACAGCGCGAGAAAAGAAACGATCTTGATAACGAGGGACAGAAGGGAAATATCAACACCAGAAAATCAGCCTGAGACATGAATAGAGGGACCGGAAAAAAGTAGCACTTCTGGAAACAAGTCCAAAGCAATAGTCGAGTCATCTTACGAAGTAGATTGCAACTGGAATGGAAGTAATTGGAGTGAAGACGGTGTGCAATCCCGAAAATTGCCTCATGCGCTACCTCAAAATCTACAACCTCCCTCACACCTATAAAGTCACCTGACTACAAACATGCATTGAGAATTGAAGCCCAGATTCACAGGACAATTGCAGACGAAGTTAATGATCTGGAAGATCTAGAAAACTCATGGTTAAAGTTCATAAACCCCATATTGAGCCAGGAGACCTCACAAGACTCAACAAAAATAGAATCACCTGAGGACAACAAAACCTTACAGCAAAAGCAAAATGTAGGGAAGCACACCTACTTGGGGAAAAATTGGGACAACGACAGAACAGCAACAATCCCTGTCCAGAACACCGACCAAATAGAATCCAGCAATCGCCTGCCTAAACCAGAAAAGCACACAGGCATTAATCAACTATTGCAGCAAGAGAAAGTACGGAGTACCTCTACAATACGCTGGGAGCTTCTTAAATCCAGAATAGAAACACCACAATAATCAACAAAAGCACTGAGTTGGCAATCAGACAAACTTGACACCCAAATAGATTTAATGAACTTCATAGCGCTCCACGTAGCAGGGATAGATAGAAAACTGGACAAACTTAACAAACTAATAACAGCAGCACAATCAAAATACACGCTAGATCCAAGTCCCTGCACCTGCGGTCCTATCATTGACAAGTTGAGCCTCCTCCCATCCCTCCAAGAACAAATACTAGCACTCAGACAGCAAAGTACATCATGCTCTAAGTCAAAAGAGGCTGAAAGTAAACCACAACCAGCTTTCTTTAAACAGGTGGACAAGAAAGAAGTGGACAAGGAAAAACAAAAAACGTCAGTGGAAAAAAAAGCAGGCGCCTTGTTGCACTCATCTATTTCACCTAAACCAATCAAACGAACAAGAAGACAAAAGAAACGGGAAAGGAAAGCAAGAAATAAATTACTAGCTGACAAAACAGAGCTAGAAACCAAATTATTTCCAATAATTAGAATAACTAAAGAAATAGACTACACATTAAACACAACAAGGTCCTCAGAGGGAATACCGGACGCATCAACTGAGGCTCCAAAAGTGTGTTCACCATCAACATCGGTAAGGGAAGAACAAGACCCCAAGAAACGAAGAAATTCCAATGTTAATAGAACAGTGGAGCCCGTCAACAGAGAAAAGGAAAAAACAGCAAGGACCGGGAGGTGTACAGAACTTGTAACTCGGAAAAAGCTAACAACAAGCCCAGAGAACAGTACCCAAACAGAAAGCAATGATGAATCAAGTCCAACAAGTTGGAGCCCGAGAAAACACCAAAAAAGTGAACACCCCAACAGTTTACAGCCGGCTGAGAACAGGGATTATAAGAAAAAAGAAGGACAAGTAACAAAATCCACACTGCATATGTCCAAATTCTGTGCCAAAAAAGCAGAAAGAAGGGACAAAAGGAAAGGAACTTGGAAAAGAAGGATTAAACCCCCAACAAGGTAAGGAACCAGGGAACAATGCCTGGAGCCAGTTGGGCCAGACTGGGAATAGACAAGTAGAAAATACAAATAACAAACAAGGGCTCAATGACCTTCTGTAAACTACTCCACGAGGTAAGGCCAGTAAGTCCTCTTCATTTGGGAACATTAAGAGATCATCTCCTAGTCCGGCAAAAAAGACCGTAAGGCGAACAACCAGACTAGAAGGCCACCACTAATAATTACAATACACAACATCGAAGATAACAATAAGCCCAATGGTGTCAACCGGACAATAAAAACTTCTGTAGTGGAGGAAACAGATTAAGAAGTCAGCACTACAAGCTCCACAGGGCAGTGCGGACAACAATCTCAACAAATACTTTTAACACCAGAGTACGAGTCCCTGGGGCAGTACGACACCCTAAACAGGGGTAACATACTCAAATTGATATAATTTTTCCCAGGGCTAAAACATTTAAAGTCGCATCATTTACTCTCTGTGGAATTCTGCCAGGCAGGACACTGTAACTCTAATGAGCAAACACTCACAACCTGGCAAACGGAGGACGTTGCCCAACTAATCATGGGGCATATTATCAAGGGGGTTTATATCTGCTTTTTTGGCTTTAAAAGCCAAGAAAGCGGAGATAAAATTATCTCCCTATTACCTAGCTGTCGCTAACACCAGTTAGCGACAGCTAGTAGGAGATAGCAACCATCTTGGGCCCCACTTTGCATGTCAGTGATATTTATCACTAATGACATGCAAAGTGGGCGTGCCAAGATGTTAGCGACTGGAAACAGTCGCTAACATCGCAATCTCCTATTACCAACTTATGGAGATATTCGCGCTAATCGCGAATATCTCCAAAAGCTAACACCTGCCCTGAACAGTTCTTAGCCATGTTATCCAATGGGAGGTGGATAACATGGCTAAGAGCATTAGCTCGGTAATGCATGAATATCGCTGAATTTTCAGCGATATTCATGCAGTGCGGCCGATTTTTATCACATTTGCGATAAACCTTGGTAATACCAAGGTTTATTTGCGATAAAAATCGCCGCAGCTCAGCGGTAAATTTTTGTCTCTAACCAAGCGATAGCGATAATTATCGCTATTGCTTGGTAATATGCCCCCATGTCCTTTACACAACAATTTGACACATGGGGCATTCAACTTTTGAAACCGGCCAAACCACGCTTCCCAGGCCCACTAAGGGAAAAATCCGCAGAGAAGCAAAATGTAGGGCACAGCATAGAAAAAAAAGAACAGGTTTATTCAGTCTTAGAGAATGCAAGGGGAACCGTCCACCAGCAACAAGCTGCAATGTGGGCCAGCCCAAGGAAAAAAAGCATTCTTGGAACCCGCTGCGGACCACTGGAGTTGGATTGCAGGTACGCTGAACAAAATGAAACCTAACTGATTTCTACAGAAATACACAATGAGCAACAGCCAAGACTCTCTACACCTCATCTCATGGAACATAGCCAGAGCCAAGAAATGGCTAGAAGATGGCTGGCCCTTCCAAAGCAGGGAGTCATGCAACATCCTTGCCCTAAGGTAGACTTGGGCATTAGAGGAGTTGCCGCTCGTCATATTTACACATTTTAGCACTCTAGCAGAGAAAAATAAGAGGCATGGTCGCCCAAAGGGAGGGTTAGCAGTCTACGTTTCGACTGAAATTGATCTCAATTCAGAGCAAATAGCCCCTTATGAACCAAACGTGCAACTAATAAAACTCTAGCACATAAAGAGGCAGCTATATTACTAATCAACCCCCACATACATCCATCGGCAAAAGAGAAGAAAGCCCACATTCATTTGTTAACATCTATAATCAATGACATATGAAACAGCAATCCCTTTTGGGAAATCATCTTAACAGGCGACTTCAATTCAAACTTAATTTACACACCGGAAGAGGACGAAATACTAGCAGCAGATAATGAGTACTGGAAGGTGCAACCTCAATACCCGCTTAAGTCGGATCACCCCGACCTAGTAGGATAATAACTGGTGACAACTCTGGAATACATGGGGTTGAGATTAATAAATGGTGGAACATCAGAAGACTATCCGCCATAATATACTCACCTGGGAGATAAATCACAATCAAGGCTTGATTGCACAGCAATTTCACTAGTATTATTGCCCCTTCTCACTCGGTTTTCAATTGAATTCACGACTAACAGTGACCATTCATACCAACACATTCACTTTAACTTAAAGCTCCCAAAGCATCAAAATAGTGGGATAATTGCAGAAAACACGTTCACAACCGACTTGAAACGACTGAAATGGTCAACAGAGAATTTAGATGAACTACAGGTAAAAGTCCAGAGAATTAAAACAGAAAGTGAAACTAGCGACTGCAATAAAATACAAGAGTAGATACGTTTTACCAACAAACTGGCAACAATTACGGCTGTTAAATCCAAACAAGCCTCGGAGCCGAACAATACAGTTTTAACATCAACTGAACTTGTTAAACTTAAGCGAGAAATAAGGAAAAACGTAAAGTGCCAAAAAAGAACTGATATCTCTCGCCAGGACTGGGAATTAATACGGAAGTTGAAGAAAGATTATAAAAAGAAAATGTGGGAACATAAAAGACGACAGGAGGACAACTTCTGGGCTAAATTACTATACACAGCGAAGAATATCAATTCAAGCGCATTCTGGGGAATAATAAATGGTCTAAGGTGGCACGAGAATTCAACTGTCTCAAGTGTACAAGAAGAAGATTAGGTCTCATTATTGGTAAAGAGATTCACAGACATTGAACCGTCGAACCACCGACTATGGAGAGACAAGGGGCAAGTAATTACCAAGGAACAAGAGGAACAAACAAACTATGTCACGATTATCCCACGAAACATAAATACCACACCAACTTGCTATCTACCAGAATCGCAAAACATAGACGCTGCACAATGGAAAGAAGCTTGTGGTTCTTGGTCCATAGTTGGAAACCAAGGCTTTAGTGTTTAAGATGTAAAAAA
The DNA here is from genome assembly GCF_964261635.1 of Lissotriton helveticus. Classification (NCBI taxonomy): domain Eukaryota; kingdom Metazoa; phylum Chordata; class Amphibia; order Caudata; family Salamandridae; genus Lissotriton; species Lissotriton helveticus. The sequence goes on along the minus strand of NC_136068.1, from coordinate 700,864,115 downwards.
AGTAAACTGCAGGGCCGTGGAAATGGGACCCCAGGTCCGCATGGTATTCCCCCGAATAATCTTCAAATCAGCCCCGACTTCTGGAGTGGAAGACTAAAAAACCTATTTGAGGAGGTGGAGAAAGAAAAATAAAATCCTTTAAGCTGGCAAGGTGCAGTAATAACACCAATCTTCAAAGGAGGCAACAGAACGTCTGCATCCAACTATAGGTTAATAGCACTTCTGGACGTGGACGCAAAGTAGTATACCTCACTACTACTGGAAGAACTGACGATCTGGTCTGACACTTTAAAACTGATACCACTCAATCAAACAGGGTTCAGAAAAGGGTGTGGGACAATTACAAATATCCTGTCGCTCTCGCTGATCGCCGACAAATATATTCGTAGGAAACAACAGCTTAACCTCTGTTTTGTCGACTAAAAGGCAGCATTTGACGGAGTGGGCCGTCATATCTTATGGGGAAAACTGTGTAAGTGGAACATCCCTGAAAAAATACTCAGAGGAATACTGTTCTACATTCTAACACATGGATGAGAGTAAAGTTAGGAGATGGCTCAAGGCTATCAAGTAAGGTTAAACCACCTAAGGGCTAAAACAAGGATGTATTCTGGCCCCGCATCTTTTCAACCTCTTCATGGCAGACCTGGCACCAAAACTTAACATGATCATATCTCATCCACCAAAACTAGGCTCCTTATCATTATCACACTTATCGACGTTGTTCTGATGATCCTAACTAAGCTTGGCCTAAAAAGATCACTTATAGGAATGCTGGAATACATAGCGGACAATAGGCTAGAGATAAACACCTCAAAAAGCAAAACACTGTTGATCAGTAGACATCGGACGGCCAATCAGCAACTCCAACTAGAGGGCAAAAAACTAGAAGCCGTATCTAATTACAAGTACCTGGGTTTTTACATGGACAACAGGAATAATCACTGGGATCAAAAAGCATACATGACCCAGAGGACAAACGCCTTATTGTTCGCTTTCAGGTCGCTAGCAAAAAAAATGAAGGGGCCATCATTTAAACACCTACTAGCAGTAATAAGAGCATAAATGCTACCAACACTATTATATGGCAGCAATGCACTACTTGGGAAAGACGCCGACCTGCTAAACAAATCTCAAGTTTTAATTTATAAAAGAGTTTTTCAAATCCATCAGGCTGCATCTCCAGTGCAAGTAAGACTAGAATTTGTAGTGACTAATGAAGCGCTGCGGAGAATGTATGCAACTATTAAACAATGGTATAGCCTGAAGTAAAATGCAGCAGATTCGGAAAAAAATAAGGCGTTGTGGGAGGAATTAGAGAAAGATGAAAAGTTCCCATACAACTGTTGCCTAAAAAAAGCCTTATCAGAAACTGGTACATGTGAGCTCTGGGAAACCAATTTGTCTTATTCATCCTTCAAGCAAGCTATAAATAAGTCAGTAAAATATAACTCTTTGCTAGTCGACAAAAACATCCTCAGTAAGAGAAAACACGCCTGGATGATAACTTCCATTTATAAGACACTTACCCCAGCGCCGTACTTAAATATCACATTTTCGGCCTATCGTGCCTAGGTGCAGGGCCACCGGGTGGCCCTGCACCTAGGCAAACTGCCGTCCATTGTAGATCAGCCAACATGGGCTCACAAAGGGCTGAAAGAATGCAGACTATGTGGGAGTAGCAAAGAGGACTTTGTTCACCTAGTCTGCATTTGTCCTAAACTATCACAAGCACAAACCACCTTCTTAAAACATGCTATGATCACCAGAGGTATGAGGACACGCAGATCCGCAATTATAGCAGGCTTGGACTCAACAGATACCCCACTGAACTGTCAACTAATAAAGTTCCTCTCTGCACAAGCAAACATATTTTAAAAAAAATAATAATAATAATAACTATGATGATCCCTGAGCATTGTACTTTAACATCAAATAAGACTGACTGGTCCTGACCCAGAATTTGCATTTTCAAAATAATTGAAGAGTTGGGCAAGAACGTCTGGAGAAACTTTCTCCCTTGTGCAGCTGATTAGGTATTAATTAAGCTTTGGTCTAATCAGCTGTTAAGTACGAACATTTGAAAACCTTAGTACATTACTAAGTGATCGATTAACTGATTGATTATATTTTAAACAGAGTTGAGAGTTGGTAACTGTCAAACAAAAGATTTTTAAGACTGTTTAATGATTTATATAATAATAACTTTTTACTACAGTTCACTAATTTATTAGAAAATGTATTGTTGTGGTTTTAATTAACATAAACAATAAATATTTCAATAAACAATTATAGTGCAGTCAATAAAGTGAATTAATATGTGCTAAAGAGTTTTATTTTCAATTCTTTTGTTTTTCATTGTTTATTCATTAAGTATTAATCGTTAGATCTCAGCATTGAAAGTTAATATAAACATGAATCGATAAATGATTATGAAATATAGTACAATATTTGTCAAAATAACAGTTACTATTGTAATAATATAACAAGAGTATTCCATAAAGGGAATTCCCTAATCTGAATGAAATTGGAATAGTGAGAGAAAAGGGTGTCAGCTCAGATACCCATCAAGAGTACTGATGAGAGAGTCAGTGCGCAAGTATAAAGCCTTGGCATAAAGCTGAAAAATATTCTCAGCTCCAAATCAGCAGACGATCAATAAAATCTAAGTAAGACAATCTCTCATGAAGATAGATATCAGAAACTCAAAGATGAGTCTCCAGTCAGAGAGTAAAGGAAATAATCCAGAATCTAGCTTCTACTTTAAAAACACGCACTACTATAAACACACAATATTCTATGTTGCAGTATTCTTTTCTTTATTCTCCTAAGTCCTCCAATAGAATTTCAGTAAACTCCAGTGAATAGGCAAACTCACCATTTTCCCAGACTTACACAATAGTCTTTAGACATTAGATCTTGAAAAGTTATGTTGTTGGTATTCTGTCGTCCAGACTGTTCTTGGCATGACTCATTCTTACTGTTGTCACCTCTCCTCACTCTTGGTTGTGTAATACAAAATAAGTGCCTATTCACTTACTAACAGAAGGCTTCTGGAATATCACATCTGCAAAAAAAGAGAAAAACATCCTGTGCAAATACCTATTCAACACGAAAACTTTGCATTCTGTTCTGGTAACATGGCACCACCAGTCTAACTTTAATCAGCATTTTTATTTCACATTTAGGCTTATAATATTTAATTATGATTACCTACTACAAATTTTGTGGATAGTCCATGTACTTATTTAAACATATGTTTTGCACATTATTAACAAAAAGCTTTTTTGTGTAGAAAACTATTTTGTGCAACCAGTTTCCTCCCTCTGATGTTTGAAAAACAATCACAATTTCTTCTTCACAAATGAATTTAGAGTGCACTCAATTTTTGTTGAGTTATTCTTTTTATTTGTCAAGGTTTCCATTTCCTTCAACTCCTTATATTTCTATTCTTTCTTTCTTTCAATTGTATTTCTTCTCTGATATCTCTTCCTCTTCCTCTAGTCTGCTTTTATGTTATATAGTATCTAAATCCTTTATAGAAAGCATTTAAGCATATCAAGCTAATACCAATGATTAGTACAGGACTCAATATGACTTTAAAATGTCCTCCTCCCACTGCTGTGAATGAATTACCAATGACAGAAACTCCATTGCTTAAACTCCCCAATACACTAGTGAAGCAATCAAAATCCTTCTCAGGGGTCTCACTGATACTTAGTCCTTTTAAACCAACAAAGAAGAAATTGGCACAGAAGCTGAACTATAAAAGATGATTTTTATTAAACTTAAATGAGTGAGACTACGTCACACAGAAGCCTTAGCAACTGAATGAGGCAGTCTAAGGAGTACAGAAAACTGGGGCTTTATATATATGCTTAGAGTTACATAGTAAGCATCAATGCAAGGGGCAGTCCTGGCTCATGTAAGCATGCAAAAATGACTAAGTTGGGCATACAAGACCTACTTGCTCAACAAAGTGAGAGGAGAGTTACTTCTCCATACAGCAGCAAAAATAGCCTGACAGTTATACTAGAGAAGCAGGTGCATTCTACTAGCTAGGCCCTTCTGGGCATGTGCGAAGTAGAGGATGCTGAATATATTTTGTCTCTAGGAAGACTACAAGACCAGTTAACAGAAAGGTAGGACAGAGCACATGGCAAACAAAATGGCTGCCAGAAACACAAAATGGCTTTCAGCTCATGCTAACAAATCTGTCCAATATTTATCAGATAGTCCTTTTAGCATGAGCTAAAGAAATTCCTATGATCCAGTAGGAACATAGAACATATTTGTACATTAATTTTTCATACATTTATCAATTTCCTAATTCATTCCTAGGTGGGCATTTTCCTGAGCTATAAGCAGGAATACAAAGAGAACAAAGCATCGGGTCATAATTAACATTAAGATAGCGGGAGAAAGTAATGACCACTATTACAAATAGAATTATAATTTTTCTAGTCCTAAGCAAAAGCAAATCCTATTTCATGTCTCCTATGCATTTCAGTGACTATTATATACTCAGGTGAGACAGTGGCAATCCTTATCAATGCTCTCAGGTGAAATGGGAATACCCTTTATCAGAGTACAGACAGAACACTACTTTAAAACGATGCCAGCAGGACCATTTTGGATGCTAGGGACGGAGCCACTAGAGGCTATTGCTCTTCCATGGCAATTCAGTCAAATGGGAACATATCCAACACCCACTTTATACAGTGGCACTGGAAACACTTGTGCAACTATGCCAAAATCCGTTCTAAGTCTCTTTGGTAGGCTTCTATCGTCCATCAAATTTGCTTCCGTTGTCTTCTTCCACATTGGACCTCTTGATTCAGGCCTTCCATGAAAATAATGCTTCTCAGTATCTGTTGGAGTGCCCTCCTGGCAAATACTCACAGCTCACTCGAAAGTCTCAATGTCTCAATGCAGTGCACCAGTGTCTCTCCTCTGCGGCAGGCACTACAGATATTGTGCTCTTTGTTGGTCATGGGCACAGATCATCTCGTGCAGACCCAAATACTGTTGATCAGGAAAGAGCAACAGACTTTCACGTTCAGAAACACTCTCAAGCTCCAACACTTGTTATTCAGTGTCAGAGGACACTCGGGCTGCTCTTTCATTCTAATTTTCCTTTCAACATAGGTATCACAAGTGTAGTGCCTTTTGTCAATCTCAGATCCTCCGGTGCACTGCCCTTCCGTTGGAGCAAAGAAAAGGGGGGTGGCAAAACTCAGGCCAAGGGGCTCAAGGGACCGCGTGCTGTCAGAGGTTACCAGCACATGACGGGTAGAAAACTGAAGCCTCAAACCAGCCCTGCCATCAACAACAGGGATCCTTCTCTTTCGCTCTTTTGCACTGAAACTCTGGTTCTGTGGCAAACAGGGAACCAGCTCCTCCTTCTTGTCTGATGTCCAACGCCGTCTGATGGAGCAAGCACGATGCTTTGGAGATGCCATTGATGAAGCGCTGGTGATCACTGTCCATCCTTGCTACTTTCTGGGTGCTAGGACTGTAGGTCCATGATGTCTGGCCTTCATCTGTAGCTGTCACTGATAGGAATTAGGATTCAGCTTAAATCAGTGTTATGCAGGTTATTATGACTCTTCCTTTTACTCTGGTAGATCCCGCAGAACCTAGTGATGTAGGAAATGTGACACAGTTGTTAGTTTCCTTCAAATTAGCATAAAAACAGTTCATTGTATTTAACAATGGGACTGCGGGCAGATGGCCTGCAATCTGCGAGGGAGTGGCCAGAAGCCATGGGACAACTCTGGTCCAGAATGCACTGTCACTCTCAAAGGCAAAGGCAGTACTTCTAGTCTCTTCAATTGGGTACCCTTCATTGTTCTCACTAACTTCAATGTGGGAGCATTATCCTCTGCCATTTAAGGGTCGATAGCTACATGGGAAGTCTATCTAAATGTGTGTCCTCATACATAGAGGAATTGTCTAATGGGGTAAAAAAAAATTGGGAATGATTACGTCTAGGTGTTCCTAAATTCCTTATCTAGAACACCTCAAAAGAGAAAACACATGATACAGATTATCAGGGACATGTAGATACCTCCCTTTAATAATTGTGTATCAGGTGCACTATGCAATACACAGGCTAATGATCAAAATGTGGAAACAAAAGACAAGAACTAGAGAGTCCTGGTATTTCCATGATTAGAACACATCTGATCCCACCGAAAATTAAAGCAGCAGGAACAAAAGGGTAAAAACCCAAATTATAATAGGCATTGAAAATGTGTCATGTTCAAAAAATAAACGTAAGGTATCTCCTATTGAGGTGGAAAACTTGTCTTACTATAGTATTGAGTCAGTTAACCAGTCCATCACTACCCTGACAGTCAGACTGGAAAACATCGAAGTGGGCCTAAAGAAAATTCGTGAAAGCCAGTCTGGTCATACAAAAGGGAATTATACATAATATGGGGGTTCCTGGTACATCACTGCAGTCTGGAAATGTGAACTTGAACAATACACCAACAATAATAAAAGGGCTGACTGGTGAAAGGAATACGGAAAAGGTAAATGGGACTAGAACACAGCTAAAATCCCCAATAACCAGGTGCAATGCGACATCGATCAGGGGAGAAGCGGCAAAAGAAAAATCTATAGGAAGAACAAGAAATTACTTGGGTGATAGGCAGGCATGTGACACAACACCAAGATTACGGGTGATACACAAAAGACCAAAGTAGTACACAAATTTTAACTCTACCACCGGCCGTTACACCATATACTGTAATCTCGGCTACTGTTCCAGTTCCTTCCCTGGGGAAAATGAAACTTGGTGTCCTTTAAGGAACAAAGCCATACACTACCTAGGAAGCAGAACAGGATTAACTAGTGCAATATCATGAGAAAAGTTTAGGTCACCTTTAGCAAGAGCCGCAGATTTATAGTTCCTCCTTAGGGTCTAATCAGGGAACATTTAATCAAGGGCTGCCCGTCCCTGAAGGGAAGGGGCAGTAACATGGCTAACTGAAGGTGACACACTTTTAATCCTGTATATCTCTTTTTCTTTTCTTCAATGCCATTATAGCCAAATAGACATACACTGATGAAGTGTTGTCTGTCATGTTCACAGCATGAAGTATCATATCTGTGAAATTTAGTAACCAGAACAAATCCAATCAACTGTTGCGTAGCGATGGGCATCGTCATGACCATCCCCTCACAACATAGAGGAGCTTGTAATAGTATTAAACAACAAAAGCATAGAAACAAAAACATGCATAACAGAAAAACACACATGCCGAGCCATCAGGTATACTTGCTGTATACCAAGCACAGAAAGATAGACAAATTACAAAAGCATATGTAAATGAGCGGTGACGCACAACACCATGTCATGCACTTTATGCACAGTGAACCTGCAGCCCAAAACCCATTATTCTGGGCTGCTTAATTTGTCAGGCTTAAAATTAATATTCAATTTCCTTACTTTCCTCACCCCCCTTTGACAGCAGGTCACCTTAGTAGTGATTGGCTATCAAATACAACTTACTGTGTCGCTTCTGACACACAGGACCAGCAGGAACAACATGTAAGCATGTTAAGCCACCTTAATTTTGACTGTCCAAAAGTAAAACTGTTTCACAGACACTCTGTGTGTCCCTTGCGCCACATTTTTTCCTGTGAAAAATAAATCTGAATTTGCTAATCGTTTTTACCTAGGCATGTAGCCCACAAAATTCTAAGAAAGAGCTTCATCTTATTTTCTGTCCAAAACTAATGCAACATTTTATTTTCTGTTAAATGAAGGCAACTACGTGGACATTATTTTTCAAGAGCAGAAGCAGTGTGCAATATACTTGTCTAACAATCCAGAAGCCAGCTATTTGTATTGTACCTAAATGTATGCATTTACTGAATCCTAAGACAGTTTAAAAGCTGCTATAAATGGCAAGAATACTGTTTAAATAGTGAAATTGTACCCAATTTCGACTTTGATAATTGGGGCAATTAAAATTAATATCCTATAATTTTGTTACATATTAATCATCCTCCGAATGTTCTCTATAAATTGCAGAGATTGGACATTAGACATATCTCATGTAAAGCCTTAGAAAAATTAGTTTTTACGCCTGTGCCGAGTGAAATTCCATATGCAAATGTCCTCATTATGCGGTACAACACAACTTAAACTAAATGTTAATGCTAGGAAGTCATAGTATGAGTATTAAGCTTTATAAATATTAAAAAACTAATTTAAAAGCTCTTATTTTTTCATCATTTTTTATAATTAATAATTTTTCTTTTAATAAAACCAATCATGTTTGATAATTCCACATATAAAAAGCAAGCTGCATCGTTTGCCTATCATATTTAGACGCATTCATTCACAAGCCTAAGCACAGAAGCCTAACTTGAAACATGACAAATGTTGCGCCACTTTTTTTTTTTTTTAAATCAATTATTATTTAGCAACAGAACCAAGAATATGCTTATAAAAAAACCTTTTAAGAATGGAAATCCCTACCTTAAACCTTTTCCTCATATCTAAAATAATGAACCTGATTTTTGTAACCTTTTTTAAAACAGCATTCTGAAATGCAAAGTTTTGCCCCGTGTTTAACTGAGAAAGTCCTGGCCGAGTAAACATTCCTGTCTATTCGTGGCCTACAAAAACGACAGCTGTTTGCTTAGCGGCAGTAAAAGCCTTTCTCAGTGTTGAAACGTGAGCACGGTGGCTGTCCATTTAAAACTGAGGCCTTTCAATGCGTGTTCTATAATATGCGTTTTAGGTCAGCAAAAATGTTACTTCAGCTGAAGTGTTTGCCTGTTAATATCTAATACAATATATATAAGTAAAATGCTATAAGTTTATTTTTTTTTACAAAACACACAATTTCGTTTTTGAGGCCTTTTTTAATTCCTATAGAATGTGAATTTAAATGTGATCTTTTAAGCATTTAACAGTTTGTACATGTGCGTAATTGCTTACTCTATAAATTAAATAGCAACATATAGCTATTGTAGCATATCATATGGTTTATTTCTGGATGTTTATATAATTTCCACTTATTATTAATTAACTGACATTTTGCATAACAGACTGAAAACAACAAGAAAAACCACAAACACACATTGAGCTCATTTCAGACATATTCAGAAAGGGGTCAAACACTCAGGACACACAATACAGCGCGCATAATAGCCATTATTTCATAAATAGCGCAATCGCTATGTACTTACAGAAGTTGTAATGTAAAACCACGAACCACATAAACATTTAAACACATATTTAACCCACAGAACAACACTTAGGACAGAAACAAAGGACAGCCCACAGACTGTACTTAAACCAAACCATTTGTAAACACTAGTTGTAAGTCATATTTACAAGAAACGCTTCTCAATAGTATTCAAAAAGACTGCAAAAACAGCCCAACAGACTGTTTTATTTCCAAGAAGCCAAAATACACTCAATTCACTAGCTTTGTCTGGCAGAACACCCAAAAAAATCGCTCTGCATATCTCAATTCATAAAATTGCGCAGAAACAGGATCCTTGTATGTATTTTGTCATATTTTAATTCCCTGGGGATACAGAATCACCAAGGAAGAAATATGTTTTTATACCTAAACCTATTTAGGTATTCCCTCAAGGGAGCCGGCTAATTTAATTCACATCTCACTATGGTACCTTCAAAAAGCAACACATTCTTCGATGTGTGCTAGAAACAGGCATGCCAAAAATAGTGCAAAATATGCAGTATTATAATCAAAGTAGTTCTTAAAGTACTCTTTGTAGGTTGAGCCGTTCAAATATTCTTAGAAGTAGAGAAAAATCTCCTCATTACCTGCCTATATGTGTTGCATCACCTACATATACATATTCATAGGACTAACTTAATATTTGGCCAATACATATCAAAAATGCCACAGTAAGTGTTTCTAAAACTACGGGCATATTACCAAGCAATAGCGATAATTATCGCTATTGCTTGGTTAAAGACAAAAATTTACCGCTGAGCTGCGGCGATTTTTATCGCAAATAAACCTTGGTATTACCAAGGTTTATTGCAAATGCGATAAAAATCGACTGCAATGCATGAATATCGCTGAATAGTCAGCGATATTCATGCATTACCGAGCTAATGCTCTTAGCCATGTTATCCACCTCCCATTGCATAACATGGCTAAGAACTGCTCAGGGCAGGTGTTAGCTTTTGGAGATATTTGCGCTTAGCGCGAATATCTCAATAAGTTGGTAATAGGAGATAGCGATGTTAGCGACTGTTTCCAGTCGCTAACATCTTGGCACACCCACTTTGCATGTCATTAGTGATAAATATCACTGACATGCAAAGCGGGGCCCAAGATGGTCACTATCTCCTACTAGCTGTCACTAACTGGTGTTAGCGACAGCTAGGTAATAGGGAGATAATTTTATCTCCGCTTTCTTGGCTTTTAAAGCCAAAAAAACGGAGATAAACCCCCTTGATAATATGCCCCTACCTTACCAATCCAAGGCTTCAAACTTAGAACAAGTGCCAGAAAACGGCTCCTACCAAACAAATGGTTGACCAAATTCTAACTGCCAAGTTCTAAATGACCTAACGGTCTTTTTTTTTTAAATACTCACGCCAAAAAAGGTTCTCAGTCAGGGGTGACATCATATGGAGGATAAAAATCAGGAAGATCAGAAATATACTGGGCTGCAGAGACAGAGAATCACCAGAATCTCCGTGCACAGATACCTCCTTAGTAGAATCCTGTCCTGTCCACCTCAGTAGATTTCTGTCTCCTGACAAGATCACTCCCTCGGATAGCCACTTCTGACGAGGTCCACGTTGGAGCGCCAAACTGAAGTAATCAAAATCCTTCTCAGGGGTCTCACTGATACTTAGTCCTTTTAAACCAACAAAGAAGAAATTGGCACAGATGCTGAAATATAAAAGATAATTTTTATTAAACTCAAATGAGTGAAACTACGTCACACAGAAGCCATAGCAACTGAATGAGGCAGTCTAAGGAGTATAGAAAACAGGGGCTTAATATATACACTTAGAGTTACATAGTAAGCATAAATGCAAGGGGCAGTCCTGGCTCATGTAAGAATGCAAAAATGACTAAGTTGGGCATACAAGATCTACCTGCTCAACAAAGTGAGATGAGAGGTACTTCTCCATACAGCAGCAAAAATAGCCTGACAGTTATACTAGAGAAGCAGGTGCTAGGCCCTTCTGGGCATGTGCGAAGTAGAGGATGCTGAATATAGTTTGTCTCTAGGCAGACTACAAGAGCAGTTAACAGAAAGGTAGGACTGAGCACATGGCAAACAAAATGGCTGCCAGAAATACAAAATGGCTTTCGGCTCATGCTAACAAATCTGTCCAATATTTAACACTAGTGGTTTCTAAAGGTCCTGAATTAGGTTTCAGGTAAAAAATCATGCATGCAAATTCGTCTATCTTTCAATTCTTGTCAGCGATGCATTAGCAGCAATATGTTTTGCAGACCCCCCTTCCATAGGTAAAAATGTATCTAAAGCTCATCAATCTTTTAAGACCAATAATCTAATAGCCACTACTTCTGTGTTAACTGTCAGCAAAGCACCAGATGTACCAGTAGCAAACGTATCCACTACAGTAGATAACTGCCTAATTTTCTTATCATATACACCTGCTCCCACTGGTGTTATGATTGCTCCAAAGATGTCTCCCACTAATTGTGTCCCATCATTAGGAGTACAGGTGTGTCTATGATGTGGTGTCATTGTTAAATCATTTATGCTAATTATTACATGGTACATTCATGGAAACAACAAAGCTAAATAAGCAGGCAACTGAAAATAGGCATCTTGTCCACTCACAAAGTAAACTCCAGTAATAACTGCCTCTTCCCTGTTAAAAGTTGTGCAGGTCCTCTCAAAACTTCAAATATGTGTTCGCAATTACGAATCCCAATGTATCTCTTTCTAAACTGGTTTCTCCTTTAATAAAGACATGATTTTCCTTTTTGTTGTCTATCTAATTTTACTTTTGGATTTACCATTGTATTCATCTTCCTCTTTCTTCCAAACATTCTTTAAAACATATTCCTCTATATTTGCAGTACAAAAAATGTGAGCTCTTTTCTCCTCTAATGTTAAATAGACTAGCTTCTTTTCTAACAGCCTCATTAAACATGTTAGATTATTCTCACATGCAAGACCTCTGACCTCCTGGTCAGAGTCACTGCTCTCCCCCACGTACCGTTAAGGCTCTGCTGTTAATGCCAGCTTGAGCCCTTCAGGTAGGTATTCAACGCCCTCCTCCACCTGCACCTCATCCCTGGTGGTCTATTGAAAGAGTACTCTGCACTTCTGCTATTCATCTCAGTTCTGTGTCTTTGCTCTTTTTTTCTTCTTTTTTGTCTCTTGGCCTTTTTTACTCTTTTTTCTCTTTGCCTTTTTTATTCTTTTTTTATTTGCCTATTTTCATTTATTTCATGTATTTCTATTCTGCCTCTTTCCAATTTTACACTATCTGCCTTTTTTGCATCTCTGCCGCTCTTTTCTACTCGCTCCCTCTTCCAGCGATCCCCGCCTCTGCAAGCCTTATGGCCCCCAGCGTGTCGTTCCCGCCTCCCAGCTGACTGCCTATATATGTCTACAGAACAGCTGAATACGGACAGTGAATATCTTGTTTTTATTATGAAATTTTTTAAGACCCTTGGCTTATATAACATATTTATAGACCAGCCTCCCCTGACCCCTACTTAATGGTGGCTGCTGTGTGGCTGTGCCGCTGGTGCGCCAAAGGCAAGCCCATCTGCACCCATCCGTGACATGACCAGCGCCAGGGACCCTGGTCCCATGACCCCCGCCACTATGACCACACTCAACCCGAGACTCAACAACCACTGCCAGCTCTTGATGTCGAGCAACACCCAAGGCCCGACCTCCTGCTGACACTGCCACCACATGTTCATCCACCTCCAGACCCAGGCAGCCACCCCCCACCCACCTGACGCCACCGCACACAAGCCACTGAGCTGCATCCTCCTCAATGTACACTCCCTGCACAGATAGGCCGTAGAAATCTGGGACATCCTCAACACTCACACGCCCGCCGTCGCCTACCTCACAGAGACCTGGGCAAATGCCAGCTCCACACCCGACATTGCAACCGCCATCCTCGAATGATAAAAGATCCTGAGGAAAGGCCTCCCCAACCTCCCAGGCGAAGGCCTCGCCATCATCCAGAAAAGCTCCCTCTGACTCACAACCACCAACTCGGACGATGCCTCGCCCCCCATGGAACACATCCACTTCCAGATCCAGACCAACCCCAGAACGACACTCAACGGACCCTGCGCCCCTTCACCAACTAGTCCACTGACTCTCTTTTATCCCCACAGCTAATGCCCGTGAACAACCCTTGAATGTTACCAGATTAAACACCACCTCTGGCTGGAAGTAGCTCCACCCGTCGCCACCCTGGAAGTTACCTTAGTGAGTAGTCTCCTTGCCCCATTGCATACGTCTTCCCTGACACAACACGGGCACTTACTCTAACACTCTATCCCTTGATACCAGGTCAATACAGCCTCCCTATGCAAGAGGCCTGCCTGCATTGTGAAAGTGGCCAAGGCCCGCTCTATTCCTGGATAGTAACACCCTACTGAGAGTAGGTTTGCCACTGTGAGCCCGTATGCATGATGCTCCATCATGCTCATTAATTCAACCCCCCCCATAGTTAACCTGGCACCTCGCGCGCACCACCCTTCAATAGTCTCCCAAGCTGTTACATTAATTGTACTCACCTTACCTCAATTTAACAATGAGGTTGTGCTGTAATTGTTGTTACTATAAAAACACTGGGAGCACTTACTCACTGCAACTAGTCCTCATGTAGGGACATATCGTAATCATGCCTTGTTCAGATTTAGTTTCAGGCTGCTCACTACATGTCCTTAAGATGATCTTAAGTACCTAAAAGATTGAAACGCCGTCGACCCTTACAACAGGAACCCCTTTCATTGTATATGCTCATGTGGAGTTTCAATTTTGTTGTCAATATGATTTTATGTTTTTAGTTCACTCTCACTGTGTCACATTACACACCTTTCACTTTATGTGAGAACCTCACTATTACTTTGAGTACAAAATTCATACCTATGTAAAAAAAACGTCTATTTTACACTACATATATTTCCCTACCTTCTTGCTCCCATGATGATTAATTGTCCAGTATAAATTGAATTCCCACTGTCGCCTTTGGGATTTTTACTTTCTTGCTCTGGACCCATTGAGGCCAACCCTGAACCATTGATCTTTCTATACATACACTAACCCCACGTTCATATTTCGGGGGTTCCCTTGTTTTCCCATACTACCTTCACCAACGTCATCACAGACCACATCACACACCACGCCCATGCCTCTACAGACTAATACTTCTTGGAGACCTGAACCCCCACCTGGACAACCACAGTAAACCCAACACCGCCGCCCTTCTGGAGAACCTCACTAACATAGGACTGAAGTAACTTGTCTCCATCTCCACTCACACAGCAGGACACACACTCAACCCCATCTTCACCGGAGGAAACAACATTCGCTTCAGCCACACCACGGAACTGCGCTGGACAGACTATCACTTCATCCATTTCTATTTTACGAAACCCACCGCACACAAGCACATGCTCCAACCCCATGCAGAAGCTGGAACAAAGTCTTCGAAGAACACCTCACCTCCTTCTTCACCTGCACTCCTCCCCTACCAATGAAAGACGCCAGCACAGAGGCAAGCAATCTCCACCAATGGATCGCCAACTGTGCCAACATTCTTGCCCCCCTCCAGAACACCACGAGACGACACAACAAGAAATACAACTGGTTCACCAAGGATCTCCGAGAATCTAAGCACTCCTGCTGATGACTTGAGAAGATGTGGAGAAACAGCAACACCCCGGGAAGCATACACCACCTACAAAGCAGCCATCTTGGCACACCACCAACTCATCAAATCAACAAAGAAAAACATAATCCAAGACAGAATACTCTCCAATTCCCACAACTCCAAGGAACTCTTCGCCATCACACAAATTCGCCAGATTCAACAGTGAAACAACCGACGTCCCTCCCTCCCAAGAACTCTGTAACAAACTCAGCTCCTTCTTTCACCTCAAGATCTTTGACAACTTTGACAATCAAGACCATGGCACCGCCTCAACTCCCACCCCCAGCTACGCCATCAAACAGACTCTACTCACCTGGACCCTTCTCACCAAAGAAGACACCTCAAAGACAATGAAGAGCATCCACTCCAGAGCACCTACTGACCCCTGCCCACTGCACATCTTCCACAGGGCCACCTTCGCACCCGAGCTATGTCAAACTATCAACTTCTCCATCGAGACCGCCACATTCCCCGTTGACTGGAAAAGTGCCGAAGTCAACCCCATCCGAAAGAAGCCCTCCTCAGACCCAACAGATCTCAAGAACTTCAGGCCCATCTCACTGCTTCCTTTTGCCGCCAAAGTCATCAAAAAGGCCATCAATATCCAGCTATCACACTTCATAGAAACCAACAACATCCTAGACACCTCTCGATCCAGATTCCGCAGCAACCACACCACCGAGACCACCCTCATCGCTGCCACCGACGACATTCGCATCCTTTTCGACCAAGGCCAAACAGCAGCCCTCATCCTTTTGAACCTGTCAGCACTGCAGCTTGCAACACCGTCTCCCACTGCACTATAGCCACGAGGCTCCACGACACTGGCATCCAAGGAATAGCCTTAGACTGGATACAATCTTTCCTCTCAGGCAGAACACAGAGAATAAGACTCCTGCCCTTCCTCTCAGAACCGACAGAGATCAGATGCAGAGTACCCCAAGGATCCTCCCTCAACCCCACACTCTTCAACATCTACATGACCCCCTCACAACTATCATCAGAAACATCAGACTAAACATTGTCTCCTACAACGATTACACCTAGCTCATCTTCTCCCTCACCAAGGAACCTAACATCACCAGGTGTAATTTCCAAGAAGGATTAAAAGCTGTCGTGACCTGGATGAGCAACAGCTGCCTGAAGCTCAAATCGGAGAAAACCAAAATCCTCATCCATGGCTCCACCCCCTCCACATGGGACAACACCTGGTGGCCCTCCGCCCTCAGAAACTCATCCACCTAAAAAGACTACGCATACAACCTCAGCATCATACTCAACTATTCACTCACAATGAATCGCCAGATGAACACCATATCCTCAACATGCTTCAACACCCACCACATACTTTGCAAGACTTTCAAGTGGATCCCCTTGACTCCAGGAAACCGTCACCCATACACTCATCACCAGCAGACTGGAGTACAGAAACACTCTTGAAGCCAGAATCAACAAAAAAACTCTAGACTGTCCAGCACACTGAAGCCAGACTTATCATCACATCACCCAACTCCTCCATGATCTCCACTGGCTCCCTGTTAAAAGAAGAGTAACCTTAAAACTGCTCACACTCACCTACAAAGCCCTCCACACCACTAGACCCCAATACTTCAACGACTGCATCTCCTTCCATGCCCCCAAGAGAAACCTGCACTCAGCCAACCTCTCCCTAGCCACCGTCCTTAATTTCTACAGGACCAGAGTTGTTGGAAGGTCCTTATCCTACCTCGCAGCCAAGACCTGAAGTTAACTCCCCCTTCACCTCCGACGAAGCCCGACACTGCACCAATTCAGAAATTACCTCAAGACCTAGCTCTTCGAATGACCCCAATGGAGCTGCTCACACCCCCTCCCTCAGCGCCTTGAGACCTTCACGGGTGAGTAGTGCGCTCTACAAAACATTGATTGATTATTCCTTGACAGTGTCTATAACTGTGGGGGATTTATTTATTTATTTAGTTGAAGGGTTCTATAAAGCGCGAACATGACCCAAAACAGGGTATCAGAGCGTTGCACAAAGGAGGGTACAAGGCAAGCATTTTAAAACAAGGGTGTGGTACAAAATAGAACACACAAAGTTACTAAAAAGTTACAGCAAGTGATACATCAAAAAGGACCTGTGAGGAGATAACATAAATTAAGAGCAATTGGAAAAAGAAAGATTGTTCAGCTGGCGAAGGGAGTGGATTAAAGGTGGCATCAGAGCTATTGCAGTATATGTTTATTCAGTATTAGCCACTTTACATATTTTTTTAAAGAGGTAGTCGAAGGGTTGGATCTGATCTCAGGAGGAAGATCATTCCAGATTCTAGGAGCAAGACCCGAGAAGGCACAGTTGTAAGATCTTTTCTTGGATGGTTTCAAAAGAAGAGTATTAGAGCTTCTTAAGTTCCGACTTGAGCCAGATAGCTCAAGTTTTTTTGCTAGGTAGACAGGGGTGTTGTAGTGAATCACTTTGATCGTCAGGCAAGCAATCATGAAGTGAATCCTTGCTTCAATGGATAGCCATTTAAGCTGAATTAAGTCTGGGGTGATATGGTCATGTTTTCTGGAACCCGGGATGAGTCAGTCCGAAGCGTTAAGGGTGGCTTTAAGTGGAGCCAGACTCGCTTTAGGAAGGCCTGCAAGGGTCACCAACCCATATTCAAAGCGTGAGATAACTAGTGATTGGATTGCTGTCTGGATGTCCTCCGGAGGCAAGAATGGCTTGACTTTCCTTAGGGTGTTGAGCTGATGATTGGCACCCCTACTAATTGCACTAATGTGAGCTTGCATGTTTAGGTGAATGTCCAGGCTGATGCCTAAAGATCTAGCAGAGTCAACAACATGCGGGGTGCAGTTGAGTGCAGAGAGTTGTTTGCTCCAATCTTGGGTAGGAACCAAGTGGTTGCGGGGGGACATCAGAAGGAATTCTATTTTCAGGGAGTTTAGTAACAGATGATTATGTGTTAGCCACTGTTGTGTTTTCCAAAGTGCATCATTAAGAGTTTTTATATCCTCAGGAGAGGAGATCTTCAGATAAAGTTGTGTATCATCAGCATACATATGGTATTGAATGTTGGATTCATTCAGAATATTGGAAAGAGGTTGCATAAAAAGGGTGAAGAGCATGGGAGAGAATGCAGAACTTGAGGTACTCCAATCGTGACCGGAGTACTGGCTGCAAGTGATTGGTTAACTTTGATTCTTTTGGTACGGTTATGCAAGAAAGACACAAACCAATTTAAGAAAGTGCCCGATAGTCCCATCCTGTGTTGAAGAATAGCATTCCGGTTTTCATGTTGTCAAATGCAGATGACAAGTCAAGCAGGATCAGAAGACAGGGGACATTTTGATCAAGGGATCTCAAGGTGTCATCTACTATGAGTGTTAGAGCTGATTCAGTGCTGTGCCCTGCTCTGAAACTAGAATGGTAAAGCTCGAGGAGCTGAAAGTATTCAATGTGGATGCAGAGCTGTGTGTGGACGCATTTCTTGAGTAATTTTGCTAAAGTCATGATGCTAGTGATCGGACGGAAGTTAGAGGGATCCGCTATGTCAACATTAGGATTCTCAGCAATGGGGTGACTTGTCCCATCTTGAGGCAGACAGGAATTCTCCCCTGTACGAGAGATTCTTGAATAATCTGGGCCCAGAGTGGATAATGGCTGAATTGAGTTCCATGTGAAGTTTAGCTGGAAGGGGATCCTTGAAGTGGTTAGAGGGTTTTAGAGACGGCAAGAAGAGTGCCAGCTCAGCATCATCCGGAAGAAGGAAGAGTTCCAAGAAGCTTTGTTTTTAGTAGAGGCTACACTAGGGAGTGACAAAGCAATCTCTGCCTTAGGTACTGCCACAAAAAACCACCACTGGGTCTGGGCCCCCAACAGTAAGGCTGAGCCACGAAGTACCAATGAACAACAGAATGCCAGTACTGTTTATTCTTTTTTCAAAATGAATATCAAACCATAGGGTTTATGCGCTATGGTAAATTAACACCCCAATGTCTGAATGAATCTTTCATTTTATTATTACATTTTTTACATAAGGATTGTTGGTTATTATTTCACCAATTCATCATACATTACAAGACCTCATAAACATGTATATATTTACACAATATTGACAAAATATTCACAATAACAATGTCAACAAAAACAACAATATCACTTTAGAAACAATCATACCCTCACCCATTCACAACCATTCACATCATCATACACACAACCTGAGATAGAAATATTCACAGTAAGCCATATACAATAAATACTCATCAATAAAAAATCTTTAGTAAACTGCTCCTTTGTTTAGATGGCATATTTTGTCTACGCGTTTCGAACTCACACCATTCGAGGAGTTCTCATCAGGACAAAAAGGCTGTAGGGAAAAAGGAGAACAGAACCTTCCTTTAGGGTCATGACAACAATGATGGAAACCTTGCTCGCAACCTCCATTACTCAAGCCACCTTATCTTACCTCTGGAATTTCAAGAGCTGTCTAGGGTACAGAAAAACACCAGTCGAGGCAACAAGTTTATCCAATGTACACACCAATTTGTATAAAAAAGACAACCAATCACAACCTGGCCCACAATGACATTCATCTTGGCCCACTGAGAAACCCATTACAAAATGGCCGACACTTTTGTCCATTCTACCATGTACAGGGACATCAGGCGAATCTGACATAAGATAAAGCAAAAAGTTTTACAGACGGGCTAATTTATTCACGAGGTTTGATTTCGTTAATTACAGCTGAGCGCATTGGTAACACATGCGCCCTTCTTGCAAAAAACGCTGTACACATAAAGATCAAAATGACACATCGACCACAACTCCCAGGAACCCTTGCGGAACCGGAAGTGTGGAGAAATCGAATTGCGGGACCGACGCTGGAAACAACCACAGCACCGAGTCAAGAAACGCGCTCCGAATAATACGGGTAAGCTGCTGCGCCAAAGTACGAGCGTCGTACTGCTTACGTAATGGCCTTGTGGTTCTAACACACGTCGAGTCACACCGACCAAACATGCACATCTCTTATTTTAGAGACTAGTCGCCTCGTGAGGATAGCGACCACACTGCCTGGGTGAATCAAGCCACGGGACCGGCGCTACTATTTTACAACAGTACCAAGACGAAAACCCATATTGAGAATGAAGCGGGAAGGCTAGCTGACCGTAGGAACGAGGTATGCACCGCTTTGTAAACATAACTGATAGCAACATGCTGCATCAATAGATCATGACTAGTGACACTAATCACGCGCCCACTCCTCTCATTGTAGTGAGTACCCGCTTCCGGTTTATAACTTGTGGGGCCAGGAGCGACATTCTGACAAGTAAGAATTAGTGTTTAGTGTTTGGTCACGTGGTTATAGCCAACTAAAACATAAAATATGAATCGTGTTTTAAAATATGCACCTCTTCACAGGAGTGGCTGCACTGGGGTTTCCCCCCCCTTTGACCTCATCTCCTAAACACAAGTAAGTTTACTCACATGAGTCTTTGAATACTGTGTCTCAAGATGAATGTCATTGTGGGCCAGGTTGTGATTGGTTGTCTTTTTTATTACAGATTGATGTGTACATTGGATAAACTTGTTGCCTCGATGGGTGTTTTTCTGTACCCTAGACAGCTCTTGAAATTCCAGAGGTAAGATAAGGTGGCTTGAGTAATGGAGGTTGCGAGCAAGTTTTCCATCATTGTTGTCATGACCCTAAAGGAAGGTTCTGTTCTCCTTTTTCCCTACAGCCTTTTTGTCCTGATGAGAACTCCTCGAATGGTGTGAGTTCGAAATGCGTAGACAATATATGCCATCTAAAACAAGCATTGGCATAGCCAATAGGTCTCGCCTTTGGGACCTTCTAAGTATTGAGTTATGCAGCATAATATCCTTGGTGCAGCAACATCAACTGTTGCATGGCTAAACACGTATAAGGTCCCAAAGGCGAGACCTATTGTCTATGCCAATGCTTGTTTCTTAAGTAGTGTTGCAATACGTCTGACTCTTCCATGTGAAAAGATCTTATCTTGTGCTCTAAAGATTGCTCAAGTCTCGACAGAGAACAGGCTAGGCTGTAAGTAGGGTAAATTGCGCTTGGTGATCTGTTTGAGGGAGCGTCTGCTTTGCCTGGTGTCATTGGAGAGCAATTTTGATTGGTATACTGGACAATGTTAGTTTTATTGGTCCAGTAGACAATTAAACTGCTGCATGACCACACTGTGTGATCCTGGGCACACTTTACAAATCCTACCTACCATCCAGCGGCTGAAGTGCAAATTGTAAAACCTGATAGCTGGGCACAATTACAGTGTCATTGCAGGCACACCCTGTGTGATCTTGGACATTTATCACATCTCAAAGTACTTTTAAATGCTTGAGCTTGGGATAAACCCTAGAAAAATACTCTCATGCATTTGACCTACCCAGGTGTTTGCTGCTACGTGCTTGATAAGAAATAATGCAACACACAATTGCAACTTCTGTGCCCCTTCCAAATAAACACTAGAAATCAGAGTTGTAATTAGTCTCTAGAATGAGTAAGATGCCCTCCAGCCTCCACTTGAAAGCAGGGGTGTATAGTTTGAGGGGAGTGAGGGGGGGGCGAGGGAGGCATGCAATACTTTAACGCAGGTAAAAGTGTCCAAAGTCACACCATCTGCCCACTAAAGAGCGGCTCGCAGTGGCCGGCTGGCCCGGCTGATTAGGGGAGCTGTTGGTGCCGAGCCTGGTGGGGCAGGTCCCAGCTGTGCTCTGCCGGGCTGCAGGCAGCTCAGTTATTAGGCAGCTGGTGGCGTGGGGACCACTGCTATTCCGTCTGTAATGTGCCCGAGCCTCCCGGCAGGCGGGGGGATCACAAGAGCGACCGCTCCCACCCTCGGAGGCTAATTAATTGGCAGAACAAGAGCGCATTAAGGCGGATATAGGAGGGAGCCCCGTGCTGGCACCTTCTGAGTGTATGAGCTAAAGGCAGGTGGTTGTGTGTTTCAAATGCCTCTCAGACTACAAAACGCAGCGAATGCTACGTCCAAATCTGAAATTAGGAGTGCTCGTGTGCACGTGCCTAGGTATGTCTATCTAAGTGTGTGTGCTTCATAGTAATAGTCTATGTGTCACTGCATCTTAGACTGTGTGCCACTTTAAGCATGTAACAGTGTGAGGGTATGCACTACTGCGCTTGTGAGTCACGCTGTTTGCGAGTGGGTTTGTACCTGACAATTACTGACCTTGCAGTTGTGTGTGACTCACTCTGTGTCTGTGCCACTGTATGCGTGTGCATTTAACCTTGAGTGCCTGTGTATGTGGAGCGTGATGTACTGCGTGTGTGTGCGCGTGTGTGTACAGCGAGTTACTGTATGTGGCCTACTGTGAGTGTGCGTGTGTGAGCCACTGTGTTTGTGTGCGTGTCCCACGCTGTGCTGTGTATCTATCTATGTTTGTTAGTGTGTGTGCGCTGCTGTGTGGGTACCACTGTATGTGTAAGCGGGTGCTGGAGTGTATAGACAAACACACGTGAATCCTCAGTTTGTATGCAATGTACGTCACACGTAATTTACGGTCCTGTTCCGCTTTATTTTATTTTGATTGCAGTATAAAAAATGCTTGTTTATATTAGACTGGGGAATACAAACAGGAATCTAGTCTTCAAAGGGAGGGCTGCATGCCAATGTAGAACAAGCACCGGCCAGCTTATAACCCTACTCTGCGATGTTCTTGACTCCCATGCCATTGTTCACCATTTGAGTGAAGTCATGACCCCGCCTACCGAGCGGGGTAAGAAATGCTGTTCACAAGCGTGGTTGTAGCTGTCTGGGCACTTAAATATGTTGCATCTGTCACGTTACTTAAAAACATTGTGAGAGCCTAAGTAAAACTAGAGTGAATTATCGCATGGCATTTTATGTACAGCCCTAATGCTGCTGCTGCAGAATGGCACCATGTCCTGGAAATACAATAACAGAGACCAGAGCGTCTGTAAATGTCCATGAATCGGGCACCACGCTGAGCCAGGGAAACACTCGAACAATAACAAGGAGAAACACGAGAGACGGCCTGCGGCCGTCAAAGTGAAAGTACGGCCGGCGGAGGAGAAATGCGACACGGCGGGCAGGGGAGGGGGCGTAGCGGGGAGAGCGGCATGAGGGTGTGAAGCAGCAGGGGCCTGAGACGAGGCCGCCTTGCCTTTGATGTGGTAATGCGAGGCAAGCGGCTGGTGGCATTGTGCACGCGCTTTCACGTGCACTGGAAGAAATCGCCTGGGAATCGCCTGATCTCGGTAAGCTCTGTTTAAGCCGCAATAGATCGAGCTCCCGCTCTCAATGCGCATGCGCATTGAGATAGGTCGCTCGACCTAAAAAGGAGCAGTTTACTAAAGATTTTCTATTGATAAGAATTTATTGTATATGGCTTACTGTGAATATTTCTATCTCAGGTTGTGTGTATGATGATGTGAATAGTCGTGAATGGGTGAGGGTATAATTGTTTCTAAAGTGATATTGTTGTTTTTGTTGACATTGTTGATATTGTAAATATTTTGTCAATATTGTGTAAATATATACATGTTTATGAGGTCTTGTAATGTATGATGAATTGGTGAAATAATAACCAACAATCCTTATGTAAAAAAATTAATAATAAAATGAAAGATTCATTCAGACATTGGGGTGTTAATTTACCATAGCGCATAAACCCTATGGTTTGATATTCATTTTGAAAAAAGAAGAAACAGTACTGGCATTCTGTTGTTCATTGGTACTTCGTGGCTCAGCCTTACTGTTGGGGGCCCAGACCCAGTGGTGGTTTTTTGTTTGTAGTAGCAGGCAGCTGCCTGTGTGGTTTTCCAAAGTAGAAACATTGTGGAATAATACATATTGTAGGATTAGGAGTAGTAGTAAATAGGATCCTACGTCCGGTGGTTTGTATTTATGTGTTGTAGGCCTCAGTCTGTCCCACAGAGTGAGTGTTTGAGAGTATGTCTGAAAAGGAAACCTTATCTTATAGTGAGGAACATATAAAAAACCTTCTTGCAGCCCCTCCGTTATTCGCTTCTGCGTCGTTAAGCACTTCTGCACAGAATCAAAACGAAACAGACAAACTAATTTGTTTAAAGAAAAAACAAATCCGCACGGACCATCACGGGCATTTTTTATTGCAACACCTTAGAGCCGGAACTATCCCGGGCGGTTTTCAGATTAAGAACGTCTCCGTAATTTTTACAGAGGACCCAATTTATAAAAAGGGCTACAGCTACATTGTGACGAAATGTAGCCGCGATCTAATGGTCTTAACAATTGAGACAGCCCAACGACTGTCTAAAGAACAACTGGAAGAAATAGGACTATTGGAAAACGCGATTTCTACTAATCAACTTATCACTGATTCAAAGACATTACTGGAAACAGTTGACAAGGAGATTGGGGAGTTCAGAGACTACACCATAAACCAAAAGACTGCACAATTTGAGAAAGATCAAAAGACCTTTAATTTGAAGAAGGTTTATCCATTTTTACAACAAGATTTCTATCTAAGACCAGAGTCTCGCAGATACCTCCAGGATCATCAAGGAAGATCCCAATCCAAATTCATTACATTTTCGGACACGTCTTCTTCTGGGAGTAATAGTGAAAGTGATACACCAGAACCAAGGAGGAATAACAACCGGAGAGGTTCATTTCATCAGACCCAACAGGGTCAGTCGGCTTCTTTTTTAGGACGGGGTCAAACGAAGCCACGAGGAAAAAGCAGATATCAACCATGGGAAATGTCCACGAGACGTCAGAATTACAAGAATTAGTAATGTCACCAATATTTAATCTGTCTTCTAAAATTCTGACACCGGCGGAGGAAAGTGTGTTAAATAAAGGACTTACATTTGTTCCAACGAAACGGACAGATTTTGTTCAACTTAAAACAGAGGCGCTTGAATTTTGCCATAAGGTGAGGCTAAAAACTTATTTTTCGGACAATCCATATAATGCACCAATGGAAACAACTGGTTTGAGAAATAAGTCAGTATTCTGTCCCCCGTCTAATAAAATACCCAAAGAGGTTTTCACTTTCGAAAAAACAATTTTATCTGCAATCTCGGATATGGAAACCAAAAAAACATGGATTAAACACAACATCACCAAAAGGGAGTCTGAGGCATTAAAAAATCTGAAACAAGATACATCGGTAGTGATCAAACAAGCCGATAAAGGTGGCTCGATCGTGGTATGGGACAGATCCCTGTATTCTTTAGAGGTAAAGAAACAACTAGAGGACACCTCCTGTTATCGCAAACTAAAAAAAGATCCAACAATGGAGTTCAAGGGAGAATTACATGCCATGATTGATGAAGGATTTTGCCAAGGCTTTCTAGGAAAAAAGGAAATGGAGTACCTGAAGACGAAACACCCAAGAATACCACTTTTTTATGTATTACCAAAAATACATAAGAACGAGAAAACACCACCTGTCCGACCTATTGTGTCAGGTTGTGGGTCCCTAATAGAACCAGTAGCCACATTCGTGGACTTTTTCTTGACACCGTTTCTCACAACAATAAAATCATATGTTCAAGACACGACGGATTTCATTAACAAAATATCAAAGATACAATTTGATAAAGATAAATCCTGGTTGGTGACAATGGACATTACGTCCCTTTACACTAAGATCCTGCAAGAAGAAGGATTATATGTCCTCGAGTCCATTCTTGATGAGAGGGTAAGACCACATAGGATCCCTACATCTTTCATTCTAAAGCTGGCGGCTTTTGCACTCAAAAAAAACTATTTCAGTTTTGACGGAGAATTCTACTTACAGATAAGTGGAGTAGCAATGGGCTGTCCATTTGCCCCGGAATTGGCAATACTTTTCATGTCCAAATATGAAGAAAATGTTGTGTATATCAACAACCCATATGCACAATGGATTGAAAATTGGAGTCGATATATCGACGATATTTTCTTTGTGTGGACAGGAAATGAAGATGACCTTTTGAAATTTTTCAATTGGATTAATAACAAAACAGCGACCATCAAATATAGTAGCAGTTATTCACAAAGTAAAATGCCATTTTTGGATGTCGAAATCTATCCCCATGAGGGTGGACTTGCTACCACACTATACAAGAAGCCAACTGATCGGAATCAAGCATTACATTATAAAAGCAATCACCCGCGCAGCCTTAAGGATAACTTGCCGTATGGGCAGTACCTTAGAATTCGCCGGAATTGTCATGACAAAGAGGAGTATAAAAGACATGCTGAAAAACTTACAGCCAATTTAAAACAACGTGGCTATTAAAAAAAACTGTTAAAAAGATCTATGAAGAGAGCATGGTGGACTCCCCGCGAATGCCTGCTGGAGAGAAGAGATAAAAAGGAATCAGAAAGGCTTGTTTCCGTGTCCACCTGGTGTCCTAATTCAAATATGCTAAAGAAAGTGATAAAGAACAACTGGCATCTATTAAAGAATCTTAATGAGACATTCAGCAGGGAACCACTCTTCTCTTTTCGTAAAAGTTCAAGTATTGCCAATCAACTGATCAGAGCAGCACTGCCACAGACAAATCCACCTGACTTAAGAACGATGTTGAAGTTACCCCCGATCCAGGGCCATCACAAATGTGGATCGTGCAATTGCTGCAGTACCACTGTTGAAGGGACTTTTTTCAGTCACAACAATATAGGATGGAAACATGTAGCTTTCACTAACTGCAGATCAAGATATGTTGTGTACAGTATTAGATTCCCATGCGGACTTATCTATATTGGAAAGACAAACCAGGAAGTCCGGACACGAATCCAACAACACAAATCGAGAATTAACAATAATGTATTGACAGCCCCACTGGTCAATCACTGGTGTATAAACAACCACAAGGAATCAGATGTGATGTGGACAGTGATCGCTAAAATAGAGAAAGATGTAAGAGGAGGAGATCTGGATCAAAAACTGTCCAGACAAGAAGCGATGCTAATTGTTAAATTTAACACAGCTACACATGGACTTAATGAGCTCACCGAAATATACAAACTTAACTAAATCAATTGTGTTTCTCATGCAAAATTGCAAATTGTTCCATATGGCCTGACTTAACAACTACAAGGAACTGCCAGCTAATTTGACTCACAATAAAATCATGACCAACTATGAAGCTGCCCACTGGGAAACCCATTACAAAATGGCCAACACTTTTGTCCATTCTACCATGTACAGGGACATCAGGCGAATCTGACATAAGATAAAGCAAAAAGTTTTACAGACGGGCTAATTTATTCACGAGGTTTGATTTCGTTAATTACAGCTGAGCGCATTGGTAACACATGCGCCCTTCTTGCAAAAAACGCTGTACACATAAAGAGCAAAATGACACATCGACCACGACTCCCAGGAACCCTTGCGGAACCGGAAGTGTGGAGAAATCGAATTGCGGGACCGACGCTGGAAACAACCACAGCACCGAGTCAAGAAACGCGCTCCGAATAATACGGGTAAGCTGCTGTGCCAAAGTACGAGCGTCGTACTGCTTACGTAATGGCCTTGTGGTTCTAACACACGTACAGTCACACCGACCAAACATGCACATCTCTTATTTTAGAGACTAGTCGCCTCGTGAGGATAGCGACCACACTGCCTGGGTGAATCAAGCCACGGGACCGGCGCTGCTATTTTACAACAGTACCAAGACGAAAAACCATATTGAGAATGAAGCGGGAAGGCTAGCAGACCGTAGGAACGAGGTATGCACCGCTTTGTAAATATAACTGATAGCAACATGCTGCATCAATAGATCATGACTAGTGACACTAATCACGCGCCCAGTCCTCTCATTGTAGTGAGTACCCGCTTCCGGTTTATAACTTGTGGGGCCAGGAGCGACATTCTGACAAGTAAGAATTAGTGTTTAGTGTTTGGTCACGTGGTTATAGCCAACTAAAACATAAAATATGAATCGTGTTTTAAAATATGCACCTCTTCACAGGAGTGGCTGCACTGGGGTTTCCCCCCCCTTTGACGTCATCTCCTAAACACAAGTAAGTTTACTCACATGAGTCTTTGAATACTGTGTCTCAAGATGAATGTCATTGTGGGCCAGGTTGTGATTGGTTGTCTTTTTTATACAGATTGATGTGTACATTGGATAAACTTGTTGCCTCGACGGGTGTTTTTCTGTACCCTAGACAGCTCTTGAAATTCCAGAGGTAAGATAAGGTGGCTTGAGTAATGGAGGTCGCGAGCAAGGTTTCCATCATTGTTGTCATGACCCTAAAGGAAGGTTCTGTTCTCCTTTTTCCCTACAGCCTTTTTGTCCTGATGAGAACTCCTCGAATGGTGTGAGTTCGAAACGCGTAGACAATATATGCCATCTAAACAAAGGAGCAGTTTACTAAAGATTTTCTATTGATAAGAATGTATTGTATATGGCTTACTGTGAATATTTCTATCTCAGGTTGTGTGTATGATGATGTGAATGGTTGTGAATGGGTGAGGGTATGATTGTTTCTGAAATGATATTGTTGTTTTTGTTGACATTGTTGATATTGTAAATATTTTGTCAATTTTGTGTAAATATATACATGTTTATGAGGTCTTGTAATGTATGATGAATTGGTGAAATAATAACCAACAATCCTTATGTAAAAAATTTAATAATAAAATGAAAGATTCATTCAGACATTGGGGTGTTAATTTACCATAGCGCATAAACCCTATGGTTTGATATTCATTTTGAAAAAAGAATAAACAGTACTGGCATTCTGTTGTTCATTAGGTACAGCCACTGCAGGGGAACTCAAGGACCGCTGGTTAATTGCGGCATGTTGCAGTTCAAGTTAAATTTTTCATGTCTTCTCCGAGAAGTGGGGAGAGAAATCTTGATCTAAAGAAATACCATGCAATCCCCATGTCTTTTGCTTGTGGATGAGGATTTATTATTTTCTGAAGAGAAACTTTGGAAAGGATCTGCTCAATATTGAAGAAATAATATTCAAAATCTTCCTGTCTATAAAATAAACTAAGCAGTATACTACAAGTATTTGCATATGAAAGTGGGATGTGATACTATGTCACTTCTTCTGCAGCTGATGAAGGTAAGTGTGCACAGACATAACAGTCCTAAGTGTCTAAAACTTGAGTAGACCTGAATTAATCTAGAATAAACATTAGTCAAAAAATCTTATTTTGAATTACCTATCTACAAAGCTTTTAAATTTTGTTTTATCTATTCTGTGTATATGTTTTGCAGGTGCAGGTGTAGATCTAAGTGTTTCTATCTCTGGTATAAAACCCATTCCAACTAAAAGGACTATATTTACTAAAACACCTACTATTAGTGTGACCATAATCCCTATTCTATGCTTAGCCTTGGTAAGGATACACGTTTGTCTACAGTCAGACCTTTAGTACAATGTAGCAGCAGGCAGATTTAACATTCTGAATTAACTTTCACATGTGCAAACGAGCAGAACCGTTGATTAACTTTGCAATTATTTCATTCAGCCTGTTTACAAAAATCGTAGTGAGACATCCCTAGCCCTATTCTATCTTCTTCTAAATGTGTTATCCTTTCTCTTCTTCTACAACTTTTGCCCCAGGGAATTATTAATCTTTTTTAATCTCCTTTGTTAATTCTGTTGTCAAGTTTGTTTCTATCAGCTTTAGTACTTTCTGCGTTAAACAAAGTTCAGTTTCTTCAAGTAGTGCGTTGTTAAGTTCTTGACGGACAGTCTATATTTTAGAAATATTATTTTATCAGTGCTGATTTGTGCTGATTAGTGTGGCATATCATGGAGGTCAAATGTTTCTGATCTAAGTTCATTAGGATTTTGACCTGATGCACTTGGCACATTCTCTGACTACGAAGTCCATTCAGGTGCAGAATTCAAACAACACTATATTCTTGCTCTCTTTGATCTCCTTGGTGTCTGCTGATCTTTCTCTGTTTCATTTACTCCACTAGATTATGTTTCTTCAATGATGGTTTATGGAATACATTCAACTGATACACTTGATCTAAATTCCCTCCTACCATTTGGCCATTCCAATCTCCATAGGGTTCTTCCTCTTGTCACACTTGTTTCTTCACCTGGATCATTGAGTGTTCCTGTGATGCTACAATAGTTCATTTATTTTCAACCCTCAAATCTTCTTTTTCAGTGGTTGTTTTGAGACAACTTTGCATGATTTCAGAAACTTGTACCTGTGTCCGATTCTTTTGCACTTCAGCCCACTCTGATCCTTCCAGACGCACGGATTCAGCCACTCTTGGGTTTGACTCAAAGAACATAGTTTATTCACATGGACACCTTACTCTGGGTGTGTGAGGCTTGCACCGAATTAGGTATGCCAGTGCATTTGACAGAAGTGTTGGTACTCAATATGACCGGGTAGGGGCCTTTCCATCTTGGCTCCAGGCAGGATTTTCACACATGCTTTTTCACCAAAACCCAGTCAACAGGGTAAAGGTTGTGGCACTGCTCCTGATATGTACTGGAAGCTCCAACTTGAGACACAGAATGCACCACATGAGCTAATCCTTTGCAGTAATCGAGTATGATGTTATCTGTGACGTTTATTCGCAAGAACAGCAGGAAGTCTTTTAGCATGAACGATGAGGATTTCGTGTGGAGATAATTCAGTTCTCCTGTCAAAGATGCCTTGAAGAATATAGAACCCAATGGTAAAGCATCTGGTGTTTTCAAAGAAGTAGATGCACAGGTGTTTGTCAATCAAGACGTCAATGTGCCATTCAAATGCTTGACTATCCCCGAAGCCTCAGGACGATAGCTACAGTGCAATCTCGGTTCCACTTGAAGAGCCACACACAGCATTCTAAGGACCTCATTATTGAAATGGGTCCCTCGGTCTGACTCCAGACAAACTGGGAATCTAAACCATGGAATGAGTATGCGTAACTTTAGATTAGATAAAGTGAGGCTGTCATTGCTCCGTGTGGGGTAAGCTTTCACCCATTGAGAGAAATGCACATTATAAACAGGACATGCTTCAGCCCGTTTCATTTTGATACGGTCCAACAGCATCCTACTAACGCGTCCTCCTGATCTTACAATGTGGCTAAGTGTTACATGAGTTCTCCTCCCTACATTCATCTGCTGACATGTAATGCATCTATGGCATAGCTCTTCAGCTAAAACAATGAATTGAGGACCAAACCAATTCTGTGTAAACAACCTAACCACTGCATCCCTTCCAATGTGTGCAGCATCCTGGAAGTGTCATGTCATGAGAAACAACATGCCACCCAGAAACACTGGTCAGTTGAAACCCAAATGTAATTGGCATTTTTAACACATTCTGCTCTGATCCACTTTTGGTGTTCCGCTTCTGAAACCTCTTCCTGCATTCTTTTGATTTCCTCCCAAGTATCAGCAACTGACAGCAACATCGTAAAGCTAGTGTCCTCATCAGATTCATTCGTATACATTCAGTTAAATATGCATGTAACTCGTGCACAAATTCATACAACGTCATCATCATATTGGTTTTCAACTGTGACATATTCATTGCCTCTTCTGAGAAATGCACATGTAACTACAGCAATGTCTTAGGACAAGCAAAGCCTCTAATAATTTTATCATGTATTACCCATTTCCGATTGGGGCAACAGGTGACGTCATAAATCCCCTCTGTGACCATAGCTGCCCAAAATCATGGACCACACCAAAGCCATATTAACTATCTGCAAATATAGTCATTCTTAAATTAGCTGAAAGACAGCAAGCTCTTGAAAGGGCAATTAATTCTGCCACTTGTGCAGCAGTAACAAATAGAGGCCAGGAGGCTTCCACCACTTCCTGTATCATGTATACTGCATACGCTGAGCTTAAAGTTCTCTCAGTGTCTTGCAAATATGAGCAATCCACAAAAATGACAAAGTCGGACTTATCAAGCGGTTCATCCTTAATGGGGACATGGCCATGATGGTGGCCTGAGTAGACATGTGTCTCAGCGCTCTGGAGGCCGGCCTGGAGAGATCTTTCCTCATACTGGTTCTCCAATCCTCAAGCTCCTCATCACCAGTTGCCAGTGAAGTGCAGCTGCCTGACTGGGTTCAGGTGGGTCCCTGGTGGTGTGTTGTTCCTATAAACCTATATAGGATCTGTGCGTTTAGACAACATACACTCTAGGATCGGTGTCCGGACTGATACTAGATGCCTCTACCGAGTATGTTAGCCTTTATACCAGCTAACTCACAGTGCCACTTGAAACCCCTCGTACAAGAGAGAAAAGTTCTTGGCAACTATCGAACATGACAACCCTGTCCCATCAGGGATCGTGGAAACAGTGCAATACTTTTCGCTCAGTCACTCATGCTCACTTTGTCTCAGAGAGATACACAGAATAAACAGTGGGGACGTTTTTCAATAAGCATTTATTGAACCAGCATCATTCTAGTGTAAAATAGGACTAGCATGTATGTAGGTGTAAAAGCCAAGCATTCCTCTAGGATAAAGTAAAGCCCATTACCTGAAGTGATTGACTGTGGGACCGGTCCTGGTCTTGAGATAGACAACCCGCAAGGGCTGTCAGACCACTGCGAGCTGTAGTGTCTGCGTGCAGGAGCCTCAGTGTCTCACATCAGTATGTCAGCATGGAAGTCCTTTTCTCCTCTGACTATCTCAGCAAGGGATGCTGTATATGTACCTAGAGTGGTGCCCCCTGGGGATATACCTTGCTGTGTCAGGTCGGACTGGGATGATGGAAGGAATGACGCTTATACATAGTTAATATGCAGGAGATGGTAGGCCTGCTGTCCTGCTGTGATTCCAAGAATCCTCATGCATAATGAATGAGGCTTAAGCTTTGTAGAGAAAACCCCATGTCATCCCTGGCCATTAAGATAACTAGGTAAAAGGTCAGTACTAAGAACCGTTATGCAGTGTAATGGTAGGGGAGAATATAGGTGAGAGGGTATAGGTGAGAAAGCCATGCAGTTTCTAGAAAAAGTTTTGTTTAAAATTTCAAATTTGCTTGTTTTTGAAAAAGGTTGTATTTTCCCAGCACACGATGAGCCAAATGTTTGTGTCCTGGCTGGGAGATGCAACATTACTGTTGCTTGCAATCGTAGATGACGGTCCATGCAACACCTCGCAGATCAGGTCAATCGAGCGCAGATTTTCCTCCGTATTCAGCACAACCGATGTATCCTTCCCGACAGGAGCTAAAGCATCCTGTGGTGGCTCTAAGAATGCAGACATTAACATTGGAATACACTGAGTACACTGCGGAACATGGGCTGTTATTGGGTCCAGTAAAGCATCAACGTTCGGTGGTGCAATTGTTGGACGTGTTAGACAGAGATCCAACGCTCATTCTTGTCTGCAGAACAGGCATCGGAGGACAGGCAGAATACAGTCAATCCCGACTGGTCTAAATGACAAGAACCAAGCCTCGCTCAGTTCTCATACACGAGGTGTGCCCAGAAGGGTTACCACGCGATCACGGTATCAGTGCTCCAAGAGCAAACTTTCAATCTCCTTGGTGACTGGGATGTCCATTGCATAGCAGAAAAAGGACAATCAGGATACCTGCTATTAGAAGCAGGATCAGCAGAAACCCTCCAAAAATGCTTCTGAATACAGAGTGTATAAAGTTGGGAACAACTCAGAGGATTGTCTGCCGAGGACCTTGCAAGCTGGCGATCATAAGTTTCTAGGGCGGAGTTTAAGTGCACGGTTTGCTGTAAAAGCATGGCTTTCATTCGGCTCAGAGTATCAAACCGTATAAAGAAAACATTCAATGAAGGCCATAACGGCCATAACGGCACCTCCCTGATTGTGTGGGTCAGTGGAAACAGTACTGACATACCAACAAGTAACCCCGGAGCTTACAGTGACAAGATATGCGATGCCCAGGAGCATCCCACAACAGCCTTGATCATTCAGCATCAAGTAACTCCCATTTGAAAGTAACTCAAATACCGGATTAATCATGGCAGTTGGGAAACCTTTCAATTGGCAGGATAAGTTAGCAACCAAACCATTACCGGCCCCATGAAGCATGATATCCTGGCATATGCGAGATCCACTTAAGGAATTCTCGCAGATGGTACAGCTAAGAAACACTTCCGTGTCCCCATTCCAGCATCCAAATCTGTACAGCAATTTCCAAGACTCATTGATGAATTCCCTACCGAGCTGCCTGTTGATGTTCTAGGCAATATTGAAACTGGAAAGTTGTGACCGGTAATGTTATGTGGCCATTAATTAACCATTCTGTGGATGGTGACTCTGCCACAGTAAAAGGTAACTTGTCAAGTTTTTTAATACGCAGCATTGTATATTTTGCTCCCCTTTGTGCCAGTGTAATCTGTTTTTCAGATAGATTGTATGCTGAAAATAAAGTCTATAGCAGAAGATACAATGTTGTCCAGTGAATAAATCCTGGATGTTAATGTAGTCATACCATTGTCAACTACAGCTAATGCATTTTCTGAGTTAATTTTATCATTTCACGAAGTCTCTCTGCAGCTTCTTGTTGAGATATTTTGCTGAGTTTATTATAGACAGCGTAATAGAAACGTTTCAGACATGGCCTCAGTGGACCTAGTAAGAAATCCCTTAGATCCACCTCATCTGAGAGTAAGGATAAGTGCTATTTCACCTGGGACAGTTGTCGAGGTTTTTAGCCAATCGAGGCACAACTTCCCAACACTGTATGGTGTCACTACCCCCGGATGTTCTCTTTGTACATATCATGGGTCTGGCCTATACTAAACCCTTTGGTTGTTCCTCTGAATCTGAATTGACATCTGTTTGTGTCAGTCGGACAAAGTAACCATCCCTCCCAATTGGGGTATGATATTATGCACTGCATGATGTCATCTAATGTATCTCCTCCACGTGATGTAAAATTGATGTGTGAAGGTGTGGGATACTGTGTTGTGTTCAAATCCTTGTTCTTGGCTAGTCCATGATGGGGTGTCTGTTGCACAGTTTCATTCAGAAATATCATATGCTGCGGAATGAAGCACGCTTTAAATGGTGCTTCTGTTCCCTGAACTTGCCAATCTTTAGGACCCCAGACTGATTTTGTGTCTATTGTGTCCTTCGGTAAGTGAAAACCCTGTTCAGACAGTTGGGCAATAAAGGATGCAGAATAAATCTGTTTGATGTTCGTCAGCATATTTTTCTGTGCAGGTGTAGGTGCAACCTTATAGTAAAATGAGGTTGAGTCAGAAGTGTTAAACCCTGAAAAATATGAGAATTTCTGTGCAAAAGTGTTTTAACTAACTTTCATTGGTGTTGGGCAATGTTCCCATTGGTGATATGTGAAGACATTACAAGGGATACTCGATTTGTGTAAAAAGTGTTCACCATAATGATGGTAACAGGACATACTATCAAAGTCATATATGTCCTCTAATATTACATTGTATGAAAATGCAGCAGATTTTTCCAAAATCAAACAACATATTATTTGCAGTTTCAAAGTCCCAATTATCGGAAAATGTACTGGAATTAAAGATTTCATTTAGAGATATTTTAAATAAATGTAGTATTTTCAAAAGTTCAGTAGGGCCAAATACATCATAATTAACCTTGGCCCAAACTATACATCAGAAATTGGAACAGCAGGTAATGTTCACGGAAAATAAGCCTCTTTGTTCATGATGAGATGATGTATGAGTTTCAGGACCAAGTTCACTGGATACTGCAGAGCATTCTGGGAGATGTTTTCCATTTATGAGTAAGCAGAACACAGTTACTAGGCCAATCCAGAACAGAAAAAAACAATATAATAGTTATGATCCAGAGCTGGAGCCAAGGTGATACTAAGTAGGTCTTTTTCAGAAAATTGTAGAATTCACAAATGTATTGCTTACAGGAAACAGGAACTGGTATTGTCTCAGGATCACTGGGATCAAGAAAGAAGGTGTCAAAATCAATGAAGTAGCCAGATGCAGTTCGATCTAGCTTTGGTATCTCAACATGTATTGTTGAGCTGGCTGGTGTCTCTTGTTGAGGCATATTGACGTAGACTTCGGTGTTAGGTCGAATTGAAATTTGTCTTTCATTTGTGGTTTGAAGTTTTGTTTCCAGAGGAACAAGTACCATTTGATTGTTAGAAATGCCATCATTTCGTATTGGTGAATCTTCGAATGTTATGAGTGTTTCTTTCTGAATTTCCTGAATGGTAGCGAGAGAAGAGTGTCGGCTACCCAGAAGCCCACAAGGTCTACCATTCAGTATCTTCCATGTAGTGTGGTTGTATTATATCAATGGAGACTAATCTCTTTTCTTTTTTGCCGGCAAGAGGGGGAAGAAGTACTGTTTTTGTTCCTTCGACAGTCAGGACAGGTACAGGCTTTCTCTATGACGGTCAAAATTCTTTCTTGTCCTCGATCTTTTCTCTCACCAAATCCCCGACTTTTGGTATCCAGACAGGTCTTGCTGTGACTGATTTGATTTCCCCTGTGACGGTGCATTTTACTTGCATGTTGCTTATTAGTGCTCGGGATTCATTCAGATCCTGTAAAACAGACAATGTTTATTGATATCAAATGGTTTTTAATCCTCCACCGTGCCTTCACAATCGAGATCAGGTACCCAAATTTTCATCCCAAATAGGACTTCATGAGGCGTGACACCCCCTAGAGAACTTCTTGGCATGTTATTGAGGGCAAGCTGTACCCCATATAGGTGATTGACCCAACCACCACACGAAAATAATACACTTGCTGTTAACGACTGCTTTAAGTCCCGGTTTTTCATCTCTACAAACAAATTTCACTCTGGATGGTACGGAGAGAAGTACCGCAATGCTATACCGAAACCTTCCATGGCTTCCTTGTAAGCCCTAGAGCTAAATGCGGGGCCACGGTCAGAATGTAATGTGCCAACTGCGTATGTCCCTATGAAGACTCACAAATTATTTATAACAGTTTGAGCGTCAGCTGAGCGCTGAGGCCATACCCATAGGAATCTTGAGCATTAATCCACCGCCACCAAGATATACTTGTAAGCCCAATCCGAAAATAGGGGGTTGCAGTGGTCCAGATAGACACACTCTAGTGGTCTGTCTGATATTAGTAAAGGTGTCTGCGCCGGATGTGCTATGGTGGAACCCTTCATCTGCTGACAGATATCGGATTTTAAGAAAAAGTTCTTCATCTGTTTTGTTAAACCAAGCCACCAATAGCATTGTTTCAATAAAGAAATTGTTGCAGTAAACCCTGCGTGTGCAGAACCTAGACCCTCATGTGCAGCCGGTATTAAACTTAATCTGCGATCCATGTTTGGTATTACTCTATCGCCCACTACAGGAATCTGAGCATACGGAATGTTGTTTGCATCTAACTTGTAGGAGTATTTGAGTGAAAAACGTTTTGGTAATGACAGCTACCTTATCTGTACATGTATTCTCATTTTTGAATGAGTGATTACAGCTACGGCAGTAGTACGTACTACCCCCTTTGAAGCTTCATCAGCCAATGAATTCCCTTCAACATGAACGCCATCACATTGATGACTCAGCGTGTGTATCACATGAGCTCTCAGCCGTTAATTTTTCAACTCGGCTACCTATTCGCAAAGCATTTTGTGCTTAATTGTTCCACCTTTTGAGTTCTTAAGCCCATTTTGACCCCAGTAGTGAAGATATTTGTTATATGACTGGTCACAGTAAAAAGAATCGCACATTATAAGTGTGGGGAATTCTCGATTCATATTTATCAGTGCCAGTAACAGGGCTTTTAGTTCTGCCAGCTGAGCCTGCAGTCCCCTAGAGATTGTGTTTTTGTATTGCTGGGATGGAACTTGCCAGCCTGCATACGTCCTTTTACAATCACTCAAGCGGCGCTGTATTGCCGTTTACTCTCTAAGGCCGGCTGATCAGATCTAGAGGCATTATTTCAATTGGTAGAGGATATTCTTGTTCATATTGCAAGAATGCTTGTGTTTTTAGCCTTGTGTCATATCTGTATTCTACATCTGTTGCAGTGAGAACATTAGCCCATTGTATCCATCTTGGATGTAAGGGTTTAGCATTTGGAATGCTTTGTAGCATCCTCTAAGGCTGATACCGGAGTTACTACTTTTATTTGTTTCCCCTTAGCCAGTGCTCTTTCTCTTACTACAGCAGTCTGTACTGCTGTCAGGGTTTTCTCTGTAGAAGCAAAGCGCATTTCAGCATTTGTGTACAAATGTGGTTTGTAAGCTATGGGTACTGGTTAGCCTTCATTGAAGGTTAGGTAAATGTACCCAGACTGACCCGGTATAACACGGGTCACCAGATTGCGTGTGCTTAAGCCTGTCTGTAAGTGTTTTGAAGCTATCATGTCAGCTTGTAAGGAACAAAGGATATCTGTGTGTTCCTGTGTCCAATGCCTAACTGAAAAATCAGGTCTTATTAAGTCGTAGGAAGGTTTTACTCCTTCTGTGTAATCCAAAATGTATGTTCTGCCAAAATGTAAAAGTCCCAATATGGATTGTAATTTTTCAAAGATTTAGGAGGTTGGAGCAGCGCACACTTTTCCAAAAAGTTAGCTGTAAGGTTTTTCCCTTCACTTCACTTGATAGCTTGAACCCCAAAAATAGGACATTGAGATGGGCTATTTTTGATTCCTTAAAGTTGAATTTGTAGCCTCAGAGCCAAACCCCAAAATTACGGTGCTCACCCTTGTCAAGTGATCCTGAATCATCATCCATCAGATAAATATCATCTATTTAGGACAATGCCTCTTCATCCAAATTCTGAAGTGCTTCTGTTACCCTAGCGCTGTACTGCCCGGGGCTAATCTGAAACCTTTGGGGGAGTCAACAAAATTGACGCTGAGAACCTAGCGCTGAGAATGCTGTCTAATACCTGCTTTCAGGTGCTATATTTTGGCAAAAGGATCCATTTGAGATATCTAGTGTTGTTTCGTATTTTTTTCGCACAATGTTATTCATTAATGCGGCACTGTGTGCATTCTGTACTGCAAATGTTTTAGTGCATGGGTTCAGATGTTGGGAGTCTACAACTAGACAATATGAATTATCGAGTTTTATTACTGGAAACAAAGGATTATTCAATGGGTAGGTGCAAGTTTCTATTATACACTGGTATTCAAGTTGATCTAAGAACTCCATGACCTGTTTTTTCACTTCTTGTTTTATTGGGTATTAACTCTGAGGACCTGGAGTAGTTTTTACTGGGTTTACATGATGTGGTGACTCAGTATCTCACCCAACATGGTTGCAATAAAGTGCTAGATTATGGGCTACTGCCCACTCCTACGCATATGTATGTTTTAAGTATATTGGAACCTGGTCAGAAAAAGCTGGTAAAATGACTGTTTCTCCCTTTGGGCAATCCATAACAATTGCAGGCAGCCAATCGCTTTCAGCTAAAAGGATGGCGTATCCATAAGTCAAGTTCTCCCAAAAGGGACCTTTAACTTTTCTGGGTTTATCCCACTCGATTTGGAGTGTTATTTCACGTAACCTATTGGGACACTTACCCTTGTATCAGGTGTTTTCACCGTGATATGCTCATTCAACTCCTCTATCACCAAAAATTCCATCAGGTTGTGGCGAGCTATTGTTACTTCTGCTGCGCTGTCTAGCATCGTTAAAGCCCATTCCCCGTTCAGTAGCAAAGTGCTCAGAATTCTGGGTATGTCTAACTTTAAAACCTGCAACTTTTGTAATTGAGGTTTAGATTGTGCCTTGTCTTCTTTTTAGAAGTGTAGCTTGAATTGCTTCCGTGTCTCTGGACTTTGTACGCTCTTCTTGTCTGTGTTCTGACCGTCCTTCTCTCTCGTAGATTCTTGGTGAACTCTGAAAGGAGCGATAGGAATGTGTATCAATATCCTGATACCTGTCAGGTTTTTAAATGTTATCTCTATTCCTAAGGGTGTACCTCCTTTTGGAGGGCACCTGTTGAGGAGACCCACTCCTACCTAGAGATCTATTATTTTGGTTTTTATTGTTATGAAGAATCAGGTGCTGGCTTGGTGTTATCCTATTCAGGATTACCCATGATTTGATATTTTGTTGCTCAAGCTCCCAAACTATCTCTTCCTAATTCAGAATAGGTGTCTTCGATAATTTTAGGTAATTCCCATTCTTGTTGTAAACAAATGAAATCCCTCAGCCGTTGGTGTATTGCCACTTGTGCTGCCTCCCCTTTTGTATTGGCTACATATAATAGCTGATACCTGGGGAAAATTACCTAATAATTACATCCCTAAGTTCAGAGGAGGTTCTGCTCCCTACTTAGTCTGTATTTGTCTTAATACAGCTGATATTACTGCTTATGACGAGATGCCATGAGTTCTGGTATATATGGCAGCAAAAACTGTACCCCAAGTGGTCCAGTCATCTATCCAGGGAGCTATCCCCATTGGCAAGCAGATTGTTAACACTCTGTGTTTTTCTTGAGGGCTTGTGTGTGGAAATACTGCCTCTAGCTGTGTTCTTTTTTAAGCTATCCAGAATGGCATTTGCTCACATTTAGAGGGCATTCTATCCGTAACTGTGTATAGTGTTTGTGGTGTAATTTTTGTTATAGAATCCTGAATTTGTACTGCTTGTGTAGGTCTTATTGACTGAAGTGTGACTGTTCTCATCACAAACTGTGTCAGGTTTCTATAAAGTTTTATTATTTCCTTATGAAGGAGACGCAGGTCTGCTACTGGCATTGTGTCAATCTCTGGATGCGGTGTGTAAGCCACAAGGACTGGCCAAGTGGCTCAATCTCTTCCGAGTAGACCTAGTCTTACTTACTCTTTTGTGTGAGAGAGGGCGCCCTCAAAACAGTTTATGTGTTCTTGGTAGGTGAGCGGAACTTCAATGTCCCCATACAGACAGTATTCAAGTGGTGTTTTATCTTCAGTGTAAAAATGAAATGTATTTGATCATGTATCTGCTTGTGGGCATTTATCCCAGGAATAGAATACCTCTGTTCTATATGACTCATGAGCCTCAACCATGAAAGTTACTGTCCCACCCCTAGCTGTGACTCCATAGTCTGCTAGTCTTAAGGTAAGGGCAGTTCTAACATTTTCTGAAATGTTAATTTCCCCTTCTAGTTCTTCCTCATTTATCACACGTTGTGCTTGCACAGTGGCCTCTTCTTCGGTCATTGTTGTAAAAGTCTCTCAAGGAATAGTTTCAATGGAACTGAGATACGGTTTTATGCACAAAATAGGAACTGTTTGTCCTTCAAGCTTGATAAACCTACAGCCAATAAAAAGGAATTTTGCCTACTCCTTTGTGGCCGGATAATTCCCTTCCCACTCCAGACGTCTCTGGGGAAATATGAGTAGGGGTCTGAAAATAGCATGACAGAACTACTCAGATTTGATTGTTAAATAAGTACCAAACCAACTGTGTGGTGCCATGTCGTGTAGTTCCTATAAACCTATATAGGATCTGTGCATTTAGACAACATACACTGTAGGATTGGTGTCCGGACTGATTCTAGACGCCCCTAGCGAGTATTTTAGCCTGTATACCAGCTAGCTCACAGTGCCACTAGAAACCCCTTATACCAAGAAGAGAATAATTCTTGGCAACTATTGAACATGACAACCCTGTCCCATCAGGGATCGTGGAAACAGTGCGATACTTTTCGCCCAATCACTCATGCTCTCTTTCTTCAGAGAGATACACAGAATAAACGGTGTGGATGTTTTTCAATAAGCATCTATTGAACCAGCATCATTCTAGTGTAAAATAGGTGTGCTGAAGCAACCATTAGACAGTAACATATACAAATGATCATAAGCACTAACAGAGTAAATGGATGGTAGATTTCTACCATCGTGCTAAAACAATGAATACAGGTAAGTCTATAAAATACATTACTGTAGTAAATGCGTACTCCAACGATGCGACCCTAACTAGATGTACCTAAATGTACCTAGCATGTATGTAGGTGTAAAAGTCAAGAATATCTCTAGGATAAAGTCAACCCCATTACCTGAAGTGAGAGACTGTGGGACCCCGTCTTGTTCTCGAGATGGATACCCTACAAGGGATGTCAGACGACTGTAAGCTGGAGTGTCTGCGTAAAGGAGCCTCAGTGTCTCACTTCAGTTTGTCAGCATGGAAGTCCTTTTCTTCTCTGACTATCTCAGTAAGAGATGATGTATACATATATATATACCCAAAGTGGTTCCCCCTGGGGATATACCTTGCTGTGTCATGTCGGACTGGGATGACAGAAGGAATGACCCTTATACATAGCTATTATACATGAGATGGTAGATGGTAGGCCTGCTGCTCTGCTCTGATTCTAAGAATCCTCATGCATAATGAATGAGGCTTAAGCTTTTCAGAGAAAACCCCATGTCATCTCTGGACATTACCGTAACTAGGTAAAAGGTCAGTACTAAGAACCGTTATGCAGTGTAATGGTGGGGAGGATATAGATGAAAGGGTAGGTGACTACCCGAGCCTATATTGGGGTATCTATATGGAACATAACACTGGAGATGTGCCCGATACTGGAGTCAGGGGGAATTGCTGGCACCACACAGAGTGTGAGTGTGACCTGCTACCCTGATTAGGCTGGATGCATGGAGTGGCAATCGGCGGCCTCTGCGAGAGCTACATCCACACCATGTGGATCATCTGGCACCCTAGCCAGTTCACAAGTGTGGCATTTGCCATTTGCAGTTGGGAGCGGGGTCCACAGATGGTGTTTGGCCCCAGGCCCTCTTGTTAGGCTGAACTGTGCATCTGTGGCTACACTGGTGAACCTTGTGGGATGACACATACTTCCTCACTTCCCCAATGTTCTGCACGCACCCCTGTTGTGCCATGGGCGACCAGGCTGCCCCCCCCAAACCTCCCAGCAGGCATTCAGACCACTATCTGCGTTGGCCCAGGAAATGCAACAGCTGTTTTGGCACTTTGTCCCCTGATTTTGTGCCAGACCCAAAATGGTACGCTAAGGGGATACATCCCCTGCACCCCTAGGAGTGACTTCTGAGATTACCCTCCACCTATTACCTTTGTGAGGAGAATGTGACCCCTTACTGCTGAGCACCTGGGGGACCATCGCTGATCCTATGCGGCTTGCTCCTCCAGGGAAGCAAAGGTTTGGGGTTCTGCCCAAGCCCTGAAAGATACTGTGCTATGCCTATCATCGCCTGTCCTGGGTGCCTACTCTGTGAGTTGATACACTGATGGTCCCACAATTGCACACATCCAGGCCATGATGGTAAAGCCCAAGGCTGACAGGCTAATGCCCATCATCCCTAATGTCAGGGGGGGACTCCTCTGCGCACCAAGTGTAGAGTAGGGACATGCTAGGTCAACTGAAATTGACTTTGGAAAAGCATTTCAGCTAATTTGAACAGATCCTGTTGGCCATCCAGGACAATAAAACTGTGCTGGAAGTAAAGGTTGATAGTGTCACACTAGAAATGCCCCTCCTATTTGCGGATCATAAGAAGTTGTCAGAGAGGGTGGAGGATGCTACTTCAACTCTCAGGGCATTCTGACCAATAGTATTTAAAACATATGATTAGGTGCACCAACTCCTGAGAAACGTATGCCTCCTGCAGTGGAGGGCCACTTCAGGCATAATAACATCTGACTACTAGGGCTAATGGAAACAGTACTGGCTGGCAGAACCCTCGATTCTTCTCCATTGGATGTGCTCATCGTGTCCTGGGGTGCCCACCACAACCAACGGCAGCCCCACGCCTTATCATCACATATCTGCTGAACTATAGTGACAGGGACATGATCCTTCAGTTATTTTGCACATCAGGCCCTTGGATGGTGGATGGATCCACTGTCACGGTCTACCCAGACTACACAACACTGGTCAAGAAACAGCACTCTTCTTATGCAGAGGTGAAACACCAGCATTGAAATATGGGCCTGAAATATGCTTTACTGTTTCTGGCTAAACTCCAGGTGGATGAGGGTGATCCCAGCCACTTCCTTTGCCCCCCTGAGAAAGCCTGGCTTGGACTTTATTCTAAAAGCGCTAATACATTTCAGGAGTTCAGCCTGTCTGGTGGCGGCTGGGAGAGTAAAAAAGAGAGACAACAGCAGAAGTGACAGACCCAAAACTGTCCATCAGAGGCACAGGCAAGCCTGGCCAGAGCACAGGTGGTGACTGAAGTGTTGCACTACCATAAAACCACTTCGACTTTTTGGCATCAGATCAAGACTCGGATACTGAAGGATGTATCAGCAGGTCGGAGATCTCAAACGACTACAGCAGGCCCAGGATTTGATCCCTCACCTAGTAGAAGACCTCTAAGATGAATGGTCTGGGGCACCCCTAATACCTTCGATGGTGGCAGGTACTGGGGTAGAACGGGGAGAAAATGGGAAAAATTAGCCACTCCAGAAAGTATGATATTTCAGAGCCTTGAGACTTGGTTCTGAATGATCTTGAGTCCGATCCCCCAACTCAAGAAGACAGGATCTCCCATGTATTGGCCTGCGGTGGATTCAAA
This sequence comes from Lissotriton helveticus, assembly GCF_964261635.1. Taxonomy (NCBI): domain Eukaryota; kingdom Metazoa; phylum Chordata; class Amphibia; order Caudata; family Salamandridae; genus Lissotriton; species Lissotriton helveticus. The sequence continues at coordinate 700,819,814 of NC_136068.1, read as the reverse complement.
CCCTTGTTGCACCATATAAACATTTGTACTTTGTTTGGTCAGAGCTTCTCAGCTTCTCAGTCCTGGGAGAGGGAGTTTGGATGTCATGTTTGCATCAGTTGTTTTGTTGCCCTGAGTTACAGTGGGTAGAGCCTGTTTAATTAATCCAGAGTGGGTCCCTCTTTGGGGAGGTTGCCTTGTGGGGCCATTCTGCCTTTACAACATATTATCTATGAAAGTCATAACATGGAATGTGTGGACCTCTAATCCTCCAGAAAATGATACAATGTACAGGAATTTCTGAAACTATGGAAGGTACAAGTGGCATTCCTGCAAGAGACTGCATTTACTAAATCAGAGAGACAGGCATTGCACAAGAGACAGAGAAGTAGGGTTTCTTGTACAATGTATTTAGCAAATGCTAGATGTGTTTTGATCTGGATACGTCCTGGTGTTCTGTTCAGTCCTCACATGAAGGTAATCGATTGGGAGGGTTGATATGACTTACTGGCGAGTCAACTGGATAGGCAGTATGTGGCATTTCTCAACATGTATGCCCCTAATGTGGATCAATGTGCTTTTTTTGGATACCCTGGTCCACTTGTTAGATAATGTTACTAAATACCCCCTTGGTGTGGAAGAAGACTTAGTACAGCCGATATACTGATGGATAGATCACACCCTTCACTACCTAGCACCCCCAAACACAATTGCCAAGGGGTTAAGGGAATGAATGCTGCATTGGGGCTTAGGTGACACACGGTGACTCCGATACCCATCCCAGAGGGCATACTCATATTACTTGGGGTATATTTGTAATATGTGCACTTGGATAAATTATTTTTCAGTACAGCAGTGCAGCGTAGGGTTATAGTTCTAGAATGCCTTCCTAGGACACATTCCAACCACAAACCACTGCTGGTGACATTTGGTTGGACCGCACCTAAGTCCGCGATTCCAATATAGAAAACTAAACTCCAGTTGCTGGAGGATCTAGTTTTTTGAAGATTCGGGTGACACTATACATTATTATTTTGAGGAAAATGTGGTAATTTTCTTCTCTAGCCTGTTTGAATGGGGTGCCTTGAAGGTGGTGTTGCGGGGCACTGCTTGGAAATGGAGTGTGTGGTCCAAGCACAATTACATGCAGACATTAATTTACAAGACCTCCTCCACTGTATCGAAAAGGCATGGAGAGGTGGCCACACTGCTAAGAATAGGTTACGCGAAGAACAAGAATTCCTACTCACATTGATTGAATGACTGATAGGGTAGGATTATTGATCATATCTTGCGAGGGCTCATGGTGAGAAAGATAACTCCAGCCACTTACTAGCATGGTTCATTAATTCCAAAAGGAGGGGTCACCAATACGGAATATTAGAACAGCACAAAATGAAGTGGTTCAATCACAAATTGGGATTAACCAGGTGTTCTTTGAATACTACAAGCAATTGCATGAAGCAGGAGATAAGTATAAAGCACAACAGCTCCATAATTCACCAGGCCCAAATGGGTCATCTCCAGGTACAGGAGGTGGATAAGCTGTCTGGGGACATTACAGAGCAGGAGGTCAGAGGAGCAATTAAGGCCATGGTGCGCGGAAAAGTGCCGGGCTGGATGGGCTCCAAATTGAGATTTATGCAACTTATGCAGATCATCTGATCCCTCGACTTACACCAGTGTTTAATACAACTGGGGAGCTGCCAGACAGTATGCGTATCGTTCTGATCACAGCGCTTCCAAAAACAGGGTGCGATGCAGAGCAGGTGGGATTGTACCGTCCTCTTTCCATGTTAAATACAGACTAGGGGCATATTACCAACAAATAGCGATAATTATCGCTAAATGAGCATAGCTATTTTTTGTATCACCAGATTTTATCGCAGAGATAACGTGCTATTGGCAACGTTTATATCAAATGCGATAAAATATCCGACGATAGCGGCTCAATGCGTGATTATCGCTTGAAATCCAGAGATATTCAGGCATCATCGCCAATAGGGTCTTAACCTGAATATCCACCTCCCATTGGATATACAGGTTAAGAAGTGGTCTGAGCAGGTTTTGGCGATATTCGCGCTTAGCGCAAATTTTTTCATCGCTTCGCCCACTTTGCATGTCATTAGCGATAAATATCGCTGACATGCAAAGCGGGCCCCAAACCGGTCGCTATCACCTACAAGCTGTTGCTACTGCTGTTAGTGACAGCTTGCTAATAGAGCGATAAAATTATCGCCGCTTTTGCGGGAAAAAGTCCCGCTAAAGCAGCGATAATGCCCTTGATAATATGCCCCTACATTATCCTTAGCGGTATACTGGCGGATTGACTATTGCCTGATATCCAGTCCCTTGTTCACCCAGACCAGGCTGGGTTAATTACCACGCACAGCACATTTCAAAATATGCAGCATCTCATTCACATATTGAACTGCCTTGCAGAACTCCCTCCAACTGTCATGGTTTTCGCCATTGACATCAAAAAAGCATTTGATTACATGTCCTGGGACTTTCTGTACACCATAATGTCAGACATGGGACAAGGCAATAGCTTTAGCAGCTTGACTAAACTGCTTCACACAAACCCGACAGCGCGGGTGAAAACTGGTGCACTTATTTTGGACAGTTACGAGGTGGAGAGGGGCAACTTGCAGGGTTGCCTGCTATCGCATATGTTGTTCTCTCTGGCACTAGAACCACTTACAATAATTATTTGTCAAGGGAGGCATTGTAATTAAGCGTGGGCAGAGAGCTCCGCTCTGCCAGTGGAGTGTGCGGAGTGTTGCCTACTCCACGTTTCATGAATAGGCAGAGTAGGCAGCACTCCACACACTCTGCGGCGGAGCGGAGTTGACACCAGCCCCTGCCTCCCACCTGCCCTATTAACAATAGTTATAGAAGCTTAAAACACAGTTGAAATTATTAAAAATGCCTTACCTGAGCTTCGGCAGCGTCCCAGGGCTGCCCTCTTCCTCCAGCGCGACTTCTTGATGACAACTGCGCGTGAGCGATTGCTCACGCATAAGCATTTCTCACAAGAAATGCACATGCCCGAGCACCCGTGCATGCTCAGTTGTCATCAAAAAGTTATGCTGGCGGAAGACGGCAGCCCGGGGATGCTGCTGCAGCTCAGGTAAGGCATTTTTAATACTTTAAACTGTGTTTTAAGCTTCTATAACTATTGTTAATAGGGCGGGTGGGATGCGGGTGGCGCAGAGTGGAGCTACGCGGAGTGTGCAGAGATTGTTTTAATCTCCGTGGCACTCCGCGTAGCATAGCTACGCCAACTACGCCCAGGTTTAATTCTAATGACCTCAGTGTATATGTGAGACCACTTTATTTCTCACTGTATGCAGATGACACTCTATTATATACTCTGGGCCCTGTGGCTGATGTCTGTGGAGCATTAGATGCATTGGAGCAATCGAGTGCCCTTTCTGGCCTGAAAGTTAATTGGGATAAATCCTGTGCATTCCCATTTGTACCTGTTGAGGGGATGTGACCCCTCCAGTAGCACTGGGAGACAGGCTATGGTGAATACCCACCATAATCAAATATCTTGGGGTTCGCATGCATCATACTGCGGACCTACTACTTGAAAGCAATATTCGGACTGTGGTATCAGAACTACTCACAGCAGTTGCATTTTGGTTAATGTTCCTACTTTGATTATGGGAATGATAGCCCTGATGACGATGGTTGTTTTCCCTAGGCTACAGTATCACTATACTGCCCTTTCTGTGCAGTGTCCTAAGCATTAATAATGCAACATAGATGCTCCAGTTCTGCAGTTTATATGCGGATGGGCAGGAACAGAGTAGCGCTGTCAAAGTAAAAACTCCATGCAACGGAGGGGGGCCTTGCGGCCCCAGTGTTTGAACTATATTATCTGGTGGCACAACTACAGTGGGCAGCCCGATGGTGTGAGATTTGCTGAGGTGACCAAAGTGGAGTGGATCTGGACTGCCCCTCTGAGTTCACATTGGTGCAACTTTTACTAGCACAAACAGGTCTTGCTTACCAGCGTAAAGGAGAACATCCTATTTGCCTCCCTTCGATATGGATGTCACCATGAATTACAGCACACTAAAACCCGGGTGCTGTACGCCAGAGAGCTCCCATTGCTTTTGCTTCTTGCCCTCCGTCTTACGGGTGACTGGAGAGGTTTGAAGGGCTGGCCAGCACTTGACCTCATCAGGTTGGGCGACTTATACATGAATGACGTGATTGCATGATTTGCAGAGCTACAGGGTCGATATGGGAAACCTGCCCGTCACTTTCTGCTACATGAAGCACTGGCAGCAAAGATGCAGCAGTGGTGGCGTGCCGGTTTGGTGGAACCAACGGTCCATTTGGACTTGCAGTGCATCTGCGCGATCTCAGGGCAGCGCTGAGCAACCTCACTCCTGTATGAAGCACTGATAGGGCAGGCAAAACAGAACTCAGGCTATTGTGGGATAGATGGGGGTGGATCTAGGAATTCCCATTAGTGACACAGATTAGATCAAAATCCATGAGCACATACCTAAGGTTTCTCACAACACACAATTTAAACTAATTCAATATTACTTCTTTCATAGCGCATATCTCACACCCAAGAAGATACATTTGATATTGTTAGCTTCAACTGCAAGCAGCCCCAGATGTGGGGAGCATATGGTCTGGAAATGCCTAGTCATTTCCCCTTATTGAAACACAGTGATGGAAGCGCTGTCAATGGCTACAGACTGTTCACTGCCCATGACACCTGCAATGTGCCTCTTGAGCTGGTTCCCTAGCCTTCAGACAGTAGCAGTCTTGACTCATTTCACAGATTTGGTGCTACTTCTAGCTAAACACCAAATGACAATGGCCTGGAAGTCCCCGGAGGGACCCAGGACTCGGCGCTGGCTCACAGAACTGCAAAAATGGGCTAGCTGTGAGGATACACTACTGAAAAGGGAAGCAGATCGAGGGCTCAGATCAGGGAGTTGGACAGACTCCTGGGCTCAAATCCAGAATGATTTGCCACAAATAGGAAATGATGGCCTGCAGGTAAGGGGTAAACCGGATCAAGCGGACACTCCCTGAGCTCCCTTGCCCACTGTAAAACACCTTACTATTATCTACACACCCGGCCCAGACATCATGAAATATGGTTTACGAGGAATTAACATGATAGATATGGATTGAAACTCCACTCAATATAATCTCCTCACTAAAACTATGGCTCTATTACAAGCATTAACCACACTCTCACAGGGTTAATTAATGGTTCAAACTGTTGTAGTTTTGATGGAACATAAACACATTGTGCAATCATTTACTTTCATATTGTTGTATCAGCAACCGCTTGTTCATGTTGAAGACTATGTATGTTCAGAATTATGAATGGCCTGCGAACCTACAATAGTTGTGAGGATGTATAAATTAACCCCAAGCTGATGAAGACTATTGTGAAATATCTGCATTGACTTTGGATGTACCTGTAATGTGCAAACTTCAATGAATTATGTTTAAAAAAAGAGGTTCATCCTTAATATTAATGGCTGGTCCTGGCTTGGTGCATAAATCCGTAATATCCAGGCAGTCATGTTCTACTTCATCTCCATCAATTTCACTTTCAAGCAGCAGTAACAATGTTGCTGAATTGAGTGTTTGACATCTTTGAGGACAAAATTCTCAGCAGCTAGTATTTGTTGTTCATAATTTGTAAGTCTGCTGTTTGCCAGATACTGTATTTTTGTAAAGATGAGCAATATTTCTACCGAGTGAGGGACCCTCACTATAAGAGGGTGTCCAACCACTATGCTCTCACATCTCTTAATACTGATACCAACTGCTGCAACGGCTTTAAGGCAGTCAAGCCGTCCTGTGGCAACAGGGTCAAAAGTGGTTGAAAAATATGCCACAGGTCTTCGAGAGTCTCCATGCAACTGAGTAAGTACCAAGAGAGCACAGCCCTCCCTCTCACTGCAAAACAATGCTAACATTTTACTGCAGCCAGGCATTCCTAGCGCTAAGGCCAACTTTCTCTGAACTCTAGGAATGCTTTCAAGCAATCGTTGTCCCATGGAAGCGGATCAGGCACATCTTTGTGCATCAGCCTCTGTAAAGACTTTGCCACTAGGGAAATGTTTGGTCTCTACTGTCTGCAGTAGCCAACCATTCCCAGAAACATTCAGATTTCTCTGTGAGTTATGGGTGGACTCATCTTCAGAATTCTCTCCTGTGACCCATTTCTCATTCCCTTCTCAATGAGTTGGCACAATCATAAGATTTCTTTCAAAATCCCATGTTTTAGCATGTTTTCAATCACTGGTGTTATTCCTGTGACTGTCCCCAGGGTTAGATTATAAGGTGGTCTTCTAGGGGGAACTACATTTAATTTGATTGTGATTCTGACTGGTTCTACACCTTTGATTAGTCCAAAATCATTGCCTGAAAAGTCCCATACTTCTGATTTAACAGTATCTCTCAAATCAGGAGGTGAATCCTCTAAAGTTCTTACAGGATACAACCCTACAGCTGTCCCTTGTAAGGCCATTTTGAATTCAACGTCTTTATTATGAGTTTGAAATTCAACACCATCCGGTGTGCAGGAAACAGTACAATTTAATTTGCACAAAAGATCCCTTCCTGGCAAATTTACAAGACTTGAATTACATACCACAAATTGATGGTCCTCCTCACATGAACCTATTTTTACAGGAACTGTCTTTGAAACAGGATTAGTTATTTGTTTATTTGTAACACCTACAACTTGAATCTTTGTTCCCGAGAGGGGTAGGTCTGTGACTTCCGCTGTTCTAAAAGTAGAACAGGTAGCTCTTGTGTCAATGAGAAATAACACTTGATGCCCATTAACCTCTCCTTCTACAAATGGTCTACTCCAGTCTAGCACTAAGACTGCACCAAGTACACAATCTTCATCCCCCCTCAGGCACAATCATTGGGAATTGTCAGAATCAAAACTCTTGTTCGCCAACATGGGGAACTGTTGCAACGGGTTCTGACTTTGGAATGGATTTGAAGCCGGAGCAGAGGCAGAAGTCACTAAGCTGCACAAACGTACTTGCCAATACAAGAGACCAATTTTCCCGTACAATCCCCCACTCGGGTACAGGTTGACATACCCGACAAGCACATCCAGCTCAATGTAAATGCTCCAGTGCTAAGAACACAAGCTCACCTTCCATTGTTTAAATGACCCAACGCCACTTCTGCTCCTCTGCTGCTGGGCACCGAAAAGAGGAATATCCAGGTGGTGAGCCTGCCTTAGTACCCCAGCTGTCTCCCGGAAGTGACATTGTAAACCTGGGACTACTGAGGAGGCGTAATCTCGGGCTGGCCGTGGCTACCTTCCTAGGCCAGGAGGCCACAGAGAAACAAGCATTGGCATAGCCAATAGGTCTTGCCTTTGGTCCTTATAAGTGTTTAGCCATGCAACACTTGATGTTGTTGCACCAAGGATATTGTGCTGGATAACTAAACACTTGTAAGGTTCCAAAGGCGAGACCTATTGGCTATGCCAATGCTTGTTAAAGCAAGTTGCTCTGTATGAGGAACAAAATAAATCTCAATGTATGGGTGAAAAAACTCTACATTCCCACTGTTACAAGTTCAAATAAACCCATTAATAAGGAATCCTATACAAAGATAAAGGGTATACTGTGGGAGTAAATACAATCAGACACCTGAAAAAAAGCTAAAAGTTCATTCCATAAATTGAAATAGCTCCATCAAAATCTAAATAAATAAGCAGTATATATAACTCTAATAATCTATGCATAAAACAGTGTAAATACAATCAAGCAAAGATTCAGAGCATGTATAGAGCAAGTACTTATCGATATGAGGGAGCAGATAATACAAGAGGAATATGGTTGTTGCCATGGCTATATATGCTGTACCATGATTTTAGAGTGCAATATTTTATGTTATGATGTTTTTTCTTCAAAGGGCTGCATGTTGGCTATGCCAATGCTTGTTAGTTAAACGATGGAGAGCGGCAGTGAGACGCTCTCTTAGGGGGCCATCAGGAACGTATTTTATATTCATGGCTTGGCCGGGAGTAGATGGCAAAGTGGGGGATAGAAGGTTTCCAAATAACCCTCAGAGACACACTCAAACCAATATTTGTATTAAACCATTACACTAAAAAGGACACCAAGCTGCCAGTAACATGTAAGCAATTGTGTATTTGATTGCATATTTTAAAACAATAAATGCACTTAAGTGCAGTGTTCGAATTGTTAAATATGTTCAGAGGTGCCAACTAGATACAGTAATTGTGTGAAAACACGTTTGTTATTCTGGGCTGTCCAATTATGTTTTTTAAAGAATCAAAACGTTTGAAGGTCATTGCTAAAAATAAGAGTACATGTAGGTGATTACTATTTTCTGAAAAAGAGGTTATGCGTAGTTTGTTGAAATAGTGAGCAAACCGATTAGTAAGTATAGCGAGTTTGAGAAACAGTCGACATGCAGTTTTGTACGAGTAAGACAAGCAGTTTCAAGCGGCAATGAGTTAATGAGGGCAGGGCATGTGAATGACGTTATTCTATGACCGTGAGTCCGATTATATCTATCTGTCTCCCTCTCTCTGTCTCCCACTCCCTCCCTCTGTCTACCCCAGACTCCCTCCCTCTGTGTCCCTCCCTCTATCCGTCTCCCTCCCTCTGTCGCCCTCCTCCTTCTGTCACCCTACTCCCTCTGTCGCCCTCCTACCTCTGTCTGTCTCCCTCTGTCTATTCCAGACAGTAGACGGAAGGGGTATGTCGGTTAGATGGGCACATGCCAACGCATTTCTTTAGAGGCCAAAATATGTTTCTTACGAATAAAATAAAATAAAAAATTGACCCGGTGGGGAAGGAGGACACAGAGAGTTCTACTAAAAAGCTAACAATATTTGTTTAAAAAAAAAATTATTATTATTTTCGCTTCCTGTTGAATATATGGTCGGAATTCTTAAGAATAAAATAAAATAAGAAATTGACCCGGTGGGGAAGGAGGACATGGAGAGTCCTACTAAAAAGCTAACAATATTTGTTAAAAAGGATTTTATTTTTGCTTCCTGCAGAATATATGGTCGGAATTATTTTTCTTTTCCATACACAGAGCAGACATAAGCTTTACACACAGACAAGCTGATCGCCTGCCCTGCTGTGTAGAAAGCCTGGCACTTTGCACTCTAACAGCGGTTTGTATTTAAATTTCTCGAATTTCACAGAAAGTATTTGAATGACTCACGGCCCCCCACATACCAGCTCTGTATCTCGCCGATGTGGGGGGGGTGTTTTAACAGACAATCTGGTGTTTTCAACAGAGACCAGGGTAGAGTGAGTGAGTGGCGTCGCCGGCAGAGGCCTTAAAGCACAGCTTAATGCCTCTTAATTAGCAGCAGCTAAGTGCCCATTAATACCGGTGTCATCCCGCGGCACACCAACCCTTGCAGGCGACACAGTACTGTGTCGGGACACACAGTTTGGAAAGCTCTGGTCTAAGTGTTATGGTTATTCGGCTCACTATCTTTTGATTGAATGAGCAAGATTTGAACTGGAAAAAACCTGATATTAAAAAGAGGAAAGAATGTCTCTAGATGGCGCCCGCACTGCAATAATATACAGCCATAATCTATTAAAAATATCATGAGGCAAAAGCACTGAGAACGTACATGAAGACATCACTGGGGTTAACTAACCAAAAGAAGCCATTGAGGCCATGTGTGAGTGAGGCCTGGCCCAGCAAGCGAAGCTCTACATTGGAGTTGTCGGCGAGATGCAGGTCTGTGATTACGCACTACTGACTTGTATTAATTAAGCTTTCAGACTTAGCCTTTAGCTCAACACTTACAGGAAAGTATGGATATAAGGTCTAATAAGTAATATGTTAAAACATGTATCCATTAAAAACAAGCATTGGCCGCACGCGAGGAACAGAGCCCGGGAGTTGTGTGTGCGCTGGAAGGCTTAGGGAGGGAGGGGGTAGTGAGAGCAGAGAGAGAGAGAGTGGGTGGAGGAGCATTGTAAGGCTTAATGAGCCATTACAAAAGACAGATGGCTGCTTTGCATGCACGCACGTTCACACACGCGTAACTGAAGGCTGGTGGCCAGCAGCAGCCTTTTGGAAGCACTTCAAAGAGCCACTGACTAAATATCTCGCAGCGCATGCGCTGACTCAGCAAGTCCTAATTACTATCCCTGGGCAGTGAGAACACACTAAGGGGCTGTCTCCTTTAGTGTCCCCCTGCTGGTGACGTGGCAATCCACCATACACCCACTACATGGGCCAGACATGACATCCTCTGCCCTGGGTTTAGGGGCTGAGATCCTATGCTAGCTATAGGTAGTTTGCTTAGCTGAGTGGCCATTGTAAAAATACTAATCAATCAATTAATAATACGTTATTTCGGCTGTAAGTCATAAAAGCTCATGAGATAGAAAAAACATACAATAAAACCAGGTTATGTTATATGATATGTAAAGTGCAATGTTGTAACCAGGATAGCCAATGACTCCTTACTATTAGGCAGGCTCCAGCAACAGGGTAGTTTTATGCAATATATCAAGAAATACCTGAAATCTCCCCGTCTGAGGTTTTTCCTCAACATAGTTGCTTAGTCGGTTAGTCCTATAACTGCACATCCCTCTGTACATAAGTTGTACACAATAAAATAGATTGGTCACCCACTAATGGTTAAATATATAAATACTCTAAAAGGGTCCCTTCATTCTACAAATAAGTATTACTCATCCTATTCTCCTGTTATTTCTACTGTTTTACAGATCGCCGCTATACAAATTTCCATGGGAAGTGCTCATCTTATGCCTTACTTTCCACACACCCATCAGAAAATGGGAGATATTTATTGTGGCTCTAAATCTTGAGTGCTTCTTTGTGTTCCCTAATTACCAAAATTCGACTGGCGGGAATATCCAGCACCTCCTATGAGTCACATAGATTGGACAAAAGAAAATATTGTGCTCAATATGTTTTTTTTTGGTCCCCACAGGATAAGCACTGCGACTCATTGACCCATGGCATGCGCTCCCACTTGGCTTTGAATACCTGGAGAGTCAAGGTTTCATACCAGAATTGCAAGTACAGTAAAACACTAACACCAAGGGGCTGCACACTTTATTGTCCCCTTGAGAGTGACGGGGAACATCCATCTTTGTCTTGATTACGATTACGAGTTCCAACCCCCGTGCACACAACAGTGTGTGCAGGGATCAGAATTCTGGGCTGCGCGATAATTATTGCACACTCTGGGCCTCATTTATGAGGCTGTGTGTCACTTTTACGCAGCCGGTGCGTCCCCTTTTGTGATGCACCAGTGGCGTAAAAAATGCGCCTTGTTCCGCCATATTTACAAAGTGACGCATCTAGGTAGATGCGTCACTTTGTAAATCCCTGCGCCACATTATACCTGCGCCAGGTATAATGTATGCAAGGGGGGCGTATTGACGCAAGAAAGCGTCATGGAAGTGACGCAGTGAAATCTATGAGATTTCACTGCGCCACTTCTAGAACTCAAATGCATCAAAATCTTACGCCTGCCTCACAGTAGGCGTAAGACTGACGCAGGCGCTTTCACATGGGGCTTGCTCCATGTGAAAGGACACATTGCTGGAGTTGCGTCACTTTTGTGACACACTCCAGCAATGTGTCACTATTGCGCCTACAGATACGTCAGAAATACTGACGTATCTGCAAATCCTTGCGACATGATGCGTCATACTGTAAATATGACGCATCATTGGTGTCGCAAGGAGGGCACAATGAAAAGTGACACATCGCTTTTTTCACGCAGCGATGCGTCACTTTTCATGAATGAGGCCCTTTCTGTTTTTCGTGACAGTTTACAGCAGATCAAACCTGCCAATGTGTGTCTGAGAATAAGTACCAGAAGAAAGGATACATTAGTGAAATTGATACTTTAAAGACCGAGTCCCAAAGTTACGTTCCATTTCCAAGTAAAAAACGTGGAATTCGGAAGTACTTGCTACACATGGTAAATACCTGACTCCGCTGTGGCGGTGTTTATCGTATGTGGTAAATGCTTCAGTCTCATTTGGCCCACTCATAAGCAGGCCACAGTCACTTATGTGAGCCATCTTTGGGACAGAAGCCTAACAAATAAAAAGAAAACAAAAGAGCCAAAATATAAATCGTGCTCGTCATCCCTCATCTTTGAGAGAAAAACTCGGATCGGCAGTATAAGCTCATCCTAAGAAAGGTACTAAACAGAAACACTGCAAGTTGATAACTCTCGATTGTCATACGCGGTTGACCTCCGGCGATTAATTTTCTGAAGACGGAACAAGAAAATCAACTTGACCGGACGAGTGTGTCACTAAACAGCTCATTTTATCTCTCCTTGCCTCCTTTGTGTGGTCAAACCGGAAACACGGAGAAACAGGAGCACGGCCATTAACTTCAAGTGACTGGAAACACGTGACTAATTCATATAAATTAACGATGATTAGCTTTGCAGTTTCAGTGCGCCCAGTTTTTTTACGGCTGAGATTTCCCCACGCACAATTCAGTTGAAAATGTACCAACTTTCCCAAAATGAATCATTAACCTAGGCTTTATTCAATAAGGTGCTTTGGAGTTGCAGTTTCACTTTGGAATTGGGACGGGGGAACCCCCGCTGACCCTTCAAGCCACAGTAGTTGTCTGGGGCTCTTTGGATGCACGTATCCTTGGGAAGCCACTTGCCTTGTCACTTGTCATTGCCTCATACTGAGGTGGTTAAACAAAGGCTAAAAGGCAAACAAACCCATTTTCTTTTTGTATTGCTCTGGAAGTGCCTTTGGCAATGCGCATCACATTAGCTGTGAGCATTCTATCTAGCTTGGGGCATGAAAGTGGCGATTTCCACAGTGTGCAATCAAACACGAAATGAGGCTATGTCCAATCGACTTTATGCACACCCAGTCACGAGTAGAGCCCTAAATGGCTGTGGGAAATCTAAAGCAAATTGGGACTGCTGGCGTGGGAGCACCTGACCATGCCCCAATTTCACGCAGGGCGGGGCCAGCTTTGATCTGCCCCGGAATAATAACAGACCACTGGCTCTCAATCACGCCTTACAGAAGGAGTGCATTCATGCAAGCAGGGCCCTGGTTAAGCGAATTGAGCACATTTGCCACACTTGTCAGTAGTGAAAAGGCAGGGAGAGAGCGCAGTCGGTAGGGGCCTGACTTGAGGCGAACTCTATACAACAGGGTCAGGAATGGGCATCTCTGTGGAGTGGGAACATGCCCAGGAGCAATCAATGCGCACCTCAACTGTCTCATAGAAACCACACTCCCCCTGGGCCAAGTGAGGAAAAAGTAAACTTCGAAAAGTCAAGAGGAGCCCAGCAGGCTGCATTCCGGGCCCAGGGCCTGATTTACAAAGAGCTTTTGGAAACTCATTGTAAGTATATTCTGGGCAGGGAAAACTTTGCTCCCAGTTGACGCATGCTACGATTATACACCCTTGTGATATGTGGATGTGTCTTTAATTTCCCACCCTTTTACTGCATTCATTCTAGCCTTTTTAAGGGGTAGTTTTACCTTAATTTTCAGCTTGGGAAATGACTTGCACAATGCTTTAAACTGCCATAAATTTACAGATCTGTGCACAGTTAAATATTTGGATGGTCAATGCAGTCTATGTAACACTCCTTTTAATTCCCTTATCAGCAAATGTAGTGCAGCGAGCATACGAGAACACTGTCCCGGGCACACGAATGAGGATAAAACAATGGTTAATGAATCTCGTATTGTACTGATATCTGTGGACGACACCAGAGTGTTATTCAAATGTATTTAATGATGCAACAACGATAAACAATCAGCCAACACATATTTCGTCACATGAGGGAACTATCCCGTGGCTTTTTCAGGGCTGTGTGGTGTAGCAGAGTATCATGTCGGTGTCAAGACAGAGGTGAAATAAACGTAACTGATTTAACAAGAAAAGGCTAGAGGTTACCTGTAAAGACCAGGGCGGACGGAGAATCGAGGGAAAAAAATGCAAGCAAGATAGGGATAGAAAGAGAACCAGGATAAATAAAGAAAGACTTCGGAAAGTAAAGAGAAGAAAGGGACACATTAGAGGAGGGAGTAAAAAAACAAGCATTTACAATGCAACGGTTTCGCCTTTGCAAAAGTTAGAGCTATTGGCATTGTAAATGACAACATTTTTATTTATGTGTTCGTTTTGAAAACAGATAAATAAATGGCATTGTCATTTACAATATCAATAGCTTAATCTCTCGCAAATGCCACACACACACCCACAGAGAGCCCCCCCACACAGAGCCCCCCACCACACACACAGAGCCCCCCCACACACACCCACACAGAGCCCCCCCACACACCCACAGAGCCCCCCACACACCCACACAGACCCCCCCACACACCCACACAGAGCCCCCCACACACTGTGAGCCCCCCCACACACCCACACAGAGCCCCCCACACACTGCGAGCCCCCCACACACTGCGAGCCCCCCCACACACTGCGAGTATCCTACCTTTTTTAGTCTCCTGTTTATTTTTTGAAACGTTCTATTGAGTAACACGTTTCTCATGTAAAGTAACTGGTCCTATAGTACAGCACTCTGACACCTTTGGGTAATGTCCGCGCTATATAAAAATGCACAAAATAAAAAAACACTGTGCTTAGTTTCTTCCGGGGTCTGCACCTCTCTGTTCAGGTGTGTATATATATATAGTGTGCTCTGGTGTATGTTCCGGATTATGGATTCTAGCGTTTACTCTGTGGTCTGGATTCCAGCGTATCCCCTGTGTCCTCTTGGTGTGTAACCTTCCGTGCCAGTGTGTTCTAGAGTTTATTGCACTTAACAGCCTCTGTCCCTCTGTGGCCCTACGCATCAGCGTCTGCCCCACACTTTACTGGTGTCTGCTGGTGTTCTCGTGTCCGTCAGTCCGTCCGCTCTGTGAGTTTCAGTCAGGAGCGGTGCACTGGTGTCGGTCTCCTGAGCTCTGTCCTCTCCTTTCTGCCCCCTCACTTACCGTCAGTTGTAGGCTGCGGAGCTCCAGAGCTCCCTGCCACGGCCCCCAGTCCCCAGAGCAGGAGGGCGCAGATCCCAGGAGACGCCACCATCCTGGCAGCTGGAAAGCACCGCATCTGTCCCCGCGCTGGGTCACTTCCTCGTGGATCACGAGTGACGCCTCCTCTGCTGCTCTCTGCGTCCGCCCTCTGCCGTCCACTCCTCCCATCCTCTGCTTTCACTTCCAGATCCCTCTTCCCTCCTCCCTCTCTTTCTCAGCGGTCAAAGTGTGAAACAACATCCATTGGCAAAGCCAGCAGTAGTTTGGGACTTTCCTTGAGAATGCAGAAATGTAACTCTCAGTTGGCGCGGGGAAACAGGATGTGGAGTAGTGTAAAGGCGATTCAACATAGTGAAAGGTAGCTCTGAGAAGGACGTGCTTCTTGAATTTGGTAATTTGTGAACCAGGAACGTTTTTTATAGTAGAGCACGCGGTTGAAAATAGGAAACTGCCGTTTTGGTGGTAAAACGTGTGCTTCCATGCTTGCACATGTGGCGCAGTGGCCTGCGGGGGACACGTGGCTTGGGGGGAGGTTAGAATTGAGAACGAGTGGGGTTTGGCAGTGGGTATTGTGTTATGTTTGATCAATTAAAGTGGAGCAAATACAACACAATATGTAGGGTCAGGTGTATACAATTAATAGAACGATAGGCATGTGTGTATTCACAGCGCGCCCTGTAGGGATTCGGGGGCGTGTTTTTCGTGCTCTCTCCTTCCCATTGGCTGGAAGGTAAAATTCCAGCCAATGGGAAGAGGAGAGGGCGGGACTTAAAAAGACACGAAAACGCCCCCGAATCGCGTTGTGACGGGGGAAAGAGTGATTTACAACCATCTCTTCCAATGGCTAGCCTCCATTTATGGAGCTAGCCAATGGAAGAGAAGGCGGGACAAAGCCCCACACTCTAGGATCATAAGATTTCCACCTGCGCGAACGCTGCTGCGCAGCGGATCGCCAGGCGAAACCTAAACACAGTTATACCAACAGGCACGGCGAGATTAAGTGATTGTCCCAGAATTACAGGATTATGAGTGGGGAATCGAACCCGCTTCCCACCTTCTAACGGAGATACCTGTGGCCATTATGTCACATCTCCTCCTTTTCATTAATTTCTGCTGGCTTTTATATTGACGAAACTATCGTCCTTGAGGATATGCATGCTGCGCCCCTTTCTTTAGACAAGCCGCATCTAAAGAAAGGGGCGCAGCAGACATTAAAGTGAAACCGCAGCATAGGGCGCTTTGACAGAAAAAAGCATCAGTTTGTCAAGTTGACAAACAGAATGTTTTTTTGTAAAAGCGCCCATACCACTCTTTCCCTTTAATAGCTGCTGCGCACCTTTCTTTAGATGCAGTCTGTCTAAAGAAAGGGGCGCGGCCTCCATGAATTGGAAAACACTGCATGGGAGCTAGTAAACCAACATTTTTTAAATAATTAAGCACGGCTGCTACCACGCTGCTAAAATAAATAAATAAACGCAGCCGCTATAGTTAAAGCAGACCACCATTAGTAAATTAAATAAAAGCGGGTAGCGTGCTGCGATGTAGGGGTTGGAATAGGGGCAAATCATTAAACAAAATAGTGCTCACAGCCAAGATAAAGCATACCGTGTAACAAGACAAGTAAAAGGTCCAGTCGTTATGAGAGGTAATAAATGAAGAGAAGGCGGTACCTAGGAGGGACTAACAAGCCTAATAATGACTCGGAAGCCAGTGTTTAGAAAAGACAATGACAGAAGCCAATTGAAAATAAGGCGGAGAGTGGGCGGGACTTCAAAGCCATACTCCAATACTGTATGCCTCCCAGCAGCGCATGCACTGCCCAGCCTCGACCTAAAAAAGTGGTCTCTCCAGTCCATTCTAAATAATATGGAGTCCTTGGCGTCTATAAAAGTGTTTTAAAGGGAGTGAATAAGGGGCAACAAATAAAACTGGAGGAACCACCTTTAGCGGGTAGTAGGTTTGAGCGTACAGTTGCACGCAAACAAATTGAGTGTAAGGTACAATATATCGGTATACTTGTAAACACCACAGTATGGCCTTCAATTCACACTTAACACAGAGATCCTTGTTGCAACCCGTCCCTACACAAATCCCGAACTGGGATTACTGCACACCCAATGGAATTTGCACACACAATTTGCCCGGATTAAAACCGGGAACACCTAAAACAGGCAAACAGTGCAAATTCCAAGTGTGTACCCCTCAGAACAGGAGAGAACACGCGCTTTGAACCCGTTACCCAACCTTCCAAGGGATGAAGCTCAGAATGATGCCTATCTGTGTGCCCGGTACATACCGCAAATCAGGGTTATCTGTATTTAGTGGGTGCCCAATCAATCAGGATTGCTCGACACGCTGAACGCGCCATAAAAGTTTACATTTTGGATACGGGTGAAGGAGAATTCTATTATGTCCATGTACAATCAGCTCCACAGACTGTTACCATTTGCTTGGTCTCTTTCTACACTATGTTAAATAAAAGATGCATGTACGCTGATGGTACTTGGGGACCACAGACTCACTTGATATGTCCATTTCCATGCCTCCTGTAACACGGTATATAAGGAATCCGCCTTTGTTTTGATTTCTGCCACCAGCAACACTACAATTAAAAGTTCTGTCTTTTATCTTGAAGTAGGACTACCTGATACAGAAAGATGCATGGCGAAAAAGATACACCAGGCCAGAGGCCACCTGAACACACAACTAGATTCTGCCTCTCCATTCCTGCTTTAACTTTCTTGACCATATTTAGACTCTGATTACAATCAGTGGTCAGATCTCATTTCAGATGGAAACCTCTTGCACCCACAGCAGGCTTACAAACCGGGAAAACTGGGGCGCCAAAAGGTGTGTGCTTCTGTGATCTGCGCAGGTTTCACGGGATTAAATTAAAGAGAACAACATTTTAGTTTTCACATCAATAAATATGTAAAATGTGCGTAATTCCAATTTCCAAGCAGTCAGTTTTGTGACGAGGTGAAACTGAAAAAGCAGCACCTGTAAATGGGCACATGCCAGGCTACTGCTACTTAGCAGGTGCCCTTTGATCTGCACTAGCATTTTGCCCATTTGTTGTAACCAGCGCCTTTGTCTTCGTCTCTCACTTGCTTCTAATGCTTAAAAGCTGTATTGTAAATAGCGCGTTCGTCAGAATTGTCTTATGAACATCAAAGCAGGGTTATTTTAAGCGTGGCAGCTTAGAGACGCCTTAGGTATGTTAGGTTGAGGCCAGGGGCAGGGCAAGGCGACTCGTACCACCCTCTAACCTTTTTTGTAACATCCACACAATGTTGCACTCGGAAAACACAAACTTGTATATAGTGTGAAAGTATATTGACACCATATACATGATATAAGTTTGCTACATAAATAATGATAACATTTCTAGCAAAAGGCATCCTTTTATTCTGCCTATTCCACATGTTTCCAAAGCTGCACGTGGGGGCCACTGTTAGGTATGTTTTATCTTTAAATTGTGCAGCTAGTCCTAATTTCTTTCAGAAACAGTGTAGCCCTGAAATAATTACGTGTTTCGCCATATGACAGAAAATCAAGGCATCTGTCCTTAAAAGGTGCATAATATTTGGGGATCTTCAAAATACACATTGCACGGTCAGGGAAACGGTTGTGATGTAAACACGAGTTAGCAGGTAGAAACAAGTCAGGTCCCGCGCTGGCAGCCAATTACAGCGCGGCCCGGGAAATGACGTCACGGGGGTGTCCCGGGCCGGCAGCCAATCACAGCGGGGCCCGGGGAATGACGTCACGGGGGTGTCCCGGGCCGGCAGCCAATTACAGCGCGGCCCGGGACACACGGCAACAAGGGGCGGGACTTAAAAAAAGAGTCAGAAACGCCCACGATTCGCGTTCTGACCGGGAAAGAGTGATGGACAACCATGTCTTCCAATGGCTAGCCTCCATTTATGGAGCTAGCCAATGGAAGAAGGGGCGGTTTCAAGTCCCCACTACTGAGATAACATTACATTTCGCCCTGGGCGGAGCACCGCTTCGCAGTGCTACGGCCAGGGCGAAACCTAAAAAATCTTCTGATTTCCGCTGCCAGAGCTGCGCTGTTCAATCACGATGCCGATGAACGCCATGGGGTGACTGAGAGCAGAAAGGAAAGGGCGGGCCGCTCGACCCCCATGCACATATGGCTGAGCCTGGCTCCCCCTTCCCACCGTACCCTCGGTGGTGGGCGCGTCCCCTCTCCCCTTGTTTGTTGCGTCCTTATGACGTGTCTGGTGTGCGCCCCACCACCGATTGGTGCAGGCCCCCACCGTTGACCCGGAAGCAGTACGAGTGCTTCCGGGTCAAGGGGGGTGGCCTGAAGGTTTAAAAGGCCTGGGGAGCGCGGGAGGCACCCTCTTGCACCTGCGCTCCCCAGGCTCGCTCCATGCCCCCTCTCCGTGGGGCTGAATAATTTTGTTTTGACTTGCAGATCGCTGTGGCCGGACACTTCACCGAGGCGAGTTCGAGGAGGACGACGGATCGAGTCGGCACGGGCATTCACGGCTTTCGAGCCCCAGAGCCTGTTAGAGTCATATCAAGTAAGGTATTGCTGGCAAGAAAGGAGAGCCTGGCGTCAGTGACCGAGTGCCAGACTCAGGTCGCTTCACCGTTTGTTGCGGAGCTCGATCGAGACCTCCGGACATAGAGGCGGGCTGGGGGTGAGCGGGTGATTAATTTGCTGTAAGGTAGCCTCTCTTTGCGCAGGGAGCAGCGCATCAATAGCATAATCAGTGTGGAGAGCATATTTTAAGGGCAGAAAGGCGGGGGAAACAATTGAGGCTCCAGGGTCAATCCCCTTTTTAAAGTAGTTGCGAGTCCCGTGGACAAGGCTTTTCTTGGGGCATTTTTAATAAGGCAAGCAGCAGGCGCAGGAGGGTCGGCCCTGGCTAGTGCTTGGAGGGGAGACCAGTCCTGAAAGCTCCCTGCAAGCTCTATATGCACAACTACAGGAAGGAATTTTCTCACAGCAACTGCTTTAGGTCTGCTAATTGAAGTGAGGTTAGCTTGTGGGCCATTGCAGAACGAGACAGGGTGGGTCTTGGTTAGCACCGAGGTGGGAGAACATATCTGAACGCCTCCCAGGTGGCTTGTGTAATCTCTTAAATCATCAAGGTGATGAGCATAGGGCTTTTATAATGTTAAAAGCTACTTTTGTGGACATTCTAACGCACGGAGCCTATTGAATGGGCAATTAGAGGGGTGTTTAAGATCACAGTGAATTTTGAATTTTCATAGGAATCCAGTTAGTGGTCTTATAACTGTAAGGCACTGTCTCTTCGAGCCAGGTTTTGTTTCTAACCTCTTTCTCATCGTAGGCATATTCAGAGGGCGCTGCGGACGGAGCTGCCGGACAGTGCACGGTGGTCGCTGCGATCCGAGGACACGGGCAGGCCTGCATTTCACTGCTTCTGTCGGGCCGCCGGGCTAGAGTGTGCTCGCCCAAGCACCCAGGCTAGCTGGTGTGTTGCGGTCACAGTTGCGTGGTGCTTACGGCCAGCCTGTGAGCCTCCAACGTTGGTACATGTACAATCATGACCATAAGTGTATCATTTTGTGCAGTGTAGCCTTGTGAAGCACAGAGAAAGAATGTCTAGGCGGGGTGCGAAAAGTTCACGCATGGAACTCATGTTTCAGACCATGAGGCGCAGAATGTCAGCGATGGATAAGAGATTAGGTAAAGTGGACAAGTTGGGGAGGACTGTGGCGGAGATGAGTCAGAGGTTTGTGGCACAAGCAGGGCCATTGGGGAGACCCAAGCAGGTAATAGTGCCCTCACAACCCAGGGGGGAATTAGAGGTGTTGCCTAAACTGGGCAGAGCCAAGAAGAGCTATTTTCGTGCCCCCAAGTCAAGGTTAGTAGGGGGGGCACCCGGGACATTTCCCGACGGAGTACCCACAGTACCTTAAGTGCCCATACCAACTCTGCCAACCCCGATAAGTATACTGATGGTATCGGCTACAGCCACACCGCCAGCGCCCCCAAACTCAGTGACACCAGTGATACCAGCAGTAACTCCATTAGCACCAGGGGTTCACCCTGTGCCATCCACGGGACACGACACAGCATCACCCTCCCTTGTCAGTGAGCCCTCTGGGGTGGGTCAGGTTCCCCCTGAACTGGCGGCGCAGATAGCGGCAGTACTCCCCTGGTTGGGAATTGGGGGGATGTTACCTTCCGCGGCCGATCCCTCAGCGGATGCCCAAAGAATGGTAGCGAAGATCATGGTCGCTAGGGGTGGTGGTGGAGTGCCAAGCTCTCCTATTTCTCCCCAATCAACAGGTTCAGCTAGCGATGCGGGGAAAGACAAGAACTTAGAGCCAACGCAAGTCCCTGAGAATGGTAAGGAGGTTACTTTGCCTGTGTTAGGCGAGGGTACAATACCCTCCAGAAGGGAGAGCTTGGCACAACATGTGTCGCAAGTGACAAAGGAGCTGATTTGTGCGGGCAAATATGTGAACATATTTTCATTACTAATTGATAACAGAGAGATGGAGTACGCCAAGTCAAAAAAAGATTGGATGTATCCTAGCGAATGGCGGTCTCAATTGGCTAAGTTCAGGGTGGAGGAGACTCTGATTAACTGGATTAGAGCTTTTTCTGTATTTATGGCAATCACCGCAGAAAGTTCACCCAACCTACAGGCGGAGATGGCTTGTTATCAGAGTAGGATTACAATGTTCAGCGACAAACATGGGGGGGTTGGATGGAAAGAGTATGACATAGCTTTCAGGAAAGCTAGGTAATTTGATCAATCTTTAGCCTGGGATAAGGTAGACTCCTGGTATGGCCAGTTTTCAGGCGGTCCTGCAGCAGGTGTGGGAGCAAGCAGGAGCAAAAGTTACCCCAGCAAACCCCAGCAGCCCTTTCGGCCAGCGCAAGGGGGTGATGCGACCGCTAAGACCAGAAGCAGTGGGGATCGTAAGGGCGTGTGTTGGGACTTCAATAGACGAACATGGACCAGGGCAGCGGGCACTTGCAAATTAAGACATGCATGTTTCATATGCGGCCACGCTTCCCACCCTGAAACAACATGCCGTTCGAGAGGTAATTATTTATCAAAAAGGATTCCTTTCTGTGTATTACTCTTTTAGTTGGTGACCATGAGGCCTACACATTAAAGTCAATGACCTTTGGTTTGTAACTGTGACACTAGACAAGTATTAGTACTCCACACTAGAATATCTTTTTTGTTACTCTCAAAATTTATTTTCGTAAGAAAACATTTATACTCAATAAAACCATATCTTAAAAATGCATTCAATATATACTTTGATGGGGTGCTCTGGTACAATCTTATATATGCTATCTAACAATTCCGATTTACGGTGTCTATCTCAGAGTCACACACAATTTAAAATCATATACTTTCATGATTGCAAGTTAAACACTAAACAAATACATTTCATATATTAAAAAGTCCCACTGTCGACGCGTTTCGGTTCGTTGGTTACAATTATGGCACCTTCCTCAGGACGGACGAAGATTAAAAAAAATTTCACTTCTTTCTAGAAAAGAGAATGCATGTAATTAATACATTATTCCTATGGAGAGTTGATTCTAGTTGTAGACTGTTCTAGTGATGTTCCCTATTTACATAATACTTGCCCTTACTTGAAGTGTAGGGGTTGGTGTCCTATGAATTATCAGGACGACTGTTTCTCCTTTTAACTTTGTGATTTAAACCACTTGCATCATAATCAGTGGAGTCATGGAATTCTACGAGAAAGAGCATGGAATTATTTACCATACTATTGAGACTTACAACCTGTTTTCGTGCTTCTCACAGAGTCACTTACTATTCAAAAGTCTGGTTGACACATATTCAATGGTGTCTTAAAGCAGGTACGTCTTTTAATATGCACCTTCTGTAATTGGTTATCTTGCCGTGCCTGTAGAGTACACAGATAATGCTATATATTTGGAACAGTGATGTCTTAACACTAGTGTTTATTTTCGAGATTATCATCCATATACATACCGATTGGTTTTACGCCTAATGATAACCTTCAGGCTGTCCTTCCCTGCACCTTCTTGAGTGATGTCTTGGTGCCTATGCCAAAATAACATAACATTCTGTTTTGGTGTGCAAGTATGCATGGGTCATAAGTTTATCGTCTACCTGTCCATTAGTTCTATGTAAATTGTAGAGGTTACATACATACCGATTAGGGGTTGCAGTTTCCCTTGGCAGCCTGGAAAAGGGACAACACTATCTCCTTTTCTTTAAGCGCTGTTAGCCACACTGTTGGTTTTGGGGATATTTTTATTTCTATCTTCTCCCAACCTGTACGATGAAAAATCATATTAAGTGTGGTTTTGTTTAGATCCTCACATTTAAGGTTACTGTTGCATATTCAAATACTTTTATATCCCATTAGTGCCGAGTTGACTGATGGCAAATATGGTTTCTACTCTCCTTGCCGCTATTGGTGTATTAATGCAGTCCCGGAGTAAGCTCGGGTATTTGTCTGGGATATCAAATACAGCTATTCGAAAAAAAAACCAGACTTAATTCTCATTGCTGTACTGTTTTTTTTCCCCGATACGCTGCTGAATGCAACCCCTCGCTGGAACACGTGCTCTAGATAAATTACAAAGCTATTATCTTAAGATTAAAAAGCTGTAATCTTTCAGTTCAAAGATGGAATGCCGGGGCTTTCTCTTTCCATTGTAATGTTATAACCTTTAGACCAACTACCGGTTGCAGCCCTTCACTATGACTCGCATTCAATACAAATAACAGAGCTGTGGCCTTTAGGTTTACAAAACTACCCCCCTCGGGTTTGAAATATTTCAAGTGCTCACTGTTATCCAAAGCATTCTATCTATCTTAATAGGGTAGCGTCAAAATCTCGAGTCCTTACCTTCCGATTTTGGAATCTCGGCGAGCTTGCTTGTTGCGACGTTCTGCTTTCACGGGAACTGGTGAGGGCAGTCGGTCTCGCGGGCTTTAAATACCCCTTGAGTTCATTAATTGGATTCTTAATGCCCCCTTAATTGGCATTTAACATTCAATTACATCAACCGTTTGTCAGCGCCATATTTGTAGTTTTTGTTTGGAAACCATTTGGGGACTACAGGGTCGCGGGTTCGATCCCAGGTCTCCCTTTGTAGATTTTCGATCTAATTCTTTGGCTCATACCGCCTTATTTTATAAGTTGTCCCCTCTACTCTCATTTTTATTGTTTAATGCCTCCTAATACATGCTCCAGCATTTCGTCAACTTTTCAATCGTTGACAATTTAATTATAGATGCAAGTTGATACGCGCCATTTTCGTAGTTTATTCTACAAAGTTCTGTTAGCGGACTACACAATCACTGAATTCATACTCGCTCTCTTTTTTGCAGGCTATTTATCTTTTGACCCTATATTTTTCGGAATACTATTAAATTAGATTTCGGCTGACATCAGGATATTTATGGAGTGCTTCTTTGTGCGCTCCTCAACACTCGGCGGTGGTACAAGTTGTTACCCTAAAAAGAACGTCATTTTGGTATTTTCTTATTATCCATCATATTACATATAAAGCCAGAAAGACGGGATACCGTTCAGCCAATTCCTACGAATCAGGCGTAATTGCAGCAATAGAACCAGTTACGAAAAACATGCAGCCATCTTAAAAAACAAGCTTGCACAGAGAGGATACCCAAAGCGCCTAATAAAACAAGCATACAAACGGGCAAAGTACTATAATCGGGACAGCCTGTTTGAGACATTTACAAAAACAAATGACCGCAATGATGATATTATTATGGTATCAGACTATAACGGTTTTAGCAACAAGGTAAAAAACCTGATTAATAAGAATTGGGGCATATTAAACAAAGTAGGGATGACACCAATGGCAAAACCCACATATGCATACAGGAGGAATAAGACCATAAGGAATCATCTAGTGCATACTTTTAAAGAACCAAAAAGTGGGGGACAAAGAAATGTTGTAAACAATAGTCCCATCAGGCGCAACCTGCCATGCGGGTCTTGCTCACATTGCAAGAACATCATCAAGACCGACAAACTGGAAATCAATGGTATAACCCATTGGATGAACGAACATGTCAACTGTCGTACTACTAATGTAGTGTACCTTTTGTTGTGTCCGTGTAACAAATGCTACATTGGTGAAACCAGACGCGAAATGCGCCTACGGCTCACTGAACATCGATCTGCAATAAGAAATCAAAGAAAGAACGCCCCTTTGGTGGAGCATTGGATATCTGAAAACCACAATATGGATGAAATCAAGTGGTTTATTTTAGAAAAGATTAAGATCTCAGTAAGAGGAGGTGATTTGAACAAAAAACGAAAACAGAGAGAACAGTTCTATATGTCCAAATTCAAATCCTACTATTTAGGACTAAATGGTCGAGAGGAATGGGACAGAATGATCAGATAGTGTGGTAGATTTTTGTACCATTGACACCCTAAGAATAAAATGATAGCCATAAAAATGCCTGAAATTATCCCCCCGATAAATAGTTGCATCAGCACGACTTGAATTAATGTTCGCTTGGTCAAGTTATATTAAAAAAAAGGGGGGTCATAATAGCATACAATGTGATAACAGGAATTGTGATGAGAACTTAAGTCAGTCAAGGCAATCAAAGTAGCCTTAAACAGCTGCAAGGCATTACAGCTACTGTGTATGTGTTTATGTAAGAAACGATGTAAAAGACACAAGTTGTGCTGGATACTGCCACCAACAGCACGGTATGCGACAGAAACATAGCACTTTTTCCCATTCGCATTGTTATGATTGTTATGCTGGATATTGCCATCAAAAGTACTGCATGTGATAGAAACATAGCACTATTTGGCATTATTAGGATTGTATCTCTAGTTTTATAAAAGAATATGGAATATGATGGATTATAAGAAAATACCAAAATGACGTTCTTTTTAGGGTAACAACTTGTACCACCGCCGAGTGTTGAGGAGCGCACAAAGAAGCACTCCATAAATATCCTGATGTCAGCCGAAATCAAATTTAATAGTATTCCGAAAAATATAGGGTCAAAATATAAATAGCCTGCAAAAAAGACAGCGAGTATGAATTCAGTGATTGTGTAGTCCGCTAACAGAACTTTGTAGAATAAACTATGAGAATGGCGCGTATCAACTTGCATCTATAATTAAATTGTCAACGATTGAAAAGTTGACGAAATGCCGGACCATGTATTAGGAGGCATTAAACAATAAAAATGAGAGTAGAGGGGACAACTTATAAAATAAGGCGGTATGAGCCAAAGAATTAGATCGAAAATCTACAAAGGGAGACCTGGGAACGAACCCGCGACCCTGTAGTCCCCAAATGGTTTCCAAACAAAAACTACAAATATGGCGCTGACAAACGGTTGATGTAATTGAATGTTAAATGCCAATTAAGGGGGCATTAAGCATCCAATTAATGAACTCAAGGGGTATTTAAAGCCCGCGAGACCGACTGCCCTCACCAGTTCCCGTGAAAGCAGAACGTCGCAACAAGCAAGCTCGCCGAGATTCCAAAATCGGAAGGTAAGGACTCGAGATTTTGACGCTACCCTATTAAGATAGATAGAATGCTTTGGATAACAGTGAGCACTCGAAATATTTCAAACCCGAGGGGGGTAGTTTTGTAAACCTAAAGGCCACAGCTCTGTTATTTGTATTGAATGCGAGTCATAGTGAAGGGCTGCAACCGGTAGTTGGTCTAAAGGTTGTAACATTACAATGGAAAGAGAAAGCCCCGGCATTCCATCTTTGAACTGAATGATTACAGCTTTTTAATCTTAAGATAATAGCTTTGTAATTTATCTAGAGCACGTGTTCCAGCGAAGGGTTGCATTCAGCAGCGTATCGGGGAAAAAAAACAGTACAGCAATGAGAATTAAGTCTGTTTTTTTTCCGAATAGCTGTATTTGATATCCCAGACAAATACCCGAGCTTACTCCGGAACTGCATTAATACACCAATAGCGGCAAGGAGAGTGGAAACCATATTTGCCATCAGTCAACTCGGCACTAATGGGATATAAAAGTATTTGAATATGCAACAGTAACCTTAAATGTGAGAATCTAAATAAAACCACACTTAATATGATTTTTCATCGTACAGGTTGGGAGAAGATAGAAATAAAAATATCCCCAAAACCAACAGTGTGGCTAACAGCGCTTAAAGAAAAGGAGATAGTGTTGTCCCTTTTCCAGGCTGCCAAGGGAAACTGCAGCCCCTAATCGGTATGTATGTAACCTCTCCAATTTACATAGAACTAATGGACAGGTAGACGATAAACTTATGACCCATGCATACTTGCACACCAAAGCAGAATGTTATGTTATTTTGGCATAGGCACCAAGACATCACTCAAGAAGGTGCAGGGAAGGACAGCCTGAAGGTTATCATTAGGCGTAAAACCAATCGGTATGTATATGGATGATAATCTCGAAAATAAACACTAGTGTTAAGACATCACTATTCCAAATATATAGCATTATCTGTGTACTCTACAGGCACGGCAAGATAACCAATTACAGAAGGTGCATATTAAAAGACGTACCTGCTTTAAGACACCATTGAATATGTGTCAACCAGACTTTTGAATAGTAAGTGACTCTGTGAGAAGCACGAAAACAGGTTGTAAGTCTCAATAGTATGGTAAATAATTCCATGCTCTTTCTCGTAGAATTCCATGACTCCACTGATTATGATGCAAGTGGTTTAAATCACAAAGTTAAAAGGAGAAACAGTCGTCCTGATAATTCATAGGACACCAACCCCTACACTTCAAGTAAGGGCAAGTATTATGTAAATAGGGAACATCACTAGAACAGTCCACAACTAGAATCAACTCTCCATAGGAATAATGTATTAATTACATGCATTCTCTGTTCTAGAAAGAAGTGAAATTTTTTTTAATCTTCGTCCGTCCTGAGGAAGGTGCCATAATTGTAACCAACGCACCGGGCTGTTTCTCCTTTTAACTTTGTGATTTAAACCACTTGCATCATAATCAGTGGAGTCATGGAATTCTACGAGAAAGAGCATGGAATTATTTACCATACTATTGAGACTTACAACCTGTTTTCGTGCTTCTCACAGAGTCACTTACTATTCAAAAGTCTGGTTGACACATATTCAATGGTGTCTTAAAGCAGGTACGTCTTTTAATATGCACCTTCTGTAATTGGTTATCTTGCCGTGCCTGTAGAGTACACAGATAATGCTATATATTTGGAACAGTGATGTCTTAACACTAGTGTTTATTTTC
Source organism: Lissotriton helveticus (assembly GCF_964261635.1). Classification (NCBI taxonomy): domain Eukaryota; kingdom Metazoa; phylum Chordata; class Amphibia; order Caudata; family Salamandridae; genus Lissotriton; species Lissotriton helveticus. The sequence goes on along the minus strand of NC_136068.1, from coordinate 700,791,518 downwards.
GAGATTATCATCCATATACATACCGATTGGTTTTACGCCTAATGATAACCTTCAGGCTGTCCTTCCCTGCACCTTCTTGAGTGATGTCTTGGTGCCTATGCCAAAATAACATAACATTCTGTTTTGGTGTGCAAGTATGCATGGGTCATAAGTTTATCGTCTACCTGTCCATTAGTTCTATGTAAATTGTAGAGGTTACATACATACCGATTAGGGGTTGCAGTTTCCCTTGGCAGCCTGGAAAAGGGACAACACTATCTCCTTTTCTTTAAGCGCTGTTAGCCACACTGTTGGTTTTGGGGATATTTTTATTTCTATCTTCTCCCAACCTGTACGATGAAAAATCATATTAAGTGTGGTTTTGTTTAGATCCTCACATTTAAGGTTACTGTTGCATATTCAAATACTTTTATATCCCATTAGTGCCGAGTTGACTGATGGCAAATATGGTTTCTACTCTCCTTGCCGCTATTGGTGTATTAATGCAGTCCCGGAGTAAGCTCGGGTATTTGTCTGGGATATCAAATACAGCTATTCGAAAAAAAAACCAGACTTAATTCTCATTGCTGTACTGTTTTTTTTCCCCGATACGCTGCTGAATGCAACCCCTCGCTGGAACACGTGCTCTAGATAAATTACAAAGCTATTATCTTAAGATTAAAAAGCTGTAATCTTTCAGTTCAAAGATGGAATGCCGGGGCTTTCTCTTTCCATTGTAATGTTATAACCTTTAGACCAACTACCGGTTGCAGCCCTTCACTATGACTCGCATTCAATACAAATAACAGAGCTGTGGCCTTTAGGTTTACAAAACTACCCCCCTCGGGTTTGAAATATTTCAAGTGCTCACTGTTATCCAAAGCATTCTATCTATCTTAATAGGGTAGCGTCAAAATCTCGAGTCCTTACCTTCCGATTTTGGAATCTCGGCGAGCTTGCTTGTTGCGACGTTCTGCTTTCACGGGAACTGGTGAGGGCAGTCGGTCTCGCGGGCTTTAAATACCCCTTGAGTTCATTAATTGGATTCTTAATGCCCCCTTAATTGGCATTTAACATTCAATTACATCAACCGTTTGTCAGCGCCATATTTGTAGTTTTTGTTTGGAAACCATTTGGGGACTACAGGGTCGCGGGTTCGATCCCAGGTCTCCCTTTGTAGATTTTCGATCTAATTCTTTGGCTCATACCGCCTTATTTTATAAGTTGTCCCCTCTACTCTCATTTTTATTGTTTAATGCCTCCTAATACATGCTCCAGCATTTCGTCAACTTTTCAATCGTTGACAATTTAATTATAGATGCAAGTTGATACGCGCCATTTTCGTAGTTTATTCTACAAAGTTCTGTTAGCGGACTACACAATCACTGAATTCATACTCGCTCTCTTTTTTGCAGGCTATTTATCTTTTGACCCTATATTTTTCGGAATACTATTAAATTAGATTTCGGCTGACATCAGGATATTTATGGAGTGCTTCTTTGTGCGCTCCTCAACACTCGGCGGTGGTACAAGTTGTTACCCTAAAAAGAACGTCATTTTGGTATTTTCTTATTATCCATCATATTACATATAAAGCCAGAAAGACGGGATACCGTTCAGCCAATTCCTACGAATCAGGCGTAATTGCAGCAATAGAACCAGTTACGAAAAACATGCAGCCATCTTAAAAAACAAGCTTGCACAGAGAGGATACCCAAAGCGCCTAATAAAACAAGCATACAAACGGGCAAAGTACTATAATCGGGACAGCCTGTTTGAGACATTTACAAAAACAAATGACCGCAATGATGATATTATTATGGTATCAGACTATAACGGTTTTAGCAACAAGGTAAAAAACCTGATTAATAAGAATTGGGGCATATTAAACAAAGTAGGGATGACACCAATGGCAAAACCCACATATGCATACAGGAGGAATAAGACCATAAGGAATCATCTAGTGCATACTTTTAAAGAACCAAAAAGTGGGGGACAAAGAAATGTTGTAAACAATAGTCCCATCAGGCGCAACCTGCCATGCGGGTCTTGCTCACATTGCAAGAACATCATCAAGACCGACAAACTGGAAATCAATGGTATAACCCATTGGATGAACGAACATGTCAACTGTCGTACTACTAATGTAGTGTACCTTTTGTTGTGTCCGTGTAACAAATGCTACATTGGTGAAACCAGACGCGAAATGCGCCTACGGCTCACTGAACATCGATCTGCAATAAGAAATCAAAGAAAGAACGCCCCTTTGGTGGAGCATTGGATATCTGAAAACCACAATATGGATGAAATCAAGTGGTTTATTTTAGAAAAGATTAAGATCTCAGTAAGAGGAGGTGATTTGAACAAAAAACGAAAACAGAGAGAACAGTTCTATATGTCCAAATTCAAATCCTACTATTTAGGACTAAATGGTCGAGAGGAATGGGACAGAATGATCAGATAGTGTGGTAGATTTTTGTACCATTGACACCCTAAGAATAAAATGATAGCCATAAAAATGCCTGAAATTATCCCCCCGATAAATAGTTGCATCAGCACGACTTGAATTAATGTTCGCTTGGTCAAGTTATATTAAAAAAAAGGGGGGTCATAATAGCATACAATGTGATAACAGGAATTGTGATGAGAACTTAAGTCAGTCAAGGCAATCAAAGTAGCCTTAAACAGCTGCAAGGCATTACAGCTACTGTGTATGTGTTTATGTAAGAAACGATGTAAAAGACACAAGTTGTGCTGGATACTGCCACCAACAGCACGGTATGCGACAGAAACATAGCACTTTTTCCCATTCGCATTGTTATGATTGTTATGCTGGATATTGCCATCAAAAGTACTGCATGTGATAGAAACATAGCACTATTTGGCATTATTAGGATTGTATCTCTAGTTTTATAAAAGAATATGGAATATGATGGATTATAAGAAAATACCAAAATGACGTTCTTTTTAGGGTAACAACTTGTACCACCGCCGAGTGTTGAGGAGCGCACAAAGAAGCACTCCATAAATATCCTGATGTCAGCCGAAATCAAATTTAATAGTATTCCGAAAAATATAGGGTCAAAATATAAATAGCCTGCAAAAAAGACAGCGAGTATGAATTCAGTGATTGTGTAGTCCGCTAACAGAACTTTGTAGAATAAACTATGAGAATGGCGCGTATCAACTTGCATCTATAATTAAATTGTCAACGATTGAAAAGTTGACGAAATGCCGGACCATGTATTAGGAGGCATTAAACAATAAAAATGAGAGTAGAGGGGACAACTTATAAAATAAGGCGGTATGAGCCAAAGAATTAGATCGAAAATCTACAAAGGGAGACCTGGGAACGAACCCGCGACCCTGTAGTCCCCAAATGGTTTCCAAACAAAAACTACAAATATGGCGCTGACAAACGGTTGATGTAATTGAATGTTAAATGCCAATTAAGGGGGCATTAAGCATCCAATTAATGAACTCAAGGGGTATTTAAAGCCCGCGAGACCGACTGCCCTCACCAGTTCCCGTGAAAGCAGAACGTCGCAACAAGCAAGCTCGCCGAGATTCCAAAATCGGAAGGTAAGGACTCGAGATTTTGACGCTACCCTATTAAGATAGATAGAATGCTTTGGATAACAGTGAGCACTCGAAATATTTCAAACCCGAGGGGGGTAGTTTTGTAAACCTAAAGGCCACAGCTCTGTTATTTGTATTGAATGCGAGTCATAGTGAAGGGCTGCAACCGGTAGTTGGTCTAAAGGTTGTAACATTACAATGGAAAGAGAAAGCCCCGGCATTCCATCTTTGAACTGAATGATTACAGCTTTTTAATCTTAAGATAATAGCTTTGTAATTTATCTAGAGCACGTGTTCCAGCGAAGGGTTGCATTCAGCAGCGTATCGGGGAAAAAAAACAGTACAGCAATGAGAATTAAGTCTGTTTTTTTTCCGAATAGCTGTATTTGATATCCCAGACAAATACCCGAGCTTACTCCGGAACTGCATTAATACACCAATAGCGGCAAGGAGAGTGGAAACCATATTTGCCATCAGTCAACTCGGCACTAATGGGATATAAAAGTATTTGAATATGCAACAGTAACCTTAAATGTGAGAATCTAAATAAAACCACACTTAATATGATTTTTCATCGTACAGGTTGGGAGAAGATAGAAATAAAAATATCCCCAAAACCAACAGTGTGGCTAACAGCGCTTAAAGAAAAGGAGATAGTGTTGTCCCTTTTCCAGGCTGCCAAGGGAAACTGCAGCCCCTAATCGGTATGTATGTAACCTCTCCAATTTACATAGAACTAATGGACAGGTAGACGATAAACTTATGACCCATGCATACTTGCACACCAAAGCAGAATGTTATGTTATTTTGGCATAGGCACCAAGACATCACTCAAGAAGGTGCAGGGAAGGACAGCCTGAAGGTTATCATTAGGCGTAAAACCAATCGGTATGTATATGGATGATAATCTCGAAAATAAACACTAGTGTTAAGACATCACTATTCCAAATATATAGCATTATCTGTGTACTCTACAGGCACGGCAAGATAACCAATTACAGAAGGTGCATATTAAAAGACGTACCTGCTTTAAGACACCATTGAATATGTGTCAACCAGACTTTTGAATAGTAAGTGACTCTGTGAGAAGCACGAAAACAGGTTGTAAGTCTCAATAGTATGGTAAATAATTCCATGCTCTTTCTCGTAGAATTCCATGACTCCACTGATTATGATGCAAGTGGTTTAAATCACAAAGTTAAAAGGAGAAACAGTCGTCCTGATAATTCATAGGACACCAACCCCTACACTTCAAGTAAGGGCAAGTATTATGTAAATAGGAACATCACTAGAACAGTCCACAACTAGAATCAACTCTCCATAGGAATAATGTATTAATTACATGCATTCTCTGTTCTAGAAAGAAGTGAAATTTTTTTTAATCTTCGTCCGTCCTGAGGAAGGTGCCATAATTGTAACCAACGCACCGAAACGCGTCGACAGTGGGACTTTTTAATACATGAAAGTATATGATTTTAAATTGTGTGTGACTCTGAGATAGACACCGTAAATCGGAATTGTTAGATAGCATATATAAGATTGTACCAGAGCATCCCATCAAAGTATATATTGAATGCATTTTTAAGATATGGTTTTATTGAGTATAAATGTTTTATTACGAAAATAAATTTTGAGAGTAACAAAAAAGATATTCTAGTGTGGAGTACTAATACTTGTCTAGTGTCACAGTTACAAACCAAAGGTCATTGACTTTAATGTGTAGGCCTCATGGTCACCAACTAAAAGAGTAATACACAGAAAGGAATCCTTTTTGATAAGTATCTGATACCCAGTCCTTTCTGGTCCCTGGGAAACTCTCTCTTTTGGAGATTGTTCGAGAGGTAATACCTCGGGAAACAGGGGGAGAAGGAAACAGGAATAGGTGGGGAGGATTGGGGGTCGCTCACTCACCCGTTGACGTACTGGCTATGATCCCTTGGCTGAACAAGTACCCAGATCATGCTTCCGCAAGGATGCTGCAGGAAGGTTTCTCACTTGGTGTTCGCATTCCAGCAGGAGGGTATACTGGGAAGGCAGAATGTAGGAATCAGCTGTCAGTCAAACACAACCCAGTTGTAGTGGCGTCTAAGATTGAGAAAGAATTGCGCCTGGGTAGGATAGCGGGCCCCTTCACCGACATCCCTGTACCTAATTTTGTCCTCGGGGTTGTCCCAAAGAAAGAAAAGGGCGAATTCAAGCTCATACACAACCTTTCGGCACCGAAGGGCGCATCTTTGAATGACGCAATTGACGAAGGCATTTGCAGCGTCAAGTATGCGTCTTTTTACCAGGCAGTGGAGATGTTGAGAGTTCTGGGTCCCGGGGCATTGATGGCGAAATCAGACATTGAATTAGCTTTCCGCCTGCTTCCAGTTCATCCCTCGGATCAGCATCTGCTAGGTTTCTCATTTCAGGGTAAATACTACATGGATATGTGTATGCCCATGGGCTGCTCTGTGTCATGTGCCTATTTTGAGACTTTCAGTTCTTTGCTAGAATGGGTGATGAGGCAAGCAACAGGGCACCAACATGTGATGCACTACCTAGATGATTTTCTTTTGCTGGGGGCAGGGGTCTCACAGGAGTGTGCGTGGGCATTGCAGGAATTTTGCGTGCTCATGCGGGCTTTTGGGGTCCCGCTTGCAGCTGGAAAAACGGTGGGTCCATCGACATGTTTAGAATTCCTGGGCATTGAACTGGACTCTGTAGAAGGTTGTTTCAGGTTACCCAAAGAAAAGATCATGAAGTTCAGAGCAGCCCTACAGCAATGTTTGTTAAATAAAATGGTCACGCTGCAGCAGCTGCTGCAGACTGTGGGGCAGCTGAATTTTGCACTAAGAGTCATACCGATGTCACGCCCCTTTTCCTGCTCAATAGCGCAGGCCATGAAGGGCCTACGGGACGAACACCATCGCACTAGGTTGTCAGATGAGGTTCGCCAGGACATGCGGATATGGATGGCATTCCTGGAGGATTTCAACGACAGAGTAGTGTGGTGTGGCCTCCCACTACGTCGGCTGAGTTAGGTCTTTGAACTGACGCGGCTGGAAGTGTGGATTTTGGTGCCATACTTGGCAACAGGTGGGCGGCACAACAGTGACCCGAGTGGTGGGAGGAAGGCGGTTTGACAGCAAACATCAGTTTTTTGGAGCTCTTTCCAATATGGGTTGCACTATCGGTATGGCCTGAACAATTGTCTAACCAATCTGTGATCTTCTGGTCAGAAAACATGGCTGTAGTGGAATGTATCAACCAACAGGCGGCGTGGTGTAAGTTTATACTTCGCCTCATGAAAGAGATTGTGCTGAAATGCTTGAAGTTGAATATTCAGTCTAGGGCCAAACATGACCCAGGGGTCTTGAACAACGCAGCTGACGCACTTTATCGCTTTAAGATGCAGGTATTCAGAGAACACCTTCCATCTGCAGAGGCCACACCAGCACACTTCCAAACAATACTATGGCAAATTGGTGCCCCCAACTACAGAACCTCGTGGCAGCCAGCTTAGCACCTAGGACCAGGACGGCATACGAAGGGGCGTTTATGTCTTACTGTTGTTTTTTGGGACAGGACTGGGAGGCTAAGAGTGAGCTGGAGGGGAGTTTTACTTCATATATTGACACACTGCACAGAGAGGGGCGCTCAGCGGCCACAGCTAGCAGACACAAAGCAGCTGTCTCTTTCTTTGCACAGATAAAAGGTATCAAGGATCCCACAAACAGTTTTATAGTGCGGAAGGCATTGAGAGGATGGAGACGCCTACAAGGAAGCAGCGCCGATTACAGACAATCAATAGGTTTGGAACGGTTGGCAGGGGTATTGGATGCCTTATCTGACTCGTGTAGCTCCCCAGGGGAGGTACTCCTATTTAGAGCCGCGTTTTCACTGGCTTTTTATGGGGCATTGCGGGTAAGCGAACTGGTGGCTAACAACAAATTGGACAAGTTAGGTGGTCTCCAGCTGGCTGACACTAAGATAAAGGGTGAGTCAATGTGGGTAAACATACGGAAATCAAAAACTGACCAAGAGGCCCGGGGGGATAGCTTGGTATTATACCGGGCTCCGACCAATCCGTGCTGCCCAGTGGCACATGTAGAGGCATTTATCAAGCAGAGGGTGGGCGTGGCAATGGGAACATTGTTCATACACGCAGATGGTACCCCATTGACCAAGTTTCAGTTCAAACTAGTGTTGGCAATGGCGATCAGCAAGGCGGGTCTCAACCCCAAGGATTTTGGGACACATTCATTCCGTATCGGGGCTGCCACTGAAGCAACAGCAAGAGGGTTGCATGCCAACAGTGTAAAGAGGATCGGAAGATGGTCTTCCGATGCCTATAAGCATTATGTGCGGCTGCACATGTTGTGAGGTGCAGTACAATCACCCTGACACCTCCCTTGTTGTCTGTTTATCTTTCAGTTTCTCGAGCCTGTGACGCAGGGTGGAAACTGGTACTGGGTCATCAACAGCATCCATCATCAACACGGCGAACGCAAGAAGACAGGACGAGGACTCATGTAGTATGGGTTTTTGGCCATTCCTATGTTAAACGTGCTAAACCAGTTTTCCTTTCAGGCGAATGTAGACGGAGGGCCGAGCATGGGGGTTTCAAGGTTTCCTTTCATGATAAAGGGGGGCTATGCCTTAATCAGCTTAGGAGTTTCTTTTCAGAATTACTCAACAGGCAAGCCCCACCGCCCTCAGTTGTTATCTTACACCTGATTGGAAACGATTTAGTAACGCTGGGCAGAAGGGTCCTGTTGGAAGAGATAATCTCTGCAGCAGGTTGGCTAGCGAAGTTGCTCCGGGGTTGCACCGTAGTATGGTCTCAGTTGATACCTAGACTGCAGTGGAGGGGGGGAGACTCAGTTAGGGCGTTGAATCACTCGGTAAAGAGGATCAACAACAAGATAGAGAAACTGTTATGAACATCTCAATTGCAGAGTATTCCACTTGGGTGCATCTGGGGGGATCATTTCTACGTACGGGATGGGGTCCACTTGACTGATGCAGGCAAAGACTTACTAACAAAAAACATATTGGCATGGTTAGAGGGTTTTGTGAGGTAGGTATGACCTTTCACTGTAGGAATTGGGGGGGGGGGCAGATAGTCGGTCAACTATGCTGGCCTGTGGCGGTAAGGTCATGATCAGGGAAAAGCAATTTAAGGTCCTTAGGGGGCGGCACCATTCTCGAATGGGGTCGCCCAGGGGGAGGGGCCAATGGTCTCTCCTAGAACTTCAGGGGCAGGATATCCACTTGGTTGGAAGGTGCGGGGGAGGGAGTCACGCTTTCCTTGGGCTGTTAGCCACCCCGCACATACACTATGACGTCAGCAAATGGCGCGAGTGAAAGGGCCCTCCTTTTTGGTTTAATGGAGTTCACGGAGCATACGGGGTAACCAAGAGAGGGACGTACTCTCCCGGTAACCGGGTCATGTTGCGCATGCGCACTCATACGTGAGGGTGTAGCTGGACAGTAAGGATCTGACACCGGTTAACGACCTTGCCGTAGGCCCAAAAATTTTAGTATGCAAAATTCATACGTAGGATGTTAGATTCGGTTAGGAACATGCTGTATTAGACATTTGTTAAGGTTAGCCCTTCATACCTGTCTACATTGCTGTAAATCTAATGTCAGAATTTTGCATGTTAATAATTGTCTAAATAATGTTTTATTTTAACACTTTTTAATTTGTTTTCATATTTTAATAAATACGGCCTGGGGGTCGCGAGACCCCCTGCCTTCCAAAGAAAATCCTCGCATGGCTAATTTTAGGGATGGTTGTGGTGTTTTACATGACAGGGAGGGGGTGGACGGTAGTCCCAGACCATATCGGGGACATGCTGCGGGTGGAGGGAGCGGGGAGCGTTGACTGTTAAATGCAGGGATATTATTGGAGAAGTGGTGCCTGATAGACGAAGCAATGGTGGGAAGCGACCATAAAGAACGCCTAGGGCTGACAGTCGCCGTAGAGGGACAATTTATTCTAACATACATCATGGGGATACATCTGTGCGAGGACCGACAAATCCCACCGTATTGATGTAAAAAACGCGTTGCACAAAAATATTTGTACGCACATTAAAACAGGACCCGTAGAGCTACTGACTGAGCAAAAAGAGAAGAGACTGGAGCAGACCAAATATTGAAAGAGGAGGAGATGAAAGTAAAATAAACGCATGGAAACAAAGGTATAAAATTTGAAGAAAGCAAGGAGTGCGGATAAAAGAGGAAAAAGACACAGGGTGGAACAATCCAGGGAAGACCAATTGCTAACTGGGAGAGAGCGACATGCCCTCAATGGACCAATGCTGTTGGAAAGAGGGGCGGCTTTACAGTAGATGGCCAATTAGACAAGCAAAACCAAATGGGATGATGGACGGAGTGTTGAACATTGCAAGCACTCACCCCCAGTCAACTGATCTGGGTTTAATCCATCATCATTCTTTAGCTCACTCTGCCACCCCAGTTCAGACATGGTCATATGCAAATCAGTCAGACCCTTTGCCTCATTGGACCAGTCCAGCCCGAACTGCCAAGCCATGTCTTCCCTGGACCAGAAACAAGCGTCCTGGGACCGGTTTCTGGCTAATCAGTCGTCATCAGCCAAGCTAGCTTGAATCTAGTGGCAAAGTGAGCAAGGGACCCACGTCTGGGCATAACCTGCCAACTTAGGGCGAACAAAGCAAAACCAAATTAGATGATTGACGGAGTGTTGAACATTGCAAGCACTCACCGCCAGTCAATGGATCTGGGTTTAATTCATCATCATTCTTTAGCTCACTCAGCCATCCCAGTTCAGACATGGTCATATGCAAATCAGTCAGACCCTGTGCCTCATGGGAACCATCCAGCCCGAACTGCCAAGCCATGTCTTCCGTGGACCAGAAACAAGCATCCTGGGACTGGTTTCTGGCTAATCAGCCGTCATCAGCCAGGTTAGCTTGAATACAGTGGCAAAGTGAGCAAGGGACCCACATCTAGACATACCCTGCCAACTTAGGGCGAACAAAGCAAAACCAAATGGGATGATGGACGGAGTGTTGAACATTGCAAGCCCTCACCCTCAGTCAACTGATCTGGGTTTAATCCATTATCATTCTTTAGCGCAGTCCACCACCCAGTTCAGTAATGGCCATACGCAAATCAGTCTGACCCTGTGCCTCATGGGAAGAGTCCGCCCAAACGTTTGTGTTGTTTTTTTAAAGTTTTAGTGTGTTTTTTATTATGTGGTGTAGTGTTGTAGTGTTTGATTAGTGTAGTGTATTAGGGTTTAGGATACTGTTGTAGTGATTTAGGTTTTAGCGTATTGTAGTAGTGTTTGTGTAGTATAGTGATTTAGGTTTTAGGGTAGTGTAGTAGTGTTTGTGTGGTGTAGAGTTTTAGGGTTTAGGACAGTGTAGTGTTTTAGGGTTTAGGGTAGCGTAGTAGTGTCTGTGTAGTGTAGTGTTTTAGGATTTAGGGTAGTGTAGTATTTTAGTTTTTAGAGTAGTGTAGTAGTGTTTGTGTAGTGTAGTGATTTAGGTTTTAGGGTAGCGTAGTAGTGTTTGTGTAGTGTAGTAATTTAGGTTTTTGGGTAGTGTAGAAGTGTTTGTGTAGTGTAGTGTTTTAGGGTTTAGGGTAGTGTAGTGATTTAGGGTTTAAGGTAGTATAGTAGTGTTTGTGTAATGTACTGTTTTAGGGTTTAGTGTAGTGTTTTAGGGTTTAGGGTAGTGTAGTAGTGTTTGTGTAGTGTAATGTTTTAGGGATAAGGGTAATGTTGTAGTGTTTGTGTAGTGTAGTGTTTTAGGGTTTAGGGTAGTGTAGTAGTGTTTGTGTAGTGTAGTGTTTTAGGGAAGTGTAGTGTTTTATGGTTTAGTGTAGTGTATTAGCGTTTGTGTGGTGTAGTGTTTTAGGGTTTAGGGTAGTGTTGTAGTGTTTGTGTAGTGTAGTGTTTTAGGGTTTAGGGTGGTGTAGTGTTTTAGGGTTTAGGGTGGTGTAGTAGTGTTTGCGTAGTGAAGTGTTTTCGTGTTTCGTGTAGTGTTGTAGGGGTTAGTGTAGTGTAGGGGTGGGAGTAGGGTGGGTAGTGTTGTAGTGTAGTAGTGTTTTAGGGTTTAGGGTAGTGTAGGGGTGGGAGTAGTGTGGGTAGTGTTGTAGTGGAATAGTGTTTTAGGGCTTAGGGTAGTGTAGGGGTGGGAGTAGTGTGGGTAGTGTAGTAGTATTTTAGGGTTGGGGTAGTGTAGGGTTGGGAGTAGTGTGGGTAGTGTTGTAGTGTAGTAGTGTTTTAGGGTTAGTGGTAGTGTAGGGGTGGGAGTAGTGTGTTGTGTAGGTGTAGGGTTGTTACTTACCTTGCAAACTTTAACTACGAGTATAGCTTTACCACGCATGCCTTTGCGTTGTAATGGCATGCGTGGTAAAGGTATACTTGTGAAAAAAAATATGCGATGTAATGGCATGTCGTTGAAATTGACATTGCGTAGTAATACCCGTGTTGTAATAGCACGCGTTGTATTACTATGCGATGTAACGTCATACAACCTGAATCCAGTCTGGCTAATCAGCCGTCATCAGCCAGGCTAGCTTGAATCCAGTGGCAAAGTGAGCAAGGGACCCACGTCTGGGCATACTCTGCCAACTTAGGGCGAACAAAGCAAAACCAAATGGGTTGATGGACGGAGTGTTGAACATTGCAAGCACTCACCCCCAGTCAACTGATCTGGGTTTAATTCATCATCATTCTTTAGCTCACTTTGCCACCCCAGTTCATACATGGCCATATGCAAATCAATGAGACCCTGTGCCTCCTGGGAACAGTACAGCCCGAACTACCAAGGAAAGTCTTCCCTGGACCGGAAACAAGCATCCTGGGACCGGTTTCTGGCTAATCAGCCGTCATAAGCCAGGCTAGCTTGAACCCAGTGGCAAAGTGAGTAAGGGAGCCAGGTCTGCGCATAACCTACCAACTCAGGGCGAACAAAGCAAAATCAAATGGGATGATGGACGGAGTGTTAAACATTGCAAGCACTCACCCCCAGTCAACTGATCTGGGTTTAATCCATCATCATTCTTTAGCGCACTTCGTCACCCCAGTTCAGACATGGCCATATGCAAATCAGTCTGACCCTGTGCCTCATGGTAACAGTCCAGCACAAACTGCCAAGCCATGTGTTCCCTGGACCGGAAACATGCATCCTGGGACCGGTTTCTGGCTAATCAGCCGTCAGCAGACAGGCTAGCTTGAATCCAGTGGAAAAGTGAGCAAGGGACCCAGGTCTGGGCATACCAAGCCAACTTGATGAGGCTGATTAGCCAGAAACCGGTCCCAGGATGCTTGTTCCCGGTCCAGGGAAGACATGGCTTGGCAGTTCGTGCTGGATTGTTCCCATGAGGCTCAGGGTCAGACTGATGTGGTTTTGCTTTGTTCGCCCTAAGTTGGCATGGTATGCAATTTTCTGTCCACTGCTGTAAGTGTAACTCAGTGTCAGTGGCTTTAGCAAGGGGGGGGCGGGCGGCAGCTGCACTCTCCCCCCCCCCCCCCCCCCGGTCTTACCTGCAGCCGTCGTGTGGCAGCAAAAACAGGGACTGCCACAGGCGGCCAAAGGTCTAGTTATGTCATTGCACAGTGTACTGTTTTTTTCTACATGTACTTCCAAAGCAAGCCAAACCAATGTAGTGAAATAACAGAAATTGTTACCATTACATCCCTTTTGCATGCTCATGTAAATGTGCCACAAACTGATAGCTGACGTCCCTCCAGGACAATCCTCACTCCCATCATTCATTCTGTTTCCATTCCATGCAATTGATCAATATGGGCGTATTAGAATAGCAATTAGAAGGGAACTCTAGCACCATGCTTGAAAAGTACCTACTTCTAAGCAATAGTAGGTTATTTATTTTTGGAGGCACACTTTTCTAGGATTGCGTCAATGATTTATGCCTTAAAAGACAGACATGGACAAATTACTTATTCTATTGTTGGGTATGTGTGGCAGTCACAACGTTTCATATAAGATATTTTCTCTCCAAGTGACTTTATGGCTCATTAATGATTTTGTATTTATTTGTCCCCCATTCCAATACTTTGTCTGCTTTGTTCCTGCCATGTTTGTTTTTTGAAAACTTAATAAAGATTAATTTTAAATCAAAGAAGTCTGTCACGCCCGATGCAGATTTAGCATTTTTCTCCCCAATAAAATGTCTTCTCAAAGTGTATCTGCTCCTCAGGCAGGTACTTTCCATATTTCAAATGTTTACTAATGCCTTAGCATTCCATTTTAATGAAACCTATGGTACGTCCTACGCATGCGCTGATAGTTATGTTTGCTAGATTTGTGGAACATTTGCCTCTTACATGGCAAATATCTTGTGAAAGCTGGCAGAGGGCAATCTATCTAGTGGGGAGAGGCGGGGGCAGGGCAAATAATACCAATCACCTTGCACTCGCCACATCACCAACTCGGCGATGCGGCAAGTGCAAAGAAAGTTGTTTTATTTATGTTTACCTATCCCTTTCTTTGTCAACGTACCCCCCACGGCCCTCTCTGCCCCACCCCACTGCCCTACTGCTCTTACCTGTGCCGGTCGCACCTGAATCTATCATACAATAGCAACATTCACTAGGTATTTTAATGGCAATGAATTGTTGCAGATAGCAAAAATATCCCTCATGTAATGCTTAGCATGGCTCCAGCTGCAGAAGAGAGGACTTTTGAGTTGGTTTATAAAGATGCCTTCATCATCTGATTGCTTAGGCCCTTGCAGCAGTTGGAGGCGTCAATGCCTGTAGAGGTGTCTGAAAAAACATTGGCATTTATCTTGAAATATCTTCTCTAATGCAAAAGCCTGAAAGTTCTCAAAGATAAAATGGTACCGAATGTCTCAGTCCTTAGTTCGTTCTAAATGTACTCGAAAAACAGGGGTCAATGCATAACAAGCATTTACAATGCAATGGTTTTGCCTTTGTTAAAGTTAGAGCTATTGGCATTGCTCTTGACACTCTGAAGCTCCACTCTGAAGCTCCACTCTGAAGCTCCACTCTGAAGCTCCACTCTGAAGCTCCACTCTGAAGCTCCACTCTGAAGCTCCACTCTGCACTCTGAAGCTGCACTCTGAAGCTCCACTCTGCACTCTGTAGCTCCACTCTGAAGCTCCACTCTGAAGCTCCACTCTGAAGCTCCACTCTGAAGCTCCACTCTGAAGCTCCACTCTGAAGCTCCACTCTGAAGCTCCACTCTGCACTCTGAAGCTCCACTCTGCACTCTGAAGCTCCACTCTGCACTCTGAAGCTCCACTCTGCACTCTGAAGCTCCACTCTGCACTATGAAGCTCCACTCTGCACTCTGAAGCTCCACTCTGAAGCTCCACTCTGCACTCTGAAGCTCCACTCTGAAGCTCCACTCTGCACTCTGAAGCTCCACTCTGAAGCTCCACTCTGCACTCTGAAGCTCCACTCTGCACTCTGAAGCTCCACTCTGAAGCTCCACTCTGCACTCTGAAGCTCCACTCTGAAGCTCCACTCTGCACTCTGAAGCTCCACTCTGAAGCTCCACTCTGAAGCTCCACTCTGAAGCTCCACTCTGAAGCTCCACTCTGCAGCTCCACTCTGCAGCTCCACTCTGAATCTGCAGCTCCACTCTGCACTCTGAAGCTCCACTCTGAAGCTCCACTCTGAAGCTCCACTCTGAAGCTCCACTCTGAAGCTCCACTCTGAAGCTCCACTCTGAAGCTCCACTCTGCACTCTGAAGCTCCACTCTGCACTCTGAAGCTCCACTCTGCACTCTGAAGCTCCACTCTGAAGCTCCACTCTGCACTCTGAAGCTCCACTCTGAAGCTCCACTCTGCACTCTGAAGCTCCACTCTGAAGCTCCACTCTGCACTCTGAAGCTCCACTCTGAAGCTCCACTCTGCACTCTGAAGCTCCACTCTGCACTCTGAAGCTCCACTCTGAAGCTCCACTCTGCACTCTGAAGCTCCACTCTGAAGCTCCACTCTGCACTCTGAAGCTCCACTCTGAAGCTCCACTCTGCACTCTGAAGCTGCACTCTGAAGCTCCACTCTGCACTCTGAAGCTCCACTCTGCACTCTGAAGCTCCACTCTGAAGCTCCACTCTGCACTCTGAAGCTCCACTCTGAAGCTCCACTCTGCACTCTGAAGCTCCACTCTGAAGCTCCACTCTGCACTCTGAAGCTCCACTCTGAAGCTCCACTCTGCACTCTGAAGCTCCACTCTGAAGCTCCACTCTGCACTCTGAAGCTCCACTCTGAAGCTCCACTCTGCACTCTGAAGCTCCACTCTGAAGCTCCACTCTGCAGCTCCACTCTGAAGCTCCACTCTCCACTCTGAAGCTCCACTCTGAAGCTCCACTCTCCACTCTGAAGCTCCACTCTGAAGCTCCACTCTGAAGCTCCACTCTGAAGCGCCACTCTGAAGCGCCACTCTGAAGCTCCACTCTGAAGCTCCACTCTGCAGCTCCACTCTGCAGCTCCACTTTGCAGCTCCACTCTGCAGCTCCACTCTGAATCTGCAGCTCCACTCTGAATCTGCAGCTCCACTCTGAATCTGCAGCTCCACTCTGAAGCTCCACTCTGAAGCTCCACTCTGAAGCTCCACTCTGAAGCTCCACTCTGCACTCTGAAGCTGCACTCTGAAGCTCCACTCTGCACTCTGAAGCTCCACTCTGCACTCTGAAGCTCCACTCTGCACTCTGAAGCTCCACTCTGCACTCTGAAGCTCCACTCTGCACTCTGAAGCTCCACTCTGAAGCTCCACTCTGCACTCTGAAGCTCCACTCTGAAGCTCCACTCTGCACTCTGAAGCTCCACTCTGAAGCTCCACTCTGCACTCTGAAGCTCCACTCTGAAGCTCCACTCTGCACTCTGAAGTTCCACTCTGAAGCTCCACTCTGCACTCTGAAGCTCCACTCTGAAGCTCCACTCTCTGAAGCTCCACTCTGCACTCTGAAGCTCCACTCTGAAGCTCCACTCTGCACTCTGAAGCTCCACTCTGAAGCTCCACTCTGAAGCTCCACTCTGAAGCTCCACTCTGAAGCTCCACTCTGAAGCTCCACTCTGAAGCTCCACTCTGAAGCTCCACTCTGCAGCTCCACTCTGCAGCTCCACTCTGAATCTGCAGCTCCACTCTGCACTCTGAAGCTCCACTCTGAAGCTCCACTCTGAAGCTCCACTCTGAAGCTCCACTCTGAAGCTCCACTCTGAAGCTCCACTCTGAAGCTCCACTCTGAAGCTCCACTCTGCACTCTGAAGCTCCACTCTGCACTCTGAAGCTCCACTCTGCACTCTGAAGCTCCACTCTGAAGCTCCACTCTGCACTCTGAAGCTCCACTCTGAAGCTCCACTCTGCACTCTGAAGCTCCACTCTGAAGCTCCACTCTGCACTCTGAAGCTCCACTCTGAAGCTCCACTCTGCACTCTGAAGCTCCACTCTGAAGCTCCACTCTGCACTCTGAAGCTGCACTCTGAAGCTCCACTCTGCACTCTGAAGCTCCACTCTGCACTCTGAAGCTCCACTCTGAAGCTCCACTCTGCACTCTGAAGCTCCACTCTGAAGCTCCACTCTGCACTCTGAAGCTCCACTCTGAAGCTCCACTCTGCACTCTGAAGCTCCACTCTGAAGCTCCACTCTGCACTCTGAAGCTCCACTCTGAAGCTCCACTCTGCACTCTGAAGCTCCACTCTGAAGCTCCACTCTGCACTCTGAAGCTCCACTCTGAAGCTCCACTCTGCAGCTCCACTCTGAAGCTCCACTCTCCACTCTGAAGCTCCACTCTGAAGCTCCACTCTCCACTCTGAAGCTCCACTCTGAAGCTCCACTCTGAAGCTCCACTCTGAAGCGCCACTCTGAAGCGCCACTCTGAAGCTCCACTCTGAAGCTCCACTCTGCAGCTCCACTCTGCAGCTCCACTTTGCAGCTCCACTCTGCAGCTCCACTCTGAATCTGCAGCTCCACTCTGAATCTGCAGCTCCACTCTGAATCTGCAGCTCCACTCTGAAGCTCCACTCTGAAGCTCCACTCTGAAGCTCCACTCTGAAGCTCCACTCTGCACTCTGAAGCTGCACTCTGAAGCTCCACTCTGCACTCTGAAGCTCCACTCTGCACTCTGAAGCTCCACTCTGCACTCTGAAGCTCCACTCTGCACTCTGAAGCTCCACTCTGAAGCTCCACTCTGCACTCTGAAGCTCCACTCTGAAGCTCCACTCTGCACTCTGAAGCTCCACTCTGAAGCTCCACTCTGCACTCTGAAGCTCCACTCTGAAGCTCCACTCTGCACTCTGAAGCTCCACTCTGAAGCTCCACTCTCTGAAGCTCCACTCTGCACTCTGAAGCTCCACTCTGAAGCTCCACTCTGCACTCTGAAGCTCCACTCTGAAGCTCCACTCTGAAGCTCCACTCTGAAGCTCCACTCTGAAGCTCCACTCTGAAGCTCCACTCTGAAGCTCCACTCTGAAGCTCCACTCTGCAGCTCCACTCTGCAGCTCCACTCTGAATCTGCAGCTCCACTCTGCACTCTGAAGCTCCACTCTGAAGCTCCACTCTGAAGCTCCACTCTGAAGCTCCACTCTGAAGCTCCACTCTGAAGCTCCACTCTGAAGCTCCACTCTGCACTCTGAAGCTCCACTCTGTACTCTGAAGCTCCACTCTGCACTCTGAAGCTCCACTCTGAAGCTCCACTCTGCACTCTGAAGCTCCACTCTGAAGCTCCACTCTGCACTCTGAAGCTCCACTCTGAAGCTCCACTCTGCACTCTGAAGCTCCACTCTGAAGCTCCACTCTGCACTCTGAAGCTCCACTCTGAAGCTCCACTCTGCACTCTGAAGCTCCACTCTGCACTCTGAAGCTCCACTCTGAAGCTCCACTCTGCACTCTGAAGCTCCACTCTGAAGCTCCACTCTGCACTCTGAAGCTGCACTCTGAAGCTCCACTCTGCACTCTGAAGCTCCACTCTGCACTCTGAAGCTCCACTCTGAAGCTCCACTCTGCACTCTGAAGCTCCACTCTGAAGCTCCACTCTGCACTCTAAAGCTCCACTCTGAAGCTCCACTCTGCACTCTGAAGCTCCACTCTGAAGCTCCACTCTGCACTCTGAAGCTCCACTCTGAAGCTCCACTCTGCACTCTGAAGCTCCACTCTGAAGCTCCACTCTGCAGCTCCACTCTGAAGCTCCACTCTCCACTCTGAAGCTCCACTCTGAAGCTCCACTCTCCACTCTGAAGCTCCACTCTGAAGCTCCACTCTGAAGCTCCACTCTGAAGCGCCACTCTGAAGCGCCACTCTGAAGCTCCACTCTGCAGCTCCACTCTGCAGCTCCACTCTGCAGCTCCACTCTGCAGCTCCACTCTGCAGCTCCACTCTGAATCTGCAGCTCCACTCTGAATCTGCAGCTCCACTCTGAATCTGCAGCTCCACTCTGAAGCTCCACTCTGAAGCTCCACTCTGAAGCTCCACTCTGAAGCTCCACTCTGCACTCTGAAGCTGCACTCTGAAGCTCCACTCTGCACTCTGAAGCTCCACTCTGCACTCTGAAGCTCCACTCTGCACTCTGAAGCTCCACTCTGCACTCTGAAGCTCCACTCTGAAGCTCCACTCTGCACTCTGAAGCTCCACTCTGAAGCTCCACTCTGCACTCTGAAGCTCCACTCTGAAGCTCCACTCTGCACTCTGAAGCTCCACTCTGAAGCTCCACTCTGCACTCTGAAGCTCCACTCTGCACTCTGAAGCTCCACTCTGAAGCTCCACTCTGAAGCTCCACTCTGCAGCTCCACTCTGCAGCTCCACTCTGAAGCTCCACTCTGCACTCTGAAGCTCCACTCTGAAGCTCCACTCTGAAGCTCCACTCTGAAGCTCCACTCTGAAGCTCCACTCTGAAGCTCCACTCTGCACTCTGAAGCTCCACTCTGCACTCTGAAGCTCCACTCTGCACTCTGAAGCTCCACTCTGCACTCTGAAGCTCCACTCTGAAGCTCCACTCTGCACTCTGAAGCTCCACTCTGAAGCTCCACTCTGCACTCTGAAGCTCCACTCTGAAGCTCCACTCTGAAGCTCCACTCTGCACTCTGAAGCTCCACTCTGAAGCTCCACTCTGCACTCTGAAGCTCCACTCTGAAGCTCCACTCTGCACTCTGAAGCTCCACTCTGAAGCTCCACTCTGAAGCTCCACTCTGCACTCTGAAGCTCCACTCTGAAGCTCCACTCTGAAGCTCCACTCTGAAGCTCCACTCTGCACTCTGAAGCGCCACTCTGAAGCTCCACTCTGAAGCTCCACTCTGCAGCTCCACTCTGCAGCTCCACTCTGAAGCTCCACTCTGCAGCTCCACTCTGCAGCTCCACTCTGAATCTGCAGCTCCACTCTGAATCTGCAGCTCCACTCTGAATCTGCAGCTCCACTCTGCACTCTGAAGCTCCACTCTGAAGCTCCACTCTGAAGCTCCACTCTGAAGCTCCACTCTGAAGCTCCACTCTGAAGCTCCACTCTGAAGCTCCACTCTGAAGCTCCACTCTGCACTCTGAAGCTCCACTCTGCACTCTGAAGCTCCACTCTGCACTCTGAAGCTCCACTCTGCACTCTGAAGCTCCACTCTGAAGCTCCACTCTGCACTCTGAAGCTCCACTCTGAAGCTCCACTCTGCACTCTGAAGCTCCACTCTGCACTCTGAAGCTCCACTCTGAAGCTCCACTCTGCACTCTGAAGCTCCACTCTGAAGCTCCACTCTGCACTCTGAAGCTCCACTCTGAAGCTCCACTCTGCACTCTGAAGCTGCACTCTGAAGCTCCACTCTGCACTCTGAAGCTCCACTCTGCACTCTGAAGCTCCACTCTGCACTCTGAAGCTCCACTCTGCACTCTGAAGCTCCACTCTGAAGCTCCACTCTGCACTCTGAAGCTCCACTCTGAAGCTCCACTCTGCACTCTGAAGCTCCACTCTGAAGCTCCACTCTGCACTCTGAAGCTCCACTCTGAAGCTCCACTCTGAAGCTCCACTCTGAAGCTCCACTCTGCACTCTGAAGCTCCACTCTGCACTCTGAAGCTCCACTCTGCACTCTGAAGCTCCACTCTGCCCTCTGAAGCTCCACTCTGCACTCTGAAGCTCCTCTGAAGCTCCACTCTGAAGCTCCACTCTGAAGCTCCACTCTGAAGCTCCACTCTGAAGCTCCACTCTGAAGCTCCACTCTGCACTCTGAAGCTCCACTCTGCACTCTGAAGCTCCACTCTGAAGCTCCACTCTGCACTCTGAAGCTCCACTCTGAAGCTCCACTCTGGCTGAACATAACAGTCTGCAGTTTCACACGTTACATTTGTGTTAGCTGCATTACGTCATAATTTATTGTCAAAGGCTTGTTCAAATATGTTCTTTCAATGTTTCAAGCTGTTTTCAAGCGTTCACGCTTTAGTCAGCCCACTACCGAGCAGACTGACCCGGACCCAGCCCAGTCCATCCTGGGCTTTCAGTGGCATTCATCACAGTGTCTCACCGGAAGGCGGGCATCAGAGAGAAGCGGGAGGGGGCGGGAAAGGGGGAGGAGAGAGCTGACGACGGCCGGCCGGAGCAGAAGACGGGCACCAAAACAAGCGGGAGGGGGCGGGAAAGGGGGAGGAGAGACGCTGACGACGGCCGGCCGGAGCACGAAGGCGGGCACCAGGAAACAAGCGGGAGGGGGAGCAAGGGAGGTGCCGGCAATGCCGGAACAGAATCGGGGGCGTTCCCGGCGTCGCGTGACGTCGGCAAAAGCCAAAGAAACGCGGGAACGCCCCCGAATCTGGTCCGGCATTGACGGACAGGCCCCTCGTCCAATGGCTAGGCTCCATTTATGGAGCCAGCCAATGAATGACGAGGGCCGACCCAAAGCCACACTACCGAACTCATCAGGATTTCGCCTGCGCGAAAAAGATGCGCAGAGCGCATCTTTTCGCCAGGCAAAACCTAAAAATGAGCAATTTCCTCTCTAACCCTGGGATGCCCCAACAGGGTTGTATTCTCTCTTCTTCCCTTTTCAACCTTTACATGGAAGCTCTAGCCTCACTTTCAGCAACTCTTACATTTTCATATCACTTCAGTGTTGATGACTCCCAGCAAACCCTGAAAATGTCCTCTCCTCAAGATGGAGAATTGATGGCAAAATTTCTAGAAGGCATTCAAACTTGAATGGACCATTACTACCAAATTTTAACCTGTTTAACCAGAATTCCATTTGTTATTCCCATCTAACTGCTGTAGCCCATTTGAAGCATGGGTAACTCATTTACAATGTTATACTAACCCAACAATTGTGGAATTTAGCAGATCTCTTTGTATCTTCGTAGACAAAGGGCACTTAATAATTATAGCAGTCACACCTAAGAAAGCGCACTGTATTATTGGTCAGAAACAACAACGAATAAGTCAAGTATGATCAGAACCTATGTTAACTAATGCTCTTTCTGTGGCAACGAATTAAAAGGTTTTTCGCTAGCAGGACATGTAAACCTTAAAAGTACATGTCCAACTTTAACGACCATGCACCCTGCCGTATGGGTGGTTTAGGGCCCAACCTTTGGGGTTACTTATATGTATGAACAAGCATTGGCATAGCCAATAGGTCTCGACTTTGGAACCTTATAAGTATTGAGTTATGCAGTACAATATCCTTGGTGCAACAACATCAACTGTTGCATGTCTAAACACTTATAAGGTCCCAAAGGCGAGACCTATTGGCTATGCCAATGCTTGTTCTTCATTATTGCATACGAGACTATCTTTATAAATGCCAGTGCATTATGTGTGCTGTACATACACATCTCATGTTTAATATGCTATAATACTGCCCCATGGATAATAAGACTGTAGGCCACATATAGGGTGCACATGACAACTGACTTGCTTCCTAGTTCACTAATGATATTGTCGTCAAGGTGGGAGAGGGGCATTAATGTTTCTAAGTTCATATTTAAAAAAACAATCACTTTTAGTAAATGCCCCCACAATGCATTGATATAATCTGGTGTCCTGAGGTGACTCACTACAGCGTTAAAAAAATAAGGGACTTTTTTGTTTTATTTTTAAGAGAATTTATCATATTTTTAAAAGATGTGTGTTGCACGATATGCATGTCAAACCTTTCCATAGCCCTGCTTGTGCATGGGCTATTAGAGCTAAGCCAGACCCTTGGCTCAGCTTGCCTTGTTATTTGTTGTCGGGCCCATTTCTAACATCAGGAAGGGTAATGGATAGAATTGCTACAAAGAGAAAATTAACTAAATAGTAGGAACTTCAGAATCTTCAATTCTGCGTAGATGAACTCCATTCCAGATGTCGGGCTCTAGGTACCTGAGGGAATGACCTGCTATGCATGATCACTTCACCAGAGGATCATAGAGGAGAAAGGCTCAGAGGTGTGCAAGCTGAAGGCATGAGCAAGATGGTGACTCTGGCTTGGCCACGATTACTTGAGTCAAAAGTGTGCCAAGCAGAGGAGGTACCATATCTTCTGTCTCCGCTGCATACAACCATTGCATGCAGTCTCATATTTTCCAAGCCAAGTGGGTGCAACACTGGCGGGACAGGGCAGCTCTGTTGACTACTTGCATTCCCACAGGAAAATGGGGGTAAAATGCCCATCTTTACCTGCGCTGCGATGGGGTTGGGAGGTTTGTAGAATTGTGATAGTATACACGGGTGGAGCACGAAAGGAACAACTTTGGAACCCATGTAGGCAGGGGACACTGGCTGGAGGCAATATTTTTGGACCAGAGAACTCAAGGCAGGATGGAGAAACAAAGAGGGAGTGATAGAGAAAGCTGTGGGACCGAGAGGGTGCAAGAGTTAGCAAGAGTGAAAGAGGGTAGAAGAGAAGATATAAAGGAAGCAATGATGAAGTGAGAAAGAAATGGAGTGAAGAGAAATAGAAAATAGAGCCGGAAAAATTATAAGAGAGAGTAAGAGAAAGATGGTCAAAATGTAGATAGAATGACTTGGAGAGAATTTCAATGTATTTAATAGGTATGTATGCAGTAAAAATGCTGTTTAAACAAGAATTAACATCAGTTAAAACAAGCGTGTTCCTTGCGCTAAAAGGAGGCAGCAGGGGGGAGGGGCGAGAGGAGGGGACACGTGAAAGCGTTTCACTTGCGAGAGCAAGCAGCGCCAGGAGCGATAGTTGCTACCATATGGTGCCACATGCTCCCGCAAGTGAAAAGCCACACGTGCACGTGTTGCGATTGAAGGCAATGGAACGTGTGCACGTTTTTGTCTGAAAAGCCAAAGCGATTGCAAAAGGACTTTTTGCCTAAGCAGCGCATGCGCACTACATAGGCGAGAACTAAAAAGGGAGTTTTAGGCTGGGCAAAGGGGTCATTATACCAAGTTAAATTGGCAGTTTAAAGCTGCTAGCAGTCTGAAATGGAAGGGCTGAGACATGTTTAAAAGGGCTACTTGAGTGGGTGGTACAGTAAGTACTGCAGACCCACTAGCAGCACTTACTTTGTAGGCCCTATTCCACTTTACTAGGGACTTATAAGTAAGTTAAATATGCCAATAGGTGTAAACCAGTCTTAGCACATTTTAGAGGGTAAGCACAAACACTTTAGCACTGGCTAGCAGTGGTAAAGTGCACTGAGTCTTAAGGTCAACAAAATCGAATTCAGAAAAATAAGATGGGTGCAGGCAAAAGGTTTGGGGGAAGGCCACCCTAAGTCTGAAAGGTCTAGCACCTAGATACTTTGCAGTTCAGGTAAATCATAGATAGTGGCAGTGTGGAACAAATTGTACTAAATAAATATGCTAGAAGAGTTCTTTTTTTGGATGATCCTTGTTCTGTGGATGGAGGCACGCAATGGGCTAGATTTACAGTTTCTAGGATGTATCACACAAATGTTTTTGTAGGAAAGACAATGGTTTAAAGCTTGCTAGATGATCTTCTTAATCCTTGGAGCCTGAAGGTAGTTAGAGAATCCCAGGCTCAGCCATCTTATAGGAATGAACTTCCTGAAGAAAGCCTGAAGTATACCTGATCCAACTTGTGTATGGCTGTAAGACATAGGCGTAGGGATTTAACAATATATATTTTGGCCAGTTGTAATCAATGAAGATAAATCAAATGATACGAAACAACAGATAATATAGAAGACCAGGAACTAGTCGAGCTGCAGCATTCTGTACTATTTTCAATACATGCATCAAATTTGCCTTGAAGAACAACCTACAAGGAGTTACAATAATCGGTTCTGAAAGCTTTACAGTTTAGAACACTGTTTTATGCTTATCACCACCTGAAAGGAATGGTGTTATTTTACATAAAATACATAAGTAATAAAATCAAGATGAAGCTACCTTGGTGACTATTCCAGTTATCTATTCATGGGTGCAAGGCCCATCTTCTGAGTGTGAGTGAGACACGAAGCACAACAGGAGAAATAGAGAGTAAGGCTTTGTTGTAGTAGTATCTAGGTATGTGGTTTGAGCATGTACTTGCTTTCTGGTGAGTGTGATTGAGCTTGGATGTAGCTGTGTTTTTTCATAGTCCCTCCATTCATAATATAGTGTTATACATATTTCTGTCAGGTAATATTACGTTTATGTGATGCAGGTTCAATGATATGTCCAGTAGACACAATAATAGTCAACTATTAGCATTGTGAACAGAAAAACAGACATACGTTGTATCAGCCACGATTTTCACAAGGAAATGGAGGTGAAATGTCATAAGTCTGCATTTGCAACATTATACATATATGTTTTATAAATTATATACATTGAAAGTTTCCCATCTATCTATAGATGTAATACAATGCAGGCATAAGATTGCACTTGCAAACTTTCCATTGTGGACAGTCTGGCAGAATCGCACCTTTGCCTGGCTTAATATTTTCCCATCCTTGACATTATGGGCATTTCTGACAGTATTCTACCTATCATTGACTAAATAATTTCTTATCCTATATTTATTGAGGATGTTCTTGAAGACGTCCTTGCTATCCCTGCTATAATAGTGGTATATTCATGTGATGTTATGAACATTCCTGAATACATTTTGTCCTTCTTGCCATATTGCCATAATAGTGGCCTATCCTTCACATACACTGGACATATGTCACACAATTCTGGTTATTCCTGCCTGTCGGTTGAAAAGCATAATTATGCCCGCCATAACTTTTTGTAGGAATAACTAACATGTTTGTGGCTAACCTCGCATAATGGCACCCATCCTTTATATATAAGCTGAACTGTGGGCAGAATTGTGATCATAACATTAATAATATTGGCTCTTGCATATTGGTGCCTGTCTTGGTAGATTTAACATACATGTGTATAGTCCTGGTTTAATAGCAGCACTGGCATAATGGTAGCCATACTTGACACAAAATGTGCATCCTTTACATAATTGCGGCTAACCGTGGCCTAATGATGATGGTGGTCCATCCTTGACTTAATGTGGACGTTTGTGACATAATTCTGGAAGTTTTTGGAAAATAGGGATTTCCTATCATGTCATGAACAACCCCTTTGTTGATAAATGAGCATGAAAGTCATAATCTACTCATTTGGGGCAGGGATGCATTACAATACTTAGTAAAAAAAATGACAAGCTGATCTTTTGGGACAGCACATGCATTGGCTAGGAATACAAAACAAGATTTTCTTGACTTAAATGTTCTTTTGTTCCTGAAAATTAAAAACTTTTCGTTTTGGAGAGTTGATTTTATTTGTTAGAAATAAAAATATTCTACTTAAGAGCAAAATTTGTATAGATTCAGAACTCAAAACCCTTTGGGAGCCTGAGAGCTGATCGTTTCTTTATACTAGGGGATACTAGCTATTGCCTTTTGCATAAGCCTTTCAACATCTGTAGAGATGAAGTCGCTGTGATATTATGTAGAATTTCTGCTGAGCATGTAATATTATTCTACTTTGTGACACTGTAATGTTTCTTCAATTGTGTTGTAGTAGCTGTGTGTGAGCCTGTAACATGCATACGGCTCTGCTTTCTATGGTCGCTTATTGTGAAATGTTGATAATATCTGATTTGTTCACTCTGCCATTTTTAAGTCCATTCTGAGTTGTAAACATATGACTGAGACCCTTCTTGAAAGGAGCACAGTGGAAAAATGATAGCAAGTGAAATTTAGATGTGAAAAGACACATATTATGCCTTTTGAAAACTATCATTCATGCGACATTGTATACCTAGATGTCTGAAATAACTTTAGCTTTCTGATCAATTTTAGTGAATGTGAACTGAAAAGTGCACAGTATTTCAGTAGAGTTTCAAAGCTTTATTGTATGGTAGAGACGTTTGCTAGTCCTACGGAGTGTAATGTTTACATGATACAAGCACTTGATCATTAGTGCTGCTTAGGAAGCAATAGATTTGTAGTCTCCTTATGTGCCAAAAGTACTTTTAAATGTATCATTGGCTTGACATTTTGTCAAAACATTCTAGAGAAGGAAGTCCGCATAGTCCCTTGAAGGAAATCATGTGTCTTTGCTTTGCTCTCTTGCTTTTTGTATTGATAGGAGATTATCTACCCCAGACCCCTTTTAAAGTCCATCACCCACCACAACTTATTGTGAGGGGGGAGGTGAATAGAAGAGTATTTCTCAGTTCAGGGACACCTGTGCAGATTCAGAGAAAACACCCCATAAAAGCCCCAGAACAAATCGATGCTGGTGCCGTTACCACTACAACATGGCGATCTGCTCTGGTGATATGTTGCACTTCCTACATGAGAGGTTTTGGTTTGTGATTGGTTGCAGAAGGATGGGAAGGGTGTAAGGATGCTGATTGGTGGGAATAAAGCTTTTGATAGGCAGTTCAACTATGAGAACAGATTTTGGTTGTACCAAGAGAAGTGTCCTGATTTGTGTTGGACTTGGAGGTGTACCGACTGGATGCAAGGGAGGGGAAGGCATTATTGCGGCCTCCTACCTACAACCTTCTCTTGCTTCTTTCCCACTGAATGGAAGAAGGGGATAGAGGGTTAGGAAGATCACGAAGTAGATGATTTTAGTCAGAAGTTGCCAAATAAGGTTGTCTAAGCATTGCAGTGTCTTGCATTACTTTTTGCTCCAGTGATGAGGTTTTGATCAGGAGCATGCAGGGGAGGGAACCATTCAGGTCTGAGTAGAAGCAGGACAATATTAAGTGACATGCCGTGAATAAAGCAACTTAAATTTGCTCCTTGGGGGTGATGGTCCCCTATGGTGTTAGGAGAATGTAACAAGGTCATTAGATCCGTTTTTCAATGCTCCTTGTGGTTTACACAATGTACCCCCTCTACATCAGTGACACTGATGATGGCAATGCTGGGTTGATTCTTTGCTTCTATAGAATTACATTGATGTGACCCTGCTCAGATCACAACAGAGAATGTCATTACTTTATTTAGGTTAGTGCACGAGCATTTGTTTGCCTCTCAAATTGCTATGATGTAATTAAATAACATGGATTAATTATAAAAAAAAGTAAGCGTTACTAGTGCAAGTTAAAACGGGGTTAAGTTAGTATTGCAGTTAGTATGAGGATACGTTTTGTACATTCTTTTCATTAAATTAGTCCACGTTAAGTAAAGTTTGGGGTTTACTTTAAAGATTCGCATTTACTTTAATATAATTTTAATTAATAAAAGATTGGGATTAGGGTTAGCATATGGGGTAAGTAGTTTAATTTAAGGTTGGTTAGTGTGTAGATGAGTTTTCATTAAATAATAATAATGCACTTATTAGGTAAATATAAATTAATTTTATTCAATCAATCAACAATCTTTATTCGCATTAAAATGCATAAAAGTACATACAATATCATACAAACAATAGTTTATACATTAAATCACGCTTTAAAATCATACTCTGTGACTTAATAAAAAGATAAAAGCCCTTTAAAATATGGAATGTAAAAAAGTTGATCCCCGTAGAACTAAAACAGTTACTCCTAGAGATAAATATCATATATACCACAATAAATATTAGAAACATATATATAAAAGTGCTGAATGTGCTTAACCATTTCTCTCTTTTTGCACCATCTGGGGCAATCTATCTAGACTTGGGGACCTCTAGGTGAAATAGCTGATGGGTAGACGCCCTTCTAGTCTAGTTTTTTAGGCTGCTTGTAGAAATTATGCCATCACAAAACATAAGTATGGCGTTTCCAATTGTTGGAGAAATGATATTAAATGTAGAAAGATAATGCAGTTGAAACAGTTAGGATAGTGTAGTTGAAGTATTTCCATATCCTAATAATGTAATTACTGCCCATGTAAAACCATTTATCAGGATAACTGAAATAAGTGGGCCTAAAGGTAGGAACATACACCCGGACTAGAGTAATCATAACCTTAAATCTAATAAAGCGATGCCTCTTATGTTGTTGGCAAAAGTAATGAAGGAGGTAGAACTTAATAAGATAGAAGGACACTTTCCCTTGTTCCTTTAAAGATATTCAGTATGGAAATGTTCAGAGTCGTACTTCTAGGATTAGTACAGGAGAAGAAGGTGTGTGTGGGGGGGGGGTATTTTGGGTAATCCATCCTCTATTCTATCTCAAGTGAAATCAGGGAAGACTTCATATGCAGGAGGAAGAATGGTTTCTCAGAAAAAAGGGGGTGACAAGACCTGCTGGTCCAGACTAGCGTCAATGACTCTTTCATTTCTCTGGCAGGTTCTTTCTAGTCACCGAGGGAGAGGTTGTGCGATTCTCTAATGTTGCAAGACATCAGAGGACAGAGCAGCCCAAGTATGTGACATTTCCGGGTCTAGGGTCCCCAGCCCAAGGGGAGTTGGTTTAGACAGGGAGTGTAGTGTGGCTCACAGGCGAAGGCCTCACTCAACAATCTATTTTTTCCAGTCCAGTATGGAGCCATTGCACAGTGAAAACAGGGTGTCAAAGTGGGAACCCTGTTCCCTTGTGAGAGAGCTGGCGGACATCTTGAGTGCCCGCTGACGCAATCTGACGTTTTCGCTTTCAGCTGTGAACAGCAGAGTTGGAAAAGCCACCACTATGCACAGGTGGAGATGGTGAAATCCATTCCCAACAGGGTGGAAGTGAGAACAAATAGACTCCACTAAAAAAAAAAAAAAGTCTTGTTGCAGCCAGTTAGGACCAAGTTCCTAAGCCTCTGTTTTGCCTCTGTGACATGAAATGTGTTTTCGTCAGTAAGTGGTTTTGTGATTCTGTAATGTTACAAAGAGAAAAGGGTGATCTGATGACGCACAGTGCCGCCGTCCCGTCACAGTGAGACATGTGACTTGCGACACCAACCGGAGCCGGATCCTGCCACGAGGACCAACTCGATAAACTGCAGCGGCAAGCAACAGGCGCATCAGACCTTTAAATAAGATTCCCATCTTTGTTTCTTTTAGATAATTTAAGCTGGACACAGCAATGTGTTTCGCAAGATTGTACACCCCATTGAAGGGCGACCAGCAAAGTCCGTGAGCACATAATACCAGTGAAGTCGAGGCATCCGGCGTGAAGAAACTGAACGCACGGAGGCGGTTGCATTCACCATGGGAATATAATGCTGAAAGAAAGCCAGCTTGTCACAGTAGAAATCGGCACTTGGCAAAATCGCAGCTCCTGTAACAGCTTATTTGCTTTGTGCTTATTTGGGTTACATCTTAGCTCAATTAATTAGATTTTGCATTTAAACTATGTGAATATCAAACACAGAGGCACAGAGTGCCGGCAGCAGTTCAGTTTCCCATGAATCAAGACACTTTAATGCGAATAATAACTTTTTAATAACAAAACTGAGGCAATTGCCATATTAATTTTACCTGACAGTTGTTGAAGTTTGTGAACAACAAATGTGTATCCTGGAGCCGAGTCTCAGATGTGACTTTTAGCGAGTGGAGATTCTGCATTAGCTAACAAGGCACAGGCTGCAGGAACCCAGCTGGTCATGGTCTTGGTTGGCAGCTGAGCAGATCTGTGGGGGGGGGGGGGGTCGTCAAATTGCCTCTTTTCTGTGGAAGGTTATCCTAATAGGAAACGCGTAAGCTTCTTTCTAATCCAACACTTCAGATCAATATGTTTGGCAAATGCATATTTCATTGTATTTGTTTTATAAGCGTGGAACATGACTTAAAGAGACCATTTCTGAGCTTTGAGACAACAAACAAGACTTTACACCATCATAGCTATGAAGAGAGCAATAAGGATTAATAACATTCCAAAACAAAACATAAACATTTGTTTTTCAATGTGTAGAAAATCTCGACGGGCCTGCAGGGAAACGGTGAGATATGCTCCTTGTTGTCCTGCTCTCCCTGAGGACTGGGTTCGATTATTAATTCAGTAACATTGCCCCATTACTGAGTGAGAGACTGCATGTATGTTTTAGTTATGCCTGATGTAGCCAGGAGCTCAATGTAAATCAGGTACGTTCATGTTCAGTAGGGAAAACAGCTAAAGGTTTCCGAAAAAGTAATCAGCATCAGTCTTCACGAAAGGCCGCTCATATTGATTTTGGATGGTGTAATTGATAAAAATGTCCAGCAAATAGGTTAACAAACATTTTGGGGGTGATTATGAGGATCATAGATTCACTTCCTCTGCCAAAAAATGTTGACTACCAACCTCAAACTTCCCCATACCCAGTTATAGGTGAGGGAATATCTGGCATTCAGCTGGCAGTGTCTCAGTTGGCTCTACGGTCAGAAATCCTTGTCCCTTTGACAAGTACGACCCGGTGCCCTCAGTTTACAGTGATGGAACCCTAGCTGCACCCTATTTGGAGATAAAGGTGCTACCACCACTCATTTTCCGTTTCGGGTTTACCATGTTAGGCTCCGTGGACGCAGACAGGTAAAGCAGCCATGGCCTTAATACACAGGGGAAAAATGATTGTTGTGTCAGGGCCATTCTTGTTGCTTTTTTGAGAACAGTCTCCCGCTTTGGCCGTTGGTTTCATAAAAAAAAAATAGAATGCTAAGAGCGACAAGCTGCATTCATCTGAGCCTTCAATGCATCTGCCACACTGGCAGACAGACTCAAGGAATTGAAATCCCCACCATGCTCGATATGGCTGGCTGGGGGCCTTGGGACCACCCACCAGGGTCTAAGTGACCCCCATAGTCTCCATTACCCCTGGTTCTGCTAGAGAAAAGGTCTGAAGAAACAATGTTTAGGTTGACTGCTCCCAAATATCTGGACACAGATTTACAAACAAGAGTAATGGGTGCCACCCCAATCATTCTTGCCATACTTACTGCACTGGTGTGTTATCAGAGCCATACCACCCACCCCTGGGAGGAAAGGGCCCAATGAGGAACAGGCTTCAGTCACACGATCAAAGGTTGCCAGGCTTAGAGGCTCTTGCCTCTTCCTTGCCTGGTGCTACCAGTGAACTGGCTTGTTAGTCTGTAGGCAGAAGACAGCATTTGAGACTTCCAGTCAAGAAGTCTGGTATGAAATGAATCTTGGGTAATGTTACTGGGGGTATTTACTTCTGCTGTCTGATTGTTGTGCCCTTGCTTAATTGGTTTAAAGCTTGAAAGAGTAATGACTTAGTTTTGGTTACCTCTAGTCCCAGTTATCATGATGTACACATTTCCTACCCCCTACATAATGTTTGGGTTACATGCAAGGCCAAGCTTCCTTCCTGGGGTGTTGTTTTACCCAAACAGTGTGACATTCTCTGGTGGTAGGTGGACACAGTCATCTTCTCCTGCCTATGTCCCTATTTACTTGGTTTAGTACTTCCAAAATCTTTCCATATTTTATTAGTCTCGTAATGGATCCATACCATGTAGGCCAACATTGTGATAACAGTCTTGCTAAGACCTATTGCGGTACGTGTG